>NC_071395.1:88604291-89271341 GCF_022682495.2 Desmodus rotundus | reverse complement strand
AAAGTATTTTAACAGCCCTGGCTGGAGTGGCTCAGTGGATTGAGTGGTGGCCTGAGAACTGGGGGGTCACCAGTTCAGTTCCCAGTCAGGGCACATGCCTGGGTTGTGAACCAGGTCTCTGGCTGGGGATGTGCGAGAAACAACCGATTGATGCATCATTTTGCACATCAATGTTCCTCTCCTCTTTTTCCCTCCCTTCCCCTCTCTCATTCTAAAAAAAAAAAAATATATATATATATATATATATATATATATATATATATACACACACACACACACACACACACACACACACACACACACAACTTTTTAAAGTATTTTAACAAACAGTGCTAGGAAAATCGGGTATCATATGAAAAAAATTTTTTTTCGACCTTGAAACTTACCTCTCATACCATATTAAAAAATTAACTCTAGCCCTGGCTGGTGTGTCTCAGTGGACTGAGTACCAGCCTGTGAACCAAAGGGTTCACAAATGACTAATCCGGACCAGTGTGGCTCAGTTGTTTGAGCTTCATTTGGCAGAGCTAAGGATCTGGTTGATTCCAGTTGGATTCACGGTCAGGGCACATGCCTGGGTTGCGGGCCAGGTCCCCAGTTTGGGGCATACAAGAGGCAACCACACATTGATGTTTCTCTCCCTCTCTTTCTTCTTCCCTTCCCCTCTCTCTAAAAATAAATAAAAATCTAAAAATAAAACAAAAAAATTAACTTTAGAAGGGTTATAAATCTAAATGTGAGAGCTAATATTATAAATAATGTGGAAAAAAACATAGGAGAAAATCTTTAGAACTGAGAATTAGGAAAAGAATTCTTAGAACATAAAAAGCATAAACCATAAAGAAAAAACTGATGAACAGAGCTTAGTCAAAATTCAAAACTTCTGCTCTTTGAGATACTAGTGAGAGGAAAAAAAGGCTCAATATAGGAGAAAATACTTGCAAAACACAATTTTAAAACTATGAGCAAAAGATTTGAACAGATACTAACCAAACATACATGGATAACAAATACATGAAAAGATGCTTAACACTGTAGGTCAATGAGGGAATTACAATGAAAGCTACATTGAAATATCTCTACACACCAAGCAGAATGACTATAATCAAAGACTGCCAACAGCAAGTGTTGACTAGGATTGGGGGCAAATGGAACTCTCATTCACTGCTGGTAGAAATGCAAAACGGTCCATCTTTGAAAATCAGCTTAGCAATTTTTTTAAATAAATAAATTTATTTATTTATGTGTGTATGTATGTATGTATTTATTTAGAGAGGAGGGGACAGGAAAAAGAGAAGGAGAGAAACATAGATGTGGGAGAGCAACATCAATCAGTTGCCTTTCCTATCCTCCCCACCCGTCCCCACCCCAGCCTCCCACAGTCCTGGGATGAACCCATACCCAGGCATGTGCCCTGACCTGGAGTCACCCAAATCCTTCGCTCTGCCAAATGAAGCTCAAACAACTGAGCCACACCAGTCCAGATTAGTCATTTGTTTTAAAGTTAAATACATATTTACCACATGACCCAACAATCCTAATTGTAAGAAATGAAAATATGTTCACAAAGAGAAGTGTACTCTCTTAACAACTTTATTCATAATAACCAAAACCTAGAAACAACAAATGTCCGTGGATATGTATAAATGGATACACAAAATGGGGTATATGTGTACCATGCAATATTCCTCAGGAGTAAATAGGAACAACTGATACACAACATGAAAGGATCTCAAAAGCACTGTGCTAAGTATAAGAGGCTTCATTGCATTTACATAAAATTCTAGAGAAGGCACAACCATAGTGACAGAAAGTAAATTAGTGGTTTCCAAGGACTGGGGATGGGAGAAGGAGACTGGCTGTGAAGGGGCACAAGAAAACTTTTGGGGAAGAAAGAAATGCCCTTTGTGCAATCACCTATAGTAATTCCTATCTAAAATGAATCAAGATTTATTTTAAAACTGAAACTTTATGTCTGCTGTCAATTTTTTAGTAAGAAACCAAACCAAACTGCCAATCTTAAGATACACATTGATACTTTAATGCCTTGTCAAATGCAATTTTCTTAAATAGCAGTCAATGCTTTCAGAAGTTACTCTAAAACAACTTAACATAAAATTTCTCTTTGTATACTAATTATACATTAGTGGAAAAAACCAAAGGAAAAGAAAAATGTTAACATTCAATTGCAAAAATTGCCAAATACTGATACCCAGAGAACTGGCATCAAGGGAAAAACTAACAAGCCAAGTAGTGTTCAGCAAAACTCCTCTAATCAAGCAACAAATACATATGATGGCATTATTAAATATAAACAATGACTAAGATTAGAAAATACAGTGAAAATGCCACAAATATAAATTAGCTGGAATTATGTTAAAACATAGGAAGAAAATTATTAAACTATCCTTAACAATACAAACAAAAGTTTACATATGTATAAATACGTAACATGCTCCGAGTGAGAAAACTAAACACTACACTTAAATGTCTCCTTCACCCAGAGTAACACAATCCTAATTACAATTCCAATGAAATTTATTTTAAAATTTAACAAGTTTAATATTCATGTGGAAAAGCAGATATATAAGATAGGAAAAACATTCTGGCAGAGAGAGTAAATTATAAAGCTACCATAATGAAAAAGAGTACGAACAGAACAAGAGAAAATCTGATTCTACTGTAACTAATTTAATGTAGCTAAAAAGATATCACATCATTGTGAAAAGGAAGAACTGGTTAATAAATAATGATGAGATGACTAAATAGCAATTTGGAGGGAAAGAGCCTCCTAAACCATTTTTAAAACACTAAAATAAAACGTACTTAAATATTTACTAAGTCTCTTGAAGTAAAAGGCTTTCCTAAGTATAGAAATAATAGGAAAAACAAAAGAAAAGTTGGACAGATTTGACTCCTAAAATAACAAATTTCTGCATGTCCAAAAATGGTCAAAATTAAAAGACAAATAACCGACAGTTGCAAATATGACAACAGACTAATACCTTTCTAATTCTCAAGCAAATCAATAAGAAAAAAACTAAAACCCTAACAGATAACTAGGACCAGGCCAAACAAGCAAACAAAGAGAAATATATTTAGTAAATAGAGAGGAACATATTCAACATTTCACAAATGCTTAAAAACTATATACCATGAAATTAGCAAAACAAAACTAAAATAAGAATCAGTGCCTGTAATAGAATTATAAAAAGAAGCATTTATTTATCCTTTGCTACTCTGAAATAAGCACAATTTTTTCAGGAACAGCCTGAGAAAAAAATTAATCAAGAACCTTAAAACCATCCATACCCTTTAACACAATAGCACTCTTCCTATGGAAATATCCTAAAAAAAATAATCCTTTAAAAAAATTGAAGTTTTAAAAAATTAAAATCCTTTAAAAAAACTACACCAAGATGTTTATAGCAATTACCTGTAATAACAGAATTTGGAAATAAATGAAAGCTAAAACAAGAAAACCACCCTGACCTGTGTGAGTTAGTTGGGCAAAAGATCTCCTAACTGGGAATCTAACTGGGCACATAGCTGGGTTACAGTTGGTCCCTGGATCGTGCATATGTGAGAGACAACCCATCGATGACTAATGTTCCTCTCCCTCTCTTTCTCCCTCCCTGTCCCTTTCTCTAAAAATAAAAAAAATAAAATCTGAAAGAAAGAAAAGGAAGGTAGAAAGAAAGCAAGCCACATGAACAATGGTTTCTGTAGCATCCTCTTAACTGGTTATCCTAAAAAATCAATCTTCACAGTTCCCATTGCAGTCCATCCTCCCTAGTCCCCCAAGATTAATGCTTCTAAACATCAAACATATCAAAGCTTAAAATCCTTCAATGGTTCCCCCTCTTAAAAAAAAAATCAAACTTCTTGGCAAAATATAACAGGGTCCTGCCCTGACTGATGTGGCTGGTTGGGTTGCGCGTCCTCCCACAAACCAGGGGGTCACCAGTTCGATTCAGGTCAGGGCACATGCCTGGGTTGCCAGCCAGATCCCTGGGTGAGGTATGCAAGAGGCAACCAGTCACACATGGATGTTTCTTTCCCTCTCTTTCCTTCTCCTTACCCCCTCTCTAAAAATAAATAAGTAAATAAAATCTTTAAAAATATATATAAATAACAAGGCCCAAAATGGGTCTGTCCCTTTCTATTGCCTCATCTCTTGATACTCACGCCCAATGCATTAGCAGTAAACACCACATATGGAATTACATAGAACTACTACTGTGTCTCTACCATTAGTTCAACAAAATGTCAAAAAGCTCTTAATCCATGCTGAAACAAGGATTCTACCTTCATGGAATTTACAGATAGAAACAACAAATGCACACCCTTGGCTGGTGTGATTCAGTGGATTGAGCACCGGCCTGTGAACCAAAGTGTTTCCAGTTTGATTCCTGGTCAGGGCACATGCCTGGGTTGCAGGCGGGTCAGGGGTGGGGGTTGGCGCACAAGAGGCAACCACACATTGATGTTTCCCTCTCTTTCTCTCTCCCTTCCCCTCTAAGGATACATAAATAAAATCTTTGGGGGGGGGGGAAATAAGAAAGAAACAACAAATGCCCTTCAGTGAGTTACAGAAGAAAGAACAACTCAGGTCAAGGAACGTTCTGGGGTAAGGGTAATCTGTAGTTGAACCTTAAAAGATAAGCAAGGGTGGCAACAGTAATTCCAAATAAATGGAAAGCATTTGTTTCCCCACAAAACCTTTTAAGTTTGTAACAGACTTTCTATATAGACAATTTAGGTTCTGACATACACTTAACCTCTCCAAGTTTCTATCTCTTGGAGGTATTGTGAGAATTAAAGCTGATAACACATGTAAACTTAACATAGTACCTAGCACTTAATAAGCATTCAATACATGTCAGCCACATGGAAACACAGAATGTTGATTGCAGAAGCATACAAGTATTTCAAGGGTCCAACATTCTTAGAACAAAGAAAGTAACAGTAAATAAAACAAGGGCAAAGAGAAAAGGCAGTAAGAACAGGGTTAAACAACGTATCACCAAATAGCAAGGGTCAAACAGTTCTATCTGCACATCATGATGATATCCTCACACTACACATTACAATCACACAATAATTTACACTCATTATGATACTGAGTCATAAATAAAACATAAGTTCTGTTAAGTATGGTCTATTTTAAAGGAATAGGACATATTACACCTTTAAAAGGCTTCAAAATCTTTTAAATCTTTTTTAAATAGCTAAAATAAAAATTTTTGTGCATATACTCCTTCATTTACCTTGAAAATTGAGTGATATGCAAAATAGCTGAACTATATACTAAATAAATGGCATATTAGTATGTTATGATAATTATAATTCAACCAAGAAAGAGAAAAGTAGAATCCATGATGAAAACACACACACACACAAACACACTTTACTGGCCAATGAAAATCAAACTACATAAAGTACCTAGGCAAGTCCAACTGCCTGTTTAAAGGTTAGAAGCTAAGCTAGATTGGTTTCCTCCTCAGAAGCCAAGAAAATAAGATGAATTGGGAACATTAAAATCACTAACCCCCTCTAGAAAAAGGAGTATCATTATGGTATAAAGGCACATTCCTACTTAGAAACCTGTGAAGTATAATCGAGTTCTATTTTTTAAAGCCTTGAATCAATAAAATAAACAGGAAGACAATACTAAGATAACAGCATATCTAAAGTGAGATTTTCAAAGTTAATTTTCCATTAGCAAGACAAGGTTAACCTCATTACTGCCAAGGGTTTTATAAATTAATTATATGAGGAACAGCATACAAAAACATTTAAATTACAAAAAGGTCTGGATAAGTAATCCATTACTTCTCCATATCTAAGAATTTTAAATATTAGAAGTTATATTAAACTGCTTTTTCCAGTCTTTGGTTCTCAAAAACAACGATATCAAAAAATTACCCCCCCTACCCTGGCCAGATAGCTCAGTGGGTTAGAGCATCTTCCCAATACACCAGGGTTGTAGGTTCAATACCTGGTCAGACAACAAATGAATGCATGAATGAGTGGAACAACAAAATATTGTCTGTCTCTCTCCCCACCACCACCCTCCACCTTTCTTCTCTCTAAAAATAAATTTTTTTAAAATTACCCCTAATATTTTTACTATAACCAAATACAAAGAATGTCAGAGAAGCCTATATCAGATATTCCTATGTATATGTGTAATGTATACAAACTACATTTTATAATCAATTCACTCTAGAAGCACTTGTTGAAAATGGTATCTTTACCATAGAGCCCACGTTAATATGTCATAAAGAACGACAGAAGTATGGTAGTTTGATGAACTCAATCAGATTTTAACCATTAATGGCCTGAGGAATCTCAAATTTGGGATTAAATTAGCCCTACCTTCTTAGCACCAACAAGTGCCAAACTGTTCACTAGTTAATTGTGGTCTTAAGAACATGTAGAAAAGTCCACCCTGGCTGGTGTGGCTCAGTGGATTGAGTACCGGCCTAAGAACCAAAGGGTACCCAGTTCAATTCCCAGTCAGGGCACATGCCTGAGTCACAGGCCAGGTCCCCAGGTGGGGGCGCACAAGAGGCAACCACACACTGATGTTTATCTCCTCTTTCTCCCTCTCCTCCCTTCTCTCAAAGTAAATAAATAAAATATTTACTTTAAAAAAGTCTAATATCTGTTGTGGGCAAAGATCTCAAATATTTGTTCTCCTTCAATTTGTGTGTAAAAGAGAGAGTGTGTGTGTGTGTGTGACCACACAAGAACTGTTTACACCTTTCAGTAAAGGGGCACCTCTACAGTAAGGATATACAGTAACTGAGTAACCACAGTTCATAAAGCACCTTGAAATCAACAACACTCTATAAATTTAAAATACTGGTATTGTGTTACAGCAAAGAACAATAATTTTAAAGCATCTTACAGACACAATGTATTGTAAACCATATAAAAACTCACTGTAGGATCTGTCTCTTTTTTTAAGTGATTTTCCTCTATTATAGAATCCGGATCTAAATTAACTGTTAAACACTTATTCTAAAGGTATGCCAAACATTTCTTAAGGTCTTAACAAAGAATCAACTTTAAAAAAAAAAAAAAACAACAAAACGAGGCCTAGGTTAAATATTTTATTTGGCTTCTCAAGATGGACTGAAAAGTTGGGCACCAGCTCCAGACCAATTCCTGGACGCACATCAAACACAGCCCTGTCATTTATCCAGTCAGTCAAAACAATCTTTTCCATCTAACCCTTTAATGTTTATGTCCTAAAAAGCTGCTAATTGAATCCAGCTCTTGAGATCTATTTGTTAAAATATATACCATCTAATTTGTAAATGAACAAAAAAGAAAAAAACATGTTAACTTTCCTGGCAAAACAGAAGAAAATTCATCATATGTAACCAAAAGGGAAAGAGAAATGTTTTTAATATTTGAGTATTTTCTCCTAAAATATGACAGAGATAAATTCCCAATGGTTTTAAGAAATTGAGAGTACCTCAACTGTTTTTACAATTAAGGGGGACACAGTATGTTTAAAATTCCTCAGAAAAATCTAAAAATACAAAAATCACTCTATAAATTTAGTCCACTGTTCCTCTCCTCCCCACCCCCCCCAAAAGTAATCTTTTTTCCTAACTTTACTCATGAATTTTAATAATGTATCATATGCAGTCAGGAAACCACAGACAAACACTTTAAGATCTACTGAGTCACACAAAAAACCTCAAACTCATTTTATCTGCAGAAAATCAAAATCCCTGTTTTCTCATTTGTATTTATATATATACACATACATACATATATACACACATAGATGCATATAGACTAGAAGGAAACAGGTGATCTACACTGATGCTTTCTGCACACCTGGAATCACAGGTTCCTTTCATGATCACTGACACGGGGCTGACTCGGGAGAGGAACAGCAGTAGATAAACTACAGCAACAAAGATCCCTTATGAAGGTTTCCATTGATTCATAATGCGGAAACTAAATAAGGGAAACGGGGGAGACAGGCATTCCCCAATCCAGGTTTTCCATTAAGAACCACTTAGTTAATGATTCTTTGCAATTTTCCCAGGCAAAGTAAAACTGTCACGAAAGTAACATATTTTTTAAGTTGCAGCCAACATCGTCTAAATTCTCAAGTACCAAATTCACTGCAAGTTTGTATCTCAAAAGTTCAGCCAGTGGACCGGGATGTGACACACAAGCATTCAATTACAAAAATTAGTCCATATAAATCTCAAAGTCCGGTGCAGCCAAACATAATTATAGTTTATTCTTACACATGCACCCCCACACACGGATAGATAAAGGAAAAGCATCTTTCTCACCACACATCCGAATATCAACGTGGGTAATATATTAACAGCAAATGGTAAAAGGAGGATAACTATGCTGACTTCAGTTACACTTTTCAAACCAAAAATAATTTTTCCTTAAAACAGGGCAACGCAACCGCGTAAGAAGACCAAAAGTGGCAAAATGGACCTGTAATGTTAAAGATTCAACGCATTTAGACGCATAAACACTTTGTACGGGAAGCCTTCTATCCAGCAACCCCTCCAGACATTCTTTTCCATTTAGAAAAGGGAAGGGGAGGAGGCTGAGGAGAGAGAGAAAACTTCGCATGAAAGTTTGTATGAGCACATACTTAGAAATCCACCACCAAAAAAAAAGAAAGTGTTTGTAAAGCCGGTCTAGAGTTAGAAGTGAGACACCAGTTCTGCGGCCTACAAGGAACAACCCGAAACATGCTACCCTGCAATCAAACACTTCCCAAACACCGAGGGTACGACGGGCCGGAGCCGTCGGATCGGGCGCGCGCACCGGAAAAGCCACCCCGGTCCCCTTCCCTCCCAAGGGCGTGCGTTTCAGGTGTGCGGCCCCGGCCGCTGGGGCTGGCAGCAGAGAGTGAAGGTTTTCGCACGCGGGCACAAGTGGGCGAACAAGTTAACCACCAAGGAACACACACACACACACACCCCCTCCCGTTAGCGCTCCATCTTTAAGGAGTGTTTACTGCGCGCAGCCAGCCGCCGGATTCAACGATCCCGGCTCAGGAGCTCCCCATCCCCTCAACGATCCCACCTGAGCAGCAGCCCGGGGGCTGCTCCCCGAGGCCCCGGGCGAGAGTCGTACGCCTCGGCCAAGGCTTTTCGACCTTAAATCCGCCCGGAATTCCAACCGGGGTCCCCCTCCCCTCAACAAAAGACCCCCCGAGTCACCCTTAGCTTTTTCAAGAATTCCCAAACAGCAGCGAGTGGTTGTGCCCTGACTCTCCCTGAACTAGGCCTTCCCACGTCCACCGACCCCCAACTCACCGCCGACCACGACCCCGGTCCTTCCCAAGGCCACAGGCACCCCCCGCCGGCTCTCCCACCCCGCCGCTGCCCCGGCCAAGTCCCGGCGCCCGCCCGCCCCCCTACCCTCTCACCTGTCAGGCGCAGCTTGACGGGCCCGTTCCTCCGGCCTCCGGGGTTAGACATGTCCCCGGCGGCGGGGCGGCGGGGCTGCGGCCGCGGCGCGGGGCCCAGGGCCCGGGGCCGGCGGGCGGCGAGCGGGGCGGGGGCGACGGTGAGGCGCGGCGGAGTCACCACAGCGGCCGGGGCTGCGGCCCGAGCAGCCGGCGCCGCGGCCGCCACGGCCGGAGGGTCCCGGATGTGCCGAGCGTCGTCGCCATGAGCCGCGGAGGGAGCGGGACGCCGAGCTCCCCCCTCCTCCCACTTCTCCTTCCTCGGCCGGGGCCGCACAACAAAGCGGCAGCCGCGGCCGGCCGCGCCGCCTCCGCCCGCGCCCCCGCCGCCTCCACGCAACCACCTCCGCCCTTCCCTCTTCTCGGCGTGGCCAGGCCCGGGAGCCGACGGGGCTGGTCCGCTGAGGCGGGCGGTGCTCGGCTGCGCCGGAGCAGACTCTGGGATCGGCCGCTTCCTCCTCCACCCGCCCTCCTGTCTGAGCGAACCGGGTCCTGCGGCCGCCGCGGCCACTCGTCGGCTGCGGGGGGGGCGGGGAGGAGACGGAGGTGGGGCGGGCCGGCGGGGAGGGGCGGGGCGGGGGCGGGGCCTGGGCGGGCGCGCGCCGGAGGCTGAGGGCACGGGGGCGGGAGGCCGGGCTCGGCCCGGGTGCCCGCCGTCCGCAGAGGATCTCACGGCGAGCTTGAGGAGGGAGACCCGAGGGAGCAAAGCGGCGGTGCGGAGCTCTCTGGAACCAGAAGGGGCTTAGTGTACCTCCTTAGAGCTTTTGTCTTTGTAACACCGCCTGCATTTATTAATCGCCCACTGTGTACAGGGCTCTCTGAGAGGTGGGGCGAACAAAGTTTGAAACGCTGCCCTCTGGGAATGTAGCGTCGCGTCGCGTCGCTGCGGGTAGAGACACTATTTCCATACCAAGGATTCCAGCAAATCCCCAGGGGTGTTTTGCTCCTGGTATAGTAGCTGCCACCTCCATCCACGACTCACCTGGTAAACGAGATCAGGTTACCTTCCTGCTCCGGCTCTTTTTCCAGCTGTAGCGCTAGGATAGGAGGATAATAACCCTGCCTTAAAGGATTACTGACAAGATAAACCTTGGAGACAAATGTGTGAAAAGCTTTTCATACAAGAGGACAAAATAAAAAATAAAATAAAAATAAATGTACCTTACCTTTTGACCCTGTAATTGCACTCTTAGGAATTTATCTTTGACATATAATAATACAGAAGACGTTCTTTGCAAAGTTTGGTTAATAACAAAAGGGGGACTGAGCAAACAGCTCGGTGAATTATATTACATCAACCGCATGGGGTTTTGTGCAGCCATTAATATGGCATATTGTGAAGATCATATAATATGGAGGTTTACAAATCAAAGTTTTAAAAGACAATAAAAAGTTGTATGTATGCATTCAAAGTATCTGGCACAGTGAAAACTAAGGATAACAGCATAGGGAATTTTGTGTGCGTCCTGTTCAAGGCTGGCATGACATTAATGCCATTTTAAATGTTCAATAAAGTCTAATAGACTTTACTCCTAAATCAGTCAGTCCTTATTTCAAATTCATTAGTGATATCATTTCATTCTCCAGATGAAGTTACTTCAAGAGCATCTCATCAGTCTGACTACAACTCTGCAATTAAAGTGATCCAAAAATTATATAAAGTTCTAGAAGTCAGACTAGAAGTTTATTCAATAAATACTAAGTGCCTACTATGTGCCAAAGAGTGAACAAGGTCCTTTTAAAATGCTTCTTTTACTACAGAAGCTCTGCAAATAAGCTAATTAATTCAAACAATAGGTGCTATCACAATTTAAGAGACTAGATGGGTAATGGCAATAAAAGTTAGCAAACTGATGTATACGTACACCTCTGCCTTGTTCTTATGGCAAACGCTTGGTTCCCAACCACTGGCTAATAATTTGTAGCTTTTTATTAGGTAATAGAAGTTAGAATTTCAAACCATGATGGGGGAGCTGGGGCAACTGTTATGAAGTTTACAGCAGTACATTCAACTTTAAGAGACACTGCAGAAAAATGTACACATGCTTAATATGCCAGGAAGACTCTGTTTAGGCTTGCCTGTATGTAAGCATAAATCTTACTGTTTAAAACAAAAAATTCAGATAATAATACTTAAAAATCATTCACACTGTTAAGGAAAGCTAAACTTTCATTTACATTTTAGCATTAGATGCGTAATAGCATTGGCTTCGCTTCATCATAACAATTTATTCACATTTTTGAGGAAAAAAGGAGAAATAAAAAGTCCTAAGGAATTCACCCTCTTCTTTCTTCCTAAAAAAGAAATCCACTTGCAATGTAAATTGTACCTACACATGTTACTAATGGGTATAGGAATTGCAGAAAATCTTTTCAAAGCCTTTTTATTCCCTTTTTTTTTTTTCCTCTAATTTGCTCTCGGTTGAATCGTGCATCTTTACCAAATCAATGGTTTAGGCATCGGTCTCAAGAATACAAACCCCACCTATTTCATACCAACAAAATGTCTTTTCCTGTGGATGCCATTACTAGAACCTTCCAGTGAAAATGCTGTAACAACTCATTAGACAGCATTTTGAGCAAAAGTTTTCAAGTTTTTCATTAATGTATTTTAATCATTAATATTGCACTCTTTATGATGGTATCCTAGACCAGAGGTAAAAATCGACACCAGGCTATAAGAATATTTAAAACTTTTTGTTTAAAACATGTTTCTGTTTTCCAAGGCTAATGTTAAATTTGATGTGACTTTTCAAGCAAATGCTTACCATCTGTAGTTGGTATTTTTCTTCTGCTCCAGCCATTAATATATTTTTTTACATAGAAGAGTTGTCTCCAGTAATAAAAAATCTGTCTGAGGTAAGGTTATGTTAATAATGGTACTCCTGTGAAGCTATTTTTGTAGTATAAATTTCAAATTTAATACAGTTTATGTGCCATGGAAAAAGCAAACATCGGGCACTCAGCAATTTCTACCCCCGCTGAAAATTCAACTTTCTTTAATGTTTAAACTATCATGAATTGAATTTAATATTTAGTTCCAGCTTCCTCCAACTGATGAAGCAGCCAAGCACAGCCCCCATATACTTGCTGTTGTCAACTGGACGCTTCCTCCCTCTTTCCACTGATTACCTCTGCCTGTCCCAGGTCCTCAAAGTTAGGTTAACTACCCTTACGTGCAGTCCTGTTCCAACATGGTTTAGGACTAGGTCACATTCCAGGCTATTCTCTGTGACCCCTTCCCTGACCCCCTCCCAGCAGATCTGGTCTCCAGTGATGGAAGCTGGGGTCACAGGTGAGACCTGTGACTCTCCAGGTCTGGGCTCCCCCATACCACACTCCTTGGCTTTTGCCTTCTCAGCCTCTGCTTTGGTATACTAAGGCTGTAGTCCTTATCGACATCCCCTTCTGAAGGTATCTGCCCTGACCTACTGCTCTAACACAATGTCCTATGCTCCATCCCCAAAGATACTGATTCAACAGGTTGCAGTGGGGCCTGTGTATTTGCATTTCTAATGCTGCTGGTGGGGAGAACCCACTTTAGGAACCACCACCTTACCCCAAGGGTGAACCTGGTTGGTCCTGTTTGTAAGTACTTGAGCTTGGCTTCAGCTAACTGAGCCAAAGATGGGTAGCAGACCAAGAGGCCAATCACATTTTCTTTCCTTGCAACAAGAAGTGGGGACACTGGGACACTGAGTTAGCAGTGGGCAGCTGGGTTGGGAGGTCATGGAGTTAGCATCTGAAGAAGCCATTTTAAGGTTTGAGTAGATAAACAAAAGAGGAAATGAGTGTGTAGAAAGATACTAAAAAGCAGACAGAGAGAAGTGGAGATAAGAGGCTTCATAGCCCCAAAGAGGGAGACAGAGAGAGTGATTGTCTGACGGATTTCCTGCCCATACTCCTGGCACAGGTGTGCCTTCTTACCATTCATTTCCAAAGGATCTCACTGCTCAGAACCATCTAACCACCCCGCCCCTTACTTTGGCAAGTCTAAGTGCATCCCCGTCCCCTGCATCCACTTGGTCTATACTTGGAACACCTTTCCCTCTTCAGGAGTATGGGACTCAGTATGGGAAAGTAAAAGGGAAAATATTTAATATTTTTATACTGATGACATTGAAATGATAATATTTGGGATAGATTGGGTTAAATAAAATATAGTGTTAAAGTTAATTTCCCCATTTCTTTTTACTTTTTTTTAATATGAATACTGGAAATTTTGAAACTGCAAATGTGACTCACTTTATACTTGTATTGGACAGTGGTGATCGAGGATGACGACCATCCCACCCATTTACCCCCTTAATGTTTGCCACCAGCTGGATATCCCCATCCATGCTCAGCCCAGCGCCAGACTTTCCCTGCATCGCTTTAGACCTTATCTTCCCCACCCAGCTTTCCAACCAATTTCTATAGCTACAGCAGTTCAACAGCAACCACCTCACTCCAGTGAGAGTGGGAAGATAGCCTTCAGAAAGATAAGTTTCATGTCTAAACTGCAATCCCCTGTACCACTAAATGTGACCTCCTTTAGAAATAGGATCTTTGAAAATGTAATCTAGATGAGGCCATTAGGATGGGTCCTAATTCAATGTGAGTGGTATCCTTATAATAAGGGGGAAATGCCCTGTGAAGACAGAGACACACAGGAAGAATGTCGTGCGAGGACAGAGGCACAGACCGGAGTGTGCAGTTGCAAGTCTTGGAATGCCAAGGATTGCTGGCCGCCCCCAGGAACTGGAAAGAGACAAGGAAGGGCTCTACCCGGTGTCAGAGAAAGCATGGCCTTGCCAACACTGTGATTTCAGACCTGTAGCCTTCGGAACTATGAGAATGATTTTCTGTTGTTTTCAGCCACCCTATTTGTTAGGCTTTGTCACAGGAGCCCTAGGGAACTAAAACAACCTCTAAGTCCCTTCCACACCCAATTATATTATACACAATACAGGTAAAAAGGCACACTGCATAGCTGATTTTCATTATTTGTTGCATTTACAATACTGTGCTTCTTTAAAAATAGAGAATCCTGTACATCTAGGCCATTTTTATGCCCCCATTTTCAAATGTCTTAAGTATACAGACTGCCCTGTTATATTGTGAATTCTGAGTTAAAAGAGATTATAATTTGAAGAGCTTGCATATTTTCCAAAGCCAATTTGGTGATTTAAGCATGGAAGTATTACAATTAAATGTTTGAAAAGTTATCTGTGCATGGTTTGCTGTAAGCCGATATCATGAAACAACACATCTTTTCAGGATGAGGTAGCAGCCCCAGCCCCTGGGGAAAGGGAGCGGGCGCATCACTCAAATGCAACTACTTTGGACAACTGAGCAACATGAGCAAGCTAAAAAAAAAAAGTCACATCCAATCATCTTCAAAATAAAAACTGTAGTAGCTACAACACGATTCTCTAAGGGTGGGATGGGAGGAGATGTGGAAATATTTGTATGATGCAGTCTTCATGGGTAATGCAGAGAATATGGGCCAAAATGAGATCAACATGGCTCAAAAGCCAATGGGTCAATGTCAACCATTGCTTAAAAACCTTCAATGGCTGCTTGTTGCCTTTAGAAGCCAATCCAAACAGCTTTAATGACATAAAGGAATGCTCATGATTTAAATACACAAACTTTTTAAAAGCAGCAAACAAAATTATATGTGAAGAATGATCCCAATTTTTAAATAAATATACTTATGCATTCATTCAAAATGACCTTTACTAAGCATATGCTAGCTGTTGAGCACTGTTCTTAGAGTTTGTAATCTAGTGAAGGAAGACAACCAACCAGGAAACAATACATAAAATACGAAGGGTAAGAAGGGAATTATCTATTGCTTTCTAAAGCACATTTTTGATGCTTGAGTCACTCAATCCCAGTGATTCCCCAAAGGTTAACCAAAATGTTAGGAAAGACTTTACCTCTTTCCCATTAAACATGAACTAGAAAGACAGGCACTGCTGTGCCGTATCGTGGCCCTCCATGGCAGACACTATCTGAGATTGAAGTCAACGCAGAAGAAGGGCCAAGAGATGGAGAGTGGAATTTGACTCTGATTATCCCATTTGAGCCCCTGTATACAGCTATTCCTAAAGCTACCACATACTTGGGGTCACATTTCAGTCTTGCCTACGAACGGTTCTAACTAATACGTCCAGTGAAGCAGAATCTGGGGTGGAAGCTGCAATCTGCATTGTTAACTAACCCCCGTGTGAATAATCATTAAGGAGGTGAAGAATTGGCTGGAGAACATGGGCTGGCAAACTTTTTCTGTAAGAGGCCAGTGAGTAAATATTGTAGACTTCCCCTGTTGCAATACAAAAGCATCCAGAGGTGAATGTGTGTAGTAGCTGTGTTCTAATAAAACTTTATTTGTAAAAGCAAGCAGTGGGCTAGACTTGGCCCACTGGCCATAGTGCCAATCCCTGCTTTAGATCTAGAGCTATAAGTAAAGAGAACAGCAGTACCATACCTGGAAGGAAAGGTCTGTAGGATTCAGTGTGTTTCCAAGATCGGGGAAATCTGAAACCATTTAATAATTAAGGAAAAGAAGCCAATATAATTTTAATAAGAACTAATATTTATTGAGGGCTTGCTACGTGCTAGATGCTGCGCTAATGAACATAATAAATTCTAGGATGCTTTGGTGAGCAAAGAACAGAAAATCTGACTCAAACAAAATTAAATACTATAGAAGATTTGTTATTTCATATAATAAGTAGCTCTGAGATAGGATTCATTCCAGAATTGGAGTTTCAGTGAGTTAGTGATATGTTCAAGGACTCAGGTTCTTTGCATCTCATGCCTCTGCCTTCCTCAGGGCTTTGGCTTTGCCTTCAGGTAACTCTCTCCATGACCACAAGATGGCTACTGCAGTAGTACCAGGCCTCTTAACCAGACCAAACACTCTTTAGAAGAAACAGAACGTCCCTTACTCTGCCTGCTTCTTAGGAGTGAAGAAATCGTTTCCAATCGTTTCCAGAAGTCCCTCCCCATCAGCATCTTTCCCTCTCGTCTCTCGGTCAGAATTCAGTCATGTGCCCACTCTTAAACTAATCATTGGCGAGAGCAATGGAATTTCCAAGATCGGTTGAGACTAATCAGGAATCACGTCCTCATCTAGGCTATGAGAGAGTGCAGAGAAGGCTGTGGAGGATGTATGCATACCTGAGCAAAATCGGGGTTCTGTTCGGAAGTAGGAGTATGGGGGCCAGGAATGGATATTGCATAAGCAACCCCAACCGATATTATTAAGTGATATTCTTTTTCATTTTTACAGGTGGGAAAAAATTCAGCACGGGGAAAGTAACTTGCCCAAGCTCATACAACTAATATGTGAAAGAGACTGGATTCAGATCCAGGTCTGAGTCTACAGAGCTCAAGACCTCAACTAACACACTGAAGTGCTACTGTGCAGCTGAAGATGTTAGGGAAGAGCAGGGCAGCGCCAAAGGTTGCCTCACAATCAAGTAAAATTGAGCCAGTTATTAAACCTGCGATGTGACCAGACCTCCCGAACAGGTCTGAGCTTTTGCTGTGTAACAAACAACCTCTTAAGTCAGTATGTAAAACCACAGTAATTTATTTAGCTCACAATTATATGGGTCAGCAATGTGAACTGGGCTCTGGTCACAGCTGGACTCACTCACGCGTCTTTGGTCCTCTGCCAGTTAGCTAGCAGATCAGCTGGGGTCTGGCTGATCTAAGATGGCCTCAGGTGGGATGGTTTCCTTTTGCTCCAGGTGGTCCTCCAGCAGAGTGCCAGGAGGGAGAGTGGAAATATATAAGGCCTCCTGAGAACTAGTTCAGATCTAGGAAGCGTTGCTTTTTGATTAGGGACTGAACTGAAAAAGGATTTTCTTTCCTCATCCCATAGAAAGGATGATACTATATAACACTCGAGCGACAACATTATGCCCCATTCCCTTGCCTGTAGTTCAGAGACTGTTCAAATAGGTTAGCCTATGTTATGGCCAACGTATCACCTAGACTCCTAGAGGACAAGGACTCTTAACTGGAGGTGGGACGTGAATTTAGTACCGAGTTAGAAAAGCATTGTCGCAGTCAATAGATTGAGACTGGGATAAGAAAACATGAGGAGAGCATCTGAAAACCAAATATTTAAACTCAAACAAAATTACACCATCAATTTGTGTCACCCTCCTCCAAAAACATATTCCATATGGTAATTAAGAGACCAGAGCCATATTTTCTACTATCCTGGGAAAGTGAATATAAGATACACATTCATTCATCAAGATTTTTTGTGCCAAACTCTGTCAAGCATGAAATTTATTACATTCTTCCCTATCGAGCTGCTGTCTTTAAAAATATCTGACAGTATTACTTGTGTTATCTTTATAGGAACAAAGAAAGATTCCCCTCAACATCAGGATTTTATTTGAAAAATTATTAAAATATATGATCTAATCCATCTGAAAATATTGATGTCTTTTTTCTGAATTCATTCTGACAGTATTACTTGTGTTATCTTTATAGGAACAAAGAAAGATTCCCCTCAACATCAGAATTTTATTTGAAAAATTATTAAAATATATGATCTAATCCATCTGAAAATATTGATGTCTTTTTTCTGAATTCATTTACTGCTATCATTAGCAGTTTAAATCTATGGCTGTAAGTAGGCATTTAAATCACTTCCTTAATTTCGAAGGAGAAGCAGTGAGCTCAAGTAAGCTGCATTTCATTTTATGAACCCATTCAGAAATTTACAGTCTTTAGGTATGAATTTACACAGCATGAAGTTTGGCCCTCAGCATTTCTGAAAATGGAATTTGGCTCATGTGAATTCTCATAACAAAAGCGGAATTGCCAAAACAAGCAACTTTCTCTAAATACAGGTGAAATAATATTCTCACAGAGTAAATCCTCACAATGCGAAATCACACAAAGTTCACTAAACATTCTCTAAAACAGTTTTCCATAGAACTGAAACTGTGAAGAGTGACTAAGTCATGATCGTGGAGGGAATTCCTCCCCTTTGTCATTATGAGGGAGACACCAGAGAGAACTCTGAGGAAACCAAGCTGAAATGTGCCCACCCCCATGGCAGAGAAGCCTGAACGGTGAAGTTCAGTTGACTTGAGTTATCTCAGCTTCTACAGCTTGAAAAGGGGCACGAATGTCAAAAATGCTCATGAATATGACTATAGGAAACCTACAGAATATAGAAAATAAGGACAAAAGCTATCTACTGTATTGTTTAATATTCATTGTGAATTTTCTTGTTGAAAATATCAATTTCTAATGTGCCATTTGTAATTATGTTACAGCTAAGCAATCTATAATATATTCAATTAATAGATGGCCATATGGGCCATTAAAAATGCCAAGCAGTTAAACTACATTAATACTGAAGTGTACATTTGTAATAAAGTTATTAAAATGTTTAAGAACACTTGAGTTAAGCATCATCAAGTAGTAAATATTAACAAAGTTAAAAACACATAACCTGGGTGGGGAGGGTGTGGGGGGAGATAAATGCAGACAACTGTAATACTGTAATTGAACAACAATAAAATAATTTTTAAAAAAACATGACCTAGTGGAATGGTTCTGTTTAGAATAAAAAGGTTGTATTCCAACAGGAAATTTTAAACTATATTAATATCTAATCATACAGGATCTGTCAAATAAATTATGGTAAATTCATATGATGGAATACATGCATCCATTAAAATAATATTGTAGAAATGTATTAAATATAAGATACATAGCATATATATTATATAAATAATATATCTATTTCTTGACATAGGAAAATGCTTTAATCATGCTGTCAAATGAAATAAGCTTTATAATATAACATTACTGTACAAATTCATTTCTTAACAGAAAAATATATAACATATGCATATTTAAACATCTTAAGAGAAATATATCAATATGTAATGCAAGGTTATCTTTAGATAATGGGGATTTCTTTCCTCTTTTTTTCGTATACTTATATTTTCTACTTCTTTATAAAATGAGCATCTATTACATGTAATAACACAGTAAAAATATTGGGTTTTAGCAAGCTAAAAATATACAAATAAAAAAGAGTGAAAGAAATGCACCAACCCTCCCAGGATCGCATCTGGAGGATGGTTAATATTCTGCCAGCTTCGGAGACCGGAGGGAAAACAAGCCTGGCAGAGGTACCCATTCCATTCCCCGCTCGCTCCGTAGCTGGTGATTGGAAGACACTCTGCAACAACGTTAAAGTAAAAAAAAAAAAGAAATGCACCAAATGTCAGCAATGGTGGCCACTAGATGACGGCGTCACATTTTTATTTTCCTCTTTAACTTTGATGTTTTCTGCATTTTCCACCAAGAGCATATGTTAAAATCATATTACATATTACTAATACACACACACACACACATATATATGTGTGTGTATATATATATAATTTCACCACACATTGATTGAATGGGCAGGGGAAAAGAAATGGTTACATAGGAGAAAGTTCCCTTCAATAAACTAAAAATAAAAACTTCTGCAATATCATCAACTGCTATAGATTCTTCAGAAAAAAACCTAATTGTCAGTAGCAGGATTGCTAAATAAGCTGATAAAGGTATAATTGGCAAATACCCATGCGTGACACCTTTATATTGGTCCAAATGGTGCTAGGATCTCTGACTCAACAGTGCCCCCTTCCTGTGGTCATAGCATCTTTCTCTGAGACAAGAACAGCCCTATGCCAAATTCAAGAGAGAAACGGAAGCTTCAGAGGGCTTCCCTGGGGTCCTGGCTGGGTAGCTCAGTTGGTTAGAGCATCATCCCAATACACCAAGGTTGCAGGTTTGATCCCCACGTAGGGCACACACAAGAAGCAACCGATGAATGCATAAATAAGTGGAACAACAAAGCGAGCTCTCTCTCTTCCTCTCAATAAGTTTTTAAAAAGAGGGGTTCCCTGAGTAACTTGGGCTCAGAGTCAACTGGAGATGTGAATCAACAACAGCCTGTGTGGAAATGACTTCAGGATCTTAGCTGACAATGGGCTTGGCATGAGTCATCTACTAACATGGGCTTTTAGCTGAATTCAGAGCAGGATTCTATTGGGAATGAGGGTCATGACACCCCTCCTTCTACTTGCAGCCCATCAGCCTACACTATAGCAATACTTTCAGTTCTGGGCGCTGTGCTCTAAAAGGGACAAGGAGGGAAGGAATCAAAATGCTGAGGGGCTTCAAGTCATGTCCCATGCAGAATGCTTGGAAAAGCTGAGTAAGAAAACTCAGAGGAACACATCAGTTGCCTTAAAATAACACGTTCCGGTGAATTAAACTTGTTCATGTGATTTTGCATTCCCATGTGCAGGAACTAGGATTGGCATTCTATTGAGACAGACCTTGAGATAAGAGGAAGGCTTTTTAAGTAGTTTCAATAAGCAGAAGATACACTGGCCTTGAACCTGCTTCTCGAAGTGTAGTCTGTGGAACCACAGCATGGACTTCTTGGGGAACCCATTAGAAAAGTGGTGGATCTCAGGGCCAGCCCAGACCTACTGAATCAGAACATACACTTTAAAAAGATGGCCAGGTGACTCAAACACACGTTCAGGTTAGAGGGGCACTGGTCTAGACTGCCCTCCTGGGGAGGAAATAAGTGGTCTTTTGCCCTCACGAGAACTCTGAGAAAATCAAGGTGAAATCTGCCTACTCCATGGTAGAGAGAAAGTCAAGGCTAAGCTACCCTCATTCAAGAAACTATCAAAAACTCAAAAACTAGAGGACTATCCGAGAATTATGAATTAAGATGTATGAATAAGAATGTTCATTGAAGCAGAGTTTGAATCAAGAAAGAAAAAGAAAATAAACTAAATCTGCTAAACACTATAAGAAAACATTATGCAACCCCTAAAAATATCTTAGATGAGTATTTAAGGACTGTAAAACGTTCATAATACTGTACATAAAGGGAAAGTAAATTACAAAATAATGTACACGGTGTGAGATTTGCCATACATGCTTAACATTAACTTAAAATAATTATGCCAAAAGTTAAAAATATTATTAAAATGTTATGTAGCTTATGGAGATTGATTGTTTTTTAAATGTTTATTACAAAAGTAATAATTGCTTATTATAAAATTTGGGAAATGGTAAACACTATAAAGGAGAGACTAAAAACAATTTCTTTTTTTATGATCTTATTTATTTTTAGAGAGGGGAAGGGAGGGAGAAAAAGAGGGAAACATCAATGTGTGATTGCCTCTTGTGCCCCTTACTGGGGACCTAGCCCCCAACGAGTCATGTGCCCTAGACTGGGAATCAAACCGGTGACCCTTTGGTTTGCAGGCCGGCACTCAATCCACTGAGCCATATCAGCCAGGGCTAAAAACAATTTATTATCTAATACTCAAAGATCACCATTGTTACCATTTGGGTATATGTCCTTTTATTCCTTATTCTATGCAAACTATTTCAAGAAATTGTTTTCCTGATTGATGTAGAAAATTTGGAAAATTAGAAAAGTATGAAGGAGAAAATTTTATATATTCAAACATAATCATTATTAATATTTCTATCCAGCTTCTGGTTTTATCCATAATGTAAAAAATCAATTTAATATCCTGATTTTTCACTTATCTTGAGACTGTTTCTTTTCTTTAAGACTTTATTTTTTTATTTTTAGAAGGGAGCGAGGAAGAGAGGGAAGGAAACATCAATGTGAAAGAGAAATATCTATTGGTTGCCTCTCACATGCCTCTAACCGGGCACCTGGCCTGCAAACCAGGCATGTGCCCTGACCAGGAGTCCAACTGGTGACCTTTTGGTTTTTAGGACAATGCCCAACCCACTGAGCCACACCAGTTGGGGGGGAGACTGTTTCAATATCATTAAATATTATTTGAACACAAGTTAGGTGGCTATATTGCATTTTATCCTGTGAATATAGTTGATTTACTGTCCATTCACATATTAATATTTAAGTTGTTTCAAATTTTTCATTAGTTTCAATGTATGATGAATCCTCTTGCTTATAAATCCCTGGTTATTTTATTGGAACGAGTCTCAGAATTGAAGTCAAAGGGCATGAACTCTTTCTAGGTATAATCTCTTTTCAACTGAGCTAGCTGGGCCACCTTAGGTATAATCTCTTTTCAGAAAAGTGAGGCTCTCCATCCTCCTGCCTGCCCACAAGCTTTTCTTTTCCTGAAAGCTGACAGTGGACTGGTAAATTCTCTGGACTTAGAGATATTACTGGAAATTTTTTTTAATGACATACATATTTAATTTCTTCCATACTTGTGTGCTTTTTCTGATATGCAACCTTTTCATTGATCAATTTGGGTAATTTATATTTCCCCAGAAAAGTGTTCCACTTCATTAAGAATTACAGATGTGCCTGACTGCTGTGGTTCAGTAGGTTGGGCATCGTCCCGCAAAGTGAAAAGTCACTGGTCAGATTCCCAGTCAGGACACATAACTCGGGTAGCCGTTTGGGTCCCGAGTCAGGGTGCACACGAGAGGCAACTGATCAATCTTTCTCTCTCACATTGATGTTTCCCTCCCTCTTTCTCCCTCTCTCCCCCTCTCTAAAAAGAAATAAATAAAATCTTTTTAAAAAATTAATTGCAGATGTACTAGAACAGTGCTGAACATGATAGGCAGTTAATGTCTTCCTATCTGATATTATATTCTCTTCGTCATTTCTAATTCTAGTTACTGTGGGTTCCACACCCCTTTTTAGTTTAATTAGATCACCAGATTATTTTAGTTTTTCAAAGAATCAGCCCTTCAATTTATTTATCAATTCAACCTTATTTCTGTTTTCTTATTTATTTTTAGTATTTCCTTTTGAGAATAACTTCCAAAGCCTAGAAAAAATAAAAGCAATTACAAATGAAAATATTCTGGATTTAACTACATATAATTATTTTTTAAACTTACGCATATCTAAGAAAAATTAACACAAAAGTGAAAGAGACTGACTGCATTTTGTTCCCAAACCTACTTAGGAAAGTTTTAATATTTTATTAAGTAAAGAACTTAAATTTATAAGAAAAAACACATTAATCCAAAAGATTAATGGGTTAAAATGAAAAGATTAATGTACTTGCACATACAGTTTACCAAAGAAAAAATTTTAAATATCCTCAAAAATTAAAAAAATATATAATTATTAAAATAGTTCTCATTAATTGAATCAGAAAAATATAACCATAAACAACCTCATATGAGTCAGGGTTTCACAGAACTCTTTGCCTTTTTCTATAATAGCTTTATTTTGAGGTATAGTTCATATACCACACAATTTGTCTTTTTCAAGTGTACAATTCAGTGGTTTTAGTATATTCACAAAGTTGTACAATCGAATCAAATTTTAGAACATTTTCATCACCCCAGAAAGAAAACCACACTCGTTAGCAGTCACTCCCCACTCCACTTTCCCCCAGCTATGGAGAACCTGTACTCCACTTTCTGTATCTATAGATTTGCTTATCGTGGACATTTCAAATAAATGGACATCAATAGGTGGTCTTTTGTATCTAGCTTCTTTCACTTAGCATTATATTCTCAAGATTCATCCATATTGTAGCATGTATCAGTATTTCAAACCATTTCATCATCAAATAATATTCCATTGTGGGGATATACCACATTTTTGCTTATCCATTCATCATTTCCCAGGCATTTGGGGATATATCCACTCTTTGGCAATTATGAACATTCGTATACAAGTTTTCATGTGGAAGAACTCATTGTCTGTTACACAGCTGGAAGTATATAAATTGGATGCTACCCTTTGACAAAGTTATATAATATGTCCATGTCTTTTAACTCCATAAACCCCACTTCTCAGAATCTGATTCAAACAAATAAATAATATACAATGTGGGAAAGCACGAAGTAGAAAGTCGCTAATGGTGATATTATTTAAGCATAACAAATTTGTCCTGCTTCTCCAGCATACAGTACAAAAATGAAGACCCATCTTGTTTATTACTGAAATGACTGGGGACGTGTTGCTGTCTTTCTTTTATCCCTAGAGCCTCTTCCAAAGGAGTCTCCAAAGGGGCTCATTTCTGCCACAGTTGCTGGAGTGGCTCTCCTACTGAGCCACTGTCCGAAGGAGGCTATGGGGCACTCAGGCACAGACTGGCCAATCTGCTTATATTCTCAGGAGGGTCCCTTGGGTCCCTCAGATGACCTCAGAGAGGATCAGCTCAGTCCCTCAGGGAGACTAATGCCATTAAGCCTCCTGAAGGACAGATTTTTCCCACTTCTTCCCCAACAACTTTTGAGCTCTGCAATCCCAGGAGTTTTGGTGCAGTGGCTCAGTCTCCGGAAGCCCCCAGAGCAGGGGGTGCTCTTTGACTTACATCTGCCTAACCACAAGTAGCCGCTCAAGATCAGCCCCACTGCTGGGAGCTTCTATTTTAATTTTTTAAAAGTAAATATTATATATTTTTCTGTGAATAGGCAATAAGTTTTACTCAAAATATAAAAATACAAATGAGTACACAGTGAAAAGACACCCTCCAATCTTGTCCAAGCCCCCTGCTTAGGGACGTGAGAGATTAGCCAATATTACAAGATGGAAACCAATAATACATAATCTTTATTCACACCCGGTTTATCATTCCTTTCAGTGCACAGTTAGTATATATCATAACTTTTTTAACCAGTTAACCTTATTAGGTTGTTTCCAATCTTTTGCTAATCAATGAACACTGCAACAAATATACCTCATAAGGGTAAAAGGGTTCTACACCCGCATTCTAATTGTAGAGGGTTTTTTTCCCCCTACACCACCAGGAAATTATTTGGACATTAGCTGGGTGTCCTCCAGTTCAACTCATTTATCTGGAGATAGCATCAGACCCCACAGATTAAGGACTCAACCTGTAAGATTGCTTCCCTCCAGCCCCATTCACCTGTGCTTCTGACCAACGGGCTGTAGATGAGAAGTTCCCGCAACTCCCTCCTTGGGTCCAATTAATTTGCTACAGCGGCTTATAGAACTCAGGAGGCTCACTTTTACTAGATTATGGCCTTTAAGTAAAAGGATATAACTCAGAAAAAACCCAATTGAAGAGATGTAGGGGGAAAAGAGCAGGGAGCATCAGTAGCCACTCTCCTAGAGTCCACGTGTTCACCAACCCGGAAGTTCTCTGAACTCTCTCCTTTAGGGTTTTTATGGAGACTTCATTACACAGACATGATAGATTAAATCATTGAACTCAGTCTCCAGCGTCTTTCCTCTCCTGGAAGGTCGGGAGGCCAGACTGTAAATTCTAAATCTCCAAACACGTGATTGAGTCTCCTGGTAACCAGGCCCCGTCCTTAGGTGCAGGTCAAAGTCTTATTAACACAACAAAAGACACGTTTTGCTTTCCTTACCAAGGGAATTCCAAGGAGTTTTTTTGCTGCCCTGCGCCAGAAACAGGAGAAAGACCCAATACATTTTCTTTATTATAAATCACAATATCATAAAGGCATCAGTGTTCATGATAAATTAGTGAATTAAATGCTCAATTAAAGGGTATCTATACTTTAAATATCGGTAGACATCATCAATTCGCCCTCCATAGAGGTATAGTAACTCACCTAACCTGGAGGCTGTGAACCTTGAACTCAAACCCAGGTCCTCCAAGCCGAAATTCAGGCTCTTACCCACTAGGCGAGATGGCCTGTCTGGCCTTTGCCCATCTGAGAACACTAGTACTGTCTGGATAGTTTTCAGGTGAATTGCTCTTACTGTGAAAGAAAGTGAATGCTTTTTTATATACTTAATGATGATTTGTATTTCCTTTTCTGTGAATTGTCTGCACATACTCCTTGCCCATTTTTTTCACTAGATTATTGGTTTGTTCCCTTACCAATTTGTAGTAACTCTTTATACATTAAGGAAATCAGTCCTTTTTGTATTTGAAATTGAAAATTTATTTTCCAGTTTGTCATTTGTCTTTTGATTACATGTATAGTAATTTCTCCTATGAAGCAATTAGATTTTTATATAATCATATTTATCCACTTTTTAATTTTATGAATTCTGTACTTAGTATCATACTGGGACAATATTTCCATTTATAAAATAATAATATATTCTCCAATGGATTTTTCAAGTACTTTTATAATTTCTTTATTTGAGATATCTAAATATTTGGCGCATTTGGAATTTATTCCAGTGAAAGATATGGATTAAGTTTTTTTCTCCCAGATGGCTATTCAGTTGTTCCCAACACTATTTTTTTAGTTATCTATATTTTTCCACTAATGTATATACCTTTATCCTATATTAAATTTCACTGCCAACATTCAAGTAATAGTTTCTTCTAGTTGAAAAGAATATTGGGTATAGGTACCCTACTTCATTTCATCTTGCTTCTCTACTACATTTTTAAATCAATTATCAGGAACCTTAAAGATTATGTCAAAGCACGGTGAAAATGTTTCTGATGCAAATGGCAAGTGAAAATAAAAGATAAAAACTTTGTGCAAACTGAGAGCCCTGGCTGGGTAGCTCTCAGTTGGTTAGAGCATCATCCCAATACGCTGAGGTTGTGGGTTCAATCCCAAGTCAGGGCACATACAAGAAGAAACCAGTGAATGCATAAACATGCAGGACAACAAATAGATCTCTCTTTCCTGCCCCCTCTCAAAAATAATTTTTAAAAATTTTATGCAAACTGGAAATGACCACATTCCGAAAACACGTGTGGCAAAGAATCACATGAGCAATACGCCAGAAGGATAATAGTAGATTTGTTGGGATGAGAGACAAGAGATGCCCTCCACGTTTTTTCCTTCTGAATTTTCTGTAAAGTGGTGATATCAGAATAATTTTCAGGTTCATTTTTTAATAATGGCAGATTGTCCACATGGATTTTCCTCCTCTGCCTCTGGACAACTCACTAGTATGATAGTAAAGAAATAAAAAGATTATAAATATACACGCACATACACACAGAAAAAAAAGGAAGAGAAAGATCTCATGGTTGAAATATTCCAACACGTTTTGGGAGAGGGCGAGCCTGGAGGAGTGGTAACAGACGCCACAGAGCTGTGAAGGAACCAGAAGACGCTGGGTGGGGTGGTGATTAAAATAAAACATGTCACTTGTGGACTGGACTCCAGACTCCCCTCCTGGGAGACATCTCTGACTCACTGTGTGTGCCCTTGAGCCAAGACACTTAGAAGTGCTCTTGCCTCTTCTTCCAACTGAACAAGGAACACTGTGTTTAACATCTGTAGCTTCCACTTGGGGCTGCAGGGAGGCTAATTACTGCTTGAGAAGGTATGTGAGCTGGTGGAATAAAAGATCCAAAAGGCAGGAGGAGGGTTATTACCAGTCAAGTAACCCTTTAAATCCTGTGATCCTCTCACCTACCCAGGAGATCAGCAGTCAGGTTTCTAGTTGGGCAGCAGCAGGTGGAGCCTAATGCAGGGTTGGCCAAATGCTCACATCGCTGTTAATAGCAGGGCAGGTGTGGTCAACTGAGAAAATATGAATGGGTATCAGATTCCCAGCCAGGACATGAGCTCGGGCATATCCTTGGGCAGCTACTTCCTATAGAGCTAGTGACATGTCCTCCTTGGTCCCCCACTTATTCATCCCCAGATCTGAAGCCTGTCTGAAACTGTCATCTAGAGACCCTCACTGCCTTGCCTTGCTTCTACCTAACAAGACAAGTCCCATCTCCATGTACTGGGAGCTCCAAAGCCCTAGAGCTGCTGCTTAGAATTCAATAGTCTTGTCAAGACACAGAAATGTGGTACAATTAATTATCTCCAATAAACTGATGGTGTTGATAGTTATAGCTACTCAGGAGAGACACCACAGATGGACACACTCACCTACAGACAATTTGAAGAACTTGCCAGTGGGTTTGGACCTAGTCTCTTTTCTATGGCTTGGAAACCAAATGGGGCTAAAACCATTCATTCATTCCATCAGTTGTCTTCATTTTGTCTTTGAGAGAATGAATTTCTTAGCTCAGAAAGGTAGCTTTAAAGACCACAACAATCATATATTGAAAATCCACTCTATCAGTCAGTCCCTGTCCTGGATCCTATGAAAACAAACAAATAAATACAGTTCCTACCTCAGAGCTAGCTAGACTATTCATACTCCTTTTGAAGATCTGAGAAGATCTTTTCTCCATAAAAGCAGGAAAAATGTTGGTCTTATTTGCTGCTGTATATTGCATTCATTCATCAAGTAAATATTTACTGAGCACCTACTCTGTGCCAGGTCCTAATTCAAGCACTGGAGATACAACAGTGAACCAAGTGTGTGTTTTCATGGAGCTTAGATTCCGGTAAGAGAAATAGACAATAAGTAAATGAATAAATAAACCCACGATATGTAAAGCAGTGTAAATACTTAGGAAAGATAAAGAGGGTATGGGACAAGAGTGAAGGAGGATGTTAGTTCACATAGGTTCACCAGGAGAGCTTGCTCTGATAAAGAGAAGTTCAATCAGAGACTTGACTTAGGCGAGGGAGTGGACTGCAGGAACAAATCTGGGAATAGACAGAGTGGTCAGTGCAAAATCCTCAAGCAGGGAACAACCAACATTGGTATGTTGGAGAACAGTAATGAGGAAGTTGTCATAAGAGTGGAGTGAGCAAAGTTGGGGTACAGCCAGAAAGGCAGGTTGGGGAAAGGGAGTGGCATTATCATGGAGGGTCTTTCAGATAAGGACTTTGTGTAATTTTCTCATGGAAATATAACACATGGAGAGAAAAGTACACACAGCGTAGACGTACAACTCAATGAATTTTCACCAACTGGACCCACCCATTGCAACGACCATCCTGACCGAGTTATGGAACATGGCCAGCAACCCTGAAGCCTGTCTCCTGCCTCCTCTGTCTTTATCCCAAGAAGGATAACTACTATCTCAGCATAGATTACCATAGATTAATTTTACCTGTTTTTGAACTTTGGGCAAATGAAGTCATCCAGTATTACCCTTTGGTGTCTGGTTTCATTCACTTAATGTTATGTTTGCGAGATACATCATTACTTTTTTCACTACTGTATACTATTGCACTGTATAAATAAACCACAGTTTATCTCTCCATTCTACCACTGAGCAACATTTGGGTTGTTTTCAATTCAGGGGCTATTTCAAACAATATTGCTATGAGTATTCTCATCCCTGTCTTTGGAACAAATGACTGTGCGTTTCAGTTGAATGGCTACTCAGGGTGGGCATAGGTTTTGCTTCCATAGACACTACCAAACTGTCTTGGGGCTTTGCTTCTTAATCTCAGTGGAAAGGGTAATCATTGGAAGGTTTAAAGTAGAGAACTCACATAATCTGGCCTCTCTCTTTATAGGAGGATCATACGCTAGAAATTTTGTAAGATTACGTTTTTAAAACACTCACCATATGAAATAAAACCCAAGCTCATCAGTGCCAGCATGGAAAGCATGACTCCAAATTTATATCGCTAGCCAGGACCTCTGCTCTGAACCACAGATTCACGTCTCCAACGCTTACTTGACAACTACACATGGATGTCCAATGGGCATCTCAAAGTCTCCATGGCCAAAACCAAGCCCTGGACCAGCTCCTCTGACAGGGTTCCCCCATCTCAATTAACAGCAGCACCATTCTCCCATTTACTTGGTTGGTGTGATTGGTATTATCTTTGTTTCCTTGTATTTTTCACACCCTATATCCTGTCTGTCAGCAGATCCTGCAAGCTCTATCTACAGATTATTCTGGAAGCACTGCTTACCATGCCCCCTGTTACTCTCTCTCTAGGCCACCATTATCTCGCCCCTAGACTATTGCAGTCCCCTCCTAAGTGGTCTCCTGGCTTTCCCATCCTACCCTCACCCTCTTTGGGCTACTCTCCGTGCAGCTTCTCAAGAGATCCTGCTGAAACATAAGTGAGATCTTGCCACTCCTCTATCGAAACTCTCCTGCTGCTTTCCATTTCACATCACAGGGTGAACACTAAAGTCCATACTACCACTCACAGAGTGATATGGCTCCTTTAAAGCTCTCTGGCTTTACCTCGTGTGCCTCTCCTCTCCTTACTCTTCTCCAGCCACAGTGACCTGTCTCCTATTCACCAAACAGCCCAGGCATGTTCCCACCTTGGGGCCTCTGCCCTTGCTATTCCCTCTGCCTCGGATGCTCTTGTCGCCACTGCTGGCCCCCTTGCTTCCTTCAGATCTTTACTCAAAATTCCCTTTCCCAGCAAGGACGTCTCCAGTCACCTGTTTTAACATTTCACACTCCCCGCCATACCCAACATTTTGTATTTGTTTCCCCAGCTTTGTTTTCTCAGCTTAACATTTATCACTATCTTGTATGCCATAATGTTTTATATTTTTTATCTTATTTATCAGCTGTCCCTCCCAGTGAACATAATAGCTATGAGGACATTGATTTTTATGTTTTGTTTACCTCCGTAGCCCAGTATCTAGAATAGGGCTTGGCACGTAGTAGGTACAATAAATATTTATTGTATGAGTGAATGAACGGATGGATGGATCCTTGCCCTAGATTCATCCATTACCTAAGCCTGAAAAGCAGTGGTTTCCAAGCACTTCCAGTAAGTTAGAGTTGCCAATAGGAAAATGTTCCTTCTACACTCTCCCTTCCTGGCGTGCAGGGACCTGGGAAAAGCAGAGATGGTATCACCGACAGGGAAGGAAGATGGGATTAGGTACTAGAAATTAGAGGAAGGATGTCTCCGCCCGTCTGCTCCCAGCAGCAGAGGCAGCGATCTGCCTGGCAAGTTGCCTGCTCCCAGAAACAGGATGTGTCCAGAGAGGAAGTGACTGCAGACATAGTTCGGGGGAAAATACCCTGTGCCTGAGACAGAACACTTGAGGCTAGTCATTCTGGAGCCTTCCAAGGGTCCATTCCTGGGGGATGAGTAAATTCCGCTGCATGGTCCCATGGTGACTCAGTCTGTATCTCGGGGAATTTGCAGCCCAACCCTAAGACAGAGTGGACAGGTGTTTCCTCCTCTGGGGCTCCCAGTTTGGATAACTGGATGCTGATGGGGAGAGGATGCTCAATGCCAAGCCCGCAGCCAGCTCAGGTAGGCTGTGATATTAACCTGCTTCTGGGCCAGCATCTTCCTGGTATGATGTGAATGAAGAATTGAGCGCTTGTCAAAGCAGTGGGTCCTGGTGCTACATCTGCCGCTGCAGAGAGGAACACTCAGGGCCAGAGAGAGAAAAGGGCGCCTGTGTTTAAGGCTCTGCAGGAACTGTCAAAGGGGGTAGCTTTCTAGCTGGTCCTTTGACCAATCTCATCTTCCTTGATTTGAGGTCAGAGGTGAGATGGTCTAGAAAGCTATGGCTTGGGGTTCTGTAGGAAGTGTGCTTCCCCAGGAGCAGGCCAGGAAGCAAGCCTGGCCTGACAGAGCTCTGGGACCTCAAATTCAGGCACATAGCAGAGGGATCTCCCAGCTTTATTGAGGTTCCCCAGCCTCAAAACCACAGAAGCCATAGCCCGAAGTCTTATTTTGCAGCCAGAAGAGACAGAAACAGTTCCTCCAGACTCTCCCCAGCACTTCTGCCTTGGTGGGCTCTAAAATTTGGACTTTGCATTATGGCCAATAGGCATTAATGTCATAAAACCCATACCAGGAAACTTTTGATGAAAAACAACTCAGCTGTTTAAAAAAAGAACCACAAACCCAGTTACTCAGCGTGGAAATGGCAGATGCATCCATTCAAGTTCCCAGAAGAACAGAAAAAGCAAGAAAACCCTCCCAACACTCTGCGTGACCACAGAAATCTCCAGACAAGCTGTGGGTCTTGTGTTTATGGTGAAATGCAGTGAGCAGCTCAACGCTGGGAAGGTTATTTATGAGCATTACAATTATCATAATAAAAGCTGCAGTATTTTTGTTCTTCCTCTCTGAAAACCAAAACAAGCATCTTTAAGCTTGTTTATGATAAGAGGTTAAAGACAGCAGGAGGTGTCATCCTGGTAGGCTGCTTCTAAGTTCTTTATTTACGGAAAAGAGCTCATGTGGTACAAACCATCCTGCAACCTGCCTTTTTTGTTTAAGCAATTGATGATGAGCTCATATATGTATTGATGTATATACATCTACATCCTTCCACATGCTTCTTATGAACTAAGAAACTAAGGGGTTTTCCTCCGTGGAAGAGATGGATGGCATCATCTAGGGAGGGTCTGCAGGTGGGCCCCCAAAAGATATCCAATCCACTAAACGCTCTGCTCCACATTCCCACACAAGGAGCCCATCACCTCAGCACTTTCTCATGTGAAGCAGAAACTGGCCCATCTTTGTCTGACCCGCTCTTCTGTGGGACGGTCAGAAAGGTGGGAAGGCTGCCTCCTCTTGGCTGTCTAGAGCTCCCCGCTCCTGCAACTTCCCCTCACCTTGCTCCAACCTCACTTTTTCCTTTCTAGAAGCTGGAGATGAAAGGCAAAGCAACCAACCGTCTTCCTGGCAGAGGGAACAATGCCCCCCTCCCCACTCCCACCCTCCTGGTTTGCCTGAAAGTGAGAGGGTTTTCCCGGGACATGTAACTTTGAGTTTTAAAACCAGGACAGTCCCAGTAAAACTGGGAGGGTTGGTCAGCCTATTCCCAGAATCGTGGGGTTGGGGGGGTGTGGTCAATCCTGACTAAGTTGCTGGAGATCCCCTTTTCACAGATCCACCAAAGACAGGTTGGAAGTTTCCAGAAGGCAGACTCAGAGATTCTTGTTGACTGAGCCTGCTCAGGTCCACCCTGGAAACAATGGCCAGTTCAGGGGATAGATGCCTGGGAGGCAGAGGAGAACCGTCCACCAGGAAGGGGGCAGCTCGGGTTGCGGACCACTTCCCACTCTGCAAAGCTTTCACATGTCTGAAGCCGGCCACAGCTTCTCCCCTGATTCTCCAATTTGTCACCAGATGAGGTAGCTCCCAGGCCCTTCCCCATCCCAGTCTGTGGGATCGGAAAAACAATCAGCCCAGGAGAAGACCTGAAGCTTTTCCTACCACCTGAGTGTTTCCTCAAAGGAGCTGGGAAGCAGACAGACCCCACGCGAGGAGGAACCCCTAACAGGCAGGGGTGACTCCACTCCATCTCCGTGGGAGACGCTTCTCCCACGGGCATCGGGATAAGTTTATGTTTAAGTCAAACATTAGTCAGACATCAGGATAAGTTTATGCTTAAGCAATATGTCAGAAATACTTCCAAATAACACGTCCACATGTCTGAACTCAGCCTCCCCACACCTTTCCAGCAGATATACCGCTATGCTCAAACCAATGGGTCTAATTATTAATCAGGAAAATACTCAGTAAGTACACAACTTTTCCTGTGTTTCCAGGCTTTCTGGATATTCTGTGGTGCATTTATTGTACTTTTTTCAGCTTGACAATTGGACCCAATAATTTCAATTTAAAGGAATGTCCCCTGAAAACATAATGAGCTTATCATTTGAAAATGTAAGTAGCATACACTTTAAAAAATTAAATGATTGAATAAATAACTGAATGGAAAACAAAGGAAAATCTCCCATGCAGAAGAATTCCTAATAACTTATGTAAGTACTCCACACTTAAGGAGGGCGAGTGGAACTCCCCGGAACTCCCCGGTCCTTCAGTCTGGCTGAGCATGGTGACTTCCTTACAAAGAGTACAGTCAGGAAAGGGAGGGGCAAAGAGCAACTTGACAGTGGAGAAACCTGACAGACACGACCTCAGCCAGGTGACTTCAGAAGAAAGAGTCTGGCCTACATTTCCTGACTTTGCTGTGGAGCTGCAGGGAGGCAGTCTGCTGGGGCACTGAGATCTTCAACCTGAGTTCCTCTCCGACCTCTGTGTGTCCTTGGGGCAGTCACTTAACCTCATTGGGCCTTAGTTTCCTCATCTGTAAGTGGAAAGAGGATTAGAATGTGGTGAGGTAGGTCTGCTGCAAGGTGCCATTTGTGGGGGGGGAGGGGGAACAGCTCAGCAGACGTCAGGCTGTCGCCGCCCCCTCCCCCAGGCAGTTCCCCTCAGCCTCTGGGACCCATCCAGCTACTCATTCATTTTTTCCCAATGTCAGCAAGGTCAAGGGCCTTTCAGACCTTCTAGGTCAATTTGGTTAGGGGGGTGGTTTGCACAAAGCTTTGCTTGTTCACTTTAAGGACCCAGTGGGCACACTTTATAGAACACAATGTTCATGCCAGCATCTCAGACCACAAACCCCAAGAGTCTGAATGCTGAGACACGCAGGAAGTCTAAAGGGTTCTCTCATCTTCAGAGGCCCAGCCCAGCTCACGGGAATGGCATGCATCAAAAGGCAGGAAGTCCCTACAAGTCTGTCCCATCAAGCCACCAGACACTGGTTACCTTTATGTGGCTGCACAAGAGGTTGAGTTCTCAGGGAGGGGTGAGGTGATCTGGGACCTCCAGAGCCCTGGTGGAACTCATGCCTGAGAAGCAAGGCCACCACAGGAAGCCGGCCTCCGCCCCCAGCCAAAATAGGGACTCAGAGTTGGGACCTCAGCTCCCTTACGGGATAAGTGGTATTTTGGTTCCCGTTTCCTCCCCTCTCTGTTTTCCTTTGTTTCCCCCATACATTCTCCAAGGAAGTCTTAAATATGTACTGTAAAACCCAGGAACAAGCACCCCCACCCTGAGAAACAGGAAGAGTGGGTGGCCTTCTGTCAAGATCTGAGTAGCAAAAGCCAGGGACAGCCTGGTTGTCGCTCTCCCCCTGCTGGCTGTGCCTCACCACACGGCGCAATTACTCCACAAACTGCAGAGAGGAGTGCTAATCAGACTGTGAGGACTTGTGGGGATCTGTCATAGTGGCCAATGGATCACAGGGCTCCTGGGCAGTAAGCAGACGAGAAACCTGGTAAAATACTCCCTGACACAGAGGAGGAAAAATCCCAGGTCTGGTGGGCAGAAATCTAACTCGAGTGCCATAATAGAGATTCATGACCTCCTACGCAGTTCCCAGACGTACAGGTGCCAGTGACAGAGAGAGACCAAGTCCTTTGGGAAGAGGTCTGTAATGCAACCAATTAAATACAATGAATCTTTCCCATGCCTTCCCTAGAGGGTCCCAGGGCCATGTACTGGGGTGGCTTGTATGCTGGAGAAAAAGAAACACCCAGACTTTTTAGGGGTTCTTAAATACTGGCTCTGAATTGATGTCTCTGAAGACCTAAAATATCACCGCAGTGCCGTGGTCAAACTACGACTTAATGGAGACCATGTGCAAATGGAAACTTGACCCAAGTCCAGCATCCAGGAGTTATTTCCCTAGTCCCTGAATGTATAGAAGGAAGACATACACTTAGTGTGATAGGCAGAATGATAGTTCCCCCCAAGAGGCCTACAATCCAATCACCAGAAGTTGGGAATAGGTAACATTACACTGGCAAAGGAGATTTAAGGTAGCAGAAGAAATTAGGTTTGTTAATCAGATTACCATAAAACAGAGAGATTATCCGGATAATGTGGTCCCAATGCAATCACAAATGTCCCTAACTGTTAGAGTCAGAAGAGTCATTGTCAGCGACACCACATGAGAAAGGCTCAGCCAACCGTTGTTGGCTTTGAAGTGGAAGAGGCCACAGACCAAAGAATGCACAGGGCCCGTGGGAGCCAGAAAAGTCATGAAGAGGGGTCCTCCCCTAGAGCCTCCAGGAAGAAATGCAGCCCTGTTGACAGCTTGAATGGGTCTTGTACCCATTCCACATTTCTGATTTCTAAAACGTAAGATAATAAGTATGTGTTGTTCTAGCCACAAAGTTTGTGGTTATTTGTTACAGCAGCCATAGAATATTCATATACCTGGCCCCAGCTAGGTAGCTCAGTGGATTGAGTACAGGCCTGCGAACCAAAAGGTCGCTGGTGCGATTCCCAGTCAGGGCACATGCCTGGGTTGTGGGCCAGGCTCCCAGTAGGGGGTGCGTGAGAGGCAACCACACATTCATGTTTCTTTTCCTCTTTCTCCCTCCCTTCCCCTTTGTCTATAAAAATAATAAAATATTTTTTAAAAAATGAATATTGATATACGTAGTGAAGGGCAGAATCCTGTGGTGCTCTGTCCCATGAAGTGAGGACATAGTGATTGGAATGACCAAGAACAAGGTATGGAACTTCCCCCATTCCCAATGCCCCACAAAGATATCAAACCCCAAAGAGCACTAAACCCCTAGGGAAGTTGCAGTAATTAGTGTTACTGTCAAAGACTTGAGAGATGCAGGTCCCCCCCCAGGCCCCTATAAGCCCCATATGGTTGTGGAGAATGTCAGGAGACTGACCCAGGCTTAATCAGATACCAGCTGTGCCAATGCCAATCACAGCTGCAATGCTGTGCACCTGACACCTAGCCACGCTCCAGAAAAACACTTGTTTCCTATGCCCATCAGTACAGAAAATCAGAAGCGGGGGTCAATACAGATGATCTTTTGCCTTTGGACTCCTATTTTTCTCCCATCTTAATCTATCCCAGAAGGCTTTGATCATCTTGCTACCTCACAGAACATCACCCCGGTCCATTACATTGATGAGCTGTAAGCAGTGATCGCCTTAGGTGTCTTTGTAAGCTATATGTATCTAGGTAAACTCCACAGACTTTCAAAGCCTGCCATAGTGTGCATTGTTTAGGATCTAGCAGGCTGAGCATGTCAGAACATCCCTTCTAAAATAAGAGACAAGTTGTTGCACTTTGCATTGCCCACTGTGAAGAAAAGGTGCAGAAAAACCCTTGGGGACCTCTGAATTTTGGAGATGGCCTGTAACATATTTGGGGTGCTACTGTGTCACCTGCAAGGCCACCAGGGTTGATGGGGCCTAGAATAAGAAAGGGCTCCGTAATGGTCCAGGCTACTATTCAAGCTGTCAACGTGCCTGGGCTAAGGGATGCCCAGATGTTGGTAAAACATTATCGCCAGGGAGTGTCTGTGAGGGTGTTTCCAGAAAAGATTAGCATTTGAATCAGTAGACAGAGGAGAGAAGATGCCTTCACCAGTGAGAATGGTTATTAATCAATCCCCTGAAGGCCTAAATAGAACAAAGAGGCGGAGGAAAGATGAATTTGTCCTCTCTGCTTGAGCTGGCACATTCACCTCTGCCCTGAGACATCGGTGCTCCTGGTTCTCAGGCTTTTGGACTCAAACAGGGAATTACACCATTGGCTCCCCTGGTTCTTAGGCCTTTGGGGCTGGACTGGAACTACACCATGGCTTTTCTGCGCTTCCAGCTTGCAGGCGGCAAATCGGGGGACTTGGCAGCCTCCAAACTTCATGAGACAATCAATCCCTCCTAATAAGTACCTGGCAATCTAGCTATCACCTACCTCCTATTTTTTTCTGTTTCTCCAAAGAACCTTGACTAATACAGTAAATAATCCCTTTATTAAATTCTCATCAAATTACCCAGTTTGAATGTGGCCTCTATTTCCAGGGGAGACCCTAACTGATCACAATAGCTATACTTACTTAGCACAGTTTATATGACAGGCATTGGTATAAGAACTTTACATATACCGATTCATTTAACCCTCTGAAGAACCCTGTAAGAAAGCTACTGTTCTTCTCCATAATTTATGAATGGGGAACTGAAGCACAGGAGAGTTAAGCAATTTACTCAAATCACATAGCTACTGACCTATGGAAACTGGTTTCAGAATTTCTGTTCATAACCCCTGTGCTAAACTGCCTTCCTTAATAATCAAGCTAGCTAGGGGCTACATCAGTTTATGATTGTAGTAGGTATTTCTCATTCTTTTTGGCCACCCAACATCTGAACCCTCTTCCTGCGCACCTGGGGTTCAAGCACATGACCTGGACTCAGCCATTCAAATCCATTCCGCCCAGAGTGGCAGGGGCCGGAACAACTCCATGTCTAGTGGCATCAGATCTGTTTCTAGGGTGGCTGTGGCAGTGCTGCTGATGGAGTCACTGGTGTTTCGTGCTCGAGCTGTTGGCGACGCATCTAGAGCTCAGAGGACTAGTTTTCCTGCAGTTCTGAGAAATGCCGCTCTCCTCCTCATGAAATGTTTTCCTGCCTAAATCAGCTGGCATTGTTTCCTGGGTCCTGTCACCAAGAACTCTGATTGGTATTATTATTTGTTCTCTATTTCTCTATGTTTGACATATTTCACAATAGAGAAAATGAATGTAACCCACTACATGAATAGATTAAGGAAGGAAAATATAGGATCACCTCGATAAAAGCAGAAAAAGCCTTCAATAACATTCAACATTTGCAAATAATAGTAATAATGAACTCAGAGGAAACTAGACTAGCTGCCAACTTCCTTAACCTGATGAATATGTTCAGAAAAAATAATGAAAATGCAGAAGCATTGAGACCAGAAACAAGAAATGAAAGCACACTGGTACTCTTTGTATTTAACATTCTATTGGAGGGCCTAGGAAATGCAATAAAGGTAAGAAAAACAAATCAGGAGATATAAGAATTAACAAGGAAGAGACAAAAAGCATTTATTTGCAGAAAATATGATATCTACATAGAAGAGAATCTTTAAACAAAAAACTAAATTTAAAAGAGTTCAGAATGGGGTCTGGATGTAATATCAGAATATAAAAACCTGGCAGCATTCCTAGACAGTGGAATAACCAGTTAGAAAGAAACCTATTTATTTATTTTTCATTTCATTTCATTTTATTTTATTTTGATTATTTTTAATAGTTCATTTTATTGTATTTTTTCCATTATCATTTATCCCTTCCCCCAAATCCTATTTATAATAGCAACACAAGTCTAAGATGCTGAAGAATAAATCTAACAAAATATGTCCAAAGCCATTACGGAGAAAATCTACAACCATTATTACAGGACGTAGGAAGAAGACCTATGTCCAGAAATGGAGAAATATAACCTTTCAGAGATGAGAAGACTCAATACTGGACAGATGCCATTTTCCCCGAGCTTAATCTAGAACTTATAATTTATCATGCAACTTTAACAAAAACACAAATAGGTTTTCTTATCAAAATTGATTTTTAAAAAAAGAACAAAAGCTAAGAAATATCTGAAGAGCAATGAAGCAGGACTTGCCTTCCCAAATGCAGCAATAATATAACAATTAAGACCGTGTGGCATCTGCGCAGGGAGAAACCAAAAGCCCCGAGGAATAGAACAGAGGGGCCAGAAACTGACCCGTGCCATATGAAAACAGTGTACAGCAGAAGGACGATTACGAATCAGTGAAGAGACGGCTGCACTATTCAAAAGTGCTGGAAGATTTCATTATCCAAGTGGGAGAAAATACTTAGATCCTTTCCTCATAGCATAAACAAAAATAAATGCTAGAATAATTGGAGACCTAAATGCGGGAGTAAAATTTTAAAACATTCAGGAAAAAAAATGGAGCTTATCTTGATAGCACTGGGTAGGAAAAGATTTCTCAAATAAGACACAAATAAGATAAACTATAAGATTTAAGAAAAAACAAACTTCTGTACCAAAAGAAAGGAAAATAAAAGGCTATAGTCACAATGACAGTAAAGCCACAGACTTTCTTCTTTTTAAGATTTTATTTATTTATTTTTAGAGAGAAGGGAAGGGAAGGAGAAAGAGAGGGACAGAAATATCAATGTGTGGTTGCCTCTCATGTGTCCCCCACTGGGGACCTGGCCTGCAACCCAGGCATGTGCTCTGACTGGGAATCGAACCGGTGACCCTTTGCTTCACAGGCTTGTGCTCAATCCACTGAGCTACACCAGCCAGCTCTGAAATACTTTACAATTTTTTAAAATGGAATCTTTTTTTTGCCCTGGATGGTATGGCTTAGTGGATTGAGCACCAGCCTGTGAACCAAAGGGTCGCCGGCTCAATTCCCAGTCAGGGTACGTGCCTGGGTTGCAGGCCGGGTCCCTGGAGGGTATGAGAGGCAGCCACACATTGATATTTCCCTCCCTCATCTTCCCATCTCTCTAAAAATAAATAAAATCTGAAAAGAAAGGAAGTGAAAAGACAACCCACAGAATGCGAGAAAATATTTGCAAATCGTATATCTAATAAGGGCTTAGTATCCAGAATATATAAAGGACACTTACAACTCAATAATAAAATAACAAATAATCCATTTAGAAAGTGGGTGAAGGATCTGAACAGACATTTCTCCCAAGAAGTGGCCAATGAGCACTTGGAAAAGGCTATCAACACCAACAGTCATTAGGGAGGTGCAGATCAAAAGCATGAGATACCACTTCACACCCACTAGATGGCTATGCTCAACCAGATGGATAGTAAGTATTGGCAAGGATGTGGAAAAACTGGAACCCTCATACACTGCTAGTGGGAATGTAAATAGTGCGGCTACTTTGGAAAGCATTTGACAGTTCTTCAAAATCTTAAACATAAAGTTGCCCTACAACACAGCAATTCCACGTCTAGCTGTCTACCCAAGAAAATGGAAAACATGTCCACATAAAAACCTGTACTCAAACATTCACAGCAGCAGTCAAAAAGTCAAATACTCAAAAAGTGGAAATAACCCAAATGCCCATCGAGTGATAAATGGGAAAACAAGCTGTGACACAGCCATACAATAGAATATTATTTGGCAATAAAAATGAATGAAGAACTGACAGATGCTACGACATGGATGAACCTAGAAAGCGTTATGCTTAGGGCAAGAAGCTGGCACAAAGGTCCACGTGCTGATTCCATTTGGGTGAAACACGCAGAACAGGCAAGTCCATAGACACAGAAAGCAGATGAGTAGGTGTCTGTGGCTGGAGAGGAAGGGTAAATGGGTATGGAGTTTCTCTGCGGAGTGATGAAATGTTTGGAAATTAAATAGTGGTGATGGTTGCGTAACTGTGAATATACTGCAAGTACTGAGTCATACACTTAAAGAGGGTCAATGTTATGGCACGTGAATTATACTTTGGTTTAGGAAAACACATCGAAGATCTTACGCTGGAGTCTATGGCCTGCTCTTTCCCCGCTCCCCATGCCACCCCATGCCGCCCCCAGCCCCCCACCCACCACCGCCTGAATCTCCCCAGAGAGAGTTCAGGGCAGCACGTGGGAGTGTGACTTGGAGGTTGTCAGATGCTTGTCCTCCCACGAAGACCATGAGGAAGTGAGGCTGGAGCCCTGCCTCAGAATGCAGTTTCAGAGGCTGCAGCGTGGCATCAGGAGCGCTGCCAGTCGGCCCTGCCCGGTGTGGCTCGTTTGATTTGAGCATCGTCCTATGCACTGAAATGTCTCTCTCTCACATCAATGTTGATGTTTCTCTCTCTCTCCCTTCCTCTTTCTCTAAAATCAATAAAAGTATCCTCGGGTGAGGGTTAAAAAAAATTTTAAGTGTTTGCCACTTTATCCTATAGCCAAGCAAAACACATGCTGACAGGAAATGAATGAGCTCTGGAGCGAATGTGAGGCTTAAAAAGTTACTGCGCATTTTTGACCTGTGTATCGCCTTGAATTTACCGACAAGGCTGCTACAGTCACGTCACAATGATTGGTGGTGGTCTCTCCGTGTGCATTCATTTTCACTTGTTTTGCAAGCAGATCTGAATACAGTTTAATTTCAAATATCTAATATATTTGTAAATAAAATGTATATATATACATGTGTATATTCATTTATTTATTTATCCATCTACCAAGTAGATGCACCTAACACATGAGCAGCTACTCCTTGCCAGGCACCGTTCTGGGCACTACGGAGACAAGATGAACAAAATAAAAAGAAACCCTACTCTAAGGGAGATTACATTCCAATCAGAGAGGTTGGAAATGAACTTATATCACGTGAGGCAGGTGATCATAAATGCCATATTGCCAAAGAGAGCAGGGTGAGGGAATCAAGTATCAGAGAGCAGATAGGACATTCAGGGTCGAATTCTCTGAGAGGGTGACACTGAGCAGAGAGCCAGTGACAGGAATGGGGAGCTACGACAATCTCTGCAGCCACCAAATAAGCACAAAGTTTCAGAGGTGGGAATGAACTTGGCGCATTGGAACCACAGCTAGGAGGCTTATGTGGCTGGAACGAAGTGAAGTTAGGGAGATGCAGTTGGGGAAGATGTGAGGTGCCAAACATGGAAGTTTCCAGGCAGGTGCTAGGTGCCAGCCATGCTAGGTGCTAGATGCTAGGTGCTAGGTGCCAGGTGCCAGGTGCCAGCCATGGAAGTTTCCAGGCAGGGAAGCCATATGTTCTGCTTTGTATTAAGAGGCTGACTATGACTGTCGTGTGCAGAGGATAAAGTGTAAGGGGGCAGGAATGGAGGCAGGGAGAATGACACAGCCTTCTGTGGAGAAGCACAGGCTAGATGGAAACACAGCCAACGCTCAGTGCAGCGGCACAGCTTCCTATTCTTCTGGACAGTTTAGACCTGTTATAATGAGCAGGCATTAATTTGGAACTTAGAATAAAGGTGTTTTATGATAACCACTTGTTGGGAACCCTCGTGCACTACTTGTGGGAATACAAAACGATGCTGCCACTGGGAAAAACAGTATGATGGTTCCCCAAAAAGTAAAGCGTAGAACTGCCACTTGATCCAGCAATTCCACTGCTAGGCATGTACCCCAGAGAACTGAGAGCAGGGACTCAGATAGACACCTGCACACAGGTGTGCCCAGCAGTACTATTCACAATGGCCCAAAGGTGGAAACAACTGAAATGTCCACCAACAGATGAATAAACAAATGTGATCTGTGTGTGTGTGTGTGTGTGTGTGTGATGGAATATCATTCAGCGGTAAAAGGAATGAAATTCTACTATGTGTTACATTGTGGATGAAACTAGAAAGCATAATGCTAAGTGAAATAAGCCAGATACAAAAGGACAACTATTATATGATTCCACTTATATGAGGTACCTAGAATAGGCAAATTAATAAAGACGGAAAATATAATAGGGTTAACGGGTGCCGAGGAAAGGGGACGGGGAGTCACTGTTTAGCGGGTACAGAGTTCCCGTTTGGGACGATGGGACATCCTGGGAATGGAGAGTGGTGATGGCCGCACTGTGTTGTGAATGCACTTAGTGCCGATGTGGTGAAAATTGTACACTTACAAAGGCGTAACATAAATTTTGTTATGTATATTTTACAATAAAAAATCTTTAAAAAGGGATGAGTAAGAGTAAGAAGGAGGAGAAGAAAAGGAAGAGGAAGAAGAAGACCACCCAGGAATAGGCAGGAGACAAATCCCCTTTCCCCACATTTATCAGGGAAGGATGACATTTAAAGATTGTGAGGAGAGCCCTGGCCAGTGTGGCTCAGTTGGTTGGGCGTCATCCTACAGACCAAGAGGTTGTGGGTTCGATTCCTGGTCAGGGCACATGCCTGGGTTGTGGGTTCATTCCCCAAGAGGGACCTGTGTAATAGATAACCTATTGATGTTTCTCTCCCTCACTTTCTCTCCCTCTTCTCCCCTCTCTGGAATCAATAAAGAAAAATAAATAAATAAAGGTGGTGGGAAAAATAAATAAAATCTTAAAAAAAAAAAAGATGGTGGGGAGAAATCTGCATAAATGCCATCCAGAGAGCAGACGCTGGGGTTGAACATGCTTTTACAAGATAACGAGATCACATGTCTAAAGCTCTCCATTAAAATTACTACCATGAGGTGGTCTAGCACAGCACCGTCCAATAGAAGTACAATGTGAGACACACATAAGTTTACATCTCCAGTAGTCACATTTAAAAAAACAGCAGCAACAGATGGGATTCATTTTTACAAGATATTTTTTAACCCAACATATCCAAAACATCATCTCAGCTTGGAAACAATATTAAAAAATCATTAATGAGATATTATAACTTCATTATTTTTCATACAAAGTCCTCAGAAGCCAATGTGTTTTGCACTGGTAGCCTATCTCAGTTTGGACTAGCCACATATCAAGGTTCAAAGGCCACGTGTGGACCTCAGCTTCTGTACTGGACTGGTGTAGGCTAGAATGAGGGGTGGGGGGCGAGGATCTGAACCGGCACTTGGTCCCCGGCTCCTGGCCCCATTTCCACCACTTAAGACCATGGGACCTATGGAAAATGCCTTCATAGTTGTGAATCTTGGTCCTTGCCCTGGGAAATTCCTAATAAAATGGAGTTAACAGCTCACCTGTGCATAGCACCGAGTTATTGGGAGACTCCAGCAAGATAGAATAAAACTGGAAAGGCTCATACAGTGGTAATATCTGATTGAATCTATGTATCAACCCCCAAATGCAATGTGCTAAAATTATGGCGTTAGGTAATAATAACCATGGGCAAGACAAATACTTCTGCTCAGGTGAACTCAGGGCGGGAGGATGCAGAGAGTGTAGAAGGGAGAAGGTCAAGGTATGAAGCATCAGTAAATAACTCCCCAGCAGGTTTCTCCACTTGTCGCTCACTTATAGGTATGTGAAGCCCAAGGAGCATACAGTCATAATTGTTCTACAAGTCAATTTTCTTCCAGGCTTTAAGATGCTATTTCTCAAAGGAAGGAGCTCAGAGCTTCCTTGTTTATGAATTTATTTTTCAGGGGTGGGGTGATTTAAAGAGCCCGGGCCATTTCCTGGCGGTGCACACTGAGCCAGCCTGCAGGCTTCAGGCCCCAGCAGGGCTGACCACGAGCCAGACCCAGACCCAGAGTCAGCCTCATCCCACGCTTCCTGTCGGGTCCGGCAGCCTGAGTTTCCTGGTGACCCTTCCCTGCACCCAGCTGATTCAAAGGGCTGGCAAGGCCTGGTGCCAGCCAAGAAAATCTGAGGCAGCCAGGCTTGTTATTTCAAATATTTAACTCTGCAGACCCTGTGTTTGGCTAATAAAGATGAAAGTTAAAACGAGGATGCATGTGATGGCCGTGATTATAACACAAGTGAGCAAAAATGCCTGTGTGACCCGCTTTCAAAATGCCAGCCCCTTTCAAAGGGAACAAATTTAACTACCGTGGTAAACTAATAAAAATAATAAGTACTGGGAGTGTAAAATGATATAGTCATTCTAGAAAACAATTCGGCAGTTTCTTATAAAGTAAAGCACACACTTACCATAAGACCCAGCAATTACACTCCTGGGTGTTTATCCCAGAGAAATGAAAACTGGGATTCAAGGGAGAACCAAGATGGCGGCGTAGGTAGACACACTGCGCCTCCTCGCACAACCAGAACTGACAGAGAATCGAACAGCAAGGGGGACCAACACCAAGGAAACAGAAAATAATCATTCATCCAGACTGGTAGGAGGGGCGGAGACGGCACTGGGGTGGAGAGGACTCGCGTGGCTGTGGCGGGACTGAGACTGGTGGAGTGTGGGACAAATGGCGCAGGCAGTCCGAGCACTAGCAGACCCTGCGGTCCCACATTTGCACAGATAAACCCAGAGGGCCGGACTCAGAGTGGCGGAGAGCGGGGCAGGCAGAGTGGCGGATAGCACATTGCGGCACCACATTCGCCCACAGATAAACCGGAGGAACGGCGGGCAGAGAAGCAGACCGCTGCGCAACCCAGGGCTCCAGCTCGGGGAAATAAAGCCTCAAACCTCTGATTGAAAGCGCCCCTGGGGGTTGGGGCGGCAGGAGAGACTCCCAGCCTCACAGGAGCGGTTTTTGGAGAGACCCACAGGGGCCTAGAGTGTGCACAGGCCCACTTACTTGGGAACCAGCACCAGAGGGGCCCAGTTTGATTGTGGGTAGCGGAGTGAAAGACTGAAATCCGGAGGAGAGTGAGGCGGGCGCCATTGCTCCCTCTCGGCCCCGCCCCCACGTACAGCATCACAGCGCAGCGACCAGCATTACCCCGCCCCGGTGAACACCTAAGGCTCCGCCCCTTAAAGTAACAGACGCGCCAAGACAAACAAATAAAAAAAAATGGCCCAAATGACAGAACACTTCAAAGCTCCAGAAAAAATACAACTAAGCGACGAAGAGATAGCCAACCTATCGGATGCACAGTTCAAAACACTGGTTATCAATATGCTCACAGACTTGGTTGAATCTATTCGAAAAACAGATGAAAAAATGAAGCCTATGCTAAGAGAAACAAAGGAAAATGTACAGGGAACCAATAGTGATGAGAAGGAAACTGGGACTCAAATCAATGGTATGGACCAGAAGGAAGAAACAAACATCCAACCAGAAAAGAATGAAGAAACAAGAACTTGGAAAAATGAGGAGAGGCTTAGGAACCTCCAGGACACCTTGAAACGTTCCAACATCCGAATTATAGGGGTGCCAGAAGGAGAAGAGGAAGAACAAAAAATTGAAAACTTATTTGAACAAATAATGGAGAACTTCCCCGATCTGGCAAAGGAAATAGACTTCCGGGAAGTCCAGGAAGCTCTGAGAGTCCCAAAGAAGCTGGACCCAAGGAGGAACACAACAAGACACATCATAATTACATTACCCAAGATTAAACGCAAGGACCTACGTCCAAGATTACTATATCCAGCAAAGCTATCATTTAGAATGGAAGGGAGGATAAAGTGCTTCTCAGATAAGGTCAAGTTGAAGAGGCTCATCATCACCAAGCCCTTATTATATGAAATGTTAAAGGGAGTTACCTAAGAAAAAGATCAAAAATAGGAACAGTAAAAATGACACCAAACTCACAGTTATTAACGACCACACATAAAACAAAAACGAGAGCAAACTAGGCAAACAACTAGAACATGAGGGTTGTCAATAAGGGAGTGGGAGGGGGAGAGGGGGGTAAAGGTACAGAGAATAAGTAGCATAGATGATAGGTGGAGAATAGACAGGGGGAGGGTAAAAATAGTGTAGGAAATGTAGAAGCCAAAGAACTTATAAATATGACCCATGGACATGAACTATGGGGGGGGAATGTGGGAGGGAGGGGGGTGGGCAGGATGGAGTGGAGTGGGGGGGGAAATGGGACAACTGTAATAGCATAATCAATAAATATATTAAAAAAAATAAATAAAGAGAAAAACAAAAAAAAAAAAAAAGAAAAAGAAAACTGGGATTCATACAAAATCCCACATATCAATGTTTATAGCAACTTCACTTGTAATAGTCATGTATACATATATAAAGAGATTTATAATAAAGGATTGGGTCATGTGATTAAAGAAACTGACAAGTTCCCAGACCTGTAGACAACAAACTGAAGAGCCAATGTGTTGTTCCAGTCTGAATCCAAAGACCTGAAACCCAGGAAGAGCCAATGCTTCGGGTGTCCCAGCTCAAGAAAATCAAACAGGAGGAATTCCGTTACTTGAAAGAGGGTTAGCCTTTTTGTTCTAGTCAGGCCTTTACCTGATTAGATGAGGCCCACCTACATTAGGGAGAGCAACCTGCTTTACTCAGTCTACTGATTTAAATGTTAAACTCATCCAAGCACACCCTCACAGAGTAAGTTTTGTCTGAACATCTGGGCACGCCACGGCCCAGTCAATCTGACACATAAAAGATCACAAGTCGAAAACTGGAGACAAGTCAAATGTCCTTCAGCAGGTGAGTGGATAAACAAACTGTGGTACATCCATCCAATGGAATATTACTCAGCACTAAAAAGGAGTGCGTTATAGATACATGAAACAACTTGAGAGCATTTCAGGGCTTTATGCTGAGTGAAAAAAGCCAAGCTCAAAAGGTTACATACTAAAGGTGACAGATATGTTCACTAGCCTGACTGCAGTAATCATTTTGTAACGTGCACATATATCATCACATGTACAGCTCGAAGATATGCAATTTTTATTTATCAATCATACTTCAATAAAACTGGGGAAAAAAGAAAAAATAAAGATTAAACCCTGCCTTTAAGCTGTTTTTGCTCCTTTTTGCCTGGTATAAATACACATTTTTAAAATAGCTTCTTTTTGTGAAGTAATAAAACTAATATATATTCATTATTAAAAAGTTACATACCTTTGATTTTTGAAGTGACAAAATTGTGGTGATGGGGAATAGATCAGTGGTTGCCAGGGGTTAGGGTCAGAGGGACCAGTTCTCCAACCAGACTGTGGGGACAGTTACTTAGTCTGCCTATGTAATAAGGTTTCATGGAACTATACACCAAAAAAGTTATAATCATAAAAGTTATAATAATAAAAGGAGCATGTCCTGGTTGGGTAGCTGAGTTGGTTAGAGCATCATCCTGCTACACCAGTGTCGTGGGTTTGATCCCCAGTCAGGGCACGTGCACGAATCAACCAATGAACGCATCAATAAGTGGAACAAGAAGTCTCTCTTTTCCTCTCTCTCTCTCAAATCAATAGATAACTTTTTTTAAAGAGCACATTTTTAAAAAAAAATGATGATGAGTGTCTATTTGGTGAGCACCATGTTCCTAATATTACTCTTGGAACTTGACATACATTACATGTGACATTGATAGTAACTTATCAGTAAACACTATTGTCCCCATTTTAAAGAGGAGGAAACGGACGCTCAGAGAATATGAGTAACGGCACAAGATCACATAGCAGGTAAGTGGCAAAACCAGGACTTGGGCCAACTCTGTCAGACTTGAAGACTTTTGTCCCTTCCCTTGCCTCATTCAGCCTCCATCACTCACAAAAGAGGTCATTCCAGCCCTGATGTCATCTCATGCCAAGGCTGTGTCCTGCACTGACCCTTCTCACACCCCCTGGAACCTCGGGCCCTGAGATAAATGAGGGAAAGTCCTGCTCTGTGATGAGGCTGGAAGAATTAGCAGAGAGATGAGGCCATTGAAGAGCAAACTACAGGATGAAGCCAGACAGGCAGGTGGCTCAGCCCAGGGTCAGGGGTCCCAAAGTAAAGGGAGCCACTTTCCCCTCTAAACCTCACTTGAATTTAGAAGGTGAATGACTTTTCGAGGAAAAGTCTCCTGCAGGATGCCTCCCCTGGCTCCCTCCAGGCTGAGCTAGGGGCCCCTCTTCAATGCTTACTCGTCAACAGAGCTTATCAGGACTTACCATACCATTCTAGAATCACCAGTGTATGTGCCATTGATCTTGGAGCCCAGCACAAAACTTGGTCTGAGTAGGGGCTCTGTGTTTGTTGAGTGAATGAATGAACTGCAAGAATCTAACACAGGGGTTGTGGACTTAAATGCCTTCAGAAGCCAGGCAGACAACACAAATGAACAAGGTGGGAGGTGGTAGTAGCAAGGAGTGGTGAGGACGAGAGTGAAATGGATGGTGTGTCCCACACCTAAAGGGACAGCCGCTGCTCAGCTCTGGCCACGTGCTGCCAGGTGGGGATATGGACCATCTATTGCCACATCTGATTTTCCAAGAGAAGCCAAAGTGCAGACTTTTATGATCAGCTCCTGATTTTTTTAGTGTTGTAAACAAATTTAAATTTTTTAATTAAGTGAGGGCCAAACAAAACACATATGCTGGTTGACCACTGCCCAGAGACATGTTTGGAACCTTTCCTGAAGTGTCAGGATGTTTCTGATGCGGTGACAGAGATTTTGCTGATAATTGCTAGGCAAAGAGGTCAATAGCAGGCAAAGGAGAGCCAGCATCACCAACACCCATGAGCCGGTTCCATCTGAGTGGCCTCTTCTGAGGCATGCCCCGGGACAGGCCCGAGCAGCAGGCAGGAGCTCTGACGGCCGGGAGAGGGGAACAGATGACTTATAACTGCGAGCTCGTTTGGTTGTAGGATTCTCATATAAAAACCCTCGTGAAAAATGCACCTTTGTTGAATTATCTGATTATTTTCATCCTGGCACTTTAGGCACAAAAACCAAAAAATCTCATTAATGGACAAAAGATGGTCTTGCCAGGTCCATGTGAAGAGGAGCTGCTTGCAGCAGATGGAGGGAATTTAAGGCAAGACTGGACAGGGCGCTGGGGAAAACGCTGTGGGTGGTGAATCAGCCCTGGCTGGAGGACCAAATGTGGATGTAAAGTCTCCCCACCTCCCACCCTGCACTTCAACACCAGGGGCCTTTAGTCATCTCCTTCAACAGACAGCTCTTCCTCTCAAACTAAGAATGAGAACAAACTCAGAATGGCTCAGTTTCAAATCCTCCTTCTGTCATTTGTTGTCTTTGTGACTTTAGGCAAGTGACAGCTTTGGAATCCCAGTGTCTACACCTTTAAAATGTAACTAATACATGTTGATATCACACACTTTTTAAAAAAAGGTTTCATTTGTTTCCTAGAGAGGGGGCAAAGGAGGGAGAAAGAGAAGGAGAGAAACACTGATATGTGAGAGAAACATGGATCAGTCGCGAGATGCGTCTGATCACGCCCCCAACTGGGAACCTGGTCCACAACCCAGGCATGTGCCCTTACTGGAAATGGAACCAGCAACCTTTCAGTTCACAGGCCGGCGCTCAATCCACTGAGCCACATCAGCCAGAGCATCACACATCTTTTGATATGATATAATGAGACCTCACCTCTTTGGTAGTCTTCCCAAAAATCTGTATCCCCAGTGTAATTGTGAGAAAACATCAAATGAGCTCAAATTGAGGAACATCATACAAAATAGCTGCATGTACCCTTCAGAAATGTCAAGACAAAAAAAAAACAAGGATGGACTGAGAAACTGTCCCCTATTATGAAGGAGACTAAGGAGACAGGACAACTCAACCCAGCATGGCACCCTGGATTGGATCCTGGGACAAATAAAGCCATTGGTATAACAACTCATGAGATACGAATAAATTCTGTACTTTCATTTAAAGATCATGAGACTAATAGCTCTTCCTCATATCTCTTTCACCTTCCTTTTCCCTTCCTGAGAAATTCAGTCCTAAAAGTTGTGTGGGAAAGAGCAAGGCAGGCATCCACAGGGAAAGCAGGTAGGGAGCTACACTGACCCAAGGTGGGTGCCCACCCAGGGGTGAAATCTGACATAAGGAGGCAGAGCCCAAGCGGAATGAGAACAGTGGCCACACAGGACATGGCCTTGGATGCAGGTCAAAGCATCGCTGTCAGAGAAGGGAGTGACAAATACGGAAAGGGAGAGCCTGGAACAAGCCCTGTGGTGTTGGATGAACATTGGACATATCAGTGTGAACTCAAGGGTTTCAGTACCTACAGATAGACATGAAAATAATGAGAGATGAGCGTTTAATGGGTGCAGAGTTTCAGCCTTAGAAGATGAAAAGGGTCCGGAGACGCATGGCGGTGTTGGTTCCAGTGGTGTACAAACAACGTGAATGTGCTCAGCGCCACCACACCGTACACTTCAAAACGGCTCAGATGGCACATTTTATGTGGTGTGTATTGTGCCACAGTATTTAAAAATAATAAACAAACATCCATGGCTGGCGTGACTCAGTGGACTGAGTGCCGGCCTGCGGACCAAAGGGTCACTGGTTCGATTCCCAGTCGGGGCACATGCCTGGGTTGCGGGCCAGGTCCCCTGGAGGGGGTGTGTGAGAGGCAACCACACATTGACGTTTCTCTCCCTCTCTTTCTCCCTCCCTTGCCCTCTCTAAAAATAAATAAATAAAATCTTTTTAAAATTTTAAATAAATAAACAGACGTAAGTAATTGTGTGTGAAGTGTGTTGTGTCATGTGTGTGTGTGCGTGCACGTACCTACATTCCCGAGCTCTGTCCATTGAGAGGGACTGGGAGGCCTCGCAGTAACAGCAGTGAGCACACCCCGTACCCAGATCTTGACTTCTAAATACCATTCTCGCTAAATCGAAGCAGGTTCCTTGGAGAAATGGCTGATTCCAGGGCTGGGACAGAAGTACAAGATGAGCCTAGAATAGTTTGTTCTAGAAAGCTCAGAGAATGACAGGTCACAGCCAAAGGACAGAGCAACTAGCTTGAACGAACTCCCACTGGCCAAATGGAAATGATTGAATTAACAAAACAATAATGAGACTAATGGGTGGTAACTGATGGACTGCAGGAGTCCGTGAGGACACAAATAAATTACTTGCCCAAGATCACAAGGGGGTAAGGATGCTCACTCTATTTCCTTTTTCCTTTTTCCTTTTTTTTTTTTTTTTTAAATTGCTGTGAGTGGAAAGGGTGTGACACATAGAGCAAACTGGAGGCCTAGAAAATTCCTAGAGAGACTGTCCAGGACATATGGGCTTTTGACATCTGTCCAGGGTCATTTCCTGCTGCGGGGAAGGAAGATGCAGGGTACCCATGAGGAATGGGATGTGGGGGTGAGCGGAGCGGGAGACAAGGGAGGAGACTGGGCTACTAGCTGCTGCTTCTCATGAACCCCCTCCCCAGGTGATGAGGAGCCAGGCAGTGGTAAAGGGCCTCCCAGCGTGGCCTCTGCCCTGCAGACTGAGGTGCCCCACATCTGGTTCACATCGAAGGGTAAAAGCCAATGGGTTTCTGAGCTGGAAGAAGCCCAGCAGACTTGGCTAAGCTATGCTGCTTGGACACCAAGGCACAGCGTCACCTCTTCCGAGGGTCACCAGGCCTGGCTCGCTCTCAAGGGCCTGCAGAGGGGATGCGGTTGGAATGAGGCCATGTTCTCTGCTTAGAGCCACATTCTCTGGGCCTGGCTCTGCCTAATGTACAAAACAGCCTCATCATGCGTCCGGAGGGGCTGGTTCTGTGACTTGCAGATGATTCATTTCAGGTCAGGAATGAGGCTGGAGCTGCACACACACCAAATGTAACCATCTCCACCCACTGGGCTCGTCTGTGCTTCTTGGGATGCCTCCCTTTGCTGTGGAATTTTTTTTAAAGAGAGGAGAAGGGAAGGAGAAAGAGAGGGAGAGAAACATTGAACACGCCCCAATCAGGGACAAAACCTTCAATCCAGGCATGTGCCTTGACCAGGAACTGAACCAGTGACCTTTGGTTCTGAGGGAAGACACCCAACTAAGCCACACCGGTCAGAGCTGCTGTGGAATCTTGAGCAACATTCTTAACTTCTCTGGGCTCCAGTTTCTCCACCTATAAGGTGGGAACAATTCCTTTCCCACAGGGCCACGGTTAGCCTATTAGAGCTACTGAACATTAGGCATAGTCACAGCTCCAGAAATCTCTCCATTAATGTCCACCATTCCTACTGGTCATTTGGATACCAGTCTTATCCTTCTAGTGGATAACAAAATCATGGGGGGGAGACTTTTATTTTTTTAAAGATTTTATTTATTTATTTTTAGAGAGGGAGGAAGGGAAGGAGAAAGAGAGGGAGAGAAACATCAATGGGTTGCCTCTCACACACACCGTGACTGGGACCAAACCCACAACCCAGGCATGTGCCCTGACCAGGAACTGAACCAGTAACCTTTTGCTTTGCAAGAAGACGCCCAACCCACTGAGCCACACCAGTCAGGGTGGGAAAAAGGACCTTTCCTTCCAGGCTTTGTACCCCAGCAATTAGCACCATCTGTTGCAGCGTGAGGTAGAAGACAGACAACCAACAACACTTTCCACTATTGCTAGTTGGTGGCTGTGTGACTCTAGGAAGCTTCCTTAATCTCTCTGAGCCAGTTTCTTTCTCTATAGAAGTAGAATCCTTGCCCCTGCATCCCAGGTGTTTGCAAAAATTGAGAGAGGTAACGCATGTCAGGGGATGGTTTGTGGTATTAACTATTTTCCTTCCCAGACTCATATTCAAAGCTCAGAGAACTTGAGGTTCCTGGGTTAAAAGGCTGTACATCATGGAAGCTTCTCTAAAAACCATCAGCTTTGGCCCTTTCTCTGACCAGCATTTATTCTTTCCTCTTCAAAAGTTGGCAGCAGCCAGAAGAGAGCTGATTCATTCTGGGGAGGGCTCCGAAGCTCAGCATCCCAGCCAGTGACCCTTGGTGGCCTCAGTTTCCTACCCTGATCTTGCCTGTTGTTGTCCTTGAACTTATAGAAAGGACGTTGCCCCTTTGCCAGATGCATGCAGCTTGCTCTTCTCTGGTGCCCTCCTGGGTGGTCTCAGGTTGCCATGCAGCTTCAGTGGGTATACTTGTCCACTGCAAAAAGCCCTGGCCAGGAGCCAGGCCTGCAGAGCCAAGTCTAGGTTCTGAAACACCACCTCCCTTTGACCTTTGGAGAGAAAGATAAACCCACAGAAGCTGGCTACACCTTGGCAAATCATTTAACCTCACTGTGCCTCAGTTTTCTCCTCTGTGAAAAGGGCTTATAGACACTGCCCACCTTATAGAGTGTGATGAGGCTTTCCTGAGAGGTTCGAGTACATAAGTGATGTACTTAGTACAGTGCCTGGTACATAATACGTGCTCAGTAAATGTTCCGTCTTACAAGATCACTGGCTCTCATTTGGAATCTCTCCAGTCCTAAATACTTCCTGCTGAGCAGCTCAGGAGTTCCCAAGGTTCAAGCTCAACTCTGATTTACCAGGGCTCCTGGGGGAGAGAGACAATCTCTCAATTGGTTTGTCTCACTTCCTGTCACTAGTGAGGAATCTGATAGTCCATCAACACCTAATCCACTCCTATAAACCAGCCAGCCAATCTAATCTATAGGTGGAACCAAAATGCAATCGGGTGATGAAAACTGCATTCCTCCATCTGGTCACCTAGATCCCAACACGCCCAGTGAACCCCTCCCGTCTCTAAACAATCACCCATTGAACTACCAGCCATGACATAACTACCCACCCCCAACTTGGACACTGTTCAGTCTACTCAACACCCAAAACTGAAAGCTTTTGCTTAAAGCTCTTTCTTTTTAATCCTGAATAAGAAAAAACAGCCCTCCCCACCTCTGTGAAATCCTAAATGAAAAGCCCCCCAAAACAAAAGGTTGGGCCCTGGCTGGTGTGGCTCAGTGGACTGAGCGCCAGCCCGCGAACCAAAGGGTCGCAGTTAGATTCCCAGTCAAGGCACATGCCTGGGTTGCAGGCCAGGTCCCCAGTGGGGGTCACTTGAGAGGCAACCACACATTAATTTTTCTCTGCCTCTCTTTCTTCCTCCCTCCCACCTCTATAAAAATAAATAAAATTTAAAAAACAAAGATAAATTAAATACATCATTATAATACATATACTCTATTATATGATTATATTATATGTTAATAAAATAATTATATAATATAGATCATTTCCACGTGTGTTTGTATACATGCAACCAAAGGCTAAATGAGAGAGAGCTTGTCACCCGCAAGAATGAAATGGAACAAATTACCTTTTTTTTTTTGGCATGACAAGAAAAAGCTAGAGGAATAACATTGTAGGGAGCCATCGTTTCTCTGAAGTAGCTATTGAAATCTGCTTCCTGCCCAGAATGCGATGTGAAGAATGGGGGCAGGCTCATTGAGTAACTATTTAGAGATATTTACATTAAAAATGTTGTCCTCAGAAAATCCTATCTTATCTGCCCCCATCTATCAGAAATTTGTTGCCCTCCCCTTAAACTCCTGCTGTTTAAAAATTGAGGAATAACTGACATATAACATTCTATTAGTTCCAGCTGTACACACAACACGAGGATTTGATGTGTCCGGATCGCAAATGGTCACCACAAGCCTAGTTGACAGCCATCACCATACATAGTTACAGAAAATCTTTTTCTTGTGATCAGAACTTTCAAGATCTGACGTTTTACAACTTCCAAACAGGCAATGCCGCGTCCTGCTTTTTAAACCCATGCCAGCTGAGAGCTTACTTGTGCGGATGATTGTGTGATGCACCCTTCAGATATCCCTGGGAGTTAGGAACCACCTTCATCCCCATGTTGCTGAGTTGGACTAAGAGCCATTAAAGAACTTTTGGAGGTCACACGGCTTTGAGGTGTTAGAATTCAAACTCTGATTCTGGAGCCCAGGCTGTTAACTAAGCTCTACTGCCTCCCTGTGGTGGATTTACCAGCGGTGGGGCAGGGCTGGGGTGGGGGTGGGGGGTCACCTGCTTTTACCAATCTGTTACCTCCCACCCCAGAGGCCTTAGAACTCAGTATCCCCCATGTTGCTTTTCATAGCAAATCCCACACCCCGTGTTCACATTTTCAACATGCACAAAATATTAACCCACCATGAGAGGAAAAAATACATTGGTTTGCTTTTCTTTTAACCAATAACATCCACTCTTTGTGACTCTCAGTCATTCTCATTCTATTGTTTCCCACCTTCCTATGTAGAACCGAAAGACTTAACTCAGCGTCAACTCACATCGCAATTCTGGAGGCCAATTTGAAACTGATGACGCAGGGCCCCGGTTGGGGGATTCGCTTGGACACCTAGACCTGGAACGCTGAGGTAGGGTGTGTCTCCGAAGTTGTAGAGACTTCTTCGCTCTTCATATCAATGTTTCCAGACACTTCAGGTGGCAGGAAGGCAGGTTTATTTTCTCCCTGTTAAAACTCTCAAAGTTCAAAGCAAAAGTTTTTGGCCTGGGAGGTTAGTTTCATTGTGCAGTGGGTGACAGTTGGAGGGTGGGGGGTGGGGGGCAGCGACCAGGGAGGAGGGGAGGAGGTTGCTGGGAGGTTGCTGGTTGTGGGGAGGGAATAGGAGAGAATAGGTTTGATCTAACTGGTGGGATTGGAAGCAAATGTGGCCCCATTACTTAGAACAGATGGGATGGACTGAATTAAAGTTCGATTGGGCATTTGGTTCCTCACTCTTTTTTTTTTTTTTTTTTTTTTTTTTTTTTTTTTTTTTTGAGTGGGGGCAGGTAGGGAGAAAGAGAGGGAGGGAAACATGATGTGTGAGAGAAACATCCCCAGGACCTGGCCTGCAACCCAGGCATGCCCTGGCTGGGAATGGAACTGGCAACCTTTGGGTCCACAGGGCAGCACTCAATCCACTGAGCCATACCAGCTAGGGCTGGCTCCTTGCTCTTTACCAGGGTATGTGAAGGCAACAGAAAAGCAGCCTAGGAAAGGGCAAAGAAGTGAGCAGGGTGTCATGACCCACTGATGGGATTGGTGGTAGGACAAGGGGAGGTGAACTTGTAAATAGGTAAAAGAAAATCATTAAAAATCATAAAAAGATACTGTGTTTCCTTTATCTTTTCCAATTCTTCTGCCTCTGAATCAAAGCTTTCCATGTGAAGTTTGCTGAGAACTTGTGGAGGTCCTGCGAGGCAAAGGCCACTGCCCACCCTGCCAACAGCCGAGTGTTCCTAAGCACTTGCCTGGCCTCCTGCACTGTCCTAATCGGTGTCACTGCGTTAGGCCAGTTCACCTTCACAGCAGCCTCCTGAGCGGGAGACTGAGGCCTCCCTGGAAACTGGGTCTTGAGAAAGGAAGAAATAAGTAGCTGCTCACGGAACAGCCCCTGACAGAGAAATGAAATACCTCACTCTGCTCACTGCAGGGACAACAGGGTCTCGAAGCTCCGGATCCCAACTGAGAACTATGCAAAAGTGGTTCCTATTGCAGAGAAAAACACCAGATGCATAATGCGTGTGATTCCCAGGGAACATAGGGCACTGAGAGAGATGTGTCTCCAACACCCCACAGCTCAGGGAAATGTCATCACCTGCAGACACGTCTAGGGCAGGGCTGAGCCAGGAACCAGGGTGCTCCCCGGGGTTTAGAGCCTAGATCTGAGTGGGTTCCAAGGTCACCAACATAAGATCTGGGGTGAGAGAGAGGACACAAGCCAACACTGACTCACTTTGAACCTTTACACAGGGCTTTTCAACCTCTGCCCTATTGACAGGTTGGACCAGATAATTATTACTATGGGAGGTCTGTTCTGTGCATTACAGGATGTTCAGCAGCTTCCCTGACCTCTGCCCACTTAGATGCCAGTAGCATCCCTTTTCCCAAGATGAGACAAAAAGAAAAAAATGTCTCCAGGCTGTCAGCTTTCCCTTTGGGGGGCAAAACTGCCCTCAGTTGAGAACCAATGAGTTAGATAAAAATTAATCTTAAACTTGTTTTTTTTTTAACTACCTAATATCTTGCTAAAAAGTCTAAATGACCCAATTTAAACACCAGGACCTGAACCCCACTGAATGCAGCAAAAAGCCAATCAAGGAGGCAATTAATTACATGGTGCCTAACTTGCTTCTTTTTTCTTTTTCTTTTTCTTTTTTTTTTGCAGTTTCAATGGCATGAGGCAGTCCTCTTCTCTTCCTTTCTGAGATCTGAATTGTTGCTGGGCCAAGAAGGCGGCTGGTCCACCTCAGGGCTGGCTGCATTTCAATAACGGCTGGGAGGACTCTGACGGGGCTTTCCAAGCTTAATTAAGTTCTTATTTGTAAAGTTCCTTAGGAAGCTCAGGCCAGGATGCTATGGGAAGTCCAAGTTACTAGGATTCTTGCCACACTCTTAAAAAGAACATTCCTGCAGAAAAAAGGCTGGGAGAGTCAGAAAAGAGCTCACAGAAGCGTGTGTGTGAATGGTGGCGTCCTTGTGAAGTGCGTTTGAGAGCTCAAAGAAAGAGAGAAATACTTTCCCACTCTCTGGCCCTCCTCCTATTCTCTAGAGCAGGGAATTATTTCAAGTATTTCCTGAACAGCTGAAGTATGTTAGAAACCTGCTAGCATTCTCTACATTATCTTCAGGAAATAGACACTGAAGAATTTCTTTGCAACAAGAGACTATTTGAGGTCTGCTGCCCATGTCCACCTGAATGGGGGGAAAACTGTCGCTCTGGGAACTGGAGACTACAATCGTCTTAGATCATTTTGATGTCATACTCAGTGTCCCCAAGAACATACCCCAGAGAACTCTTCTAGCATTGTGTGTCTGTGTGTATATGTGTACATATGAGAGAGAGAGAGAGAGATAACTTTCTTCGCCAAGTAATTTAGCAATGTCAGTAATAGCTTGCTGGTTATCAAGTTATCCTCAGTCTTTGGTGGAAGGTATGAATGAGGTCAACTTCAGCTCTAGGCAGAATTCTAGAATGTTCAGCAAAAAGGAACTGATTTCCCCATGCCACCTCTAGAGAGTTTAAACCTCCCAAGCAAATCAATATTGGGATGTTGGGGTGGGGGAGGGGGAGAATGGGACAGTGAGCCATCTGGGAGCCAGCTGTGACTCTGGCTAGCAAATATCTCCGGTCTCATCCAATGAGAAAGGCAAGCATGCCCAGCACGGCAGAAATACCAGAGGAAAATGGCAGGCGTTACCTCCAAAGCAAAGAGCAAGGCCCAGAAAGAAAGCCAATTCCTGAAGACAACAACAGATCTGATTATGCTGGTGAAGGGCAGTCAAGTTCCCTGCTGTCTGCGGGGACCATTCCTTCCCCCCTGGTCAGCAGGGCTTGGGATCCAACATGGGGAAGTGTGTGATTGGCCTGTCAGAGACCTGGCTGTCAGCGGGAGGCCGAGGAGCCAAGCACGACCTATGTTACCACCCAGGCCTGCAGGGAGGCCAAGGGAAGGACCACAAGCCCCTGCCATCACTGTTTCCAGGGACAAACATGGCACATTCCTGGTGTGCTTCATCATGCTCGTGGAATGAATGTCAACCAAATGCCATCCTGTAGGAACAGCAGTTACGACTCCTGTTCACCTCGAGCTCTTCAGTCAAATTGCAGCTAAATTCATAGGTCTGAGGTCTTCCACCCCTGTCTGAAAGCAAGCTCAGAGGCTGAATTTAAAAAGCACACCACACATGTGAAGAAAATAAATTGGAGAGAGCTACACCTGATGTCTGCAATATTCTGAAGGGGGCCACACCTTTGAGAATCTAATTTTCAGCAGGCTACAAGCCCCATTCTCAGAAAAGCTAACATGCACGTATTTAAACTTTGCGTCCAATTTCAGGGTTCATGGGCCCCCTTAAGGCCTATCCTGGATCTCAGGAAACTCAGATTAAGAATTCCTATCTCTGAAAAAATGTACAATTCTGTGGTGGGATTTTAGGCTATTATTTTAATCTTTGTGGTAGTCTGTGTTTTTTTAATTTTCTAAAATTGGTATTGTTCCTGTAACCAGAAAAAGTTACTTGACAAAGTTACCAAAAAGAAAGTAAAAGAATGAGCTACGAATTCACTAAGTTAATGTGTCCTCAGAGTGACGGAGACGTTGGTTGAGAGGATGGGCAAGAATACAGGGTGTCACTGATCACCTCAAACTTTGGGGCAAGTCATCATTTTGAAAAGTCTTACATCTATGTTTTCCCACATTTTTCCTGTGAAATATATATTTTCATAGATACAGTCAGAAACTGCCTTCTGTATATCATACCTTGACTTTTCATTCATTTTGAATTAATTTTCTTATTCATCCCATTTTTCCTCATCCTCTCTTGTTTTTATGGATAAGCTTCTAATATTTCTGCCTGAACCTCTTCAAGCTCTAAACAGTAAACCTTTTTCCGAGGAGAAAATACAGCTTTGTTTTGCTGTCTCACAGTCAAGTGTTTGTTCTGTCAATGGGCTTCGTATCGCCACTGAGTGAAGGCCTGTCTGCTGTTTATGCTGACAAGCTTCCAAGCAAACCATCACCACATCGGACGTGGGTGGCTCAGCCAGCTGTTCTCAGGGCCGGTGAGACGCTGGGTGAGGAGGTGCTCCAAACCTTTTGTCCAATAGAATTCAGAGAAAGGTTAACGGTGGACACAGAGAACTCAGAGCTCTGTGGGCCAGCTCCACTGCTCAGTAATCAATGTCAAGCCTGTAAAAGGCCTAACGGCTGACAAAACACCCAACTTTTGGATAGAATCCTATCACTGAATATAGAAACAAACCATGTGGTGAGTTCATGTTGATTTATATCTGTGATTGATTAGAAAAAAAAGTAATAATAGATAGCCTAGAAGGTAAAGTATATCAAAATAGGAGTGTGTAGAATAAATAAAAGAAAATCTTTGCTGTTAAAAGGTTGGGAATAGCTTTTCTATGGCTATAATATGAACCTGGAATATTAATATTTGTACTAGTTAATAGTTAAAGAGTACTTATTTTGGACCAGGGATTGTGATCTTTTAACAGCCCAAAGGTCGCTAACATATTTGAACTCAGGCAGAGCTGGCTCCTAATCGCGAGTTCATTCCACTACACCCCATCCCAGACCTAGGACGGGGAAAGATATTTATGATTGTGAAAAGCCTGGGAGGAACGCATCAACTGATCAATCTAAAAGGGTTTGGTTAATACAACTCCTACACCATGTTATGAAACTGTCCCAAATATTCAGGAGGAACTGGGTGTTTATAGACACCAGCATTATGCTTTCAAACTATGCCAACAACATGCCATTTCACATACAAATATTCACAATTAAATTGTTCTGCCCTGAAAAAAAACCCACCTCACTTGACAGCTTGAGTGTTTTTTGTCATCTTTATTAGCTGGGGTTACGACACTTACCAGTAATGCTGCTAAAACATTTTCACTTACACTTTCCCTTGCGGGGGACGCGGATGCTGCATGGTTTGGCCAGGCTTTGTCCATCACAAATGAGGTCAACAGCCCAATCTCAAAAGAAAGCACTATTAGTGACATATTTCAAGGGCTTTCCAAAGTCAGCCAGCTGAGTTTTGGCAAGCTCCAGCAGGGTGGAGGGAGGTAAGGAGTAGCCAACTGCACTTCCCTTAATGGCCTTCTGAACTTGGGGTCCAGTGTGTCACAAGCGTTCCAACTGCCCATACAAACAAAACAAGATTTTGCTTTTACCACTATTGATAGGAGGGAAAGGAAAAATACCACTTCGGTGAACACAATTTTGATTCTGGAAACAAACAAACAAAAAAGAGCAATTTAACCAAATGCTGAAGCAAAAAGCCTATTTAACAGTGAGGATTTACTATAACAAGAAATTATCTAACGTTTATCTTCTCAGTGATGTCACAGAGAGTTTGAGGCTGAGAGGGAAAAATTCAAACTACCTTAGGAAATTAAATGTTTATTTCCTATTTTATTCCAAATATAGTCAGTAGCTTCATAAGATTTAAAGCCAAGATACAATGTTGCAATTTAAAGAATCAATATTTTGTGAAATGTTTAATACTGAAATTCAATTTTTAACTATGTTACTTTAAATATTTTTATAACAAGCACAATATGTGTCAGCAGTTTTTACTTGGTATTTGCCTCATGAAAAGTTGCGTTACCTTCCCACCCTTACTTACGTATGATAAAAAATGGAAGTTATAGGCAAAGAAACATTATTAAAGTCTTAAATGAGATTTAAAACTGCTAGGAGCTAAAAAAAAATTAGTGTATCAACAAAAGCAATTAGACACTTGAAAGAGGAAAAAGTTGGTGACTATATAGTGCTTTCTCAGACTTTTATTCTTTTTAAAGATTTTTTTTTATTTTTAGAGAGGGTAAGGAAGGGAGAAAGAGAGGGAGAGAAGCATCAATGTATGGTTGCCTCTCAAGCTCCTCCCACTGGGGACCTGGCCTACAACCCAAGCATGTCCCCAACTAGGAATCGAACCAGTGACCATTTGGCTCACATACCAGTGCTCAATCCACTGAGCCATACCAGCTGGGCCTGTTTTCTCAGATTTTTAAACATCAAGCTGAATATAAAAACTCAAAGTCAAAATTTTCATCCAATTAAGTTAAAAAAAATGTCTCCACAAATTTTAACAACTCCAGGGAAACTAGTATAAGAGTTTTATCTAAAATGTGAAAATGTATTTTTGGAAATCAACTGTCTCCTGTCCATTACTTTATATTGAATCAAGATTTTTACTTTAACAAATCCAAACCTAATACTATTTACACTAGTCCCTCTAAAGCCATTAAGCTCCACCTATCTTTAGGGTCCAAATTTACTTTCATATTACTTTTTCTCAAGTTAAAAAGACTTGGATTCAGCATCCAAGGGCATTATGTTTCGAAAAGAATAGGAAAAAGGGGGAGTGGAGCAAGAAGTAGCTGGGAATTGGAGTCTACAGAGCCAGTTTTGTTACTTCTCCGCCCCCCAGCTACTCCCCCACCCCCACCCCACCCCACCTTCATGGGGAAACCTTTGAATAGGAAAAGCAAGAAAAAGATCAGGGAAAAGATGGCCTAAGCTTAGAAGAATCACATGCAACATGGTTTAGTGTTCCAGGTTAGAAACTTGATTTCTTTTTCTGCAACCAAACAGGATAAGCACTAAACGTTCTATTTCATGGAGGAAACTTCTGTAAAAAGTTCATCGCCTGCACAAAGCAAAATGTCTTTGACACACACAGTTGCTATTTCTGTCATTCCCAGAACATGCCATCGGTGGCATCTTTCCTTGTTGAATTTTGCAAATGATACTGTAATGACCTTTCAAAATGAAAAATAACAAGTGATTTTTGTTTCCTAAAAAAACAAAACAGTATATATATGTTGATGAAATAGGGGAAGAATCCCCTGACCACTGAGAGAAGGTAAATGGAAATTTGCTGCATTATAGTGCTACTGACTTGAAAACTACCTTCTTAGTGGATACGGTGCCCTTAATGGTCATAAATCACTTTTGCAGTTTTATAATTTTATTAGACAATAAGAAGTTAGCTCATCCACATGAACTGTTTGTAGGTTCTCGAAAGTGGTGACAGACATGTGGATAACGTACAGAACTTGCTTGGCGAAACTTCACCCTCATTAAGTTTTCTGGACAACCACACTCAAGTATTGTGGGACATTCCTTGTTGAGCCCGGTGTCCACGCGTACATCTGGAGTTCCCATGTCCTTCATGGCAAATTTCCCCATCTCTTTGGTGCCCGAAGGGCACACTTCCTGAAAGCCGATCCATGCATGTGCTTGGGAATGTTGTGTTCTCAGGTCACTACCTCCTTGATGGCCGAAGAGCCCTTCTTGCCACCCTTCTTTGCGGAAGCCTTATGCCAGTCCCACACTGCAAAGTATAAATCACTTTTAACTTTAATCTCAACTCAAATACCCACCTCTAGTACCATGGCATTTTGTCTTCTGGGGCAGGGAGGTGGGGGGTGGGGGGAGGCAGGCGAGACTGTCAGAGTTCAGCAGTGGGGGATTGGCTCATCACGTTTCTGCCAACCCAAAAACCAGAAACAAGATAGTACTTTTTCAATCATTTCATTTTTCCTCAGACTTAAGGGGTACTGTAGTTAACACTCCCACCCCACTCTTTCCTAACAGCAGAGCTCATTTTCCTTCTAGTGGCTTTCAACCCAGAGTGCATGGAAGGAGCACCTGGGGATTAAATTAAAAATTAAAGATGGGATAGTTGGACCCAACCCCTTACCAAATAAACCTGACTTTCTGGGTAAACTTTGCAGGTGATGATCTCAAGCTATAGCCTTGAAGTTTGGGAGGAATGAATTTCACTTGCAATTCATGGAGATTCATCATTAAATTTAAGATTTTTATTTCATCTCCCTGGCCATTGAGACTTGAGGAGACTAGCCAAGGGCTTCTGGGAAGTTTTATTCATTCTTCTGTGAAAACTCAGAAAAATTTTTTTCTGACTGGTTGGTATAAATGGATGTGAAGTCTGGAAATGCCAACTGCCATCATTACCAAGAAGAGAAGCAGCCTACGGCAAAGCCCAAACTCAGGAGCAGGCAGAAGTTATCACTCCTCTGTCCTTGGTAACGGTTAAGTCAAATGATGTCTGTAACCAGAACTATACCTCCAATTAGTCACATGATTTTGGTTCTGTTACCCTTCATTTTAACCTAAGAGCTCCAAACATTGGAAAGCAAAACATAGGCATGGTGAAGTAACATAAATGGTGAAACTTAATCTTTATTTACAAGACACTGTAAGATAGGAAATTCCACATAGAAATAAGAAACTCAATGAAAGGAGAAGCTTCATACAGTATGTACAGTTTGGAACTGTTCAAGTATAGTCTCATTGTAAAAAGTGCTACAATAACAAACCACATTTAAAAAGAGTTCTTAGTAGAGAAACAGTACGACAAACTTATACCAAACATAGCACACAACAAACAACATTTTATGCCTCAGCTGTACAATCTAAAAGTTAAAGGTCCCAGGAGCGCCATCCTGAACTTGGAACGTATAGCCATCAGAGGTAGTTTCTGGCACAACATTTTGATCTTCCTCTTCCTGAAAGTATTAAAAGAAAAAATGTAATCTCATAAATATGGCATATTTCTAAGCAGTAGCCTACCTACAAGTCTATATTTACTCTTAAGGTCTTTATTTGCATATTTCAACCTCTAATCCTGTACCATATTTGAAAAAGTGGAGGAAGGGAGAGAGGGCTACCAAAACTTGCCAATTCGTTAGTCCAAGGGAGGGGAAGGTTCTTCTCCATCCTTCATTTTAATAAGCGAGGGAAAAACTGCTTATTAGGCCCAGAGTATGGCCTACTTCTCCAGTGACATGCTTACTCCCCTGACACGCTTATTCTCAAGATATTTTAAGATTCCCAAGGCTATTCATTTCAAAGTCAATTGGAGACTTTTTAAAAATCTCAAGTTAAAAAGATTATATTATCATCAAGCCAAACATTTGAGGAATACATACATTATATTATGTCCCACTCACACTAATATTTTGCTGTATTTAAGAAGGGTACAGGGCATCTTTAAAAGGCATGAGAGCCCTGGCTGGTGTGGCTCAGTGGCTTGAGTGTGGGCCTGCAAACTAAAAAGTCGGAGCATATGCCTGGGTTGCAGGCCAGGTACCTGGTAGGGGGCACACAAGAGGCAACCACACATGAATGTTTCTCTCCCTTTCTTTCTAGCTCCCTTCCCCTCTCTCTAAAAATAAATAATATTTTTAAAGGCATGAGAAAAAAGCCCTGGCTGGTGTGGCTCAGTGGACTGAGTGCCAGCCTGTGAACTGAAAGGTTGGTGGTTCGATTCCCAGTCAGGGCACATGCCTGGGTTGTGTGGCCAAGTCCCCAGTTGGGGGCATGCGAGAGGCAACCAATCACTGTTTCTCCCCTCTTTCTCCTCCCTTCTCCTCCTATAAAACCTTAATAAAATAAAGTCTATAAACTTAACCATAAAGTCTACTTTCCAAGTTCTTATTAACATTACCATGTCACTTACCTCCACAGAGAAATACTTCTCAATCAAGTTTAATGAAGCTTTGTATACAGATTCATTTTCATGGTTTTGTAGAGCTTCAATTTTGTCCAAACCTCCACATTCTTCAATCATTATACTAAGTTTCTCAGTTTCACCTAGTTTCTCAGCAGCCTAAAAAAATTTCAATCTATGTTTGAATACTAATATTTATCAGACAGAAATAACACTTCACAGTTCCTTTAATAAACCCTATGAGATAAAAACTCTCCATTTTACTTTTTTTTTAAAACTCAAGGGGAGCCCTGACCAGTGTGGCTCAGTTGGTTGGACATCATCCCACAAAGAAAAAGGTCACCAAAGTCACTGGTTGATTCCCAATCAGGACACAAGGCTGGGCTGCAGGTATGGTCCCTAGTTGGGACACATACGAGAGGCAACTTATCAATCTTTTTCTCACATTGATGTTTTTCTCCCCCTCTCTGAAAATAAAGGAAATCTTAAAAAAAAAAAATTCAAGGTGATCTGATCTGTACTTGCTCTTAGCAACTACTTCTGTAGCTTTTGGTCACAAAGATCTTCGCATAGTTCTCAAACTTTTCTGTTCATCATCACCTGGACTTCTATAAAAACGACACTACATTTTTCACATTCAGTTTTACAATTTTATATATTTTAATTGCATAATAATAAAGTTATTTAATAGAATATTTAAAATATGACACTATATCCAGGTTCAACTGGTCTGTGATGGAAACAGATTTCTGTTTTGTAAGAGACATATAATCTCCTAGTCAAGGTGGAGAACCATGGTCTATGGTACACGAAAACAAATTTCCCTGAGGCGTAGTTAAAGAGACGTAGGATAGTAAGTCAAAGGTTGACAAACTGTTCATACTGGGTGACGGATAAACCAAGGATCATTATTCTAGACTCAAATCACCTTGTTAAGACTTACCTGGAAGATATTTGAAATGGCATCCAGAATAACCAGAATAATTTTAGTATCTTTCACAGTTAAGAGGTTCACCAATGGTTCTATTATGCCACAGTGAACAAGGTATACAATCTGTTCGACTGTTCCACCACTTGTATAGTTGGTCACAGCCCATACAGCTTCCTTTTGTGTCTTAAAGTCTGCCTAATAAACATAAGGAAACAGGCTTATTTCAGAATGGTTGTAAAAATAAGACTCCAAAAACACTATTTTAAAAAACAGTGACTATAGGACCTTAAGTGAAAGACATTATTGGCCACTATTTAGCAAAGAAATGCAACATTGGTACATTAAGAATCTTAATCCCTGACTAGGTAGCTCAGTTGGTTAGAGCATCACCCCAATACACCAAGGTTGCAGGTTCAGTCCCCAGTGATGGCCCATAGAAGCAGCAACCAATGAATGCATAAGTAAGTAGAAAACAAATCGACGTTTCCCTCTTTCTTCCTCAAATCAATAAAGAAAAAATTTTTTTTACAAAAAGTTAAAATAAAGAATCTTATCAAACAGAGCTCTACCAAATGCCTGTCCATAAGTGCTAACAATCCCTGGATTAAGGCCTAAGGCTTCTCTACCTTAGAGAGAACAACAACGAGGAATGGGACTAATCCATGATTCACAACTTGCTGTATCTGGTCCTGGCGGCCAGCTGTGATGTTTGACATTGTCCATGTAGCTTCCTTCTGAATATTAGTCTTAGAGTTCATTAACAAGCTGGGAAACACAGCAAGTGCTCCCGCATCTATTACAACCTGAGTCTGTTCATCCGTCCCAGTGACAATATTTCCTATGGCTCTTAGCGCAGGAGTCTGAAAAGGGGGGAAAAAATGACATGGTGACAGTTGTCTTTTATTTTTTCTAATATTGCTCAAAAATTCTATACCCCCGAAGTTTTGACAATAGGCTCATCACAGCCTCAAATAAGTAGTATGTCAACACTAACATCAAATAATTATGTTCCTTATACTTTATGTTCTCATCTGAAAGTTAACAGCTTACCACAATTGGCAATTCAGTAGCTCCCAGGAGCTTCACAAGCTGGGGCACAACTCCTGTTTTCACAACCATTTCGATCCGTTCATTTGGACCATCAGTAAGGTAGGAGATGGCCCAGCAGCTATCTGCTAGTACTTCTGGGTCATCATGATGCAAGAGACGAACTAAAGTAGGAAGAATCTGCTCAACAGCATCTAACGGGGGTGCAGGATTCTTGTTGCGACAAAGGTTTGACAGTGTCCAGGTAAGATTACGTAAGTAACCACACTGAAGGAAAAGAAAAATGCATTGAGAGGTCCTGTTTTTTGAGGAGGCAGGAAAATTAGAATCAACAAGTGAGTAACTTGACTTATGCCAGTAACTTACTGCTAAAGATGACATATCAGGAACTGCAAGAAGAGCCAACAGTGGATCAACTGCACCATACTTGATAACCAAGTCTCGGAAAACTGAACCATCACCTGAAAAATGGGCAAAGTCAAACCTATCTACTTTTCTAGCACCATCAGTATTTATATTAGCACCACCAGTGCGCCAATATTGTAACATGAAGACCACACTGTCAGAAATTGCCTAACTTACTTAGATGCCACTTTCACATCCAATAAGCACTGGAAGAAAGCAAGTTCAAAACTTGACACAAACGTCGCTATTACTTATAACAAAGCAGCCCTGGCTGGTGTGGCTCAGTGGACTGAGTGCCAGCCTGCAAACCAAAGGGTCACTGGTTCAATTCCCAGTTGGGGCACATGCCTGGGTTGTGGGCCAGGTCCCCAATAGGGGGCACGTGAGAGGCAACCACACATTGATGCTTCTCCCCCTCTCTTTCTTCCCTTCCCCTCTCTAAAAATAAAATCTTAAAACAATACAAAGCACTTTATCCAACCCCATGATTAGAGATATTCTGTCAGAACAATTTAAAATGCCAAGTACCTGCGATGTTTCCCAGAGCCCATACAGCTTGTTCACTGATGTGAGCATGGGGAGATGCCAACAGAGAAATGAATGCTGGGATAGCACCTCCATCTACTACAGCCTTGGTCTGTTCCGATGTCCCGGAAGCAATGTTAGTGAGGGCCCAGGCAGATTCAAACTGAATGGGACTACAATCAGTTCTGCCCAAGAAGGACACAAATTTTGGAATCAAACCAGCCCGGATTATGTTGTCTATCGGTGGCTGTTTTTCCCTAGAAAGCAGTTTCCTAAGGGTGAGAAGAAAGAAAAAAGTTGAAGGTGATTAACAAATTAGTGTGTGTCAAAACCAATTAAAAATGCAATTCAAGAGTTTAGAACTTTAGACAACCTTTTACAGTAAAGCACTAAACGCTCAAATTATCCTGTAGTTTAAAAGGAGCTGGACAGATTGGTTGCCACGTACTACCACATGTGGTGTCTTTAAGTATCTTTTTTTCCAAAATCAAAGTATCACCAGTAATGGACCTGGCCAGGTGGCTCAGTTAGTTGGAGCATCATTCCATACACCAAAATGGTCCAGGGTTCAATTCCCAGTCAGGGCACATACCTAGGTTGTGAGTTCCATCCCTAGTTGGGGCGAGAACGGGAGGCGACTGATCGATGTTTCTCTCTCTCACATCAATGTTTCTCTTTCTCTCCCACTCCCTCCCTCTCTAAAAATCAACAAACATATCCTTGGGTGAGGGTTACTTAAATACACACACACACACACACACACACACACACGCGCGCGCGCACACACTCTCGCGCTCTCTCTCTCACTGATGTAGATTCCTCTTCTCTCTGAATCCCTGCAGAAATCTACTTTTAGATCTTGCCAGGTTTGTTTGTTTTTTTTTTCAATTTTTAAAATACGTTCATTGAAGCATAATCAATAAATATATCAAAAAAAAAATACGTTCATTGATTTTAGAGAAAGGAAGGGATAGAGAGAGGGGAGAGAGAGAGAAACATTGATCAGCCTCCTCCCATATGCACCCTGACCAGGAATCGAACCCTCAACCTTTTGGTGTACAGAACACTCCAATCAACTGAGCCATACTGGCCAGGGCTTGTAAGTTTTTTAAAACTTTGACACCTGAAAGTTACACTCTCATTGTTAATTTGTTTCTCTGACCAAATAAGGTTAAACGTCTTTTCCACATTTGCCATTTAGATTTTCCACACCCTTATGCTCCAGAAATCACTAACCCTTTCTGTGAGGGATGTCACAAATATCTGTGTATGATGAGAGATGATAAGGGTCTAAGTATACTTATTTTCTAAATGGATATACCATTCTAAATGTAAATGCCAATCCCACTGACTGAACAATTCCTTTCCCTGATACTGACTTGAAATGCCACATTGACAAAAAATTTGTAATTTTTTGTACACCAAAGGTTAATAGTGGTATCACTGGGTATAGGTGGGACTTTAGGTATTATAGAAAATTATAGTTTTACCTAAGGCAAGATTCCTAAAGCTGGCTTAACCATTACCCATACCATCTATCTCTTTCCCACAAAAAAAAGAAAATCTGCCCTGGCTGGTGTGGCTCAGTGGACTGAGCACTGGACTGCGAACCAAAGGGTCGCCCGTTCTGCTCCCAATCAGGGCACATGCCTGGGTTGCAGGCCAGGTCCCCAGAGCGGGGCATGCGAAAGGCAACCACACATTGGTGTTTCTCTCCCTCTCTTTCCCCTTCCCTTCCCCTCTGCCTAAAAATGAAAATAAATAAAATCTTAAAAAAAAAAAAAAAAAAAAAGAAAGAAAGGAAATCTAAAAAGGCTAATTTCTAGGGTTACTTATACTACGACAGACAAGACTTACCTTGCAGCCTGAGTAGCTTGGAGCTGGCTTTCCAAATTGTTGCTATTTATGCCTTTGACAATGTCCTCAACAGACCAATTTATAGTGCCCTACAAAAACAGTGGATTTTGCAAATTATCTTTTGGATTAACTACAAACAATAATATCCCTTTTTGCCATTGGGAAGACATTTTTAGGTTTATAATCAGTTACTAAATATTCATGAGCCCTACATTTAATTTTGCCTGTTAGTTAAATATTCATTATTTTACATGCAGAACAGTTTTCAAACAAGTACTAAAAATAAAGAATACCAAAAAAAAAGGCAGAAACAGGCCGGAGAGTGGTTGTTTCTGGACATACTTTCACTTGGTACTGGAATGGGCCAGGTCAAGTTACTGAGCTGGCAGCTGTAAACGCAGGCAAACCTGAAGGGAGATCAGAGCTTAAAGACCTTGGATCAGGTTCAGCAGATTATTAAGAGTGGGTAGGAAACCCAGCAGAACTACTGATTCGGAGCAGGAAAAAAAACCTTCACAGATTTCATTGTTAAAACCATAAGGATAGGAATGTTTTAAAATACTTAACAACCATACTGATGATTTTCTGGGTTTACCATAATTCATAAGCTAAAATATATTCACCTGGTTGTTGCGGTTTTCCTGCAGTGGAGAAGTTGCATCATCAGGAAAGGAGCTCACATTTCTCCTTTTCAACATCTGTTCATCCTTCTTAGCTTTTCTCAGCTCCACATTAACTTCTATTCGGCGACGCCTCATTTCCTTGGGAAAAGGTAACAAATCATTGCATCTATTACTTTAGGTTTTGTTGCAAAGCGAGGGCATTTTTTTTTTTAAATTCCCAAAAATATCTTTCCATTTAAACAATACTATGTGAAAGCAAAAGAAGTTACTCACTGTACTGTCTTTCCCCTTGTTCTTAAATCTGTTAAGGCGGGCAGCTGGTGAGTTAGCGTTCTCATTGGTGGACATGGTTATGAGACAAAGGGAGATAGCTATGAGGTGAGGGAGAGAGAAAAATTTCCCTTTTATCATTTTGCTTTGTCTGTAAGAAGAACATTAACAGGTATTTCACATTCTTTTTTCGTACAAATTCTTTGAAATCTTGTGTGTATTGTAAGCTACAGCACAGCTCCGAGTTCGGACTTGCCCCAAGCATGTGCTAACTAACTACCACATTGGACAGTGCAGCTCTACACCACTATGTACATACAGTCCATAAATAGTTAACTGAAGACAAAGTAGGAAACTGGGCTGACAGCTAAAAACTATATCCTAGGTTCAATAGATTCAGGTCCTCTGGTCTTTAAACAGCCAAAATAGGCACTCTCTCCACAATTTTCAATGAAAGAAAAATTTCCTTCATTATCGCATTTAGTAAGCGTTCCATAACATTCTCCGTCAACACTGAAAATTTGCGACGCCGTTCTCTGCATCTTCCGTATCTCGCTAACACTTACAATTCCAGGAATTTCGAGTGGACGTACTTCATTACGATGGTATCAGCTGACATCATTCAGACTCGGCTACTTAAGAGCAACCTTCAAAGGTTCCTTTCAGTTTCTTTATTCCATTACGTTAATTTAGGAAACTGGCACAGCCAACCCAAGGCCTACATTGTAAGAGATAGTCCTTACAAATGCCACCTCCATCATCTCCAGTGCCGTCCCCTGTCCCCCACCCCCGGAAGATGCAGCGGAGAAACCGCGGAGGAAGGGCCGGCGGTGCCTGGCCGCCTCCCGGGACTCCGGCCCTCAGGACTCAGTCTGATTTTTCGAGTCGCGAAGAGTCAAGGCTCTCGCTGAGGCTCGCAGAGCCTCGGCGGCCTAAAGCCCTAGGACTGGCATCGTATAACAGCCCCCTGGACAGCGAAAGACGCACTGGAGGCCTCCTCAACAAGGGAGGCCAAAGCCAGGCTGGGCGTGTACCCCGGGCCTCCCCTCCCGCCACCCGCAAGCAGAGCGCGGCCTGAAGGCCACTCGTTACCTCTCTGGCCGGGGTGGGGCTGAAGTCGTACCTGCACAGCCGGCTTAGCCTTTTCACAGGAGACGGTGCGAGGCGGACAGGCTGCGGTTCGGTTGCTCTAAAAACGCCCAACACTGATCAGCACGAAGACCGTGTGGCTCGTGCTGCCGGCCGGCGCGATTTAAATTTCCCGGTGGCTCCGCATTCCGATTGGCTGGTTTGAGCCTACGTTGTGCGTCTATTGGTGGATTCGAAAAACACGTTGTGGGGGGGGGTCATAGGGACTAACCCGAGAGAGGATAGTATCGCGAGATGAGGGAGCGGCCAGGCAATCTTTGAGGTCCTAGCTGTTCGGAGTTGAAGACTGCAGATGCGGGCCAGGAGCGCGAAGGGCTTTTTTCAGCTTCTCCGCAGCCGGCCTTTGCAGAAGGATTTGAGCGTTGTTACATTCCTGGTCCTTTCCTCGGCGGCTACCTTAGCCAAGTACTACAAATGATTCCCAAAATTATTCTCTTTAAAATGTTGATATAGAAACATACCGCATGTATATATGTCACAGAAGGAACTTGGGAGAGCTTTCTGTCCATTATGGAGAGGAGGAACTAGACGAATATGTGTGGCTTTTTTCTTTTTTTTTTTTAGCTTGCGTCGTAAAAGACTGCATAGAAACCACAAATACGACAACAAAAGGTTTACTATGCCTGTTTCTCTTGACACGCTTCTATTTTTTAATTATTTATGTATTTACAGAAGAATTGTAAATCTTTACCTAGATTTGCCCAGTGTTAACATTTTGCCACATTTTCTACTATCTCTCTCCCCCTCCTCCCCTCTCTGTAAGCAAAAGTAGGTTTACAGTGGTGACTACGCGAAACAGTTTATTCTTGTGTTACTATTTATTCATTATTGTATCAGTTATTTGTTACTTTAATCCTAATTTTGTCCACCCCTATATATAGTCCGTTTTGAAGTTTTGCCAATCTTTCCAGTAATATTCTATACTGTATTTTACACATTTCTGAATGTTTGCGGGTTGTTTTTTTTTTTTGCCACGTACATTTACTTTTTTAAGTACTAATGATAGTTATCAGAGCATCGGGATTATGGATCATTTTCTTCAATTTTTCTGTATCCTAAAAAGGGTATCTTTAGAAAAGTTAGATTGGTTTTTTTTCTTGCTCTACATAAAGAAACATCGAACGTTGTCCATTCTTGCAGGAGTTTATGCCAGCTTCACTCATTGAGTGGCAGCCATGGGGTTCTTGGGACGTTGACTCTACTCCCACCGGTATATCCAATCAGCATAATCCCATCCCCCAAGTGCAAACAAGAGGAAAGAATTCACCCCTAAACCAGTCACTGCGGGGCATTCTCTTGCTACTCTGAATGTTCCAGGGAAAGGCATGAAACCTAAATTCGTCTTGTTGGGAAGGCTGTGCCTTTTGTTTAATGATTGGAGGTAGGAAAGGAGGCTCTGTTCTGAACTGAGGGGATGAGTCCTAGAAATCTGAATAGGACAAGTGTAGAGAAAACAGGAAAACTCTAATGCACAGCCTGCCCTGCCTCTGAAGATTACAAATATATATAACTTTGCATGCTCTTAACCACTATTCAGGACTTGCACCTGAAAACAACCTGAAACGGAAATACAATGTCAATTGTGAAAGTTACCTTTGAAAGATACAAGGTTGCCCTGTGGAACCATGCACCCTCTACTACATGCCCAAAAGTGTTCTAAGTGTTTTACATATATTAAAACATTTAATCTTTTAAAAAATTTTATTGGGGTGACATAGGTTCCTAAGTTTCAAGTGTACAATCCTACAATACATCTGTATGTTGCTTTGTGTACATATTAATACATTTAATCCTCACAACTCTCTGAGGTAGTATCATCTGTTCCATTTCACAGAAGAGGAGACTGAAATCACCAGTGGTTAAGTAACCTGTCCAGGTTCACAAACCCAGGCTGTCCGGTTCCAGGACCCATGCAAGCTCTCAGCCATTCAGGACTTGCATCTAAGAACAACCTGAGACAGAAATACAATGTCAAAAGTGAAAGTTACCTTTGAAAGATACAAGGTTGCCCTGGGGAACCATGCACCCTCCACTCTTAGCTATTGTAGTTTGGAGATTCAGGAGAGGGCCTCTGAACTAGGCCCGTCAGTACATTCCACCCTAGTCACAGGGATGGACTGGGTGATGAAGATGTAACACAGTGCAATAAAACGTCTACAGAGGCCTTTTGTTTTTTAAAAGATTTCATTTATTTATTTATTTTCAGGGAGAGCGAGAGGAAGAAAAACATGGATGTGATCTCAAACCTGCAACCCAGGCATGCACCCTGACCAGGAATTGAAACAGCACCCTTTGGTTTTGCAGGATGACACTCAACCAACTGAGCCATACCAGTCAGGGTCTACTAAGCTCTCTTTTTAAAAAACTGTTTTTTAGCCCTAGCTCATGTGGCTCAGTGGACTGAGTGCCAGTTTGGGAACCAAAAGGTTGTTGGTTTGATTCCCAGTCAGGGCACGTGCAACCTGGGTGGTGGAGTAGCTCCCTGGTTGGAGGTGTGTGAGAAGCAGCTGATCAATGTTATCTCTCACACATCTGTGTTTCTCTCCCTCTCTTCCCCTCTCCCTAAAAATAAGTAAATCTTTATTATTTCAGAGAAACAAGGGAGACAGAAACACTGATTTGAAACACCGATTTGATTTGTTGTTCCACTTATTCATGCATGTATTAATTGGTTGATTCTTGTATGTGGCCTGCCTGGGGGTGGAACCCACAATATTGGGGTATTGGCACAATAGTGGGGTATTGGGATGGTACTCTAACAAACTCAACAATCCAGCCAGGGCTTATTGAGGCCTTTGAGAGTGAGACACCCTGTCTCTTCCACAGGACTGTGTGATGATGTGAGCCTGAGAATGGAGCCGCTCTGGAGAAGCAAACCGAGTGTGATCAGGTCTGAATAATCTTAGTATGTCAGTCATCCTTTCAAGTAAAAACTATGTTCCAGTGAAAACGCAGCTAGTTTAGCCTGCAACTCCAACATCACACAGATGTTTTCCTCCAGAGACCACCACTGTATTTTGTTATGCAGCAGTGATTTATGCCTATTTTCCATGTCACACAAAACATTAAGAAGACGTCTGCTTACCTGAATGTGTTTCTGCAGAAATTTAGAGAACACTAGCAATAGTAAAGCCATATTACAAGCCTTAAAAACATTGAGGTCATTAAGGTCCCTGAAAATGGCTGTAAGAAAAAAAAGTGTACTCAAGGGTCCAGGCTGAATACAATCAATAATTCTTATAGCATTGTCATTATTCATTAATTATTATTCACTAACAGTGTCTTAGATTTAATGGAAAGCATCTCCTGGATGGCTCAAGATCCACAGGTAGTAAAACAATGATACACAGACAAGATTTTAAAGATATACACCAAACCCTGGCTGGTGTGGATCAGTGGATTGAGTGCTGGCCTGCAAACCAAAGGGTCGCTGGTTCAATTCCCAGCTGGGGCACATGCCAGGGTTGTGGCTGGGCCCCTGGGTGGGGGCCTCATGAGAGGCAATCACACATTGGTATTTCTCTCCCTTTCTTTCTCCCTCCCTCCCCCTCTCTAAAAAATAAATAAATAAATAATAAAAAATACCTCCCCCCACCAAAATGTTAATAGTGCTTAACTCTAAGTGGTAGGATTATAATCAATTTCAATTTTTTTCATTTGGCTTATCCCTATTTTATACAGTTTTACAATGAGCAGGTATTATGTGTCCAAAAGGAAAATGAAATTGTGTAGTCTTTAAAACCACAAATGCAGCATCTTTACATGCAAGAAGCATAGGGATATTTATTGTGCAAAAAGCCAAAGAGTCTCTAAATCTTCATCCAAAACCTAGGTTTAAGATTTTAAAAATACCCACATTATTTTGTATTTAGAGACCTTGTTATATCCATTTCCCTTTATTTTTTAAATTTAAATGTTTTTAAAATTACACTTGACATACAGTATATTAGATTAGTTCCCAGAGCACATCCCAGTATTAGACATTACATTACTAAGTGATCATCCCAATAGACCTTGTACCCATCTGACACCACACCTAATTATTTAATTACTGACTATATTTCCTATTCTCTACTTTACATCCCGATAGGACTATTCTGTAATAATCAATGTGTACTTCTTAATCCCTTCTTCACCTTTTCACCCACCCCCCAAACCCCCCTTCCATCTGGCAACTGTCACAATGTTCTCTGTATCTATGCGTCTGTTTCTGTTCTGCTTGTTCATTTGTTTTTTAGATTCAATTGTTGATGTGTATTTATTGCCATTTTATTGTTCATATTTTTTATCTTTTTTCCCCTTCTTCTTCTTAAAGACACTTTAACATTGAACTCAGAACAGGGAGAAGAAGCCCCAGCAGAGACTAAAAGCTTGCTGAGTTGAAAAGACTAATTTCTCCTTTCATTTTAAACGATAGCTTTGCTGGGTAGAGTAATCTTAGTTACAGGTCCTTGCTTTTCATCGCTTTGAATAATTTTTGCCATTCCCTTCTGGTTTGCAAAGTTTCTGTTGAGAAATCAGCTGGCAGTCTATGGAAACTCCCTTATAAGTAACTAATTGCTTTTCTCTTGTTGCTAAAAGCAAGAGATTCTGTCTTTAACTTCTTGCATGTTAATTGTTTCTTGGTGTGGGCCTCTTTGGGTTTCAATTTCTTGCCTCTCTTCTCCTTCTGGCACCCTTATGATGTGAATGTTGGAAAGCTTGAAGTTGTCCCAGAGGCTCCTTACACTACCTTCATTTTTTTCTTTTCACTGTTCTGATTGGGTGTCTTTTGCTTCCTTATATTCCAAATCACTGATTTGATTTTCAGCTTCATCTATTCTGTTGATTCTCTATAAATTATTCTTTATTTGAGTTAATATAACCTTCATTTCTGACTGGTTATTTTTTATGATCTTCACGTCCTTTTTTATGCTGTTGAAGTTCTCTCTCAGCTCATTGAGCATCCTTGTAACCAGTGTTTTGAATTCTGCACCCAGTGGATTGCTTGCTTCCATTTTGTTTAGCTCTTTTTCTAGTTTTGTTCTGTTCTTTCATTTGGGCCATATTTCTTTGTCTCCTCATTTTGGCAGCCTCCCTGTGTTTGTTTCTATGAATTAAGTAGAGCTGCTACATCTACCAGGCTTGGTAGAGTGGCCTTATGTAGTAGGTGTTCTGTAAGGTCCAGTGGCACAGCCTCACTGATCGCACAAGCTGGGCACCGCAGGTGTGTCACCCCCACATGTGGGCTGTGTACACACACCCTCCTGTTGCAATTGAGCCTTGATTGCTGTTGGCAATCAATGGGAAGGATTTACCCCTAGGCTGATCTGTAAGGACTGGCTGTGACCACTGACCACAGTGGTAGACCAGCGGTGCAGAGGCCCACCCTACAAGGCAAGACTTACTTTGGCAGAGATGAGGTGTCCCCTGAGTCCATCCTTTTTATGTGACGTTTGTGTAGGTGCTTCAATGTTGTCTGAAGCTGTCCACCAGGGTGCTGGCTCAGGGGCCTCCCGGGAGGTACAGGCCAATGTCAACTGCTACCTGTGTTCTGCACAGGGCCACCTGGCACGAGCGACAAAGCATTCCACAGATGGCTGCTACTTATGCTGGGCTTGGAGGTGCCTAGGAGAGCTCAAGCTGTGAACCAAGGCTGGCTGCTTCTCATTCAGAGCCTTGAGCCATTTAGCCAGCTGTATGGGGCACACAGAGGCCAAATGCTGCTTGTTTAAGACATTTTAGGAGAGTCTGAAGCATGAGCCAAGACAGGCATTCCTATGGAAAAGCCACTAGAACCAGCTTGGGTTGAGCCCAAAAGTTGGGTGAGGCTGGTTCTCAGGGAATCACCTGGATGGTATCCAGGTTGATGGAGACTCAGATATGGAACCCACCTGCTGGCTCTGTTGGGGTGGAGGGGTTGTCTCAAAAAAGGAACAATGGCCTCTGCCAGCAATTTTGTCTGGCAGAAAGCTGCCCTTCCACCTCTGCCCCTAATGTCAGACAATTCATTCCTCCCCATACATCCCTGGTGCCTTTCCAGCTGCTGCCCCAGTGCTGGAGCTCAGAGGGATGAGATCAGAGGGATGGAGACTTACTCAGATGAGTAAGCCTGGGAGCAAGCCCTTTAAGATCTGCCTGGAACTCCAGAAGCCAAAATCCCCACTAGTTTTTATAGCCAGAAGTTACAGGGACTTCTCTTTCTGGCATTGGAACCCTGGGATGGGGGTGGAGTGCTTGGGATGGAGGGGCTGGGACACTTCTCTCCTCAGGGAGACCTCGGCAGCCAAAATGTTCCTCCCAATTTTTATCTGCCACACAGGTATGGGACCTGCCTGTTCCAGGTCTCCACCCCTCCTACCAGTCTCCATGTGGCTTGTTCTTTAAGTCCTTAGCTGAAGGATTTTCATTTTGCTAGATTTCAGGTGCTCTGAACGATGGTGCTGTAATTTAGTTGTAATCTTGACGTGGTTATGGGAGGATGCAAGTACCACATTTACCCACCTTGCCATCTTGACCAGAAGCCTCTACATTTTCCCTTTAATCCGGAAGAAAAGAGGACAGGGGGAGGAAAGTAGATGTAGATGAGTGGGGTAGAAGGGTGAAATTAAAGAAAAGCCTGTTTACACATAGTAGGTCATCAAATTAATGTGCCTTGAATAAAAGCAAGAAAGAAATAGAAGGAAGGGACTGTAAGGAATGGGAAGGTTGAAGTGGGGTGCAGGAGGACCGAACGCTCTGTGAATGGTTCTTAACGCCAGCGGCTGAGGACTGTCTAGAAGAGCTTTGTAAAATGCAGACGCCCCGCCCGCCTAGGTAAACAAAATTACAACGGAGAATCACAGGCAATGGAATTTTGTTTAAAGTTCCCCCACCGCGCGTAACGTGCAGCCGGGGCAGAAAATCTTCCAAAAAACCTAGCAGACGGAGATAGACTACCCACAAGCGAAGCTCGCAGTCCCAGAGAGCAGTTCGCCGAGAGCCTCGCGCAGGCGCACCAGTGTCGGACTGAAGTCCGGGCCAAAGGTGCAGAAGGGCGCAGGCGCACGCTGCCGCCCTTGGGGGCGGCTCCCAAAATAATCACCGACAGTCGCGAGCCGGAGGAACGTAGGGGCGGGGCACGATGATGACATCGCGTAAGAGGACGTTGTGAGAAACTCACTTCTGTGGTGACCCAGTGGCCTAATGGATAAGGCATCAGCCTCCGGAGCTGGGGATTGTGGGTTCGAGTCCCATCTGGGTCGTACACGATTCCATTTTGGTTTCGACCACCTGATCTCAAGGACGATTGTCTGCAAAAATTGATTGCCTGCAAAAATCGTCCTTGCAAATTAAGTGCACCTCCGCGTTTTGAAAACATTGCAAATGAGACTTTGCAAGTGAAAGCCAAGAACTGACCCAAAACTGGAGAATTTATCTAGCTTAACTTTTACTTTTAAAAGAAAAAAAAACGGCTGTAGACAGATGGTTTCATCTCTTCCTTTCGGTCTATGGGCCACACAAGCAAAACTTTCTCCCCGTCCGTATCCCAGAGGGTATGTGAGCAGATCCAACTGTGCTGGCTCCAAACATTTATTTCCAGTACTAAAGAGAGTTTATAGAAAAAGCAATTGTGCTGTTACAACACAGAAACATAATAAATATAATTTATGGTTTCTGTCTCTAAACTATTATGAACAATAAATTGTCGTTAAAATGTACGAGTTTGGGGGCCTGTCTGTGTGTCTGTGAATTTTATTTGCAAATTAGTGTGCTACAAGAAAATCAGAGTTGAAGCTTTTCAGATTGGTTCAGTTGACTAGCTTGAAAAGTTTAAACCCTTCTTGCAAAACTTGTACAAGAAAAATATCACTGAATTAACTCCTCTTGAAAAACTACTAAACAGTAAATTCAACATAGTATCCTGGATTTGAGCCTGATACAGAAAAAGGACATTAGTAGAAAAACTAGTGGAATCAGAACACAGTCTGGAGTTTAGTTACCAGTACTGTGCCGGTGTTGATGTGCTTGTTGTGACAAATGTACTTGGTAATGGAAGATGTTAACATCAAGGGCAGCTGGGTGAAGGGTATATGGGAATCCTCTGTTCGATCTTTGCAACTTTTTTGTAAATCTGAAATTATTGCAAAATCAAACACTTATTTAAAAAAAAAAAAACAAGTAAGCAACCAATGGAGAAAGTTAACTAATATCCTCAACTCCCTTTTTAAGATTAGGAATGTACAGCTGAAAATTTTAAACCATAACTCATTTAATGCCAGGAAATACATCAGAATTAATACTAAAATACAATCCGATAATATGAACATTCAGAATTATCACATTTTACAATTTACCACGTTGCCGTATTAAACATACAGTAAAGTTGCCATTTTTCTCTACTCCTCTTGGAAATCCCACAACAGCATCAAGAGGGGTGAGAAGCAGAACCACAAACACCGTCAATGAAACTCGGAAACACCTGAAAACTCCTCAAATAAAAGGAGGTAGAGGATGTTCTGGCCACAGATCTTAGGAAAGGCCAGCAGAGGGCGCTTCTCCAAGAGGAAAGTCGCACTCTGGAGGCAAAACAATAATCCCCTGTTTGCAAGAAGACTTCGTGTGTGGACAGCGCCTCCTCCTCGCAGGGAAAGAAAGACCCGTGCTCTGGGTGTGGATTTGCTCTCCTTGCTTACAGGGCTTCTGCTAGCACCACCACTCCGGGATTTAGACATTGGCAGACTGCACGTGTCCAGGAACCAAGAAGAGAAGGTGGCAGTGGTCCCTCCCACTATGAACCTAATGATTCACTGAAATACTTTTTTGCTTTCCTTGCCAGAGATCTGGGACTCAGTGCGTCCAGAGGTCTTAGAGCCCAAGGGAGAAATGTTTCAACTAATAAACACTATCATGGTTCCATTCATTGGAAGCTGAGGCAGCCCGTTGGCTGAGGGACTCCTAGTACCTCTGAATCAATAGACAGAGAAGGGGTCACTGTTATGAGCTTAATGCTTATATTACCCAAAAATGTATATGTTGAAGCCCTAACCCATTAGGAAGTGAGCCTTTGGGAGTAATTAAGTTTAGACGGGGTCATGAGGGTAAAGCCCCCATGGTGGGATTAATATTCTTATATTTCTTATATTAAGGGGGAGAGTCCAGAGGCAGGCGAGCTCGCTCTCTCTCTCTCTCTCCCTCTCCCTCTCCCTCTCCCTCTCTCTCCCTCTATCTCTACCTCTCTCTCTCCCCCTCTCCCTCTCCCTCTCCCTCTCCCTCTCTCTCCCTCTATCTCTACCTCTCTCTCTCCCCCATCTGAGCACATGTGAGGACAAAGCAAGAAGGCAGCCATCTGCGAACCAGGTAGAGAGTTCTCACCAGAACCTAACCATCCTGGCACTCTAATCTCAGACGTCCAGCCCTGGAAATACATGTCTGTTGTTCAAGCCGCCCAGCCTATGGTACTTTGTTATAGCAGCCCCAGCCAAGAGGGTGCCACAGATGTGATTGCCAAGGGAAAAATGGCTCTGCTACTCAATGGAGAAAGAGGGCAAAGTCTAGATACCTAGGGATTCACTAGGGGCACATCTTAGTGTGCCCTTGTCCCAGAGGCGTGGTTAGTGGGAATCCAGTGCAGCAACCAAGAAAGACAAAAGCACCAGGAACTCAGAGCCTACAGGAATAAAGTTTCAGATCTCCCTACCAGGCATACAGCTGAATAACTCTGGGCAAGTTACTTCACCTTTCCGTGCCTCAGTTTCTCATCTGAAAAATTAGGATTAAAAAAGTATCAATATATGTTCATATTTTGATGTAAAGATTTAATACTTGGAACAGTACTCATTAGGTGCCAGCTATTATTATAATCATTATTTCTGTTGACCATACATTTTTATTTCATTTCACTGTAACATTACATGAGGAACTACACAAATTAAGAAAGGAAAAATTTACCAATTTCCTTATGCTTTCTTAAAAAATAATTTATTGATCTACAAGTACATATTTATATTCAATGTTTAAAATTTAGAGTTAGAATTTTCTTTAAAATGCTCAAAATTAACTTATAAGTTTTTTTATTTTTCTTTTAATATTTTATTTATTATGCTATTACAGTTGTCCCATTTTTCCCACTTTGCCCCCTTCCACCCAGCACACCTCATGTGTCACGCTTATAAGTTCTTAGGCTACTCCATTTCCTATACTATACTTTACATCCCCATGGCTATTCTGTAAGTGCTCATTTGCACTTCTTAATCCCTCACCTCTTCACCCATTCCACCACACCCTCCTCCCATCTGGCAACCATCAAAACGCTCTCCATATCCATGATTCTGTCTCTGTTCTTGTTTGCTTAGTTAGTTTTTTTAGATCCAATTGTTGTTAGATATGTATTTATTGGCATTTTATTGTTTACAGTTTTGATCTTCTTTTTCTTAAATAAGCCCCTTCAACATTTCATATGATAATGGTTTGGTGATGATGAACTCCTTTAGTTTTTTTTGTCTGAGAAGTTCTTTATCTACCCTTTGATTCTAAATGACAGCTTTGCTGGGTAGAGCAATCTTGGCTATAGATCCCTGCTTCTCATGACTTTGAATATTTCTTGTCAATCGCTTCTAGGCTGCAAAGTTTCTTTTGAAAATCAGCTGACACTCCTATGGGAACTCCTCTGTAGGTAACTAATTGCTTTTCTCTTGCTGTTTTTAAGATTCTCTCTTTCTCTTGAAACTTTAGCATTTTAATTATGATGTGTCTTGGAGTGGGCCTCTTTGCATCCTTCTTATTTGGAACTCTCTGTGCTTCCTGGACTTGCATGTCTATCTCCTTCACCAAATTAGGGAAGTTTCCTTTCATTATTTTTTCAAACAGATTTCCAATTTCTTGCTCTTTCTCTTTTCCTTCTGGCACCCCTATGCTGTGAATGTTGGACCTCTTGAAGTTGTGCTAAAGGCTGTTTGTACTACCCTCACATTTTTGGATTCTTTTTTCTTCTCGTCCTTCTGATTGGTGGTTTTTTGCTTCCTTATGTTCCAAATCATTGATTTGATTCTTGGCTTCATCCACTCTACTGTTGTTCCCCTACTGTTGTTCCCCTGTAAATTGTTCTTATTTCAATTAGTGTAAACTTAGTTTCTGACTGGATCTTTTCTATGCTGCTGGGGTCCTCATTAAGAGCATCCCTTTTAAAAAATGTTTTATTATATATATATATTTTTAGAGAGGGGAAGGAAGAGAGAAAGAGAGAGAGAAACATCAATGGCTGGTTGCCCCTCACACACCCTCCACTGGGGACCTGGCCTGCAACCCAGGCATGTGCCCTGGCTGGGAATCAAACAGGCGACCCTTTGCTTTGCAGTCTTGTGCTTAAATACCACTGAGCCATACCAGCCAGGACTCCTTGAGCATCCTTATAACCAGTGTTTTGAATTCTGCATCTAATAGATTGCTTATCTCCATTTCATTTAGCTCTTTTTCTGGAGTTTTGATCTGTTCTTTCATTTGGGCCATGTATTTTTGTCCCTCATTTTGTCAGCCTCCCTGTGTTTGTTTCTGTGTATTAGGTAGAGCTGCTTTGACTCCATGTCTTTGTAGTGTGGCCTAATGTAGCTGGTGTCTTGTAAGGTCCAGTGGCACAGCCTCCCCTACCACCCAAGCTGGGTACCTGAGGTGTCCCTTTTGTGTGGGCTGAGTACACCCTCCTCTTGTAGTTGAGCCTTGGTTGCTGTTAGCAGATCAATGGGAGGGATTTACCCAGGCCAGTCAGCTACAAGGATTGGCTGTGACTGCTACTAATTTGGGTCAGGTAGAGTCTCAGGGGATCTCCAAGGCAGGTCAAACAGTGTTAGCCAGGGTGATGGAGTCTCAGTTATGGCACCAGATTGCTGGTTCTATGGTGCTGTGTGGGGAGGGTTTAGAAAAGGGACAATGACCTCTGCTTGCCTTGATGCCAGACACTTCACTTTCTGCCTGTATGCCACTGGTGCCTTTCAAGCTGCTACCCATGCTGGGGCTCAGAGGGAGTGAGTCTGAGAAGGTGATTGCATATGTGGGTTCTTTAAGAGGACCTGCTTGGGGCTCTAGCCGTTTCTTCCATTGACTCAATCCCCACTGGTTTTTGCAGCCAGAAATTATGGGAACTTATCTTCCTTGCACTGGAACCCTGGGCTGGGGGGCCTGGTGTGGGGCTGGGACTCCTTGCTCCTGAGATATCTCTCATGAATTTTTATCCACCATACGTGGATGTGGGACCAGCCTGTTCCATGTCTCTGCCCCTCCTACCAGTCTGGATGGATGTAGTTTATTTAATGCCGTAATTGTCAGACTCCCATTCAACTCAATTTCTGACTGAGTGCTGGTTGTTCTATATTTTAGCTGTACTTTTGATGTGGTTGTGCTAGGAAGCAAGCCATGTTTACCTATGCCACCATTTTACAGGAAGTCAATCTAAAATTTTTTTATTGATTGATTTTAGAGTGAGAGAGAGAGAACGAGAGAAACATCAATTTGTTGTTCCACTTGTTTATGCATTCAGTGGTTGGTTGTTGTATGCACCCTAACAAGGGATCAAACCCACATCCTTGGTGTACTGGGACAATGGTCTAACCAACGGAACTACCCAGGGCAACTTATAGTAAAGTTTATAATATCACTATAGTAGTTTGCTTAATCATAGTAAGAAAAAACATCCAAGAGAATGGTAGAAACTCTAAGCTCAGCATAACAATTACTTCTAGGAAGAATAGAAAAATGTATTACACAGGGGCCTATGGGTACTTCAACTGTGTATTAGTTACCCATTGCTGTAAAAAACAAATTATACCAACATTTAGCAGCTTAAAACAATAAACATTTAATAATCACACGTTCTGTGGCCCAGGAATCTGCTCAGGTCTCTTAGGAGGTGTCAGTCAAGCTGTGGGCCAGCGCTGCCGTCTTAGCTGAAAGCTCACCTGGAGAGGACCTGCCTCAAGCTCACTTGCTGGTTGTTGGCAGGTCTCAGTCTTACTGCTTTAGGCTGAAAACTTCAGTTCCTGCTATGTGGGCCTCCCATAGACTGCCTGAGTGTCTGCCAAACACAGCGGCTGGCTTTCCCCAGAGCAAATGATTTAAAAGAAAGAGAGTAAATGACCAAGATGAGAGTTTAGTCTGTTTGTAAGCTAATTTGGAAAATGTGTTTCATCACTTCTCCCTTATGCCATTGGCCAGTCAGACCAGCCCTGCTACAGTGTGTGTGTGTGGGGGATTCACAGGGTGAGAGTACAAGGAAGTGAGGGCCACAGCGGGGGGGGGGGGGGGGGGGGGGGCAGCCATCTGGAGGCTGTTTGCCACCAACTGGCTTTGTAATTTTTAACACTAAAAAATATGAAGCAAATATGGCAAGAAATTTTAAAATTTGAGAAAACTCGGTCCTACTTAAACAAGTATTCATTATATTATTGTCAATCTTCTGAATGTTAAATATTTCATAATAAAAATATCTTCCCTGGTTGCCAGATGAGAGGGCATTGGGGGACTTGGTGAAAAGGTGAAGGGACTAAGAAGTACAAGTTGGCAGTTACGAAATAGTCACAGGCATGTAAAGTACAGCATAGGGAGTACAGTCGGTAATATTGTAATAACTCTGTGTGAAGCCAGGTGGGTACTAGAGTTATTGGGGGGAAACACTTCATAAGTTATATAATGTCTAACCACTGTTATACACCTGAAACTAATATAATATGGAATGTCAGCTCTAATTGAATAATAAAAATAATAATTAAAAATAAAACAAAAACAACCTTCCCCTTATCAATGCTCAGAGGAAGAGCTTACTGCAAATAATGATGACAACGAATTGCGAAGACGATATGAAGCAACAGTTAGGCGCTCTCACAAAAATACAAAAGAAATGGTCCCTGTGAATCAGGAAACTTTAAGACATGAGGAGACTAAGATGAAAGAACAACAGGAAGAACCAAAGTAGGAGTTAACTACTAATAATTCCTCGGTATCAAATCCTCACTGGGAGGCGCCAAGGCAGAGGTGATACTGCTGAAAATGAAATCAGTGACGTAATGTGCAAAACGTCTCCTAGAATGGAAAGGAAAAAGTTAGAGATAAAAATGACTGGAGAAAAGATAAAATACATGGAAGACACAATCAGATTATCTATATGAAGAAAGTCACAATAGAATAGAAATATTTGTCAGATTCCTAAGGTAAAAAATGGTGTGGGTGTGCAAATAAAGTTAGCTCAATGTATTTGAAACAAAATCAGGTCTTTAGTCACTTGAAAATGGAGCATTTGAGGTGTCTTCTACTAATGAGGAATACCAATAGAAGAAAGTGATGACTACGATATTATTCAACAAAGTTTTGAAGTACTCATCAATGCAATAAAAAGTTATAATAAATATTTGAAGGAGGTAGCAGATATATTATTTATAGAGTGTGTGTGTGTGTTTTTTACTGGGAAAACCACAGGGAATCAATTGAAAATAATTTGTACTATTCTTGGATATACACAAATTAAGATATAAACAGTAAGTGTGGATATACACACAAATCAGTAGCCTTACTATATACCTAGAAAAACTGGTTAGAAAATATAAAGGGAAAAACGATTCTCCCACATTACATTAAAAATACAAAATACCCAGAAGATAAATTTAACAAGAAAAGTAGAGCGCTTGGATGAAGAAAATGGTAATATCTTGACAGAGGGGGAAAGAAGCCTCGAAGACATGTAGACATTCCATCTTCATGGACAGAAGGACAATACAGAAAAGCTGTCAATTCCTTTATAATGTAATCTATACATTTAATGCAAATTCAAAAAACCCCAACAGGATTCTAAAATTCAGTGAAATAATTCTAAAGTTAACTTGGAAAGGAAACACTATCATACTCAGAAACAGCTTTTGAAAAGAAAGATGTGCTGTGACAGCACGATAACGATAACCATGCCCCACTGCGGACATGCAGGCCTGGGAGTAAACAGACGCGCCAGCTCTAAGGGGGCAGAGCAGAGAGTCTAGGAACAGACCAACATCTACCACTCTGTGTTAAAGGTGACATGTCAGCATTGGGAAAGGATGGATTTATTTGCCAATCGCATTAGACAACTTGTTAGTTATTTGAGAAAAAAAATACAATTAGATTCTTACCTCATACTACATACCAAAATAAATTCCAGATGGAAGCATGATTTAACTACAAGCATAGAATAAAACACCTATACACACACACATACATATACATATAATTTTGAGTTGGAGAAAGACTTTCTAAGCAAGACAAAAGACACCAGGGACATCATTAAACAAGAGACTGATGGACCTTACCATGCAAAATTTAAAAGTTCTATGGCCAAAAAATAGCTAAGAACTTAAAAATCAAACAAAACCATGTGAGGAAATATTTGTAACATATACAGGGCGGGGCAAAAGTAGGTTTACATTTGTGTGTACTTAAAACACAGAGTTTATTCTTGTATTGTTATTTGTTAATCATTATATTATTTTCCATAGGAACAAACTTTAGACCTACTTTAGTATAATGGACAAAGAGTTAAAATTCTTAGGCTATAAATAGCTCTTAAACTCATAAAGGAAAATATGAGCATCCTAATAAATAGACAAGGAATACGAACAGGAAATTAACAAAAGAAATCCAAATGGCCAATAAATCTATAAAAAAGTGTACAATATCACCAGCAATAAAAAATAGTGAATTAAAGAGAAACTTAAAAAAAAAAACCCTTTGTAGGGTAAGAAAGGGGAAGGGCGCGAGCAGCACACGTGGGCAGTCGCCAGACAGTCCCGGGGATGGGAAGCACAGCGCAGGGAACGCGGCCGGTAACCCTGCAACGACTGTGCGCAGTGCCAGGTGGGCACCTGGCTTATCGGGGGGCCACTTCGTAAATGATATACATGTCTGACCGCTATGCTGTACACCTGAAACCAATATAAAATCACATTGAATGTCAGCTGTAATTGAAAAAAATTTTAAAGATTTTACGTGGAAATTTTCAAAACCTCGTCAGAACAGCAGGGATATCAAATACGGATGCTTTTATATCTCCATGTGGATACGCGGGCATGACTGCCACCTGCACCGGCTGCCAGTCAGCGTAAACTGATGGAGCGCGCCTGGGGCGGTGCAGCAACACGCAGCAGAAATACTGAGACGATCATATCCTTTGGCCCAGCAGTTCATTGCTCAGGAATGCAGTCAATAAAAATGATCACGGAATCCTATATTTATTGAACTGGAAAGTATTGACAAGTATTTAACATTTTAAATACCACGTCATAAAATATGTATACGCCATGATCCCACTTTTACATAAAGCAATTATGTAACATATTTACATGTACACATAGGTATAGAAAAAAGTCTGAAAATTGATACACCAAAATATTTATAGTAGTTACTTCTAGACAATACAATTATATTTCATTTTTATTTTCTCTTACCTGTAATATCCAAGTCTAGAGTAAATATGTATTGCTTGTATACATTTATAGAGGGGTAAAAGATGTCATAAAAACCCAGCAGATCTGACTATATAGACTAATAACATTTCATACTTAAGATATCAAAAATTAATAATAAGTCAAACTCTAGAAAACTGTGACACCATAGCCTCCCCTCCTCTAGTACTCTTTCTAGTCACTACTTCCTCCCAAGAATAACCATTATCCTAACTTAAAAATAAAAATCCTTGTCCAATAATATATTTATTGATTCTAGAGAGAGAGAAAGGGAGAAAGAGAAAGACTCCCAGACCAGCAACAGAAACCGAAACCTTTTGGTGCGGGGACGCCAACAGAGCTACCCAGGCAGGGCCCGTCATCCTGTCTTTTAATGCCACAGATTAGTTTTGCCTATTTGTGAACTTATACGATCGATTTTGTGCTGGACTTCTCTTACTTGGTATCATCTTTATAAGATTCATCTATGTTTTGCTTTTGTACTGTAGCTCATTTATTTTCATTGCTGTGCTAGCAATGAATACAGTTCATGCTTTTGCCCCCGGGAGACATTTGGCAACATCTGGAGACAGGTGTTCACAACCAGAGGCAGGGTGTGGTCGGTATCCGGCGGATAGGGCCAGGGGTACTGGTCAGCCATCCTACAGCGCACAACAAGGAATTGTCTGCCCCAAATATCGACGGTGCCCGCCCTGAGCATTCCACTAGACAGCCAGCCATTCCTCTGCTGGTGGGGCCACAGAAAGTTTTACAACAGCGAGAACTGAAGGCAGCCTAAACCGTTCCCAAATTACGCTTTGTCTAAATGAGAACATCTTAGACGGTTATGAGAGTTTGACCCATACAAAGAGTTTGCAATAATATTTTAACAATTTTAATTGAATAAAAGCGGGATACAAAGTTGCATACACAAAACATAAAATGGGGACGTGCTTCTGTCTCGGTGTCCTGTGAACACAAGACCCAAAAGCGCTTGGACGGCACCTGTGCAGAAGTGATGCCTGAGAAAGGCCGAGAAGGAACACTGTGGGAATGAATGCTGCAGAGCTTGGTGGGGGTGGGCGTGGGAGGGAGACAAAGTCTATATTTTATCATTCTTGTGTGTACACTTTTCTAATGTTCCAAGTTTCCCATTAGAAGAATGTTGAGTGACAGAAAAAATAAGATAAAGAATTAAAACAAAACTACTCATAACAACCCAAGCACTCACTGTTGTCTGTGGGTGAGTCGGTCCTCAGGGCATCCGGGCTCCCCGACACTTTTGCCCACAGGGCATCCTTCCCCAGCACAGCCACCTGCCTGGGTGGCCTTGAGCTCTCGTTGGTCAGTGCTTTTGTGCGAGCTGCGTCTCAGCCTGCAGTACCTGCCCTCCTTGTGTGATGTCCAGCAAATTTGACTTGGCTTTCATCTCCTGCTGACCACCCTCCTTTTTTTCTAACAGGTACAACTTTTTCCCATTGTACTTAGTGCTATTCTTGAATGTCACCTCCCTCAGTGGTCTGTGAGCCACTTGAAAGGATTTAGGTCCTAATACCCCAGGACCTGGCCCAGTGCCTGTGGGAATAAACAAAGGGGCTGCCGGTGAAAGTCTAAAGAACTTGGGGAGACCCTGGCCTCAATCAAGAGGGTTCTGAAGGAAACTAGAACGTGACCCTAATTTACCTGTTGGGAACCAAAGCAATTGTATTGAATACTCCTTTTGAAGAATGATGATGACTGCTCTTTCCGGCTTCTAACACTGTGCCGGGCACATAGTATTGAATGTTTTGATACCAGCTCATGGCCTGCAATTCAATTCTGCCCGAATACCCACGGAGTTAGTACAGACTCCACTAGTTAAAGAGCTGGTCCACACAAGCTTGCCCTCATTTCAGACCAACTGGCTGCAAATCTGGGGGTTCTCACAATCCCCCTCAGGTGTGATGGTTCTCCACGACTCACAGAACTCAGGAAGGTGCTATACTTAAGGTCACAGCTTTATTATAAAGGGTACAGCTCAGGATCAGCCAGATGAAGAGACACATAGGGAGGATGTGGGAGGGACCAGTTACACAGCTTCCTTGTTCTCTCTCCACGGGTCAGGGTGCATCCCCCACCCAACACATCGACATATTTACCAGCCTGGAGCCCACTGAGCCTTCACCGGGATTTCAGTAAGTAGGCGCGATGGGTTCAAGCACTCATTGGCCTTCCGAGTGAGCCCGATGTTCAGCCTCTCTCCCTTCCCGGAGAAGGCCCAGTTGGCTCAAAGTCTTGGCCATCTAATCACGTGGTTGGTCTTTCTGGTCCCAGCCGCCCTCCTGAAGCTATCAAAGGGGGCTCAGCAGTCACCTCGTTAGCACCAACTCACCTGTGATCCATGAATAACAAAGACATTTCTATCAGCTGGGAAATTTCAAGGGTTTTAGGAGCTACATGCCAGGAACCTGGCACAAATTCTTCCTCATACAACACATAGTAGATGCTCAACAAGTATTTGCTAAGCAGAAAGAGACATTTAAAATACCAGAAGCTGGCAGGAAAGAGGAAGGCATTTAGGCTCTTGGATTCTGCCACCTGACACATGGTTGCATATACCTATTATGCAGATGGACACATTAGACTACGAGAAGCCAATACTGGTACACATTCCAATCAGATGACAAACTCCTTGTGCTCTGGTTTGTATTACCAAGCACCATGATGATCATTTTGCTTCCCACGTGACCTGTTTATAGGAAGAGAATGCTAGCCAGGCTGACCTGAGCATGCACATCTGCCTGAGTTGATTCCTTGTCGCGAGTGAAGAAAGCGGCATTCTGGCTGACACAGATCAGTCTCTGGGCTCTTTCTGCCTCATGGGGTCTGGAACCTGCCAGCCAGATGCTGCCCCATCCTGGACCCCGGCAAGGTCTGCCAGGCGGATGCCACCCAGGGAGCCTCTAGGAGTCTGTCGAGCCATCCAGTTGGTCCCGGCCTCTGTACCTCAGGGAGTGGGCTTCAGGGCATTCACAGCATTCCTGCAACAGAGGAGTTTCGGGAGCACTCCAGCTTGGGTCTGGGTGACTTGAATATGGTCTCCAGCAGGTATTTCTGAGATGTGGTTGTAACTGAGAAAGCTTAAGCCTAATCAGTTTTATTCCACTTGACTTAAAGAAAGAGCATGTGAAAGAAAGGAATCTGAGGACATCGATAAAGTGGGCCCCAAAAGCACAAATTTCCCAATATTTACCTGGTCCTGGCTAGAGGCTGGAGACACTGACTGGTGTACTCAGGCCTTGGCGACTGGAGAGATTTAGTCTTCTTCTGAAATCTGAATAAGAAGGATTAGCTTACCTTCAGCTGTAATTCAATCTAGTGCTCAAAATACAACCTTCTGATGAATAATTAGACCTCTGAACCACCTTCATTATAGCCTCTCCATTGCATATTAATAAATGACAGTCTGGTTTATACATCTGCTTTTTATGAGTTTGGTTAACATGAGTCAATCCCATGAATCTGATCCATTGACATACTCTGCGTTTCAAGCTGAGGAAAGTTGAGAACCAGACTATCCAACATAGTGACCCCTCCCACATACTGTCAGCCTGGGACGACATAGACAGCGCCTCACCAGGGGACATATTTCCCTCACGGTATCCCTCAAACCACCAACCACCTAATTCAGGAACCTTTCTACAATGTCCCCGAATGATGTTCTCTTTGGAGGCCCCCAACGTCCAGGAGCTCACTGTCACCGTGCTTCAAAGCAGTGTGATTTCTCGGTGGTTTTACTGTTCTTTCTTGAATTCATACCTTTGACCTACCGGTTCTTTCACAAAATCCAGCGAATGTCCCTGGGTGTCTAGGCTGCTATCTTCAGTTCCTTCAGAGTAACCTGAACATGATGAAGTCCAGTCTCCTCACCGCCCCATTGTTCTCCTTCTAGCTTTCCAGCATCTTTCTGGGAAACGCGATCCCCCCGGAATCTGGTCTACCCACTAGCACTATTATTTTTGAGACATAAGATATTAGTGCTGCAAAAGTTTGTTATTTCGTTTAGCTGCTGCGCCTCACTGTTGGCTCAGACACAAGATAAAACGCCCTCATCTCCTCTCAATGCACTTCCCCTTCCTTTTGGACTTGAAGCCGTTGAAATGAGATGCATGTCAGGAAGGCTGTGGGTTTACTATGTCAAGCCTATTTCTGCCCTTGATGAATACTGTTTCTGTTTACTCTGAGGAAGAGGGTCCTTAGCTTGGGACCAATATACAAGGCTGTTTCCAGAATTCAGCCCTAAGCGGTGAATCACTTTTTCTTAGAAAGAAAAGAAAAAACACCTTTCTCCAGGAGATGAGCCACCACTAGAGACCTGGGAAGGTGTTTTATTCGTCTCTGTCCGCTAGCACCTGGCAGGTAAGAGGCTTGATAAATCCTACCAACTAGATAGCAGTTTCAGTGGGGGGAGGGGTATGGAAAGGAAGAAGAAAAGCTATTTTGCTGATGGATTTTTTTTCTTCTAGTTCTAGAATATAAAAATTGGCTATATAGTAAGATTGCTTAACCAAACCTAGGATGTGGTGACTTGTTTCTCTTGGAATCCCTGACACATTCTGGGATGAACTGTTTGTCATCTGAGATCCCCTCCCTGCCACAAGCCCTAGCTGTCTGGAGCACTAATTAGCCTATTTATTGTACACTTAACACAGGAAAAACTTCCTACCGTTCATTCTCCCCACCCTGTCCCTGAGCCCCTTGACACCCTTATTCTCTCCACTTGACACCCCATCCGCTCCTCCTCCCCCCAGCCTAGCCCGCAAACACACCGGGATTTAAAGTTTAGCATTTGATGTTATCATTGCCCAGAGACCGCGGGACACACAACTTCGGGAGGCCATGTGCTGTCCCCCTTAGGGAGTGGGAGAAATCCCTGCGGCTCCATGTTGTTCCAATGGCCTGTCCAGTGAGTGATTCCCGTTTCCCCAAAGGCTGCCCCTCATTAGCATGAAGGGGGTGGGGGTGTGGAGAAGGGGTGGGGGGAGAGAAACAGCAAAAAGCCCTGGCTCAGTTTTAGAGCCTGGGAACCTTGTCCACCAAAATGACAGCTAGAGCTTTCTGGCTCCTCTGTTTGATCATTGGATCATCTCCGGAATCCCCAGTAGCAGAGAGAAAAGGTAAGATCGATGACAAGCTGAACCCTGGGAGAGGGGCTGGGATGGGGTGGGGGGTGTGGGGAGCTGGGGAGAGGGCGCGATGAAGGGCGGGACGAGAAAGGGGTCAGTGTGTGCAAGAGAGGAGACTCCGGGTCCGCGTTCGTGTTCGCAGGGAGCAAAATGTGTCCCCAAGATTTTGTGTGTCTTGGCAGCCTTTTCGGAGAGAAGCCAGTTCAGCTACTGAAATGATCTCGAGCGAGCCGGGCAGGCTGGAGAAAACTTTGCATGTTAAGTAGCTGCTCCATCACAGAGCAGGCAAAGTGTCAGAAGGGCGCCTTTTGGGAGCCTCGCTGGCCGGGCTGGCTGGACGGGGCGGTGGCGGGCGCCCCCCGAGGAGCGCGGGGTCCGCCCCGCCCGGGGCTCCGACCTTCCTCCCCTCTCCCTGCAGCCCCAGCGAATGGCTCTGTGACACCTGAGTCTTTCAAACACACAATTTCATGCCTGAAATGAAAATAACTTACTGAGGGAATGCAGAAATAAGGGATTTTCTGTGGGGAGGTGTTTTTGTTTTGCTTTTGGGGGGATGTTTTTGTTCGATTCACTATCTCTGGGAAAATAGCTTCCACACCGCACAGGGCAATTTACTTTGGGTTATTTTTCCACACGGAAATTGAATGACTTCAGTGGCATTTAACCCAAATGTCGGACAATCTTTCCCATGACAACAGATGGCGATATCAATGGGGAAGCGGCGGTGAGGTCAACAGTGGACTGTCAGGAATTGGAGGTCCACCAGCGCTTTATTCAGCTGTGTATGGGACAACGTTGGCCGTGATGAGTCAGAATCAACCTCTTTGCAAAAACATGAACTATAACCAGCTATTATTGCTGGGTGAAAGCTGATTTTAAAGATTGTCAATTTGGCAAGACAAATCACTTTAAATGAAGTGTTTTAAAAGGCTGCAAATGCGCAGTCCAAGCTCTTCAACGCAAGAGGAGAGAAATGCCAAAAACCAGACGTTAAAACAACAGAAAGAAAAATACAGACATGTTCTTGTGTCGGTTTGGAGGGCACTGGGACCCAGGCAAAAGGGGAGCTGATACTGTGTAACTGGTCATGGAAAGTTGCCCAGCTTCCAAGTCGGTGGGTTTGCTCACCAACCTGTCTGTGGCCCTGGGGGAAATGATTAATAATTTAAAAAATTTGTTTGCGTGCCATACCATTTAGGAATTTTTTCTCCATCATCAAACGAAGGAAAATTGTAAGCGATGTGTGTACTTTTATACTTAACCAGAGGCCTCTGTCTCCCAGCCAGGCTTTAAAAATCTTTCTTAGCTCTGGTTCACCAGTAAGTGGTGTCCAAGAAGCCAGATAAAAATCCACTCACAAATACCCGATTCTGCGGAGACCAAGATGACAGTGTAAACACGGATGGGAAAACCAAATAGTTCTGTTGTCAGGGGCGCTTAAACAATTAGGAGAACCTGTAATATGAGACCTCTCCCCCTGGGGTTTGCTCTAGGTACTTTCTCAAAAAACTGTACACAGCAAAAAGACAGATGTTACTATATGCATATACATATATGTATATTTATTTATTTATTTTAAAGAAAGAGCAGAAGGAGTTTGTTCTCCAACCAGAGTAGTCAGCTATGTTTAGTCCTAGAACAAACAGGGGGTTGTAATTTCAAAAGCTATAGATTTAGAAAGGTTCCTGAACAAAATGAAATGTTCCCACGTGGGGAGAAAGGTTTGCTTAGTTGGCCTCATTCTTAGAGGGCAAGACCCTCACCTCCGTCTTCCTTTGAGGCCTAAGAAACGGACCAGAAGCTGAAGCTTCCATCCGCAGACCACAGGGGCGCCTCTCCCCCCTGCGCTCTCTTTTCTTGACTTCCAGGTCTCCTCGCTTCCTCATCTCTCCCCTTGCAGGTGATTGCAGAGTTTGCATCGTCCCGCGTCTCCCCCGCCCTCCCAGGGCCGCGTCTTCTTTCTCCCCGCAGCCTCTCCTCCCCTCCGCGGCCTCAACTCCTCTGCCCGCCTCCCTCCCTCCCAGCCTCCCGGCTTCTCCTCTTCCTTCCCTACAGCCTCGCCGCTCCACGGCAGAAACCCCGACCCCAGCGGCGGTCCGAGGGCGGAGGAGACACCGGGGCCACGGACGCAGCCGATACCGGAGGCCGCACCTCCCAACTGGTCGGACCCGAGGCGCCGGAAGCCTCCGCCGCCCGCCGAGAACCGGGCTGGCTTCCGGGAGGCCCCGCGCGCGCCCGCTGGCCCGCCGAGCCCGCGCCTCCCACAGGCCGAGAACCGCGCGTCGCCGCGCCGCGTGCCCGCACTGGAGGACTCCCCGCGGCGTGCGCGCACCCGGGCCGCGCGCCCCCCTGCGCGCGCCGCCGACGCCCCCTCCAGCCCCGCTCACCCCAACCGGCCGCGCGCCGCCGCGCCGCCCTCCGGACCCGCTCCGCAGCCTTCGCGCATTGGCCCGCTGCGGCGGAACACGGAACCGGGCGCAGAGTACTGTGTGCACGCCTGCGGGGCGGACCTGGACGAGCGCGAGTCCTACTGCACCAGCGAATTCGGTGAGCCCCGCCATACAGCTCCTCCCGGGCCCGGGGTGCAGAGCCCAGGCCGCCCAGCGAGCCCTTCCGAGCCCAGAGCGCTGGCTGTGCACGCGGACACCCTAAGCCAAACCCTATAGAAACCTACTCACTCGGTCCTGCAGCTCCCAGACTCGTGTGGACTATGTCCTGATTTGTTAAAAACGCACTGGGGGAAAAAAAGGAAGTGAGCATTGTGCATTTGTCCAAACTCTTTTGTGTTTTGAAAGCAGCGGTGAACGGAATCGTGCATGATGTGGACGTGCTCGGCCCAGGGATCCAGCTGGTGACTCTGCTGGTGGACCGAGACGGGCTGTACAAGATGAACCGCCTGTACACCACTCCGGATGGATTTTTCTTCCGAGTCCACATCTTAGCCCTAGACTCCGACAGTTGCAATAAGACATGTCCAGAATTTAAACCTGGTATTGAAAATGATCCAACCACTTTTCATATGTATTGTCACCGTTTGTTACTTGGGTGCCACAGCTCGGTCCCAAATGGACACCTCAGCACCTTTAAGGGGTATTCCAAAATCAATAGAATTTAGGCGACAGGAATTATTTTGGCCACTGTGATTTAAGCTCCATCAATCCCCCACCCTTCTCGCTTCCTGTGTTAGGTGGGGAACAGGACGGATCTGCACAAAGCAGGCACTCAGTAAATATTCACTGACAAATTGAGTGCATGGTGGAACACAATTGTCAGAGGAGATGCATAAGGGGCTTTCTATAAACTTAGTTTAGAAAAGTCTGTTTTAGGGGGTGGGGCACGACTTCCCTCTCCCATAATGTTAACTGTTTACAGGCTGATTATGCGAAAGGTCACTACGAGGCTGTTTCTACGTGTTGTCTTGACAGTTAAATGTCTGAGATTCAAGATAATAAATTCAAGCTTAGGCATTTCTTAAAGATCTTACATTTTCTTATTGTGACGTGGCATTTAAGAGACACTGAATTTATACTTTGGGTTTTTTTTCAGGCAGCAGGTATATTGTGATGGGCCACATCTACCATAAGAGACGGCAGCTCCCTTCAGCTCTGCTCCAGATCCTAAGAGGGCGCCTCCGGCCAGGAGATGGACTGCTCCCACGCAGCAGCAGCTATGTGAAAAGGTTTAACCGAAAAAGGGATGTGCAAGTTCAAGGTGCAGTTCACACCCAATGCATTTGAATTTACCAGCCTGGCATTTCTGGATCATGAGACTTGGAAATGATCAACAAGTCAGGAAAAGTCTAGCTTCATGTAATGGGATCTTCCTTTAGAATAGGGCACACAGCTCTTTGTATGAACTAGTTGCGGAGTTCCAACTTCAACAGTGAAGCTGTCACCTTATTTACAAAATGCTTCTTAAATGATATGCTTCCGAGTTCGGTGGCAAAGTTATTCAACTAGTACCAGTTATGCATACACAGCTACTGACCTGTCCCATTAACAGATCACTGCTTCATGCTGGTTATTTTTAATTATTTTAATTTAAATACATTCTCAGTAGAAAGAGTTCACAAAAAAACATTTCCTTGATTTTATATACAACTTTGAATAGTCTGTACCACGTATCAAACCAAATTTTATCCCTAAACCATCACATTTCAAGTTCTGTATATAACAGTAAGTGCACTAGTCAAAGACACGTGTGATGTCAGACCGGACAGATGGGTCAGAGCTGAACACAAGTTATAAAGTTTTACACTTAAAGAATACTAACAGGCTTAATTCAAGCAAAATATTACTCAAACAAGTGTTTCTGATGTACCAAAGTGTAAGATAGTTTATTTTCATGCCTCCCTGCTCCTAAAAACATGTTTTGTGTGAACTGGCAGCTATCCCAATGCTCCACGGATTCGGGGTGTATCTGATGTCATTTTTTTATTAAGACCAAGTATCACGTTAGTGTTTGTAAAGCAGTAAATCTTGCTTTGAAATCAGATCTTGGATGCACCTGGTTTTTTTTAGCCTCACTGAGCCCTGTAGGTCTGGAAGAAAGCCTCTCTCAAACCTATTCCACAAACCCTGGAACCAGTACTCAATGACAGCTTGCAAGCATGGGAATTTGAAACTCTCCAGTTGGGTTAAAAAAAAAAGTTTTAGTTACTTGCTGAACTTGGTACTGATTTTGTACTTGAGTTCACAAAGATATCAACACTCATTTTTACAGAAGACCAAGGTGTACTGCAGTTCATTTGAAACACTGAATAGACATCGACAACCCATGGTTGAAGATGACAGCCTAAAGAGAAAAAGGAACTGCACTAGAGAAGACAGCCTATTTGGTCTTAAAGTAAATGGACTCAGTGAGCTCAAGAAGTACCTTTAGTCTAGTGGCACACAGTCTTTAATGGATAAGCAGCACTGCAGGACACCAGGACAGGACACTAGACACTTCTTGAGAAAACAGCCTAAGACAGAACATCCGAGTGTAATGGGAAATACGGTTGTCTTGTTTGTCCCAAACATGGAACAAAGAGGTAAACCAAGAGCTGAGACATCCTGACTATTGTTCTGGGGTTAAAGCATTACTAAAGAAACTTGAAGAGAATTTCCCAAAAATGAAGTGTTGCCCAAACATATTTAAAAAATCATACTAGAATTGCTTCCTGGGAATTGACAGGACTACACCAACTGTTGGCAGTAGAGTATGCAGCGAAGGAAGAGCTTCTGGATTGTAGTTTTAGGATAAAAATTAAACCCAGACATAAGTAGTAGCAGTCACAGAAGTCAAAGCCGAATTTGTAAATGTCACAAGGCCACATGGTGATCTTGAGTAACACGGTGGGGGAAATGACAGAATGGCCAAGTAGATCAATCATGGGTTGGATGGCCAGGTGTTAGAACAGTTACAAGTAGGCCTGGTTGAGAAGAGGAAGAAATATCACTTGTACATAGCCTGCAAGTTAGGGTTTGATTAGACTGACCTGGCACTACTAGTTTCTGAGTAGTTTGGGAAACATGCAAAATGTGCTGGAATTGTGTGATGGTTGTGATGCCAGAAGGCCAGTCAGCATGCACAGCCAGGCAAACACAAGCAGACCAGCTTTTTGGAAACTTAACTCTTAAAAGTAAGGCCATCATTTAAGACCAGGTTTGCAATGAGAGTCAGGTGAAGCTCAGATGGGTTAGAGCAACAGCGGGCATGAGGATGGGCCCAGGGGACAGTCCTTAGCAGTCAAGGTGAAAAAGAATCTCCTTTTCAATATTCAGTCAGTGCTTTGGATGAATCTTTAGTTTTATGGGAAACCGCAATTAGCAGATTCAGTTAGCAAGTTCCTAACCCTTTTATCCTATCGATGAGGTTTTTTCTTTAGCACGTGGGTTTGTGCTCCCGGGACTAAAGGACTGCCTGCACACCTAATAGTTCCTCATCAATGACACAGTCCGGTGCCTTCAAGAGTAACTCATTAGCATCCCTCTGAATTAAGCTGCTAGAATTCAAGGAAAAAAGTACTTTTATTTTGGCAGTATGTATCTTTTATATCTATATACACATTTTTTAGGGGGAGCTAGCTTTTTACTGTCTTAAAAAAATCACTCGGCACTGTTTGTTTGTATTTCTCTTAAAACTCATTAAGGTTTATCAGATGTGTATATGCGACAGACCCGACACCTATAACACACACCTTTAACTTCAGGAGCAGGACTTTATCATTTAAAAAATACAGCCCATTTCTTCAGTTGCATTTGGTCCTAACTGTATCACATTCGGTGTAATCTTCTACGAAATGTCTTTTTTGGTATCTAAAGGATCTCAGAATATTTCAAACTATTAAAAATACTCCTCACAGGGTCTGTCCAAGTACTTGTAAGACATCACTTTGCCCCTGATATACCCCCAATCTCACTGGAAGGACTACAAATCTTGGACTTGGAGGTAACAGCCTCAATTACCTAAGGGAGAGTTCTGCAATGGTCATGGAACTCTGTCTAGCTCAGTCGGTCCAGACTGAAAAGGCCGGGCTGACTCGTTACTATCAGAAACACACAAAGATGCAGGGAACCTGCCTAACAAAAATCAACAGGAACAGGGAAAGAACTTTTACTTGCAGATTCTAGGAAGATGGATTACGAACAACAACAAATGTCTGTGTCTCTAAAAAACAACTCCAGGCTACTTGAAATATAAAAAGGTAGTTGTTTTACTTTAAAAAATATCTCTAAAAGTTCGCAACTTTTTAAATTCTACCTACTGCAGGACATTAACTAAAATCAAATCCTGCAGAATTGGGATAGGAGGGAAAAAGCCTTACCGATATTATGAAAATACTTTTCGTGAAATAGTTTTTAATTGTGAATTTGGCAGATGAAACATAACAAGCATTGAAAATACCTTCAGACAAGGAAATCTATTGATGTAAATGAAATACATTTTCAAGCCCAACGACTGGGTAGAAAAACCCTAACAGTATCACAAGTGTGCACTCTGCTACTCGGATTACTGAAAGCCAAAGAGCTGTCATATGTGCATCTCACTAAATAGCAGAAGCTTGTCAAAGAATACTCATAAGAAAGCTGCTTTTGAAACTCCATATGGGTTATAAGAAATGTTTTTCAAAAATTACCTTTGGAAGACTAAAGCTCTATTGTTGATAAAACTATAAAATGTTTATGTATGTATATGGTGGTAGAAACTGCAAAAGGCTTTATAATATTAAATATGCATATGAAATTTACATCTTCCTGGTCAGAGGCATCCCATAAAATCTACCTTTTTTGTACAATTTGGCAATGCCAACAGCTACAGAAAATATATCAACCAACCAACCACTGTTTCATTAGAAACTGCACCAAACCAATGTCAAAAACATTACTTTATTTTTCTAGGATGAAATGTCCTTTTACGTACAAAAAGAATTGCTGTTTAGAATTTGCCACAATCTGTTAAAAACATAGCAATCTATTGCCTACAGGTAGGAAAGTTCTTGCCGCAACAAGTTTTAAATGATTAAGTCCATATATATCTGTATCTATGAATAAACACAGAAATATTGTGATGTGATGAATTCAGAATAACTTTATAACTCATTAAAATGTAGGGTTCTTGCGTCGGCACAGTGCATACAATATGAAACATTTTTCAAAAGTAAAAGGACAAAAAAACCTATATTTTGATTACGTTCATGTTAATATTTTAAGCAAAAACAGCTTCCACACTGAGCATTTAGTCTCTTTAAGCTTGTAAGCAAAGGTTTAAGTGACATTTTTATGTACAAAAAGGAATGGGCTTCATTAGATAAAATTAACCCAGAATAACCTGTACACCTGAGCCTGTAATAAGAAAGAATTGGGAACTGTAGCAACATCTTTCTTTTAAGAAACTACGGTCTGGGAAAGGTTCTGCATAGCAGGGTGATATTAAACCAAAGGAAACTTTTTAAAAACATTAATTTCAGAACTTGGTGGGACAAAGCTAACATGAATTAGTGCAAATCTAGTAAAACTTTTGCAAAGCTGCAGAAACCAACGATGGCAGATCTTCTAGAAGCTCTTATTACAATGCCGTAATGCAAGTGTAGCGTCGGAACACTGAAAGGACACATGCAAACATCCCTCCGCTGTGGTTTCCATCTCTCCCCTACTGCTTATGGGGGGGTGGGGCGGGTAGGAACCAAACAACAAAACTTAACCCACAAAAAATACAAAAAGATGATGTTATCCAAAAAACTGTCCCCCATAAAACCCAAGCGGCTGTCCGTGGCTGCCCGGCATCACACCGCGCACCGAAGAGGGCAATGTGTGCTGTCACACCACCTTTTCAGTCAGTGCGCTTGGTGATGCCACCGGACCAGCGCCCCTGCAGCTGTTTCTTGGACCTGACGACAGGGGTCTGGGAATGACGAAATGAAGGGCTAACCCTGGACGGACCCAGGAGCCGTCAGACGTGGCTGCCTTTCACTGACCTTGCAGCCCCCCCTTTCCCCTCAAAGGCTTACAGGCAATCATTAGCGCACATTCAAAGACACCATCTGTGGGAGAAAAATGGTCTCCATTTATTTTGTTTCATATACATCCATAGTTGAATTTTAATACAAAAAGAAAAAAATTAGAATCTGACAAATGTTTACAAACAAGATACCTTCAAATAGATTTTACTCATTTTTAGCCTGGTGCAGAGTAAATGACAAATTATACTGTTATATTCAAGGCAACAGAGTCTGTAGTCCAGGACCACCTCGCCCAACCTGTATGCAAGCTTCATTTTTGTCTACCACGAACAAGAAACTCATTGTTGATTCCCAGTTGTGTGTGTGTGCACATGTGTACATAGCAGCTCCTTTCATAGAAAGAAAAGACATCTAGAGGTCGTCGTGTACTTTTACCTATAGGAATCATGATAAGATACAGAATGGATTACATGTAACTGGGGCTGGATTTTATAAGAAAAAATAATTAGCTGACAAATGAGGGCAGCAATAAAAAAGCGTCTTTTTTGCAACAATAAATAAATACAGTCAAAAGTTTTCTGTGAGACTCTAAACCAGCTTCTTCACTGAAGAGCAGACGTGGCATTTCCATGGAGTTATACTTGACCCCATATTAATCTTTTTTTCTTGCTTTCTTTTTTCTTTTTTTTTCAATAAAATTTTCCCGCTTCTGCCACAATAGTAAAAACCATTTGATCTTGACAAGATAATGGTGTCGTTGACTTCACTTTTCCCTTGTCCGTTGGACAAAATTGGTCAAGAATAAAATTGGACTGCTATGACCAATAAAAACGAAGTTTAGGTCAAGTCTTGTCAGGATAACCTGACTAAAAACATCTGGCTCCTTAATTTAAAATAGTTCAGACAACCAGATTCTTGCTGTGTTTTATGCTTAGGTTAACACGCTGAACTTTAAGAAGCTGTAGACTGCAGTTTGTTGTTATGAGACCTACAGAATATAGAAAACAGGGAACAATTAAGCACCCTTCATTTTTGAAAACAATGATGCTGTATGTGGATGCCAAGGTCAATCTGGGGGAAGCAGCCATGTTCTTTCATTTACCCTTGGTGAGCAAATGTATGAGAACAAGTAAGAAAAATTTTAACCTTAATATTAAAAATGTTCACTGTACCCTAAACATGAAAATTCACTGAAAAAAGCCAATATTAAAAAATATATATGTAAAATAATTACAATTTTAGCCAAAGGGACAAATAGTCATTTCCCAAAGCATCACCGTTGTGCTAAAAGGTGTTGGGGTGTGTGTGCATGCAACGTGCTTATTTACACTGATTTGGGGAGTGTGAAGGAAAAATGTTAAAAGAGAAATAACAATATTAAAATCACATGTTTTCTATTAAACTCCAGAAAGTCTCCTTTCTAGTTTCACAGTTTTATTCACAACTTTTGTTAGTAAATCAAATTACTGTACAGTTACCAGGACTAAGTCAAAGTACGTTCTACCGCTATAGTGTATATAAATACAGCATTTCAGGAGTTTACAATCTTAAATACATTGTTCAACATGGCTGCTAGAATAAATTGTTTGTTACTATACATCTTTTTTAACATTAAAAAATTATATTAACTAATCTGAACCTGGGGGGCAATTTTGAATTAAGTAATCACGTAGTATAATAAAAGAGTGACCCCAACATCCAGTTCTGATTCCAGTTAAAAATTCAGACTAAAGATATCACAATCTGTAAAAAAAGAAAGAACACGGATGGTATAAATGATGAATTATAACAAAGTAATGAAAATAATTTGCAAACAATGAAAATAATTTGGCAAATAATTAAAAATGGGGGGGATATGGCAAAGGAAATACTGGAAATCATAAATAAATCAAATTTCAATGATTGGCTATGTATGTTCTTCATTCTGTCTTAAATTAGCAGATCAGCAAAAACTCCCTAATGTCTCTTCAATTATATTTTATTTATTTAAGCAGAATTGAGCAAACTCAATTGGCTCCCATGTTCTTATTAAAATTACATAAACTCGAATATAATAAAAAACTATATAAGGCAGCCTGGTGGCAAGCTCCCCGAAGCGGCCCCCCGCAGATCCAACCCCCAGGCCCCTCTCTTCCCCCGCAAGTCTGTGCCGAGTGCCTCAGCCCCACGGGGTGTTCCTGTCCACCAGCTGCAAGAGGCTAAAGCTTCCACCTCACAGTTACCACCAAAGGCCATATAGCCTTATCAATTTTTTTAAAAAAGCAATTTTAGAAATGTATTTGGAGGAATAATTGTTGGAGGTATAAATCAAAAAGATGGAGAGGTCTGTGAATATGTTGTGGTCCTCTGTCCTATCTTAACCTGAATCCAGGCTCCCCGGGGTCAAGCACTTTGAACTTTCACTTCTTAGACAGTTACATTTGTTATGCTGTTATTTCCTGCTTTATCTTGATATTGTTCAAAATCCTGTTAGGCAAATAGAACTGAGCTCATGTAACCATTCCCCCTCTCGGATCTTGAGTCCAAGTTTTATTTCCCTATAAATTTAATCTTTCTATGCTTTGTCTAGAGACTGATTCTAAAAGTAGAAAGTCAATGCAGTATTTACATTATTATGACTATATAAGCATTTCTCTCTAGCATCTACTCCTTTGTTAAGAGTGCATTCTCAGAATTCCTGTACAATCATGGAGCTTCTAATTGCCTTTCATTTTCTCCACTTACTTTTTTTTTTTAAGGTGTTATTTATTTATTTTTTAGGGACGGCAAGGGAGGGAGAGAAATATCAATGTGTGGTTGCCTCTCACACGCCCCCTACTGGGCCTGTGGGACCTGGCCCACAACCCTGGCATGTGCCCTGACTGGGAATCAAACTGGCAACCCTTTGATTCGCAGGCCAGCACTCAACCACTGAGCCACAGCAGCCAGGGCTCTCCACTTACATTCTTAAATTATCTTTTTCCCCCTTTTCCTCCCCCAGACACCTCCCTCATGGGAGTGCTCTCTTCTTCTCCTGGGTCAGAGTAATTACCATTGTTTTCTTGAACCTCTTGTTCCCTGGATCCAAGGTCTTGTTTTCTTGATTTGCTTATTTTTTTTAAAAAGATTTTATTTATTTTTAGAGAGAGGGGAAGGGAGGGAGAAAGAGAGGGAGAGAAACATGTGAGAGATACACAGATCGGGTGCCTCTCGCATGCCCCCAACCAGGGACCTGGCCTGCAACTCAGGCATGTGCCCTAACCTGGAATCAAACCAGCAACCTTGAAGTTCATAGGCTGGCACTTACTCCACTGAGCCATACTAGCCAGGGCTTGATTTGCTTATTTTGCTATTGAACATCTTAAAACAACGTGCCTGAAATGATGCCCAGGAAGGAGATCCTTTCTGAGTCCTAACATGACTAATATATGCTGCTTCTAAAGTGGACTGTTTGGCTATACAAAGACTTCTAGGCAGCAAATCATTTTCCCTCAAACTCCTGGATTCCTTTCTCCATAAACCTCTAGGGGATCAGACTGTTGGCTAGGAACAGTCTGATATGAGTCTAATTCTTGTTGTTTAGTAGGTGGTCTGTTTTACCCTCTTTAGGAGCTCTCAGGAGAGCTTTTTTTTTCCCTGGGCATGTGAAAATGTTAGTGATGAGTATGTGGGTGGAGCTTTTTCCATTTGTTCAGCTGGCTTATTAAGTTTGTTTTATCAATTGTTCTCATCATTCCACATAAATTGTGGAAGACAAAGCAGATGGAAGAGGATCTACCCCTGTCCCCCCCGGCCCTGCTTCCCTACCCTACAAAAAAGCAACCTCCACCAGGAGCAGGAACTTTACTCTATTCACTGCTATATTCGGGCTGACACAGACCGCTCTGAATCATATGCTGAATGAATACGTTTATTTTGCTTGGATTTGAAGTCTTGTGCCTCTCATTGGCTCAGGAAATTTTTCTTGTATTATTAGTGTTCTGATAATTTCTTGTCTTCTCTGTTTTTTCTTTTTGGAATTTCCATTAAGTGAATATTAGATACTTTAGAACATTTTTTCTTTTACATTTTCAATTCCTTGTATTTCTGTTCTTTACACTGAGAGAGTTGCTTCATTTTAACTTTCACTGCTTGCAGTAACTTTAAATTTTCCAATCACTTCTTTTTCTCAGATTGTACTTTATTCCTAATACCCTGTTCACCATTCTGTAAAATTTCTCTCAGGCCATAATTTAGAGGTGTTTTGTTTTTTGTTTTTTGTTTTTTTAATTCTCTCTTGTTTTTCTGGGATCTATTTTTATGCTAGGCCTTGGCCCCTCTCTTCCACACTGCAGGCTTTCCTACAGTGCGGGCTACCTGCTCACGTGGGAGAAGTTAACAGACTGGACAGCTGCCTGGAGAGTGCTGTGGATGTGTGCGGGGTGAATGGCTGGCGGGTTTTTCTTCAGATTGTGATTTCTCAATCCCACTATTGACCTCTCGGGACTGGATGATTCTCTGTTGTGGGACATTCAGCAGCACCTCTGGCCTCTACCTACGATGTCAGCATCACTTTCAATCTCTAAGTGTAACAACAAAATGTCTCCAGGCATTGCTCAATATCTCTCGGGAGTTGGGGGTAGACAAATTATCCCTGTTAAGAGCCACAGTTTTAGAATGAGGGGCCAGGTACCCGACCCTTCAGAGGGCAGGGGACTTTACTCTGGGTCTAATTCTCTTGGGTCTATTCTAGTTTTCTGCAGTTTATTCTATTTCTTTAAAGAATTCTGTGCCCTTCAGCTCCTCAGGCTTTCTACATAGGCCTGCACACAGGGCGTAGGGAAGGTGACGAGCTCAAATACAGATGGTCCTTGACTTAGGGGGATTCGACTTATGATTTCTCAACTTTACAACAATGTGAAAGGGTTGTGCATTCAGTAGAAATAGGTGAGGCTAAACTATGAAGTTCAGTACATTAGATGTATTAAATGCATTTCGACTTGTGAAATTTTCGATTTACAATGGGTTTATCAGGACAAAACCCTGTTATAAGTTGATCTGTATGGGTCTTCAGTTAATACCCCCCTTTCCCTTCTCTCTGGCATTCTACTTGTCTCAGAAACTCTGTGCTGGAGGCTCTCTGGCATTCTACTGAAGAGCCTCTGGGAGGAGTTGGCTGGGGCTTCCCTGGCTTCATCCATTGATCTTCTTCCATCTGCTTTGTCTTCCAGAATCTATTGAAATCTGTTTAGCTAATTAACTTCTACTATATTCTTTTCACTATTCTGAGTTTATCCCTTTTTATTACTTTGTTATTATTTTCCTGGGAACTGTCATACTGAGTAAGTCCTCTTCCATTTTAAGTTTTCCAGTGAATGGGTTAACAAGATAGGGGATGATAAAGGGGAAAGTTTTAGAGATTTTGTAAAGTTCCTTGGTTCCGGGTCTATAGCCTGACTGCCTACACACCCACTTTCCTTCCTCCCTTGCCTATAGTTTTTGACTCCTTTGCTGAGAAGGTAATTAGATACTTGAGCTGGGCTGTCCTTCACATTTATTTCACATAAACTGACTTTAAAAGTGCAGTTCCTCACATAACTTGCTTCAAGAAAAGGAGAGAGACAAAAAACACCCTACAATCTTCCTTCAAGGAAAAGCCCTAACTGGAGCACTGGTTCTCACACTCTGGTATATGCAGAGCCCCTTGGGAGTTCACTGGATGACACAGATGCTCAGACCCCAACCCAGCCACGATCTACCCAACTCAGTATTTCAGGAAAATCAAGCCTGTGGACTGGTGAATGGGAGACAGTGAAAAATAAATCTCAGGGGCTACAAAGTGGTGACAGCTGCCACAGGAATGGAAACTGGGCTTCTGTTGGAAGGAAGGAAGGAAGGAAGGCAGGCAGGCAGGCAGGCAGGAAGGCAGGCAGGCAGTCATGGGCTGGAGAAGGGGGGGGCTGAGGTTCAGAAACAGAAGTAACGAAGTCATATTACTATAGGCTCAAAGAAAAGGTCTGTGGACTTAAGACTAAAATCTAGTTTTGCCCATTGAAAGAAAACATTTGATGATTTCAAAGATGTAGCAAACATAAATTCAAGAGAAAATACAGTCCCCTTTCATGGTCTTCCCTTTCCTTTCCCCTACAGAACAGCCACCTTTACACCAGAAAATGAGAGCAAGCTCTGTCTTCCTACTATCTCTGTACATGCATTTAAGAGAGCAACTGGTATTCTGTAAGCTAAATGCGTTTGTAATTAAAAAAACAAAAACAAAAACAAAAAACCTTTAATTCTAAGGAGATCACAAAACTCAACAATTTCTCATTGTTAAGCCTGTCCCCTTGTCCTTGGCAATATGTCATAATGCTAGAGTCTGGTTTTGTTTTTCTTTTTAAGGATTCTTGATTTCAAGGTTCAAATTTACCATAAACTGCACTGGCTGAGTCTGTAGACATAACAGTATAAAGACTTTGAGGAGCTGAATTGATTCAGAACACTGAACACATCTGCTCACCTGCTAGCCTTGAATCCTTTCAATTTCTGTACAAAGAATGATTCAAGAACTTCTGCACACTGGTAGAAAGGGGAGTCACTTGGATTGTAGTAACGACAGTTATCAAAAATTTTGGTCATATCTGCCACAAATTCTGTCAGCTTTTCATAGTATCTTCTTTGTATTCTTTCTTCCATGGTGGCAAGGTCTTAAAAACACAAAATGTACAACATTTTCAAAGCTTTAAGGTTGTTTCAATGTGAACATTGCCCACAGTCCTGCCTGACAAGAGTATGTATTTCCTGCCCAAGCAATAATGAAACCAAGCTGATTCACCATTGAAGGCTATTTAGCAATTAAGGAGTACTTTTCCAATTTTATTTTTGATTGAGGGCCTAATGTATAAATTTGGCTACTGTTAAGAAGGTTCTTTGGTTTTAAACAAAGGAAACTATATCAACATGATTAATACATATTTAAATATACTATCCATTTTCACAAACAAACAGTTAAGTATATCATATGTACAAAGAGAAGGGGAAACCCAGGATTAAGAACAAAACCTCTGTAGTTTTGTGATCCCCTTTTGTTTTCTTTATTCATTTTCACTGATAGCGGGGTGGACTCAACACTATCGTGGTGTCCACTTAAATCAATTTAAGGGAAAAATATTAGCTGATATAAGAAAAAATATCAGTACGTAATAGTACAAGTGTGCAGAAATGACAAAAATCATTGGGTGGTACACAGGTAACTTGTTTGGAATATACAAACTTAAATATCCCTAAAATAACATTAGGGCCTGGGAAAAAGTTGTGTTTGAAGGGAAATTCCATAAACAATTTATAATACATAAAAATTTGGGAGAGTAAAAGGCCAGTGATCTCAAATCAATCTATGACTGAATGAAAGAAACACAATTCTAAACTAAACCTCAGTAATTATTTTCAAATTTGAGAAAATGATTTTTTTAAGGTTTTTTTTTTTTTTAGATTTTATTTATTTATTTTTAGAGAGAGGGGAGGCAGGGAGAAAGAAGGAGAGAAACATCAATGTGTGGTTGCCTCTCACGTGGCCCCCACTGGGGACCTGGCCCGAAACCCAGGCATATGCCCTGACTGGGAATTGAACTGGTAACCCTTTGGTTCACAATCCAAACTCAATCCACTAAGCTATACCAGCAAGGGCAGAAAATGATTTTAAAGCTCAGTCAAAAATAAGTTCAAGACTAAGAAACATCTGAAAAATAACAGCAATGAGAGAAAATTTAATCTATGAGACATTAACACATAATTGTAAATGTAATTAATCACTAAATTGTGCATATAAAAAGTTAAAATGGCAAATTTTATGTTACGTGTTTTAACACAGGCACACACGCACAAACGTGCACACAAAACAAACACACCCCCCCTTTGCGTTTCCATTTATATCAGCAGCGGAAAATATGCAAACAGGGATAACTGCAAAAGTACACCTGATGCCCTGACGGAATTCCAAACACAATCTGACTACACCTACCTATTCTGTACGGGTAATGAAAAGTAAGTACTTAGTACAACATTCCAGGATATTACCATTTTTGTACCAAGTTCTTTTTTAAAAGGTATTTCTGAAGTCATTTATGTACCTTTAGAAAATATGTAATTGTTTACTGCCTAAAACCTAGGTATTGTTCTGTAACTAATTTTTCTTTCAATTGTGTCTTAGAGAATTTTATTGTCTTTATATACACACATAAGATGATGTTTATCAGGGTGGTATAAGGAAGAGATAGTAAAACATACTTGTACAATTTAAAAAAAAGGAAAAAAAAAAAAAGAAAAGTAAAACAGCCCTGGCTGGTGTGGCTCAGTGGGTTGGGCATCATCCCACAAAGCAAAAGGTTCCCTATTCAATTCCCAATCAGGGCACATGCCTGCGTTGCAGCCCAGGTCCCCAGTAGGGGGCGTGTAAGAGGATTTATCTCTCACATATCAAGGTTTCTCGTCCTCTCTTTCTCCCTCCCTTCCCCTCTCTTGAAAAATAAATTTTTAAAAAAAAATCTTAAAAAGAAAATACAGGAAAACAGTCTAGCTCTTCAAGAAAATACTTTTGGTCAAATATCTTAACATATATTAAACTTACAGACTATATAAAGCCATTAAAATCATGCTATTGAAGATTAATGACACAGGAAGAGGTCAGTCAGGCATATTATATCATCTCAATTTACACCCCCCCCCAAATGTAATGGAATTCAGTGAGGAAAAAATAAAAGATGCATTTTATCTTTTATTTTTTTAAATTTCCTAAATTTTCTATAATAAACCTGTTATTTTTAGAAGAATTACCTACCTACCTATCTAAAGCAGATTATACAAATCTGAAATGCATATGAGGATTAACTTGTCTCTTCAACTTCCAAAGAGAGGCAACAACTACTTATGTTGTTTTATCTTTTTTAAATATGAAAGTTGCTTTTTTTAAATTTTATTTTTTGATTGATCAATTGTGCTTATTACAGTTGTCCCTGGATTTTTCTCCCTTTGCCCACTTGCACCCAGCCCACCCTCTCCCATATCACTGTCCCATTCCTGGGTCATACACAAGTATTCTTTGGTTAATCCCTTCACTGTCTTTCATTCAGTCCCCTGCCGTTTGTTTCCCTCTGGCAGCTATCAGTCTGTTCAGTGTATCTATGCTTCTGTTTCTGTTTTGTTCGTTAGTTTATTGTGTTCATTAGATTCCACATATACTGTTGGTGGGAATGCAGACTGGTGCAGCCACCGTGGAAAACAGTATGGAGTATCCTTAAAAAATTAAACATGGAACTCCGTTTTGACCCAGTGATTCCACTTCTGGGAATATATCCTAAGAATACTGAAATATCAATACAAAAAAATACGTACACCCCTATGCTCATAGCAGTGCTATTTACAGTAGCCAAGATTTGGAAACAGCCTAAGTGCCCACCAGTAGACAAGTGGATAAAAAAGCTGTGATCCATTTACACAATGGAATACTATGCAGTTGTGAAAACAAAAGGACTCGGTGGACCTGGAGATACTATGTTAACTGAAATTAGCCAGTCAGTGAAAGACAAATACCACATGATCTCACTTATATGTGCAATCTAATGAACACAATAAACTAACAAGCAAAATATTTGTTGTTTTTTTCAAAGACACTTTTAACTAGCCCTCATTTATCTCTTCTTCATGTATCCCTTTTCTTAAAAAGTTGTCAATAGGGAAAAGGCAGAAAACTGTACTTGAACAATTAAAAAAATTAAAATAAAGTTGTCAACAAACACAAATCCTTCCTATTAAAAAATATTTTCAAAACTGAGATATAATCGACATATAACACTGTATTAGTTTTAGGTGTACAACATAATGATATATGTGTATATTGCAAAAAGATCACAAAAATCAATTTAGTTAACAGCCATCATCACACAGTTAGACTTTTTTTCTCTTGTGATGAAGCTTTTAAGATCTACCTTCTTAGCACTTTCAATACAATAAAACCCTTCCCACTTATAAAATGCTTAGCTGGCTTTGGAATACTTTTATCATCAGCCAGAGCTAATCCTTTGGCAGTTTTGGGAGTTTTTATGTATGTTTTAATTTTTATAATTTTTTTGCAGATGAACATTTTTTTGAATCGTCTCTGGAGGATATATGCATTGATTCCAGAGAGAAAGGAAGGGGGTGAGAGAGGTGAAGAGAGAGAGAGAGACAGAGAGACAGACATTAATGCAAGAGAAACATCAACCAGGTGCCTCCTGTACATGCCCCGACCGGGGACCAAACCAGCAACCCAGGCACATGTCCTGACTGGGAATTGAACCCTCGACCTTTTAGGTCCATGAGACAACATGTCAACCAATTGAGCCATATAGGCCGGGGCAAACTATTTTTAATATACCATATTTTGCCGTGTACAATGTGTTTCTATGTATACTGCACACCCATGTTTTGGGCCCAAACTTTCAGGAAAAAAAAATCTTTTGTTTTAATTTCTTAACTCAATTTTTATTTACATTTAGAAACAAAAGTATTTATTATATTCCAGGGTATTATTTTGCATACAGATATCGTTATTGCTTTCTAGCGTTACACTTTTAACACAGAAGCATAAATAAAATAATTCAAAACATTTATATGGATACGGAATTCGTACTACCTCTCTGTATAATGTGCATCCTTATTTTTTCTCTAAATTTAAATTTGGGCAAAAAAGTGTACATTACACACAGCAAAATACGGTAATCACTGGAGCTTTCCATCTTAATGCAATGACTTGTAGGTGTAACTTATTACCCGCCCCAGCCTAGGAAAGGAGGCTATTTTCTCTCAGATTTCTATTGTGGGTCCATCAGATTGCTCTCCTTCAGGAAAAGATAAAAGGATGAGAGGCTCAGACAGACCCTGACCCATTCATTCAATCTTTTGTATAGCTGTATAATACTCTGCTTATATATCATCTGGCTTAGCTACTCTTCTACTGATGGCTATTTGATTTCCAGTATTTTTGCAATTATACACACTGCTGTGATGCACATTGTACTTGTGCACATGTAAACTCTAGGAAATGAAACTGCTGGGTACAAGGGTATGCACATTTAAACACTTACACATACTCCTAATTTATCCTGCAAGTTATGACACCTACTTATATTCCCACCAAACTTGCTCAACATATCCTCATATTAATTTTATATCTGCTGAGACTTCTGAAAAAACTCTATATTCAACTCCGGTACGTACCCATGGGTTCCTTAATGACACCATAATAATCTGGTGCATCATTAGGGTCCACTGGTTCCAGGAAGGGCCAGGCCATCTTGTGGGCCTGCAACGAAAAAAAAAAAAAGGCCATTCTTATTGTCAGGTGGAAATACTCATCCACGCAAATACCCTATTGGAGTTATGTCCAAAAGTCTTAAACTGGATAGATAATATTGTTTATACCAGGGGTGTCAAACTCATTTTCACCAGGGGTCACATCAGCCTCACGGTTACCTTCAAAGGGCCAAATGTAATTTTAGGACTGTATAAATGTAACTACTCCTTAACTTGGGGCAAGGAGTTTGGCGCTACAACCAGGTAGAAACAAGGTGCAGGGCTGGATTTGGCCCTCGGGCCTTGTGTTTGCCACCTGTGGTCTATACTGAGATGATTTTTGCTCTGCTCACAACTTATCTCGGATGGGCATATGCTATAACAGTGGTTTTCAGAGGGTTGTCTGAGGACCCTGGCATGAGAGGGTAGAGTGGGCTCCAAGTGTGGGATGGTTACCACTGCGGGCTAATGAGGTGGCAGAGATGTGGTATTAATACATTAAACCACATACTGAGACTTTGCTCTGCTTTCCATTCTCTCCACCCCCGAGTGTGATGACAACGGGACAAAATGTCAATCCAGCACGCATGTCTTGAATACATCTCTAGCATTTGCTAATGTTGTAAGCCATCACCATTTCCTTTTGATTTTTAATAAGGGAGGGCTCAAAGCCTTAGACAAGCATTTGTAGATCACTAGAATTCAATCAGACTGTTGTTCAACCTATGGTGGTAGGATTAAAATTTTCTTTAAAAATAAAATTTAGGTTAAAAAAGTGAGTCACTTTAAAAGGCGAAAGATTTATACGATCTGACAAGAAACCAGAGTATAAAAGTGAGTCACTTTAAATACAAGTGCTAGATAAACAGCAGCTGAGCTACCGTGTGGATGTGGAGCCCTCGTGGCATCGGCACTTGAAGGACTGAAGCTTGTGGCGCACTTACTTCAGTAGACTGGCTAGGAGTCAGTAAATAATCAGGTACTTGACTTGGAAAAGTCAAGCCCTAGAAGTATTTCCAAAGTCACGACGGTGGCTTTCATCTTCAAACTGTGCACACAGTGGCTTCTCACCTGTAAAGAACGCAGCACCCTCTTCAAACCCTCATAATCTTTCTCGGTCAGTGGCGTGAGCACTGTCATGGCATCCTCTGTTGACTGGCACTGTGGACAGACATACTCGTCAATGAGCTCTGCCTCACTCTGCAAGATGCCAACACAGCGCCCATGGTACCAATTCTGACACCGATCACAGCCAATATAAAATCTGCAAGATCCGAAATGGAAATGTGAGTTCAAAACAGATGGAATCATATTACTTATAATTTACTTTTAAAAGTAATAAAACATGCACCTGAAAATCTTCTAATTCTGGGATATAAAACAGATTTAGTATTATAATTGTTTAATACTTTTGAAGACTGACGTTCCTATGTGTTAATTTAGTATTTCTGATGTTAAAAACAAGCATTAAAAGTTTATTAAGAACACTGTATAATATTAGAGAACCCATACCAAAAAAAGTAAAACATTTAAATTGACTTTAAAGCTAAAAACAAAATAAAAGGCAGAAATCTTTCAACAAGTACCATATCAAATGGGAAGTGGATATTGGTCACCCAACAGGGAGTTGAAAATCCTATAAGCTAAAAACAGAGTCTCAGAGCTTGTATACAAATTAATATTTTTCTAACCTATGAGAAAGCACCATTTCAAACACTGATAAAGTCCAAACAAGTCAGGCCATTTTAATCTCATTAATTTCTATGTTACATATTGAAGAATCAAGTCTACCATTAAACCATATTTTTCCCAATGCATCTCAAACATTCACTATGAAGCGACATAAATTTGAAGGGGAGGTAAAGAGGGAAAAAGAGAAAAAAAATTGGAAAGGAATTTGTAATGTAAGTGTGTAATATATGCAGAAAATATCTTGCTTTTTATTTTAAAATAAATAAGTAATCAGTCAGAGCAATTTGGCTTCCTAAATTATTAAATATGATGCTCTTATCAGAACTCACTGTGACTCATCATAAGGTGTTCTGCAGATACAGTACAATTCCTCACTGCTGCCCTCTTGTGCCCGTTTACAATCATTACAGATGTACACATCCATTTTCTTAGCCTCCTTTTCTGTGATGCCAACACATTCTCCATGATACCAGTTAGTACAAAGATCACAGCCAATATAGAACCTAAAAGTATTCACAATGAAAATGACAATGTAGTTGTCATTTTGAGCTGCATGGTACTTAAATCTGTCTTCCCTGCCTTGATTCACTTTATTACAGGATAACTTTCTGCAATGAGTCAGCTAAACATCCTGAATGCGACCATTCTACCCCTGGCAAACTATAGCATCTGACACTTTATCAAGTGTAAAAACATAAAGTCACCCACATCGGTTTCAACAAATATACTGTTTAGTGAAATATGGGTCTTTAAAAACATACTGGGATTTGAAAAAATAAAGGACACACTGATGGTAATGTCTGCCTCTTAATGAGTATGTGTAAAACTGCAACAGGCACAAAAACCAAAGCCAAAGAATCAAAGACTTACATCTGTCAAACCTATGCCACAGAAGCCATTGCAAAATCAGGGCTATTTCTTAGATAGGTTTGAAAATGTATCTCACAATTTAAATTTGAAAACAAAGCGAAGCGCAAACACCAAGTAGAAGTTATACTACAAGAAACATGCAGGTCAGCCAGGTGTAAAAGATAAATGGTCAAAATATGATATGAAAAAGAAAACTAAGAAAGGTGCATGTAGTAATTCAATTTCTACTAAGTTTTCTAAATACACATTGGAATTTAATCTAACTGTCACAGATCTTCAGGTAATATAATGTGTGTGACTATGTGGAGAGTGGCCAGGTGAATTAATTGTAAGGAACTGCTTCAATTAAAAACCAGGGGTGCCTGGTACAGTGTTGTAAGGAGAGTTACCAAAAACAGCCAGAGGTTGTGCAGTATTTGGCAAGGTGGGACTATGTATGTGTAACTGGGCTGATCACATACAGTGAATAACCCTCAAGGCTTTTGTAATACAATATCCCAAATGACAAAATGAAGAATGTCTCTATGACAAACACACAGTGTATCTGAGAGTGTCAACAGGCACCGTGTAGGAATGCCATGTCAAAGTCATAGGAAGAATTAGTGTGGATCACAGGGAACCAGATTAGTATGGATCAGAGGGAACCAGACTGGCCTTGCTGATACCATTGTTCTAGCAAGGTGTTTCTGGGTAGATTCACCTCCAGAAACAGAAATAGTCCTCAGGCTTTAAACTTCATGAACGTTAGGCAGTAAGACATGGTTATGTAGATTACCCTGCCACCAATGACTTCTTTCTTTTGAATTATGACTTTCACATGATTCTCACTGCCACAGGGGGGTCTTCAAGGTGTTTTTCTATGCTGCCTTCACCAAATGATGGGCTGTATGTCCTGGAAGTAAGCTTAGGACTTGAATTTCAAGTTTTAGTTGCTCTCATTAGATTCCCAAACCAACCTGGTTTGGCAGAAGAGATTACAAAATAATCCTAAAAAAGACATTAACTCATCTGAACTCGAACAGGGAATGAATGAACCTGGTATACTGAAATGTTAATAATGACAAACTGAAAAATATGAAATACCCACAAAATAATGAGGCAATCTCAACACAATGAGCACATATACACGTGTGCCTCATTTTATGCAATTTAGATATTACATAAAATAAATTTCTGTGATCTTAATATTTTAAATAGACCAAAGAAGACTGTTATTTAAAGAAATTCCATAAACTGATCTTTTTGTAAAGACAATAAAAATCATGTTCTGTTTTGTTTTACAAATCAGTCTATTTTGCTTAAAGGAAGGCACACTTGTATTACACTAAGGGAAAAATCACGTAATAGGGTTCCCCTTTTACATTATATGTAATTTCCAATATAATAAGACAATGAAAAATGAAGATGCCTAAACTGATCTGTTTAATTCAACACACAGCTAAGTCTATCAACAGAACTTTCGATCTAGCACTTGCAGATTATAATTCAAACAGCTTCACTGAAGCAGCTTTCAGGCTGCAACTTAAACTTCATTAAAGAGACAGTTTTATTTTAGAAAGTGATTAGGCACTCACATAGGTAGACATTAAGCATTCCTAGTCCTAAATAATCCTATCTTTTAGCACAAACTTTTCAGTACTGTAAAAAATACTGTGGTTAACTTTGCTTTAAAAAGCTAGCCTACATTTAAATGTTTAAAATGGAAGCTAAATACTTAAATGATAACAATGATAAAAAATAAAACTACATTTAGAGATGAGTATCTCTAAAATCTTGTATATATTACCAAATGCAAGTCACAACTGTCAAAAACAGCTTCCAGCTGCCATGCTTATCAAATTTATGTCTTACTTGAGGAATAAGTAAAAGGAATACTTTTTGTATTTTCCTGACTTTTTCACCAATAAGGAAGTGGGAACTTTGACAAAAATAATACTATTATACCATTCCAATACAACCCCCCCCCCCCGAAAATTGCTTAAAATTAAACAATAAAAAACCCAAAGCCACTCAAACTCAAAGCCTCCTGCACCATTTTCACATAGTCTCTAGAATTTGATGTATCAATGTTGTGAACAGACCTCAGGAAGGATGCTCTGAACGCTGGGCAGCGACAGTAATACAACTCCTTCCCCAGACAGCATTACTGACTGATTTGGACTTAATCCAAAGAGAAGAGGAGAAAGCCAGGAACAACAGAAAGCTTGTTTTTGACAGAAAAGAATATGAAGGACAAACACAAATCATGAACACAGGAAATAAAACTGTACTTGGTAGTGTCAAAGTTAAGAATATTAGATGCAACTCCACAGATGAAACATTATTACCCTTACTTTTAACTATTTTCATTTATGTTGCTATCATCTAATTTTCTTCAAAACTGGAAGTTTAACAGCTAAACTTTAAGAAAATAAACTAGAGCTCAAAAAGATCTACTCACTTAGATTCATCATAAGGCGTTTTACAGATACAGTAAAGCTTTGTGTCCTTCTTAGTTTCCTTTGAGGTAGTAGAGATCATTTTCTTCTTCTTGGACTTGGAGCTTGAGTCTCTTTCCTCTTCCCGCTTCCTCTTCTGCGAAGCCACAGGCAGCGTGGCTGTGGCAGTGGCCTGGGGGCCTGAGTGCTGTGGGGGAGGCGGAGGTGGAGGCGAAGGTGGAGGGGCTGGAGGTGCAGGAGGTACTGCAGGGGGAGTGGCAGCTGCTGCTGTGGCCTGCACTATTTCTTTTTCTTTCTTAATTTTCAGGTCTCTCTTGAGCTCTTCCTATTGTCAATTAAAGACAACACAAGACTATCATTTGACTTATGTAAATGCATGACCTTGCCAGAGGTTGTTAACATTACCCCCTTGTTGAAAGTAGCTCCACAGTTCAGCCTAATGTGAGGGAATTGTAGTAATTCCAAACACCCAAGATCTTAGTTTACATTTAACCCAATTAAAACAACTTGAGCCCTAGGTGGTGTGGCTCTGTGGATGGAGCGCGGCCTGTGAACCAATAGACTGCTGGTTCGATTCCCAGTCAGGGCACATGCCTGGGTTGCAGGCCAGGTCCCCAGCTGGGACCTCTGAGAGACAACCGATTGATTTATCTCTTTCATGTTTCTCTCTCTCTTTCCTCATTCTCTTCCCCTCTCTCTAAAATAAAATCTTAAACAAAACAAAAACCCCCAAAACTCAAAATGAAAGGTGAAGATAACAATTAGGCAGGTGCTAGGGGTCCTCAAAGGTGGTCTGACAGAACAGTGCACAAGTGTCTAACAAGAAATGTGCCCTCCTGGTTTGCCTTTTAGTGAATTGATTATTTCACTCATGGCTCAGGATGTGATTTCAAGTGTCCTCTCCTGCTGGCTGCTTTCTTCTTGCTACTCACCTTCTGTGTCCTGAGAGTGAGACTATGCATGAACTGAACATGATACGCAAACTTACCAGCCCAAAGCAGGAATGAGAGACAGAGCTGTCTTGTTTCTATGCCACTTGTCTAGAATTTAAGGCTGCAGGGAGTGCATTTTCTTATTACAGATTGCCATAAATTAAAGTCTTTACTTTTTTTTTATGTGAAATACTTTACAGACACACCTCTGCTACCCAGTGCTACAACTTATTCTGAGAAAAACCGCTGTGATCGGCATACATGAACAAACTTGGTGTAAATAAACCATAGTTATGACCAAGCTTTTAAGCAAAATAAATATACTAACAAATAAACCTGAATGGTTGTGGTTTAATAAATTTAGATAGTCTTGTAAGTGAGAAGATAAGCTCTGTGACTTTTCAACAGCCCTTCTCTATTTAAAAAGAAAGTCTGAACTTTTTCCTAGGGAAGAAAGTAAATACTGAATTTCATTTTCATAATTAACGTGGGCTGATAACATAATGACAGCAGGGAAATCAAGTTTGTCAAGACCATACAGGAGGTACACACTTGACCCTTTTGATCCCCCCTTTCAAGAACATACCAATGATAGGAAAGTATAAAAAAGAAAAAACTGAAAAGGCATAGCCATGCTTGAATACCACAGAAATGTCTCTGTGGAACGGAAACAAAAAACTATGAACAGAGCAAGAACTGCAGGCCCGCAGGGCTCCAGATTCAGAAGCAGGAAGTGGTGGCCTGATGACAGTAACAGGAAGAAGGGGACTCAAGCTTCATGTGAGGTGAGCAATGAGCAGGCTCCCTCCCTGATGTTAAGGGGTAGCTGGGCTACAGTGGGCTTCGAGAGAGGAAAACAAAACCAAACCTCTCTCCCGTAAAATACGAAAACAAAACCAAATGAAAACAAAACATGTAATGTGAAAAAAGACCATCAACAAAATCAATAACCAAATCTGAATTCACTCATGTGAAATTAATTTCATACAATTTGATAGAAACTTTATACGTAATACGTATGTTTGAGATATTCAGAGGCAAGTGAAGGTATAAGTTCTATTAAAAATGAGTGAATTATTTTATCGAAAAGACAAGCAGAGAGGGATGGAGAAGGGATGAAAAGGTGGAACACAGAACATTTTTAGGGCAGTAAAACTATTACATATGATACTGTAACGACATGCTTCTGTATTCTGTATGTAATATGGATATATGACTTTATGCCTTTGTCAAAGGCACAGACTATATAACATGAAACTTGATGTGAACTGTGGACTTAATAGTAATAGATCAATATTGGTACACCAATTGTAACACGTGTGCCACACTGATGCAAGATGTTAATAATAGGAAAAACGGTGGGAGTGAGGGGAAGTGTATGAGAATACTCTACCTTCTACATGATTTTTCTCTAAATTTAAAACTGCCTTAAAAAATAAAGTCTATTTAAAAACTGACAAGCAGAAATGATATAAGAACAGGTAGATATAGAGAACCAGTCACATATCTTAAAAATAAAATCATTATAATGCTGAGTATTTTCTTAAAGTATAATTTTTCTTCTTCAATAGACAATGCATTGCCAAAGAGAACCATAACTGTATAATCTTCACGACAGTAATAACATTTCCAAGTGGTGCATAGTATACTTAATGCAGAAAAATGTTCAGCATTGTTTGTCTCTAGTGTGACTGTTTTGTATAAAGTGTGTTTATATGAATACAGAATAATATAAACAAGGTGTATTCTAAAATTATTTTAAAATGGTAATCTTTGGGCAGTCTAGACTTATAATTTTTAATTGTTGGCTTTTAAAGGTAACTGCTTTGAAAGATATTGTAAGTACTATTCTGTAACCTGCATTTTTCATTCAAATATTTATGAGAATTTCCCTCAAAAAATTAAAACCAAAAAATAGCACCACTCCTACCTGCACTGTTTTGTTAAAGTGTTAGTACGCTGTGTGTATTCTCCAAAACACCCTTAATCCAGTGGCTCTCAGCTGAGGCTGCGAACGGTACCTCGGGAGAGTGTTTGGGAATGTATGTGGAGGGGACAAGGCCAACTCCTTTGGTTAGTAGAACAAAGGGAAAGCTACTAGCATTTGGAACCCAAAGCCAAACCTCCTACAGAGTGTAAAAAACTGGCCTGCTGAATCCAACTGAGAGACACTGATCACCCATCTCTTCTTTGTGGGCTTTGGGCTGACTCCAGATTTTTGTTATGATTAATATTCATATGTCCTTGCTCATGTATTTTGCCTACTTGTTTGTTAGATGGTTCTAGAAGTAAAATTATAGATCAAAGACTATTCATATTTTGAAATATTCTCTAGAAATACATGATATTTTCTCTAGAAAAATAGTATTTTCATTTCTTTCATTAGGTCGAATATTTTTGTATGTTTACTGATATTTAACATTGTTACATTTGAAAAATGCTTATGTGTTTTATACTACTAGACTTTTTAGATTTCAGCTTTATGGAGGTATAATTGACAAAGCTGTATTTAAAGTGTACAACACTGTAGTAATCTGATTTACACGTACTACTGTGAAAGGATTCCCCTCATCTAAAAATCGGTGTTATCTTTTTCTTATTAAGAGCTCTTTAAATTTTAGGAATACTAACTCTGCCATAAATATTAACATTTCCCCCCTATTTGTCATCTGTTTTACAAAGTTATCTATGGTATTTTTTTTTCCTACACACGTTTTTTTTTCTCATAACATCATATCCATCTTTTCCCTTTGTGGCATTGGAAATCTGTAATGCTTGGGAGTGATTTTTTCTCACCCTAACATCACAAAAATTACAATCATGTTTCCTTCTGTTATTTTTGTGGCTTCCTTTTTTATACTAAAATTTTGGTTTATAAAATATTTCTTAAAGTGGGAGGTAGTATATTATATATTCTGTTGCTCCTGTGAATTAGCTCTTTTGTTTATGACACCTTTACAATGTTTGCAGTCCTGACACTGACTGACTACCTTAATGAGTTCTCTCATAAATTGTAATAATTTTTCTTTTGGGGTTTTGATATAATAATAGTATCATACACAATAACAACTTTATTTTCTTTGATCTTTTCTTGGCTTAACATATTAGCTAGAATTTCCAGAGACACTAAATAATAATGGCAGTTTTTGGCACTATAATCTGGTTTCTAACATTAGTAGGAAGATCTCTAATGTCTTAAGAGTTATGTTAATTTTGGAGCTGATCAGTATTTTAATATTTCTCACTTTCTTAAAATATACAAGGCTCTTAGGGATGCTTTATGTAGCCTCCTTCTCTTTTAAAAAGCTATTTAAATATATTTGAATAAATGTTTCTTTCATCTTTCAATAAATTCCCCAAGTAAACAGAGGAACAGCAATGCTTTCCGGATCAGTTACAAGACCAGGAAGAAATGTGGTATTATTATTTAATGAGCACACTTTACTTTTTATTCTTTGAACATTATTTCAGTTTCTCTGTCTACCTTTCTCATGAAAGTTGGCTCCTGACAACTTCTGGCAATACTACGTCATAGAGAATAAAAGCTATTCCCAAGAGACTTTGCAAATGTTTTACTCGACTCATAAGAGTGCCTAGTTTAGAGGTTACGACATACATTTAAGATACAAAATCTTTAAGACATGTCCCACAGCTTTTTACTAAATATATAAAAATGTAAATTCTAGAAATCAAGCTGCAATTTTAAGTTTAACCAAAATTTCAAGGGAAAAAGAGGATACAATCAGATGCTAAAAACTGGACACGGAAGGAAAGGGAGTATCTTCTTACCTGTACTTCAATTTGTAGATCTTTGTCCAAGAGAGCTCTCTTTTTCAGAATTTCAGCTTTAAGTTGCTCTTTGTGTTTGAAGAGCAGGGCAGAGAGCTTGGTAGCATTCTGCTTGCTACGTTTTTGTTCCACACTCTCTTCGCGCTTTCGTTTTTTTGCCGCTTGTTTTTCTTCTTTATCTATCTTATCCAAAATATACTTCATCACCTGGTTACAGACAATCATTCTAGAGAGAAATACACAACCTATGTAACGTTGGGCATTTCATTCTGAAGGGCTTAATTTAAGACAAGATTTCTGATGTCTATACAAGTGATATACAAACATTCGGCGACTGCAAAGCTCCAAAGAGTGATTCAAATCAGCTATTAGAACTTATCTGTGCAGCGTTTCTCATTTAATTAACTTCAGTCAACATTAAAAAATATAAACTCAGAGCCTGTGCATTTGTATGCTAAAGAGAAGAGACTGATATACAATGAGACCCTTTACTGGGTTGTAAACATCTCTCCCTACCTTTGATTCTCTTCTCTTTCAGCTGGAGTCATGGTCTTTTTCTGTTTTAAATGTTCTATTACAGCATTATGTTTCATCACCACCTTCAGGACAGAACAAAATCCAAAGTGCATATTTTATAACGACTACAAGTTGGTACACAGATAACAACAGAAATCTGAGCATAAGTACGTGTTCCCAAAGAAAGAAAGAATTTTCTACCACAACACAATTAAAATTAGAGCTATATGGTCTGGGTGCTTACCACATATTGACAATGCCTCATTTATTCCTCATAACACTGAAAGGTAGGAATAATTTTATAGAGATCCTGAGACAAAATAGAAACTATGTATGTAATTTTAGCCCAGCCAATATCCTCCGAAGTCCATGTTTTTAACATTATGGCATTAATTTTAAGAATTCCCTCCACCCCCATCCTGCAGATAGGCTAAAGATATTAGGGTAAAGACGGATATTGCGATATAAAAATTTCAACTTACAGACTATACAGTATTAAGATCTGAGTAATAATACATTTTTAACACATTACATATTATGTTAATTTTATAATTCTATTACTATAGGTCTTTTAAACTCTTTTACTCTTTAAAAAGTACTTCTAGTCCTGGCTGGTGTGGCTCAGTAGATTGAGTGCCGGCCTGCAAACCAAATGGTTGCCGGTTCAATTCCTAGTCAGGGCACATGCCTGGGTTACATGCCAGGTCCCCGGCTGGGGGCATGTGAGAGGCAACCGATTGATGTGCCTCTCACACACTGATGTTTCTCTCCCTCTCTTTCTTCCTACCTTCCCCTATCTCTAAAAATAAATAAATAAAATCTTTAAAAGTGTTTCTAATAATGTATTATAATCATCAAAGTTGCTGAGACTAGATATTAAGTATTGGAAACACTAAAAAGAAATGATAATTATGTGACATGACAGAGGTACTACTTAGCATTACAATAGCAACATTATAATATGTAAATGTATGAAACCAACATGTTGTACACCTTAAATTTACACAATGCTGTATGTCAAATACATGTCAATAAAAACAAAATAAAAGTGCTTCTACATATACGACCTCATTCAATCATTCCAATGACCTTGGGTGGCTGGAAAGAGGGAGTTTTAGTGAGGATACGGCTAGAGGACACAAGTGAGTTTCAGGGGCTGTGAATGGGAGACCCAGGGACTGAATGCAGGTCTCATGACATGGGAGCACTTGAAATCCATACTCTAACTCCTGACTAGTGCCAGGCGGTGCATGCTGTAGATGCAAAGAAAACTTTATACAGTAATGTTATACATGTGACTTCATTTTAAGTAGGATAAATCTTACTCATCTAAATTGCCTTACTTCACTAAGATGCTATTCCATAATGCCACTTTACGTGTAAGCTATGGAATAACATTTAATATGTACTTACAAAGGTGTGGCTAGAAATGCAAATGAGTTTAACCAGTCTATAATTTGCTTAGTCTACATGCAAACTAAGGGATGACAACTGTAAAGAACTTCAAACAAATTGCTATGAGGCCTGAAGTGGATTTAAAGCTTCATTAAACCTTCCAGTTTTCTATTAATGATACTTCAACTCCTAACTCCATTCTTTCCATCTTAGTTCTCCCAAAATGCAGGTAGTTTTTCTAATAAGCACTGACTACTTCCAACAAAGAGTTCCAAACCATAATGCTCATTCAATATTTTGGTAAAACCAATGCTGCTTCTAAAGTGAAACATCAATGACTTCTGTCTCATTTAGGAAACCTAACACAACCAAACACTAAGTCTAATGCACAGCACAATAATTCAAGCTACTGAACATGCTGCTTTTACTTAATAACTTTACCTGTTTCTGAATGATTTCACTTTGATTAGAAGCTTGGAGGGTGTGTTCCCGCTTAATTTCTATCTGTTGCTGTTTCTTCTTTTGCTGCTGATCCCTGAGTTGCTGAACCCTTTGCAACTGCTCTTGCACACTGGCTGCCTGCACTGTAACCACATTCTGAATCTGGTGAGTCTGCACAGGACTGCTTTGCTGAATTTGAATAGGTAACTGGAGTTTGATTTGCTGGGGCACACCACCTTGCTGAGCCTGTATCTGAGCCACAACCTGTGACTGGATCTGAGACAGAACCTGGACTTGTTGTTGCAGCTGAGGCACAGCAATGACTTGGGGCTGTGGCTGCTGTATTTGTAGCTGAGGACGGGATGGGGATGAAACAGTAACTTGACTTAACGTCTGTCCCGATGAAAGAGTTTGAGGTGAAGACTGTACCTGGGGTTGTGACTGTGGCTGGCCCTGGGAAGGTATCTGAAGAGATGTATGTGGCTGAATTGGAATCGGTTGTGAGGTTGTAGTCTGAACCTGGGATTGCTGACCAGGAGACACCTGGGATGGAGTTGATGGACGTATTCGAGCCTGTGGTGGACTTTGGACGCAAGCAGGAGGCTGTCCTTGAACATTACTTTGAGGCTGACACTGTACTGCAACTTGGGGTTTGGATGACTGTACTTGGGTGGGTTGTGCTTCAGAAGGGACATGGGATGCAACAGTTGTTTGGGTCTGAACTTCAGGCTGAGGCTGAACTTCAGGCTGAGCTGGGGACTCAGGCTGAGCTTGCGGCTGGGGTTGAGCTGAAGGCTGAGCAACCTGTGGCTGGGATTCCAGAGGATTCACACTTGATGACTGAGCTGGTGGCAGGGTTTTGGCTGGTTGCACCTGTGTCTGGGGTGACAATTTACTCTGTCTTTGTTCACCTGTACCTGTGAAAAAGAAAAACCAAATAATTCTATTATTCTAGAAGAACATAAGACCAAGATTAAAGAAGAATATGAAGGGGATTTTCTACAGGTGAGAATTCTGTATTTCAGTATAAAAGATTGATGCCTTAGAAAGGCTCCTTTTAGACAAACTTGAATCTTTGAAATTGGGGAGTGTGGGCCCTGTTTTATGGCCACCGTCTGCACACTCTGCTGACTCTCCAGATAACTAGTTTCCAAAGTAAGGCTCAGTCTCTGGAAATCAGCCAGGCCTTTTGCCCCAGGTGAGTTCTCGCCCTCATTTTGCTCCCACGGTGTGGTGGCAGTTAGTGGCAGCAGCTTGCAGAAATCAAACAAAGTGGTTCTGGACCTGTAGTTCTCACTTGCAGGTTATGAGCTGGATCTATATGGCCACCCACCCTAAGATTAACTCCATGGTTCAACCAGTGCCTGTAAGGCTTCCAAGGAATGTGAGCGTAATTATATTACCACGATTCCACTCCCTCGCCTCTCCTTCTATACATTTTATGAGGGGTGAAGGTGAAAGAGTCTAAGAATGAGAGATCTTGTTGAGATGTTGTGAGGCTGACCAGCCAACTGTTAGGCTTACTGGCTTGAAGTATATCCTTCCAAAGATAAGCACTCATCTCTTACCCCTTTGCTAGCCCAGCAACTTGTGGTAATAACATGCAGTGCTTCCAATAAACCCAAGTTCTACCTGCTGCTGTGGTGGAAACAGTGGTGGTGGTGGTGGTGCTGGCTGTTGTGGCTGTTGTTGCCAATGGGGTAAAGAGGAATCGCTGAACGGTACCATTTGGCATTGCAGCTTGCATCAGCTGCTGTCCTGGACCTGGAAGTATAGTCACCCCTTGAGGTATCAACTGCAACTGTCCAGTAGTTTGACCTTGTCCTTGAATTACTACTGTCAAACCTTGATTCCCACCCTATGGAAAAAACACAACATGTAAACTGAATTCAAAGCATCAATCTGTAAGTATACCATTTTTATGTTAAAAGATCCTATAACAAATGAAAATGTCTTTCAATGTCTATGGAATGGCACCAGAAGGAATTCAGATAAGCTAAAATAAGAATATTTATTTAAAAAGACTGATGCTGTTTATTAGAAAAACCATGAACAACCCAGAGTGTTCCGGTCCAAGCTCTCCAAATGGACAGCCAGGAATCTGCCTGTAAGTAACAGCACTCCTCCAGGTCTAAATCATCCAAATTTTAAAATACAGTACTCCCCCTTATCCATGGTTTTGCTTTCTGCAATTTCAGTTACCCATGGCCAAGTGCTATATGGATATATTAAATGGGAAATGTAAGAAAGAAATGATTCATAAATTTTAAACTGTGTGCTGTCACGAGGAGTGTGAAGAAATCGCGCACTGACTGCTTCTAGCCTCTGGAAGGCGAATCGTCCCTTTGTCCAGTTTATCTTATCTACGCTGTTTGTGCTTCCAAACATTAGTCACTTTAGTAACCCTTTTGGTTATCGGATCAACTGTCTCACTACTACAATGCATGTTGTGCTCAAGTGACCGTTATTTTACTTAATAATGCCCCCAAAGCACTAGGGCAGTGATGCTGGTCATTTAGATATGCCAAAGAGGAGCCGTAAAGTGCTTCCTTTGAGTGAAAACAAATGTGTGTATAGGAAAAACATAGTATATATAGGGTTCGGTAAGGTCCATGGTTTCAGGTATCCACGGGAGTCTTGGAATGAATCCCCTACAAATAAGGGGGTACTACTATAAGGACACTGAAGTGAAATGTTAACATCAACAAAAAATTCTGATTTTCAACATCTTATATTAATATTGTTTTATAATTTCGAAGCATCTTTACACATACAGCCTGCCTCATGTGATTTTTCTCCCAATGAACTTGTGACTTTGTGGAGTAGGGCAAGGAATTTGGGAGGAAAATGGGGGTGCGTCTTACAGTCCAAATACAGCGTACCTGGCTCACTAGGAGGTGGGGGTGGGGCGGTGTGTAGTGGGTTTTTTTTTTTTTCCTTCCCTATTTTCCTCCTCTAAAACCTAGGTGCGTCTTAAGTTCTGAAACATACTGTATATTACAAGTGTCCGCAGAGGCATGGGTCACTTTCTGTACGTTTTATATTGTTCTGGAGGTCTACCTATCTTACTCTATGAATTAGTGAAGCATTATAGTAAGTTTTGATATCAGGTTATTATGTAGGGAAAATCCTCCAGTTTTTCAAAAGTACGATAGCAATTCTCGATCCTTTGTACTTCCATATAAATTTTAAAAACCAGCTTATCACCCTGTCTGGTGTAGCTCAGTGGATTGAGTGCCAGTCTGAGAATCAAAGGGTTCCTGGTTTGATTCCTGATCAGGGTACATGCCTGGATTGCAGGCGAGGTCCCCAGTATGGGGCATGTGAGAGGCAACCACACATTGATGTTTCTCTCCCTCTTTTTCTCCCTCCCTTCCCAGCTGTGTAAAAATAAATAGATAAAATCTTTTAAAAAAGTCAGCTTATCAAGTTCCATGGAAACTGTATTCAATCTATTGATTACTATTAGAGTAATTGGCAACAACACTGAGCCTTGCAAGGAAGCAACCTGATGTACTCAAATTTTATTTTTCCCATGGAAATGGGTCAACCAATAAAATTTCAGTGGTTAAAAGGGTTACCCCTCCCACTGTTACAGCTTATGGTCTAAGGACTCTAGATAGGCGAGGCTTATCATATACTACCTGTAAAAAGTATTTTTGTTTAACCTAGAGAGCAGACATTTCTTGCTTAAAACAAGTGCTTTTTTAGTTTCTGAAAATAAGTAGTCTTTTAAAGTTACAAAAAGAATAAATAAGATCACCTCTAAAGTTAAAATGATGGTGCGTTACTTACGTGGCCCTGTGTTAACTGAGTGAGCTGAGCCATGGTAAGCTTCACCTGTCCCTGCTGGGGGCGAGGGGACTGTGAAGTCGAAGACTGCAGATTTGCAGTGGATGTTCCTGAAGTTAATCCTTTCTGCCCAGGTGTTGAGGAAACTGCATTAGGGGCAGAGATTGCAGTGGACACAGGCTGACCTCTGATGATCTGAGTCACCACTTGTTGAGGAGTACCTAGGCAAACAGCAAAGCATTACAAATTTTTATAGGCCTTTAGCACTTAGAGTTTAAATATTTTCATACTTCAGATGAATGTATTCTTTTCAATTTTCAAGAAAGCCTTATGGGATGCCAACAGCTCAAGGATGCATTCAGACATATACACGTGCCTAAAGGATCCACCTTGTTGTCAGTGAGCTTGTTTTCAGTCGTATCACTGACGACCATCTCCATTTCCTGCTATCTGTAGTATAGTGGAAAAGCAATTAATATTCTTCCTGTATGTCTAAAGCCAAAATGACAACAGGGAAGACATAGAATAATATGTAAAATATGCCATTATAAGGCTGCTGTTCTTTAGGAATAGAACATTAACATATTTAATGTAAAATCAATTCATGTGAATTTTAAACAAAACATAATCTGAAATATTCTGGGTCAATTATAAATAGGCTTTTCCTATAGCTCTGTGTCAGACTGTTTGGGAGAAGCATGAGAGGAAGGACCACTATATCCTCGTCTTACTGCGCTTATTTTTGATGAGCTTCACAGATGTTACGTTTTTGTTTTTGTTTTTTTTTTTTAACAAACTGAAATCAAGACCTGCCACCAACAAAAAGATTATGACTTGCAACATTTGCTTTATTGCAATGGCTTGGAACCAAACAAGCAGTATCTCCAAGACATGCCTGTACTTGAGCAAAGTACTCAAAGAATGCGTTCATAGTTATTGTTCAATAAAAACTACTGAAGTTCTACTTCTAAAAACTACCATTTCTCATTTAACTTGCTGAAACTGGAAGAAAGGAAGGTAGGATTCCCCTCCAATCGGCATGCCCCTTGTAGGATGGTTGCTAAGAGTAATTATTTGGGAGTTAATTTAACAAAGTCCTACTCTTTATTAATTAGTGAATAGCATCGCATTTTCAAAGTTTGGTATTCACTTCCTTTTTTCCTTCTGTGATTGCATATTTCTGTGTATATTTCTTTTAATGACTGGTGGTCAATATCCTTGCATAGGTATACTATTGAGCATATTTTGACATTTGGAATACCTTCCTTTTTTCCTTTTTAAATAACTCCATGGTGAAATCCTTGCTTACACACTTATATGGGCTTCTAATTATTTCCTTAGAATAAACACCTCTAGTTACTAGGTTCATAGTAGTTACACAGCAGTAACTTGAATTTTAGAAAGGTTTTATCAATTCATACTCCCACCATAACTGAGTGCCCATTTCAGTGAATAAAGTCCTAGATACTATCACTAAAGTAAAATATTTCGGCAATCAGAAAGAATATGATCATAGTACTTGAATTTCTTCAATTACTATAGAGGGTCAGCATACAAAACTGTCAAGTCATTGTAATTCATTTGTGAACTTTTCATAGTTGCTTTTTACACATTAAAGATACATGACTAAATAGCAAAAATGTATTTTTCCGACTTTGCTGTCTGACTTTTATTTGTAAACCTGTAAGTTTTTTCATGTGGATTTTCTTTACGTTTTACTTATTGCTCTTAAAGTTTTCTTGCATTCTCTAGTCGGATATATCTTCCCGAGTATATTCTTAATCACAGTATATGTTGTCTATTTTCCCCTCAAAACTGATTATCCCAGTTATCATTTACTCATAAATCCAGTCCTTCTTCTGATTCAAACACACCACCTTTGTCATACAGCCCATTCTCACATACAATGCATCCTTAGTTGTCTCTCCTGGTCTACTTTCCTTTGGTATCATGCTTCTAATTCTGGGGGCTAAAAATACACTTTAACAACCGGCAATGCAAGTTTTCCATCATTATTCTTTCGTCTAAACTTTCCTTAGTTATTCTCATCCATTCTTCAGGATGAATCAAATAAACTGTACAGCACATGTAGTCAAGTGCTTTCATTTGAGAACCTCTACACCTCAACAGTATGTCCTCATACTGTAGGTCGAAGAACACTGCATGAAAGGTTATTTTAGTTGATTACTTGGTACTGATCACTTGGTGTCATCATAAACACAGATGGGTAACAGGTTGGTAGCAACTGATTATATGATGGTCATTCAGATAATAATGCCCAATATGTACATGTTATTTTTAGACTATCATCAAAATGCAATTACAAAAATTTAAATTTTTTTATTACATCCTGGGAGTCTGTGGATTGCACTTTAGGAAAGGCTAGTGTAGGGAAGGAATAGGGATAAGTTGACCCACACACACTCAGACACATATAATGCCTACCGACCCACCCAGGGCACCTCTCGTGACCACAACTGCTGTTAACTCTTCTCATCTTCACTGGGTCCTACCAGCCCCAAGGGCCATCTTGCTTTTCCTTTGACACAACAGCCCCACTCACACTGAAGCTATATAGATTCACATATACAAGTCAAACACACACATTCGCAGCTACAAAGGCTGCAGGCTTTAGGGAACAAAAGCTCTATGTATCTTGCAATCGTTAATTTTTTCAGCTTTTCTAAGCATATTATAATTTATCACCTATAATTTTTTTCCTCCTTTACACATTATTTTATCTTTCCTTTCAGTTACCTGCCTGACATCTATTTTTAAACAGGAATGGATATTGATTTTTATCAATTGTCCCTGTATCATTAACTGAAGTAATAAATCATATTTTGTTTGCTGTGATAGATCCTGCTTTGGTATTTAAAAAAAAAAAAAAAGACTGTCTAAAACTACACTATGTTTCTTATTGGAATTGTACTAAATTTGTAAAATGAACAGGAAAAAATTTAATCATCTTTTTCCATGTTCTAGAACTTTTTTCTTAAAAGATTTATTTATATATTTTTTTTTAGAGAGAAGGGAAGTGAGGAAGAGAGGGAGAGAATAGCCATGTGTGGCTGGCTCTCAAACACACCCCCTACTAGTGACCTGGCCAGCAACCCAGGCATGTGCCCTGACCGGGAACCCGCAACCGTTTGGTTTGCAGGCCAGCACTCAATCCACTGAGCTACACCAGCTAGGGCTCTATAACTATTTTTCATAAGAAGGAATTGTTTGTTTCCTAATCTTTTTGAAGAATTTTACCATTAAAATAATGAAATGCAGAATTATTTTTATAGGTAATAATATGGCAAAACTTTCCAAATTTTCTTTCCTTGACATGAATCACTGAGATTTGAAATGTATAAGAATAACATATATTTATGCTTAATTATTCAAATAGATTTAATTCCTGAGTATAGTGAGAATTTTCAATGTTTTACCACAAGGATACCTATAAACAGTTATTTAGATTTTTAAAAACTTATTCTATTTTTAAAGCACTTTCTCATGCCTAATTCTTTAAACTAGCATTTTATTATCTTTTCTAAAGATCAGATTTGCAAAAAAAAAAGGCTTATTTTAATAATATTTGACTTGTTTTATAATTATATTTGTGTTTTTACTTTACTTCCTCCTTCTTTTCACTTAAGATTTGTTTTAACTTTTCTCTGCGGCCTCTGCTGGGGCTGGAGTGGCGGCCCCATGGAGCTCCGGACTCTTGAGGGATGACTTGAAAGTAGGGCATCCTTGGCCATCTTGAAGAGAGGAAATTGGTGGCAGGTGGATAGTCTATGGAGTTTGCAGGTGCCTTCACCTGAGTGAGTGACCTGCCTCCATCAGGACTCAGATGTCTGACAGACAGTCCTGTGTGGCAGCAGGATAATTAATGGTCGAAAAAACTATTGTCAATGGACTTTTGCAATGAAATTTTGGATTACGTGTCTAATTTTAATCAGGAAAACTAAATCCCAGAGGAATAAATTCTATAGGCTCCAAAGGGCCATGGAAAGGAGGCTCAGTGCCTAGGAATTTACACAAAGGAAAACAATCTGATAAGAGCAACTAATTAAGAACTTTAAAAAGTGACAATGGGCCCAAGGTGGTATAGCTCAGTGGATTGGGCACAGGCCTGTGAACCAAAGCATCACCAGTTTGATTCCCAGTCCAGGGCACATGCCTGGGTTGCAGGCCATGTCCCCAATATGGGGTGTACGAGAGGCAACCATACATTGATGTTTCACTCCCTCTCTTCCTCTCTAAAAATAAATAAATAAATAAAATCTTAAAACTAATAAAATTAATTAAAAATTAAAAAAAATTTGTTTTACACATTTTTCTAACTTTTTGTTAAGATTTAAGAAAATGGTTTCTTTGGTCTGTTTAAGTTCACCAATGTACTTCAACTACCCAGAATAGGTGCTCAAGGATTTATTAAAGAATGAATTTGCTTCTGAGTTTAGCTTTGGCAGCATAGTTTAGTTGCTATTTGATAATCCGTGTGAAATAACACATTTGATATTTAACTTAAAACTTACTTATGAGGACATATTATTTTTAAATGTCTAAGAAAGTAAGTTATTACTATAACACTTTAATATAATGACTGAAAGCTTTACTACAAAGAATGTAGCCTAACAACATTCTACTTTTTGGAATTCATTAAGGTTTGACCCATGACACATTATATGACTATTTCATACAAATCATCCATAAATATTTAAAACCAATATGAATTCCTGAAAGTACAGAAATTGATATATGGTTTCAAATAATTTTTGATTAAAACACTTCAGTGATAATTTTATTTAGTTCATAAAGATTCCAGGTTGCATTTTCATTGTAATGTTTGTCTTTAAGCCAATCTAAAAACACCCACTTTGCCCCATTTAGGGTTTTTTGAAGACAATGAATTCTACTCTGCCCAATATTAGCAGGATTATTCTTATTCTCCTCATTGCTCCCCTCTTCCTTTCTTTTCTTTTTTTTTGGCCTTTGCTTCAAGTATCTTTGCCCATCCTTTGATTTTTAACCTTTTGTGGTAATTTGATTTTAGTTATGTTTCTCAAAAATGTATAGGTGGATTTTTTTTCACTCATTATTACATTCTTCAAATTTTAATATAGGAGCTTTAGCCTATTCCCACTAATAACAGGCTGGCACTGCCTTGTAATCTTGTTTTATTCTTTCTGTTTAAATGCTTCTTAACTGTTTTCTTGACTTTGTTTTCATCTTTTGACATAGGGGCTATTTTCTTAACTCATTTTCTACTCCAATTATTTGAGTGTATTTATTCTATTTATTGGAGGTTTAAAAAATATTTTTAGAAATTTTTATTTATTTATTTTTAGAGAGAAGGGAAAGGGAGGGAGAAAGAAAGGGAGACAAACATCAATGTGTGTGAGAGATACATTGATCAGTTGCTTCTCCCACGCCCCCAACTAGGGACCTGGCCTGCAACCCAGGCATGCGCCTGTACTGGGAATTGAACCAGCGACCTCTTGGTTCATGGGGCTGGCAATCAACCCACTGAGCCACACCAGCCAGCGATAAAAAAATATTTTTAGTAAGCATAACTGGATCTATTTTGCAGTGCCAGAAATGAAATAGTATCTATGAATGCATTCTACAATGGATTAGAATTTAGTATGCTTTGAAATCTTAATTCAGATTGGTATTTTCTAGTGTGTAAAGTGCCAAATACAGAGTACTACAGATTTCCTGGACTGGCTATATAGATGTAAAATGGTAATACTGGATGGAGGAATACCTGGCTGTACCATCACAGGTGTTCGAATAATAGCCTTTCCTAGTGTTGACTGTTGGAGTGGTGTTCTAATCACCGTCATACCAGGGCGGATCTGAGGCCCTGTGATTACCTATAAATGACATAAAAGACAATGAATTAAAATGTTTTTAAAAGAACAAAGCATGATGGACTTAGAACACAGATCTTTAAATATTGTATGTCGGTAAACAATTCTATAGAAATGACAAAAGATTCTTGGATATTACATTTTAAATTATATTAAGCATAAGAATAAAGGGAGAAGAGAAAATTTAATTGAAATGAGATCATATGAAATTCCTTGCCACTGATACTAAGAACAGCCTACAGACTAAAAGGAAGAAACAAGACCCAGTGAAGCTCTAATCTATAATCACGATAGTTGCTCACAGAAAAATGGTGCATTCTATTTTCCCTGAGATCCAATCCCTATCTGTAACCCAGGATATAGAAGAGTAAGATCACAAGCCAAATGTTATTTTATAGTTTTAAAGGAGAGACTACAGAGCATACTATTTTCAGTCTTATACTTAGGATCAAAACATTTTCAACTCTGCAAAACTTTAAACCTTTTCCATATTACTAGTGCCAAAGAAATGATGTATATAACAGTTGTACACATCAGCTGATTAAAAACTAGTTATAGTGCTGTGGATTGTATTTTTCATTCTTTATCTCAGCTGCACAGCAAGTTTCCTAGGGTGATCCCATGCTCTGCAGTATTTTATATAAAGGAATTTTCTTTATAAAACCCTAGAAAGCAATTCTTATGATTCATACACTATACTAATGTGCTATTAAGTACATGTTAAAGAATTCATTTATCATTTTTACTTAGAAATATAACAACAGATGTTTTTAAATCAGTACTTTGTCACAGATTATGTAAAAGGAAAGGAAAAATTAGAAGCTGGATTAACTGCGGAAAAGGTCATTCTAAAAACCTGATGTGGGTAATACTTCAAAGCAAAATAAGCCTGTAAAGAATTCTTACTTGTGACGTGCTTGCGGTTCCTCCAGATGAGGTATTGGGCCTAATTGTGACTGTTGCTGTCCTGGGCTGGAATGAAGTAAAGGTTTGCTGACTTGTACCTGTACTTGATGGAATGATACCCAGGACTTTTTGTTGTACTTGAACAACACCTTAAAAAAAGATAAAGTAGGAATTAACAACTGCCCTTTTACTAAAAAGCATCAGGTGTTGCTCAGTTTCTGGGGAGAAACTAGGTGTGGCAGGGTTTCACAGTGGGCTACACAGAATGTGATATCTGAGGACTGAAATCAGTGAAAAGGAAATGAAAAATGATGGCAACGGTATGATCTGGCAAATGTGAATTAAAACTCTTCACATTTCCCTTACCTCCTTGTGTTGCTGGCACATTTACAGCGACAATCTTGCTGTTTGCAGGAAGTGGCAGTTTGGTAATTACTTTTCCTGCCATAGTGACTGGATTGCCTGTAATTTGGAACGTCTGACCTGTGCTGGCAATGGTTGTAGCAGATGTGGCAGCTGTGCTGGTGGCTAATAGGGTATAAGACATTTAATAAGCTTTAGATTTAAAATAACCAGCAACGTAGTGACTTCTAGGAAGGGCACCAATGCATGAGATGTGGTTCATTTTGCCAAAAAAATAAAAACAAAAAAATAATAATCCTCTCCACTCAAAGTGGACTATGTAAATGTTGGAAGTGAAATAATTTAAGAGAGGAGTTTTGCTAATGTAATATTATGAATATTATCTGTAACAAGCCAACTGTTACAGCATGTTTGCTCAATTATGCTGCAGAAGAAAAACAATTTTCAAAAGAAATGTTTTATTTCAGCAAGTGATTGCAAATCTTTTTCTTGAATGAAAGTAATCTTTAATTTAATCACAAATTTGTACCTGAATTTGACTGGCCTTGTTTAACCCATGTAGCAAAGGTCTGATGGAAGTTCTTGTTCTGCTGGAATGTTACTGTTGCTGGAGATCCAACTTTAGTAGTTAGTACCATTTTAGTTCCAGGTGTAACTGAACCACTTATGGGGGCCACCATAACTTTCTGTGCTGGAGAGATGGTACTAGTTGTACTGTTTGTTGGGGAAGTTGTGGAAGCTGAAATTACTGTAGGCTTCTGCTGTTCCAACCGTTTCTAGAAAAGTCAGGGAGGGAAAACATGAACCAAAATAGCTCTAAATACTGTTCTGTAGTAAGTACAGCTACAATCTCTCCCAGTCTAAGAAACTGCACCAAATTTAAAAAATATTTTACTTTTGAAAATATGCCCATATAAATTTACCCTGAATTTAATTTCCTGATGAAAACATTTTTGACTCTAACTCACATAATTTATTAAAAGTAGTGAGTTTTTAATAAGAAGTAATCAAAAGCGCTACAAAGTTTTTTAGCCTGTACAAAATGTCCAAGCTTTCAGACTAAAAATTAACAGATACATGGGCAACCTTACTAGACATGGGAACGCCTTGCTCCTCAGCAGTGGTATTTGGAGAAGATAACAAATGATACAAACTGTAAAAGATTTATGGTTTACCATAATGTTAATTTATACAATTGTAAAAAACATGTCAATATTTAAACATCATTATTCAATTTGGCAAACCTGCAGTAAGCAATCTGAAAATTACAAAACAATTTTCTTAAGTCTTATTTTTGACTTCAAACATTTTTACAAAAAAATACTTTGGACTATTTTGTGTAGAGTGGTATAATCTGATCTTTGAGACTATATAGTTATTAAAAACAATCTGTGGATCTTTTACCATAGATTGTCGACATTTCCTGACAGTTTACAAATGTGATGGTGTAAGCTTACACAGATAAAAATAGGTGGCATGGACTACAAAGCTGGTAGCAGATACTTCACCTTCATTATTTTATTTATTTATTTTCAGAGAGAGGGGAAGGGAGGGAGAAAGAGAGGGAGAGAAACATTGATATGTGAAACATTGATCAGCTGCCTCTTGCACGCTCTCAACCAGGAACCTGGCCTGCAAAACAGGCATGTGCTCTTACCGGGAAGGCAACCTTTTGCTTTGTTGGATGGTGCCCAACCCACTGAGCCTAGCTGGTCAGGGCTACCTTCATTATCTCATTTAATGCTCAGACCAACCCAATAAAGTTGCTGGCATTGTGATTTAAAGATGCGGAAACTGAAACTCAAGAGAGGTTATAAAACTGGCCCAAAGCCAGAGCTAGTCAATGGTAGAGCCAAGATCCAATTCCAATTCTGAAATATCTCCGCCATTGGAAACTACTCATCAATGACATCCCACCCAATCTTCGTAAGACTTTTGTACACATCCTCGATGCCTGAATGTAACATGAGGTATTTCATGTAATTTCTGTTTCCTCAGAAGAAAAGGAATTTAGTTTTGGATACTTAGATGTTCATATAATTGAATTAATAAAAAAAGGCGGCAAAAAGACTGAACACATATCTAGCAGTTATTTCCGGAGGCTAAGTCTTCAAAACTGGACATGTTGACCATCTTTGTAAACAAGCATTTAAAGAAAATTTAAAAAGTAAATCATTAGGTTACATTGTAGAGATGGTAAGACACTCACGAAATGAAAAACAAAACAACCAGCCAGTGTTTCTATGAATGGACAGAATCCAAAAGTGCTATTATTTCAAACTTTAAGTGAAGATAATGACGCTATAGTAAACTGATGTAAAAGATACCTAAGAATTTGAAAAAAAATGTTTTATAAAATGTGAGGGAAAGGTGGTTTGGAGTAAAGAGCTGGTTTATATAAAATGTAATTTTTAACGTTATGTGTAACTTAAGTTGGTATTATAAATAGACAGATACCGATTTCATCTACACATCCAACAGGGCTAAAAAGTTTTATAGTATCACTTTAACAGAAAAAAGGGGTAATCATCTTTTATGTGTATCCCTAATATTCAGGTACACATGGTACATTAGTTATAGTATGGAACTGCTAAAAAACAATTGGTAACTTTATGACCATCGATAATAAATTCATAAAATTTTAGTTCAATTTGTTTTTCACAGACTAAAGAGATTTTAGGTTGGAATTCTGAAGGAAAAGAATTACCTTTTGAAACTCTCTACTTAAAAAAAAAAAGAAACAATCCATTAAATATAAAGATAATAAATCTTATTTCAAATGTTGTCCCCAAATATGTATACTTTATACAAAACTATAGCTTGGTGTATCCACAGAGCTACTTTCAAGTAATGAAATTAAGATATATGTGAGATACACTTAAAAATGAAACCACATGAATATATAATTACTGTACTTTCAGTGTGCATGAAGTTGGCTAAAAATGTCAATTCATTGCCAGGTGGGACTGGTACCAACTCCCCCACCTGCTGGGCAGCCAACCGCTGCTGTTTGAGGTGAGCCTCCATTTGGGCCTTGAAGTCCTCTGCCTTCTTCTGTTCACTAACCTTAGCCTGTTGCTCAACTGCTTGTGCCTTTTCTTTCTCCACTCTGCAGGGAAGAAAAGGAGGAACTTATCAGAAACTACCCTATTAGGTATTTGGCATCTAATGTTAAATGAAATCTGGTTGACTTTTATATCATGAAGAGGTAACAAATTATTTTAAAAATAAAACAGTTAAATTAAGATAATTAGAAATTGACAAACAGATAAAATTAGAACCAGGGCAATAAACGATATACAACTAGTACGTAAAATCAAAAGGTAGAGTAACATAGGACACATTGAATAAAGCATAAAGGGGGTAATTCTTTTATCCTGAAGTGATAAAATCTTCAAATATCTGATAATGTGTTAACCATTTGCTTACCTCTCAGCAAACGCCCTGATCTCCCATAATTCCAACTCTTCCTCTGCTACCCAGGTTTCAATAATAACAGGGCCAGTTTGCTTGGGCGTTTCTGGTCTCTTTGGCCGTAATGCACTTGATCGAAGGCCTTTCCTCTGAGGTGTCGGTGTTTCTTGGGAAAAGAAAGAGTATTTTAAGCAATATAGCTCCTAAAATTATAGTACTTCTGGCATCTCCTCTTAATATATCATGAAAAGCAGGGATTGCCAAACTTTTTCTTGAAAAGACAGATGGTAAATACTATGTGGGCCAGATGGTCTCGTACAATTTCTTAACTCTGCCTTTGCATCACAAAAGGAGCCAAAGACAATATATAAATGAGTAAGTGTGGCTGTGTTCCAATCAAACTTTATTAACAAAAGCAGGTAGTGGGTCAGGGCTCATGGGCCCCTAATACAAAGGCCTATGAACCTTTCCACAGCTTGTTCCCTTTGACTGGAACACTCTTCCTAGCTTCCCACCCCTCACTTGACCAACGACTACTTATCCTTCAGACCCTAACATGGATATAACTTCCTTCAAGAAGCATGGCTTGTTCTTCCCACAGCTCGGCTGGGCGTCCTTGCCATGTACAACTCTGGTGATCTGTATTTCCCTATTAAGGCACTAAGAAGGGGTGGCTTGAGAGTTACCAACATTAATAAAGAGATCCTGAAATACTAAAAATAGGTAAAGTATCCTAATGATAAAATTTCCAAAATAAAAAGTAGGGAAAGACAAGTATTGAACTTTCCCGTATGTTCAGGGAACAAGAAGTAGTAGAATCAAAGGAAAACAGCAGAAGGAAACTAAAAAAGCAGGAGGACCTAGGTTGTACAAAGTGCAAAAGCCAAAGAAATGTGATTTAAGGAGACTGCAGTGGATTGCGCTGAAGGCTGTGGGGTCTAGACTAAGGATGGATCCGGAAAACCTTCTTGCATCTATATCTCTGCCTATCAACTGAGCTATCTAATACTGTTCCAGGACAACAATGCTTTAATTATGCTAATGTTTCATCATTTAATAGGATAGGTACCCCTTAACAGTGTTCTCTTCAAAAAGGCCATTCTCAGGTATTTATTCTCCAGGACAAACTTTTGAGTTAATTCAATCAAGATTCAAATGTTAAGTTTATGTACTTGGGGACAAATGACCTTTATAAAATATATAAAATAGTATGTTTCTACCTAGGAGCAGCATTTTCCTTTTACTCATTTCTTTTTCTTTTCTTTTCTTTTTTTTTTCCAAAAAAGAGAGAGAAACATCGATGTGTTGTTCTACCCATTTATGCATTCCCTGGTTGATTCTTGCATGTGCCCTGACTGGGGATCAAACCCACCTCAGCATAGTAGAACAATGCTCTAACACAACTGCACTATCCAACCAGGGTTTTCCTCATTTCTTAATAGATTTTTTTCATAAATACTTTTACTGCATATATAAACAAAATTATTGATTTTTGTCTATAAATCCTGAATCGGGACACTGTACTGAACTCTTTTTAGTTTTAATAGTTTTGATTCTCAAGTATATTATTATAGTACTATAACTTTTCTTTGCTTCCTTGAGAATAGGGGCTGGATCTCATTCTTTTTTGCATTTGCCACCCAGTACCTCTCATGTAGGTGCTCTGTACATGTTTCCTGAGTAACTCCTTAGCCTCTTATATTATTTCTATTCTGAACACTGAAGTATTTTATAGTAGCTTTAACCCGTGAGCCAACAAATCTTCATTTACCACTTATGTGTTGGTTGCTGTAGCAGGTGCCAGGCCTACAGCAAACCAGACAGACTTGGTGGCTACCCTCTTGGAGAGGATGGTCCTGGTGTCAATCACTCCACAGCTTAATTATAAGAGGTATTATCATAGCTCTTTGTATCCTCCCTGTTCTTGGCACAAGTGTCTATAGGCATCAATGTATGCCTAGTGGAATCTTGCTGTATTCACTACTTAAATGCCATTTTAAATATAATAGTTTATAATAAAAAATAACCTTTTTGAGAAATTAAATAGTTAAAGACACATTAAAATCAAATTTCAATTCATAAAAAATGTGGCTAACAGGTCAATAATGAAAGAACAAAATTCTTTCAATTGCTTACCTTTTGGTGCTTCTGGAACTCCAATGGGGCAAATAATTTTCCTGATACAATATTCTGATCGAATGCCATAAGGACCAACATCTCGCCTCTTAATTATTTCTGTTGTTGTGATTTCAGTTTCAGATGTTTCTATGGTGATTTAATTCACAAAATATTAATAACCAACTAAAATACTCAGGGACTAAAATGGTACAACATCTGCTGCTTTAAAAAAGAGACACACGTGGAATAAACTTTTGGAAACATCTGATTAATGATCACGGAATCACTGTTAAAATGCAGTTCATACTGAGTTTCTTCCTCACTGGAAATTTCTAAGCTGAGCAAAATGCTGTCTGGGGCACCTTAGTTCCTGGTGGCAAAACTCACCCTAAATAACGACAGCCCTAGGAGAAAAGCAGCAATCCGGGAGTTTCCGATGTCATGGTTTAAGTGATTTGTATCCCGTAGCAGCAATTTTCAACCTTGTTCATCCCATGGCACACAGAAACTAATTATGAAAATTCTGTGGCACACCAAAAAATGTTTTTGCTGATCTGACCAAAAAAATTTTTTACAAAGGTATAAAATTTAAATCTTTCATACCAACAGCTACTGCTACGTTGGCTGTTTTCATTTTTTTTACTTGACAGTCTTAAGGGAAAAGAAGTCAGTGCCCCTGAATAAACAGTCAAGTATTGTATTTATTTATTTATTTTTAAAGAACTTTATACATTTTTTGCTACCACTGTGGACTACCATTAACTTTTATGCTTTTTTTTTTTTGAAGATTTTTTTTTTAAGAAAGAGGAGAAGGGAGGAAGAGAGGGTAAGAAATATCCATGAGCAAGATAAACATTGATTCGCCGTCTCCCATATGCGCCTCAACCAGGGGCTGAGCCCACAACCCAGGCATGTGCCCTGATCGGTGATAGAAATCGGTGACCTTTCAGTCTGCTGAGCAACACCCAACCCACTGAACCACACCAGTCAGGGCAGGTATTGAATGTTTTAAAAACTCTCACAGCACACTGGTTGAAAATAGCTGCTCTATAATAAAAAATCTTTTTAAAATTCAGACTGGTTCATACGTAAGTGACTCACCTTATCATCTGAACCCCTTTTACCTGCCCCCAGGATTTTCTAGCATGTGCTGCCAAACTTTAGCAAAGCTGCATTTTTAAAACATAAGTATTTTATTTTAATAAGTAACAGATATGCTTAAAATTAAGCAAATTATCAAGTGATTTTCTCTTTAAGCTTAACTTAGAAAACCAAAACCCCATACCTGTCCGGGTAGTCCCTCCTCCTGGAGGAGCCTTGGCTGCCATGTCATCCCATCGCAGACTCGCCCACAGTAACCGTAACATAAGACTCACTCCAGCTAAGGACTTCACGGTCTGAAGTCTATACCTGAAAGAAAACCCCAAGAAGAACATATATATGTAGATGTGTATACACACACACCACTCTATGAAGCTGAAGGATTGTTTCTATCCTCAATCAATATTTACAATACAGTTTTACAAGCATTCTATCTATTATATGTCCCTAAATAAAAGAAGTTTTTTGTTCCTCGGCATAACATGCACCTAACAACTTAAAAAGGGTTCGTAGTCACTTCAAATGCCATATAAATTTGTACATCAAGCATACTTCATTGTAAGATAGAGCAAAAATTTATGAAGATTTTATAAATTTAGCCTCGTCCCAAAATGTGTTAGAAAAATTATGAAGGGCAAATAGAAATAAATTGTTACAAATCCGATTAAGAGTTTTGAAGAAGGATAAAATCCTAACATTGATTTTTGCTGAAACAAAATAGAAATGTTTACATTTTCTCAAAAAGCAAAACAAAACCAAAACACTTTGCGAAGACAATAAGACCTTCCCAAATGGACAAAAAAAATTGTATCCAACTGGAGGCCGTGCAAAACAGAACTCCTGGATGATGAATACCGCTAATAGTAATAAACACTTTACCAATATTAGTGTAGTTTTGGGATTCTACAATGAAGAATAAAAAAGGACATACTGTGTTAGTTACTAATCGAATTAACGGAATCTCTGTTTTTTTCTAAACACTGTGTGTGAAACTATTGAATATTTTAGATATTCTTTTCAAAATAACATTAAAAACACATTTCAAAACAACAATGAACATCCTGTTCTAAAATGGAATTAACCATAAAACACTTTAAAGCAGGCCTGGCTGTCAACTCTCTGTTAGTGACCTTTGTGTAATTAAATACTTCGTTGACATTTCTATATACTTAAATGAATATACTGGTTGAGTGCAGTAAGAGAAAACCTATACAACTTAATTTCCTCTTCTAACAGAGGTAGAAGGTAAACCTTAGATAATGTGGAAGGCAATGCTTTCTATTATTAATGTTGCGTTGGAAAAATGAACAATGCGAGAAAGGGAAAGCTGGAGCCAAAAAGTTGCTGCAACTTAACTTCCCATCTCCACTTGTGACACCATTATTTTCTTTGTCGTGTTATCACCCTGTGAATCCTCTGACCTGCACAGATTAATTTTTTAATTAGAGGGCAAATGTTAACTAGTGCAGGGATGTCCTAGGAGGGGGTAAGTGTGTGTCACTTTCAGACCACATACTATAGAAATGCCTTGGGAAAAGTTAGACACATTATTTGGAAAGAGAAGTCTCATTCTCTTTCATTCTTTCTCTAACCACTGTCTACAAACGATTTTATAGCACCTCTATTTTATAATGGAAACATCAAGTGGGGAACACACTTCGTGTGTTATCAGCCTGTTCATTCATTTCTTCATTCAAAAAATATTTGAGTGTCTTCTATGTGTTAGACTAAGTGAAAGGAGCTAGGGTCACAGAAATGAATTATAATCTGTCCTTGTGTCCTCAGGAGCTATAACAAAGGACAACACAAGGTAAGGGGCATCTGATTTTGCTCTGGGTTGGGGATCAGAACTTTGCTTGTGACTCTCAAACATCACAGATGTAGGGGTGGCTGATTGAAGGCAAGGAGCACACATATGCTTAGGAGAAAAGCATAGAGAAGCACACACTTTTCCCCAAAAACCATATCCGGTGTGCTATGGCTGACAGGAAGGGGTGTAGAAGTACAGAAAGAGATGAAACTGGCATAAGAGAGGAAGGCAGAGCCCGAATGTGCTGCACGAAATGGAAGAATTATGAGCCTAAAAGGTAATCTATATCCAGGCCTCTGAAACGTATCCAGTATTGGATGGTTTACAAAGGGAAGTAGTTCTCATAGACATGACGGACAGGTGACAAACGCTTTCCCCTCTCAGTCCTGCAGGAGTTAACAAATCCCCTTTAAATGCTTGGTCAGCTCAGTAAGAATATTCACAGGATAGATCTGCATTTTAGGAGGATCCATCCGGCAGCACTGTGGAGACAACTATGGGTTCAGTGATAATAAAACACAGAATCGAAACCTGGGGGAAAGGGAATAAGGGAATGGACAGTGTGGAGGGAAAAAGAAGCTCCAATGAGTGGATGAGACAAGTTTTACTTATTCAATACTGCTCAGCCTTAACATTAATAAAGATCGAACATGCACCTTCGGCATTCTTAGCTCCTACTCTAAACATCAGAAATGTTTTATTCAAGTGTGAGTATAAAAATGCATTTCACATGCATATTTTTTATAGCTATACACTTTTTAAAATTACATTCTAAAGTCAAGAATAATTTACATATTCACCCATGCCTCTGTTAGACAGAAGGGATTATGTTTCTTTCAACTTCAGCAAATTAGGATGTTAGCATATATTTGAAGGCAGTATCTGTTTAAAATGTACAGGAAGGTACTTCCTTCCATTAAAAAATGAGCAATTAACAGATACAAATTATGCCCACAGTACATATCAAAACATAACAACACAAGGCTCCTGAAACCCAGCCGTGCAAAAAGGGGCCCTGGGCAACACTTCAGTGGAACTGGTCCAAAGAAAATGCTTCCCAGTTGAGTCTACCTTCCATTTTGTAATAGAAAAAGCAGAAAGGTCTGCCTCCACCACTGTCAGGTCATTTTAATTAAAGTATTTGTACATAGTAACTTTTCCAGTGGGAAAGAAGTTACCTGCAGGACAGTCAAGGATACACTTTGGGACCGCTCTCAATGAAGAAAGCAGAAAAGTGCAGAGTAATCCTACAAATCCATGAACTGTAATGAAGAGTTCCTTGATTCCCTGCAGGATTCTGCAAATCCTTCATTGCAGGCCCTGCAGAGAAATTGTACTTTTCAGCTGTCTCTATTGAATGTGTAATGGAGTGATGATATTTTAATTCAAATCAAAAGATGAGTTATAAAAACTTGGTCAAACCAACTATGACTGGTCATATTAGTTAAGTTAATTCCTTTATAGAGAGTACTTATTTACACTCTTTTTTGGTATTTTATAATACTAGCTAATTGTCATATAAAGGAAACAAAAAAAGCATGATTTTTAACTTAAAGAAACTGGGAACATATCAAAGATACACAGAAATGAAGCCTGCTCAGTAAGTTGCAGAAATAATCAATTTCAGAATGCTAACAAAATATAACTGCAAAACTGAGATCTTTCCTGGTTTCTGTGCATGTCCTATAGAACTCTTTATGTTTATATTCCATCCTTTTCAACTCTAAGGGTGAACAGGAAAAAAGACAAGGACATGAAAAAGGACAAAGCGAGGATAAATATGTGAAATGTGATTATAGCAGATAAAAGTAATGGGCTGGGATTTAAGAAAACTGGACACTATTCGTAACTTGGTCCCTCTGTGGGTAGAGGCAACTTATTATACATTGTGTAAAAGATAAGAAAGTAAGATTGTTTCCCAATATAAAGCTACATGATCTCACAATCCCCAATACTACATACTATGACTCCCCAAAGCTTAATGCCCAGGAAATTTTCAATTACGACTATTTCTGGGTTTTAAAAAATCCCTAAGCAATCTCAGAGTCTACCTTTACAACCATAAATAAGAGAATTCCAGAACAAATGTTTATCATGCAAATAAATTATATTAGAAAGATTTCCATATTATAATAAACGTGATGTGACTTACAGGTTAAGTTTCCTGTATCTTGTAATTTTATGAATTACCTAACAAAAATAAAATATATCTTAATTCACGATTAGGAATCCATGTACGTGGAAGGCTGACTTAAGTTATACATGGATTTTTGAACACAGGGTGTTCGGTGCCCCTAACCTCCATGTTGTTCAAGGGCCAACTGTACAAATATTCCGCAAAGTTGGTGATTATCCAATTTTATGAGCAATTCACATGGCAATAATTTGGAAAGTTAGACCACAAAAACAACTGTGTTCATCATGTTTCTTTTGTCTTGTGAAAAGTAAAATTGAATTTCATTTTAAAGGATTCCCTTACACTTTTGGTCGTTAAGTATATGCCTCTCCATCATTTCTCTATTATCTCATTATCTTTAAAAAAAAAAAAAAGATAATCCTTTTAAACTTTTTCCCTTCCCCAAATACATTTTAAAGTACATACCTCCAAGTGATACCAAAGGTTGGTCTGGGAGAAGGATATGGCCATATATCCAAGGCAGGTTTAGCATTGTAATTAAAATAAGGGACTTCTCGGATTCCTCCTTTTCTGGCCAACTTTTTTAAGTCATCATTAGGTAAAACAAATATGCTCTTCTTGCTGCTCTTGGTGATAAACTTTCTATAGGATGGTAGAGCTGTACCTGAACGAGTCTTCTTGGGTCTTGAAAATTTCATGAGTTTCACTTTGTCTCTTGTGGAATACTCTTTGCTCACAGTCATAGATGTTACCAAAGTGCCTCCTGCGGTGGTCAGTGAGTCTGTCACTGTTGTGGTGACCACGGTTCTGCTCTGCTCCTTCACAGAGATGAAGTCCACATTGCTGCCTGTGGAGGGTGTGGAAAGCTTTGTTACCGTTGTAGTGGTGGTTGTAACAGTGGATTTGGCACAATTTTCTGTGGAAGAGACAACAGTTTGCTTATCGCCTTTTGCTACTTTGATTACAGTTTTTGACTCTGTGGCCACTGTGGATGTCATGGTGGTGACTTCTGTGATGACTGTTTTTCTTTTAGATTCGCCATTGACATTTTCATCTTTATTGGTGGGCAGGACATTTTCATCAATGAAATCATTACTGAGGTTAGATTCCTCTCCAGAAGTAATAGGTGATGGAGAAATTTTCTTAACTTCTGAGGTTTCAATTTCCATATCTTCTACCTGATTCACTAAACTGCTTTCTGGACAAGATGGTGGAGGTGTGGTAGTTTGTGCTCTCTCAGACTCTTTGGTTAATGGGAGGGTCTCTGGGACATCTTGGTAGTCACCTTCAGCATCTGAAGATCTCGGTAAGCATGATTTTGCTTCCAAGCTGTTTTTTTCATTAAAATCTTCCATGATGACATCACCATTCATGAATGGTTTTACAGCAGATTCTTTAACAGTCAAAGACTTAATATCATTTTCAGGAATTATTTTATTTATATTATTAACCTTTGGTTCAACATCACCACTTACTACTTTACTCTCAGAGATCTCTTTCAAGCATTCACCTTTCAAATATACTTTAGGTTTATTATCTTTTCCATTTATTTGAAAGGTACTTGCTTTCTGTCCTTTCTTTTGAGACTCTCGATTTGCATTATTCTTTTTGTCAGTGCTACTGTTTAGATTTATTTGATCAATACATTTATTAACTGGTTGCTCCTCTAATTCCTGTTCTTGACTCGGTTTTTTACCATTTGCTTCAGTTACCTTACCCTGAAGCCTGTCATCACAGTTTCCAGTGGACTTATCTGAAACAAACTCACATTTCAATGGTTCCAAGCCTTCAATACCTTGTTCTTGAGTTATGAACTGCTCAGAAATACTGTCATTGCTATTCTGAACAATCATATCTTCTTCACTGCTGTCTTGAATAGACATAGTATCAGAACTATTTTCCAAAGTGCTATTATATTCAAAGTCACATCCTGTTTTCCCTTGAAAGTCCATTGCTTTTGACAGAGATGGGATATCTCTATCATCAGTACTTCTAGATACTGATGGAAGTAAAGGGCTTTGGGAAGGAGAAACAATGGTGTCATTATTCTCCTGTGTGAGTGGTTTTTTGTTCTTAGAGATCAAAGTACCAATTTCATCTGCACAGCCTAGTTTAGAGTCATCAATAAGAAAATCACTTCCCTTTGTTTTAATCCTAGTGGGTTCCAAGCCTTTACTAGTTGGTTCAGAGAGACTCTCATCTATGTCATTTCCAACAGAATTTTGTTTCTGACAGTTAGTCTCTGGGCTCTGAATGGAGATGTCATCTAACATTTGACCTTTTGGATAAAGTTTGTTTGTCGTATGATCATGATCACTGATTCCCAGAACTGAGGAATCACTTTGTGAACATCCCTGAATAAAGTCTTCAGATTTATCGTTACTTGCATTAGGGCTTTGTTCTTGTCTAAGCAAGTCACTGTAACACCCTTCTTTTGCTTTTGTTATTACTGGTGACTCAGACAAACTTTTCAAGGAACTTGCAGAGGTCTTTCCTGTGCCCTTAATTCCACCCTCCAACTTCATTTTTTCGAGTTGCTGCTTTTCTTCCAGTGTAAACTGTTTAATTCTCCTTTCAAGAAGTCCATCTAGTTTGGATGACTTAATTTTCTTTTTATAACTAGTCCTTAGATGAAAACCCTCACTGACATTGACCACATCTACTTGAGAACTTTCCTGACAATTTATATGTGAGACTGTTTTCACATCATCATCTATTTCCATTGGTTCTTCCTTAAAGGATTTATCATTGTCAGAGTCTAAAACTTCTTTCACATCTGTGAAACAAAGACATTTATATAAGTGGTACTTTTAGTCTGAAATGGGGAATTCATGATATTTTTACTTAAACTACCAATTTGCACTCAAAAACAAATATAAATAGCTATATCATTCGAAGTTCTTGACATGATTAAAATAGGTTCACAGACAGGGCTCGATTTTATAAAAGGTTAAAAAAGCCAATATATTTCAAATGTTTAAATGTTCAGATTCTTAGTATGTAAAAATGATGGAATGCCACAATGAAAAATTACTTAATATATGAGGCTATTGCATACGTTGGTAATTCGTGTAAGATTCTGTACAGAGCATTTTATAAAGTATCTTCAGGCTCATGTATTATCTAACTTATCTAGTTTTTAAAAAACTATTTTTCACAAAATGTAAGTTCCTCAAAAGGTTGGATGTAGAGTTATTTCATGACCCAGCAATTTGATGTCCACATAAACTTCTAAACAACTGTTCGTATCAGCATTACTCATTAATAGCCAGATAGTAAAAATGACCCAAATATTCATCAACAGATGAATGAATAAACAAAATGTGGCATATCCATATAATCAAGTAATATTCAAACATTTTAAAAACGGAAGGAATATTGACAAAGGCTACAACATGGATGAACCCTGAAAACAGGCTACGTGAAAGGAGCCAGTCACAAATACCACATATTACTACATGATTCCATTTATATGGAATGTAAAAATAGGCAAATCCATAGATAGAGTCAGGAAGTAAATTGCTGAGCTGGGGAGGGAAATTTAGGGAGCACTGGAAATGCTAATGGATATGAGTTTCTTTTGGGGGTGATGAAAATGTTCTAAAATCAATTGTGGTGATGGTTGAAAAACTGTGAAATATGAAAAACCACTAGATCGTACACTTTAAATGGGTGAATTACATGGTATAAGAATTACGTTTCAATAAAGCTACTATCAAAAAGAGAGAACGCAGTAACTTTCCTGCTGTGTGAACTAAATCCAGTTCATTCTTATCACCCCCAGGCAGCCCTCCACACTCGACCCTCCTTACCTTGGTCCTTCTTTTCAGTAATCTTTGAAATGTCCATTTCACCCTGGTCTGCTCCTTTTGCTGCATCTGAATCTTTTACCTCGTCTTTCTCAGAATCAGGTTCTGTTTTTATTTTTTTTGGACTTCGTGGGCTTTTTCTTCTATCTGAGTCATCCATATTTTCATTCATACTAGTTTTGGCTAAAAAGAACCAACAATATAATAACTACAAATATTTTGCATAGTAGCAATTTAACATATCTAGTTCAGTATAAATTATCAAATATTTTCTAGTAATATATACTTCATTACTTTTTATTTAAAAATAAAAAGTTGAGCCCTGGCTGGTGTGGCTCAGTGGATTGAACACAGGCTGTGCACCAAAGGGTTGCCAGTTTGATTCCCAGCCAGAGCACATGCCTGGGTTGCAGGCCAGGTCCCCAGTAGGGGGCGCATGAGAGGCAACCACACATTGATGTTTCTCTCCCTCTCTTTCTCCTCCCTTTCCCCTCTCTCTAAAAATAAATAAAATCTTTAAAAAATAAAAAATAAGTTGACTCTCCCCCCAAAAAAAGTTGACCAAGACAAGACAATGCTAAAGAAATTCATCACCACCAAACCAGTATTATATATAGGTATATTAAAGGGTCTTCTTTAAGAAGAAAAAAAGAAATATGAACAATAAAATGGCAATAAATGTATCTCTATCAACAATCAAATCTAAAAAAACAAAATAAATCAAGAAGAACAGCAAGACTCATAGATTCAGAGACCATTTTGACAGTTGCCATATGGGAGTGAGGTTGGGGGAATAAGTGAAAAAGATGAAGGTATTAAGAAGTACAAGATTGGTTGTTATAGAATAGTCACGGGGATATAAAATACAGCATATGGAATATAGTCAATAATATTCTAATAACTATGCATAGTGTCAGATGGGTATGAGTTATCAGGATGATTGATCACTTAGTAAGTTATATAATGTCTAGTCACTGGGGCGTACGCATGAAACTAATATAGTGATGTATGTCAACTGTAACTGAAAAATAAAAATGATTTTAAAATGGGGAAAAATAAAGAACAAAAGCTGGCCAAATAAAGTTGTCAGATATGGTAGGGAGGTGTTTAAGGAAAAGAGCACAAGTTTAAGGAAGAGAGTGTCTCAGACAGAGACACTGGATGCTGTCACATTCCGTGTCTCTATCTGAGTGTGTGCAGTCCATGAAAATCCATTCCGATGTACATTTATGAATCATTTCCTGGGTATATATATATTATCTCTCAATAAAATGTTTAAAAAAAAAGTTGAAGGTTCTATATATACTTTCACATGTTTGGGTGACCTAAAGCGTAACAGGAATGACTACATTTTCTATGTGCTTTAGAAACTTTCACATATGAGACTATTTCAACCTGTCTGCATCAGCAGTTCCTCACATACGGTGTGTTACAGAACCATATTAGAATTGGGTAAATGCTCTGATCCATTAAGCAAACAAAGTACATATACAAGCTTTTGTAATAAATTTCAATGGATTCTTGGATAACCTTGAAGTTTATCCATGACTTCCAGGTAAAATATACTTAAGTGTGTGTCACAGAATAAAAGACAAGAGAAAGATCCAAGTGCAATGTGTGGCCTTATTTGGACCTAATTTATTGCCAAGAGTAAAAAGACATTTCTGAGACAAATGGAGCGATGGGAATATGAACTGAGAATCAGATGATTAATATGTTAGCTGCTGTTAATTTACTCAATGTGATGATGCCGTGATGGCTATGGAAAATGTTCAATTTAGTTAGAGATGCATAATGAACTACTTTTGGTAAGTAACATGATTTTTGGGTTTGGCTCTAAATATAGGGGAAAAAAGTCCAGGAAAACCATGGGCAGTGACAATTGAAAGAAGAGTGACAGAATTTGATATTTGTTGAAGTTGAATGATGGTTACATAGGAATTGGATTATATTATCATTCTCTTTTGTGTAGTTTCAAATTTTCCAGAAGAAAATAAAAATGAAACCCATAGAACAGAACTATTGTCTGGATGAATATTCTTAGGCCTTAGAAGCATTTTCTAACTTTTATTTTCTTCTTCACTTGAACTCAAATATCTCAAGGACTTAGCAAGATGTATCTATCTTCTCATTTAAATAAATGACTCTTTCCAGGAAGGTCTGAATGAGGGAAGGGAAAAGAATGCAAAAACTCCCCTCAAACCCTCCCCCTTCCCCCAAAATCACTCAGTACCTGTCAAGGCAGCAGGATAGCTGTGAGAGAAGAAAAGCATCACACAAAGAGTAATGGGATATATCTGACCCCATGGAACAAAAGAATTAAAGAAACTAAACCAATACCCTTTACAGTCAATGTTTCTGTAGTTATTGCAAAACAGCTGGGAAATATTTTTCAATGGTTTCAAGTCACTCAAAAGAGCTTTATATGACAATAGCGGCCTCATCTATAAGCTATAAGAATCCTTTTTTTTTTTTAAGATTTTATTTATTTATTTTTAGACAGGGGAAGGGACGGAGATAGAGAGGGAAAGAAACATCAGTGTGTGGTTTCCTATCGTGCACCCCTTACTGGGGACCTGGCCAGAATTCCAGGGAATCCAACCAGTGACCTTTTGGTTTGCAGGCCAGCACTCAGTCCACTGAGACGCACCAGCCAGGGCAGAATCCTGATATTTAAAACAGACAACTATAAAATGTTTGGGTTTTCCTCCCACTAAAGACTTCTTGACATAAACAATATTATTACACACCCATTACTGAACTTGATAAATTACTATACAAAACAAATGCATACAGTCTGAGTTAGAAGACAGTAACATTAGAGATAAGAAAAACACAGAAGTCAAACAAGTCAAACACTCTGGTCTTCTGGTGCTAAGTCAAGTCTTCCCTGGACTACACTTCTGTTTTTTAACACATCTGGGCCTCTATCATATGATCACACTAGATTAGCCATCATTACAGGGACCGATAGTTCTAAGATCATAAACAGTATATTTTATACTGATTTATGTAAATAATGTAAAAATATATTGTTGCCTTCACTGTGATTTCTATTCTGTAGTTAAGCTAACAATATGTACTGCTGCTTTTTTCCCTGTTGCCACCTGGAAGGAAAGGCTCAAAAGATGCTAGAAGACAAACTGGTACCTGACTGTTAAGGCTCAGCATTTGGACAATGGAAAATTCTATGCTAGGAAAATGGATATAAAAGAAATTTGCAAAAGCCTAAATATTGTGATGTTGATAATCTGGATTTTATTACACAGGTCAAACCCATTCAGATACAATTAGAAAAAAGCTCTCTAGAATTCTAAGTGCTACATGGGTAACTAAAGCAACAACATGGTGATAAAAACATGTAACCACCTTTTGGAACTTACTATAATGGACATTTAGCCTGAAAATAATCAGATAATAATAGACTGGTAATAAAACATATATATTCATTGAGCATCTGCTATGGTCAAGACTCTTCTAGTCCCTACAATAAATTCCCGTGAGCCTTATAAAATACATTTTTTTCTGTTAAAACATAACCCAGTGATAGTTTTCCCAAATTAATAGTTTGAAAAATCAACAAGTCCAGGTTTCACTACAACCATTCACAAAAAAGTCAAATCAGTTAGCTAAATATGTAGATATATACACAGTACTTAATTGACACTTATGGCATAGTCCCTATAGGAAAGAACATACCACATCATAAATTAACAAATTGTATTGCAACATAGGAGAAACTGCATGGTAGAATGCAAAAAGGGCAAGGGAAGACAGGAGACATGGATTTCAACCGTATCATTCTCTATCTAGTATGAACTTCAGTTTGTTGCTTAACATCTTCATGAAATAATCTGCTCTTGTAACATGAGTTTCATTATACAAGGTTTCTTAAAGTGGCAGTTCACCTCTAGAGTTCTGTAATTCTGAAGTTATTACCCAGCAGCGTAAATGGAGTTACTACCTCATTTATTTGATAGTGCTCTGGAAGCCTCTATCACTCCCTTTCTGGTTTTGCCATGTGTTGCCTCCAATGCTGAGGTTACCAGATGTATGGTTCTTTAAGAAGGCAAGTAGTACTGAATTTAAGATTTCAGAAAAAACAATTAGGTGGCTGAGGCCATTTTTCTTTTTTTTAAAAAACAAGTTCTATTCTATCCTATCATCTTTCATTAACTGAAATCCTATATATCAAAATCCTTTAAATAAAGGTAATTTTAAAACGTACCAAATTTATAATAAACTACATTAGTAATTTTGAAAATTCTATTAAAAACTGCAGAAAAAGTCTTATCCAAACTATGGTCAATATACTACTACAAATGTATAAGAAATAATAAAAGTCACAAACAACCATGCAGGAAAAATAACTTTAATTACTTACTTTCTTCTAATGACTTTCTGTAATTCACATTAGTATTGCCTGGCAATTTAGGAATAAACCTATAAACATGAGTTTTACTAATCCAGCTCCAACCACCATATCCTGTTACTCTGTATTCCTCTCCCTTTTGTTTCCACACCTGATGTAAAGAAAGACATTCTGATTAAGCAAGAATGAGAATGCTAATAAAGTACATGTGGTTTTATACATTTTTACCAAACAAAATAAACACACAGATAAATTAAATTTACCAATCAATTTTATTTTTACCAAGAATCAAAGATTTATTTAAAAACTTAATTTTCCTTTCTGATATTAAAAAATGTCTAACACAATTTTACAGTTTCATGACAATTCCAACAAATTGGTCTAGTAAACCACCTATATTCTACTAAAATAAACCTATACTTATAAAATTGCCAGAAAGATTACTTCATTCCTACTACATTAAAAGATTGTGTCAAAAGTGAAACAAATTATTAAGTACTCAAAGTTGCAGAATAAAGTCTCAGAATTGGCTAACCCTATTTTAAAAGAATGTAAGTAAAATTACCTGATGTTTAACTGGAAATGTATATTTTACCCATGTGGCTTGTTGCATCGTTTCTTCCTCTTCTTGTTTCTTTTCCTTTTTTTTGACTTTCTCTTTTTCTTCTCTTTCAATTGCTGTCATCCTGTGTAGCCTAAGAATATAAGAATTGAAAGACAGAATTACATATAACTTTGAAAAACAAACAATATAAAAATAAAGTTCCGAAAATTAGGAAAACAAAAACAAAGAATAGTTAGATATAATCCCCACCCCAGACAACCGCAACTCAGAACAACAAGTAGACATACAATTACGTAACAGGAAAAAAATCAAACAGTACAGAAAGGCAAAAACAAAATTTGCTATGCATTCCATAAGAAATACTCATTTGTGACTTACTCCTGAAATATTTCATGCATATACCTACATTATATTTACATAAAAGGTATTATATTTCAAACAAAATTATCTGGTTTTTAATCAGTGAATAATTGCACTAGGAGATCTCTCCAAAACAGAAGATACAGATCTTTTTAAGAATTAAATAATATACCACTGCATGGATATACTATGATTTATTAAATCAGTTTCCTATTAAAAGGAATACTTTATTTCCTTCCCCCCCAACTAAGATCAACAAATCCCCAAACTTTTATCAACCAATATTTCTGATTCTATCTAGCACTGGCTATCTTAAAAGCCTTCATATGATCCACTAACATAGAATTCAGGCTTCCTACATACAAAGGAAGGGGCCCATGTTTCCTATTTTGGGCACAGGTAAAGGGAAGGGCTGCAAAGGAAGAACCACACTGATTAGGCATCATCATTAGGCTCAGGACGTAAGCCATACTCTTTTTTCAGGCTGGAAAACTGATTATCATGGCACTAAGCAATAAGCAGATGGGCAGGCCTTTGGTGAAGCTCTACATTAAGGTGTTTGAGACTGTATGTTCATGGATGGGACTATTTCCTATAAACAGGGACATTAACCAAGACCTAAAGAGAAAGAAGCTCCTGTCTCTCTGAAAGCTCTGATGGTAGAGGGTTTTTTAAAAATCATGCTCTACCCAGCTATAGCCAATTTTGCATGCACAGCTATATGGAAAGAATAGAGAGACCTTCCGTCAACGTGGGGGAGAAGGAGGTACTAGTAAGCTGTGAGAGGGGATTTAATTCTCTTTTATCTCCTTTCCTCCACCAAACACTCCCTCTCTCCACTTTCATGAAAGCTTTGTGACCCTGTGACTATAGGACTCCAGAATCTAGCCTCCCTGTAGGGTGACAGAACTCAATTCTAATTAACTGCACAGAACTAGTACCTCAAACACCCTTCTTTCATTCACAGCTGATGGAAAAAGAGGAAAGGGAGAGGATTCTCACCAGGGACTAATTCACTGACTCAAGTACCGTTGATTTGCCACCTCTCTCGGAACCAGGAAGTGGGGCAAGTGGGGCTCTGCAGGCAGAGCATGGTGGATACCGACAGCCCTAGACCACCACAGTAAGGAGAGTGACTGAGGACCATGCAGTATCTCTCAACAGAATCTGTGGACCCAGCTTTAAACACCTCTACAAGGTCAGGTCCAGCACAGTAACTGGTCCATTGTCACTGACAGTGGCCAGGGATGGCACACAGTGTGGGTAGAAGAACAGTGCAGTGACACCCTGGGGGCTCATGGATGGGATGGACACTCAGCTTGTGCACTTAGTGTTCACATGGGGAACAGGTCCATTTTCATCACCGAAGACTTAACTTTGCTCAGGAAGCCAGGCCAGTGAGATGGTTCTGTCGCTGATCTGTGATGTTAGCTAAGCCAGAGTAAATTCTACTGTTGTCACTGTCACCAAAAGAATCCTTAAGAGAAAAGGCAGCAACAAAAGAGCTCCAAAGGAGTTTAGTTCCTCTTGGCTGGGCAGAAAGCCTGGCTACTGTTGCCAGCCTGGAGGACCCAGGAAGAAAGCTCCATCAGGCCAGTACTGTGCAAACTCCAGCTGTAGGTGTTCCCTCCACATCTCTGGGGATCAACTGACAGCTGGAGCAGGAGTATGGACTAAGCTTCAACTCCATTCCTGATCTACATATGGTCCCCAGGGTTTTGTTGTGTGTGTTTGCTATTACAAAGAAAGCTACCAAAAATAATGTTTTCTCTTTCTTGGTTAAGTTGGGGGATATCAGTCAATGTTCCCCAGGGCTGGGATGGCTAAGTCCAAAGGTTCTTGCACTTAAAATGCTGACAGTGCCTAATTGTTCTTCAGAACCGTACACTTTACACTGCCACTGATTATAAAGACACCCTGCTTTCCCACACCTTCACTCAAGTTAGTACCAAACTTCAAAATTAATAGCCCAATTGAAAGATAAGAAATACTATCCCATTGTTTTGATTTACATTTCTTTAATTATGAGAGAAGTAACCATTTTTTAATGTCCACTGGCCTTTCGTATTTATTTTTCTGCAAAATGCCTGTTCAAATCCTTTTTCTTGTCTGTACTGGACTATTATTAGTCCTTTTCATTTATAAAAGGTCTTTGTCAATTAAGGAAATTTTCCATTTGTGGTGCAAATATTTTTCCTCAGTTTGCCATCTGTCTTTTGAGTTTGATTACATTATAATTTCTCCACTCAGAATTTTAAATACATACACATATCCACTTTTTCCTCTACGGCATCTGGATTTTATATCTGTTTAAAAAGAAAGTATCACAACAAAGACATAAATTAATTCATGATTTCTTATTAAGGTTTTGGTTTTATTTTAAGAGTGTCTTTTTTTTAATCATCATTTATTTGAATGTTTTTGCTGAGGCTGAGAGAGCTAGTTGGTATTTTCTTCAAACATGCCAATGCCCCCCTGTCCCTTTCCTTCCCAGGCCATGCAATGCTATCACAGCCAGATTGGGCACGTGTGTTCAGATCTATTTCTGGATTTTTGTTTGGTTCTATTACTCTGCTTCCCCTGCAGTACAAACTGTTTTGATTATTGAATCTTCAAAATATGTTCTAATACCAATTCCCCTTTTTCTGTAATACCTACTTCCCTCTTCCTGCACATTAAATTTTCTAGATGAAATATTAGTATAATTTTGGTCAAGCTTCCCTGCCCATGGAGGAAAAATCCTGTTCACAATGCAAATAAATATTAATTTTGATAGATTAATGTAATTGATATAATACACAGCATCTTCAGAAAATGTAATAAACACATCTAAACATACAGCTTTTTATTTACTCAAAGTATCCTTTTATATCTTTAGTAAAATTTAATGATTTCTTTACATGATCCTGAATATTTCTTGTTAAATTTATTCCTAGTAGAAGGGGTTTTTTTGTTATTGAAATCTTTTCTTTCATTATGACTCATAGAAACATGTAAAATGTAATGAGGTTAAGAAACAGAACTTCATCAATAACCAAAACATTGGAAGCTAGTGTGTCTGACCCCCATGTAGCCATTATCCTGACTTTTCTTTAGGGCTTTACCACCCATGTGTGTATCCCAACTAGTATAAAGTTTGGCTTCTGAAAACTCAGGAACAAGAATAAAACTAGCTACATGAGCAAAAGCATAATATTGTCATTATTAAAAGAAGGTTATTGGAAAAAATTAACTTGTCTCTGGGTCACAGTTTACAAGTTTACAGGAACCTTTTCTGGTGAAATCCAAGGGCAAGGTCACGAGCAAGGCCTGGAGTACACTGGGCTCACCATACTTGGAAGGATCTGGCAGACTGTGTATAAACAGGTACTGCAGAGGCAGGACCTGAAGAGGACTGCACTGCACTTCCTGTTTCTGGGCCTTCTGAAGAGTTCATGGTGTAAACTGTGACAATTTTGTTTTCCCCCTTCTTGAGTAATTACCATTTGTCTACCTGTATTATCGCTTCTACAGTTTTACTGGTGCTGTATTCTGTCTTGTTCCCTTTGTCCCTGGGGGTTTATGCTTAAAAAAACAAACAAACAACAAAAAAAACCCCGTCTCTGAAATAGTTTTGGTGGAGTTCAGTAGGGAGCAAACTTAAATGTGTTTATTCAATTTGTTATTTTTAACTCAGAACTCCCACCCCATTTTCCACGTGGTCACTGTCTATATACATAAAACCTATCATTCCATATGGTGGCCACCTTACGTCATTTTCATATTGTCTCTGATAGTTTTTTGAGTCAATTTTCTCGGGTTTTTTAAGTATGTAATTAGATCAACTGCATAATAATTGTCCCCATGTCTGCCAATATATCTTTTACTTACCTTGACAAAATGCCTTGGCTAATAATTTTAAGAAATGTTAAAAGATAACAGTGATACCTGGCATCTTTGTTTTGCACCACCTAAGTGTTGATAGGAATGCTTGAAGAATTTCATCAAAACGCATGGTGGTTTGGTTTGAAATACAGTTTTATTAAAAAAATAAAATAAAAGACTATTCATATTTACTAAGTATTTTTTAAGGAATTAATAATAAGCTTTTATCTTGTTAATTAACAAATGTCTTTTTGGCATCTAATGAGATGATCGTTTTCTATCTTTGATGTCTTAAAATAGCATGGTATTAATAACTTCCTAAGAATGGACAAGTCTTCTAAGCCTAGGGGAAGCCAATTTAGCTATGGTTTATTATTTTCTGAGTTTACTCCTAAATATATTCCAAATGTTTTAAGATTTCTTGAATGCACATCTATTTGCTATTAATTATTCATCAATGGTGAATATTAATAAAGGAGATAGGGCTACAATTTTCTATTTATCTATTTGTCTATTTCTATTTATCAAGTTTTATAACAGTTGTATACTAACTGAAATAATCTGTGAGATTTCCTTCTTTTTCTATTTTGTGAAAGAATTTAAATAGAATCATCTATTTCCTGAAATCTGAGTAACTTCCTTATGAAGTCATCTGGTCCTGCCCATCTCCAGTGATAGCCTTTAAACTAAAACAGAAATCCTTCTCCTGCCTGAAAAAAAGAGTGTGGCCTATGGCCTCCTACTCAATCCAATTATTGAGATCAATGGGGCTCCTCCTCTCCCAACCCTTCTACCAAAAAGTAGGAGTCCATTGGCTCCCTTTCTCTGTGGATGTAGGAAGCCTGAATACTACATTAGTGGACTCTGGGAAGGTGTAAATCCCTAGTTCCAGTGACAGAATCACAAATATGGGTGGGTATGTCCCATTTTCCATCCTTGATATTGGTTATTTGTGCTTTCTCCTTTTTATTCCTACCTGATAATCTCATCAGAGGTTTATAAATTATAACAGTATCTACAGCATGTCTGCTTTCTATTTCTATTTCATCAAATATATAATATTTGATATTAATATTTCCTTTCTTTGGGTTGATGTCTTGACATTTATGTCTAGCTAATTAATTCGTAGTTTTTCTTTTCTAATATAAATGTTGGAGGCTACCAATTTTCCCTGGGTACTCTTTAGTAACATCCCCAAAATTTCAATATACGTAGTATTCTCATGAACCTTCAACTCAAAATGTTTTCTAGTTTTCATTATTATTTGTCTTTGACCATCTGTTATTTATTTAGAAGTATATTTCTTAAGTTTCAATGCATACAGCCCTTCTCTGCTTTAAACTTATACCACCAATGTCCATATCCTTTCACAATATTATAACATTGTATTAGCATACATGTTAAATTTTACATAAATGGAATCACTCTATGTATTTTTCGGGAAAGGACTGTTTTCACTCGGTGGTATATTTACAAGATTCAATCTCATTGGCACTTGTTACTCTAATTTGTTTTTCACTGCTGTCTAATAGTCCATTACATAACTACACCACAATTTAAACATGCCAGATTATGAGCATTTAGAAGTTGTTAACAAATTTTCACCTCTACAAAACATTATAGAAATTATCTTTTGGGAAATTCCAGTCAAGATAGAGGTGTAGGTAAACATGGCTCGGCTCCTAACACAACCACATCAAAATTACAACTAAACTATAGAATAACCATCACTCAGCACCATCAGAAATCAAGTTAAATGGAAATCTGACAACTATGGAATTAAAGAAACCACATCCATCCAGACTGGCAGGAGATCCATCCATACTGCTAAGAGGGGCAGAGATGCGGAAAGGGCTGGTCCCACACCCACGTGTGGTGGGTAAAAATTCTGGAGGGCTATCTCGGGAGTCAGGAGTCCCAGTCCAACACCAGGTCTCCCTGCCCGGGGTTCCAGTAAGATAAATCTCCGTAACTTCTGGCCGCAAAAACCAATGGGGATTGAGTTGGTGGAAGAAACTGCTCAGGTCCCAAGCAGATCCTCTTAAAGAGCCCATACACAGACTTACTCAGACTCACTCCTTCTGAGCTCCAGCACCAGGGCAGCAGCTTGAAGGGCACCAGTGGCATACAGGGACGAAATGAAGTGTCTGGCATCAAGGCAAGAGTGGAGGGACAGCTTTCTTCCAGACAGAAAGGTGCACAGAGGCCACTGTCCCTTTTCTGAACTCTCCCTCCACAGAGCCTCAGTGCAAGCAAGCGAATGCCATACCTGAGACTCCAACAACCTGGCTAACACTGTTTGTCCGCTGTGGAGATGTCCTGAGGCTCTTTTTCCACTCAACTTACAGGCCCACCCAAGCTGTTAACAGTGGCTCTTCCATATGAATGGCTGGTCTTGGCTGTTTCACAACTTCCTTAATCCTCTCAAACAAGCAACAGATGGCCTCAGTGAGCCCACAGTCCTCGTCCCCCTTGCTAAGTGGCTCCAGGCCCAGCACTAGCAGCAGCCAGCCTCAGTTCACAGTGTGGCTCGCCTGGGAACCTCCAAGCCCAGCTAGCAGCCACCTGCAGGTTGCTTTATAGCTCAAGCAGGGTGGCCCCAGGTAGAACACAGGTGGGGGCTGACCATGGCATGCACCACCCAGGAAAACCAGAGCCTGCACACCCAGTGGACAGCTACAGACCCTATGTGTGTTGGTCACCTTCTGGACTGTTCACTCTGTACCACTGGTCTATTTGTTTATCTTTGCATCTATAACACACTATTAGTATAGCTACCAAGTAAGTTCTGTTACCTGGCAGGCCAAGTCCTACCTAATCCTATCTTTTCTATTATTGCCCCTTTCCACATAAATTTTCTAATTATCTTGTAAATTCTACAGAAAGCTCCACTATAATTATCAATGTTATTGAAGTTAATTTATATATTAACATGAGGAAAACTGACACTGTCAAGACACTGAATCTTCCTATATGTAAACATGAAATATATTTACATTTTTTTTTAGGAATTCTTTAATGTTTTTCAATGAAGACTAGAATTTTCTTGCCCTGGCTAGTGCGGCTCAGTCGGTTGGAGTGTTGTTCCATAAACCAAAAGGTCACTGGTTTGATTCCTGGTCAGGCCATGTGCCTAAGTTGCAGGTTCAGTCCCAGTTGGGTGCTTGTAAGAGGCAGCTGATTGATGTTTCTCTCCCTCTCTCTCTCCCTCCCTTTCCCTCTCCTTTAAAATCAGTAAGCATGTCCTCAGGTGAAAATTAAAAATTAAAAAAAAAACCCTAAAACTTTCTCAAAAAACTTCTAATTTACCATTATTTTAAATATGTTCTGAAACTCTTAGATATTTAGATTGCTTTTAATGCTTTATTATTGAATACCACAATAAATAAACATTTTATAAATAAAATATTTGGTTGAATGTCTAGGTATTTTCTTAGTAGTTTTTTCTAGATGTTTTCTTAGAAGTTTGTCACCTAGAGGTATTTGACCATAATTTTGCCAGAAACGGAAGTCCAATTAACTTCTAATTTCCTTGAATCATGGTTTATAATTTTAAAAAAAAAACTATTACCTATTTTATTGCACCTCATCATATTAGAAAATATGATGAGGATAAAGGTATGCCACCCATTTAGGTCTCCTCTCCAGGGTGCAGTGTGCAGCACCTTAGGTTAACCCCAATTTTGTTATCCATCATAGGGCAAAGTTCTTTCATGTATTTTACCACATATGTCACATTAATACAATTCATGATATAATTTTGTAACTCTAAGTAACCTACTTGGAAGACTAGTCAAAATGACAGACAATAAGAAAAAAATACATTGATTTGAAAAAAATATTTTTTTTATCCTCACCTGAGAACATTTTTTCATTGCTGTTAGAGTGGGAGGGAGGGAGGGAGGAAGATGTGAGAAACATCAATTAGTTGCCTTCTGTACTCAATCCGACAGAGGATCGAGCCTACAATCTAGGTATGTGTCCCAACCAGGAATCAAACCTGCAACCTTTTGGTGTATGGGATGATGCTCCAAACGAGACACACCAGCCAGAGATAGACTGATTTTATTTTTTAATTGAATTCAATCTTCATTACAATGTTTAATATTCAGAAACAAACTTATAAAAAGGTATGAATTTAGTCATTTTAAGTTACATTTGAACATCGAGAATTTTATTTAGCAATGTTAGGATTAGCTTTGCTTCTCAGAATGTTTATCTCTGTCATCAGAGATGTGGCTGCCTGGTCCATAAGTTTCAGGATGACCACTGAATAGGGAAATGTTGGGACAGAACAGTTTGGTGCAAGTTTGGAGTTAAACGCAAGAAGGAACAGAAATAGAGTATTTTTTTTTGAAAAGTCAAATGTAAAATATTTTATTTATTTTTTATGATTTTTTAGTATCTTTTCCCATTACCATTTAGTCCCTTATCCCTCACCCCCACCCTGAGAAATACAGAGTATTGTCTCACAATTGCTTCTGATTCTCTCCTTTACCCTGATAAATGAAAGCCACAGGAGTAAAATAAAGGTATGCCACCCATTTAGGTCTCTTCTCCAGGGGTGCAGTCTGTAACACCTTAGGTTAACCCCAATTTTGTTATCCTAGGCAGAATTAAGTCCCTTCCATTTGCGGATGCCTCTACTGGTAGCAGCAGTTACATTCAAAATAGGAGGAAGAAAACAAAGAAAAAGAAGTATCCTTAAGATTGATATGGGGAAACACCAAAGAAAACTGAGAGCGATCCTTAGCAGATGAATAATGTTTAGTAGATATAAATTAACTTTTCTTAAAAAAAACCTTTTCACTATAAAATAGAACACAGATGTTGAAAGCAACCCAAAGCTATATTCATAATTTAAAAATGGCAGCTATACCTTTGACGTGGGCCCTGTAAGTAGAACGATTCTTACTTTTCACACTGAGTAATGATTTACATTTTTACTGTAAGTTTGTATTAGTTTTGTAGTACTAACTTCTTAAAAATTAATTAAAGTTTCAAAAACCAAACCCCTAGATCTAAAAAGTAGATTCAGGGCACAAAATTCATCTATTTTTTTTAACCATCTGCTGAAGTTACACAGTTCTTGCTCTACATAGGAAATACGTAATTTTTGGCTAGACACTCAACTCTAAAAAAATGAGATGCCTAGTACAGTACCTGAAACATTCTAGAATAATATTAAAAAATATGAGTGCTCTTTCTATTCACTAAAATGCTTTTTACTGTAAAAATATTAATTTTAATATACTTGATCAACTTTGATCTTCATTACAATCCTATATCATAAATTAGAACTAATATTCACTCATGTTTACATCTTATACAGGAGGAAATGAGGCCAAGAAAAATTAAGTCTTTAATATGGCCTTTTAAAAACGCATTAACTTTCAATCTCAATAGACTAAACTTCCAAAAAGGAGCCTAATACACCATTCACAAGGCTCAAGATTCACTTACCTGGTATGTCCTAAAGACTCCCGCCATATCGGCAGCATCACAACTGGTTTAACTGCACACTCCAAAATAGCTAAAGCCAGTGCAAATTCTCTGGGTTTGCTACACATCTGAACTGCCTTGATCCAATTTGCCCTATAATTCAGAAGGAAAAAAAAAATTTCACTTCACTGATCCTAAGTTACAAGCACAAGAGTTGTAATTTATGATGTCCCCATTTTATAGGGCATATGTTTCTAAGCTAAGCGGGTATAAATATACTGCTACTAGAATCTTCTACCTGACAGAACCATAAATTTTAACCATTAGAATGAATCCCAAAGGTTGATTAGTCCTCCAACTTCTTAAAATTTCCACAGTGTTCTATTGCTTTGTTTGGTCTCCACTTGATTCCAGGAATAGTCAGCTTTCCAGAAATCTCCAAATGTTAGTGTTGGTTCAATAACTTAGAAGTACATTCACATCCCTAATGTACTCCATGTTTTGCTGACTACACTGACTTCACTTATTTCATTGGTAACAACCACTTAAAGTACTTACCTGCAATAACCATTTCGTAAATTTGTTACATTCAAAGCAATAAATGAACCTTAGTTTCCTTTACCTGTGTGAAGCCCAATTGGGATGAAGAAAAGATGAAGGGATATTATTTTCCAGTTGAGTAATAGTCAGTCTCAAAGTAGATATTGTAAGAACTTTGGACCCATGGACAGAACCATTCCATTTGAACTCTCCTGCTGGAGTCAGACAGAATTTATGTGCAAGATGCCTTCTCTTATCATGATCTTCTCTGTGCTGGTGCTTATTCAAAGCAAATGAATTGGTGGAGTATTGATTGTGGTAGACACGATACTTCCCTTCTTGACCCAACTTAAAATAATTGTTGATATTTCCTTTCATGACTACTTCCTTTTTGGTGCTCAACCGTGAAATTTCTCCTTGAGAGTTAACTACCAGTACCTGACCAAGGGGTGGGGGGAAAAAAAAAGACTATTGTTCATATCAAATATGCAAATTTGATCAATTGTCTTTCAATAATTTGTAATTTATCATTCTAAATCAGTTAAGATACATCTTATGACTGAACTTCCAAAATTTAACAACTAAAACTAATTGTTTAAATAACCAAGATATGCCTGCAAAAAGAAATAAAAATAACCTCTATTAAGTGCCTATTATATGTCAGACATTAAGTACTTTCATGTATTTCAGACACACAAAACTACATGTGTAAATCACTCACCAATCATTATTTCAAGCCTACAGCATACAGGTCAGGGAAAAAGGTTAGGTCATTACATGTACTATTCCCCCAAAAATATATTCCTAAAAATACCTTTTCTTCTGCTCCTTTTACCAATTTTAGCTCCAGTATAAGAGCTCAAGGATAATCTAAAATAGTATTTTCAAAGAGTTGATCCCAATCTTCTAGTGGACTATGAAATCAACAGTGGGACTTATTCAACTTTTTTAAAAAATTAAATACAATACAATAGGAGAGAAAATAAGACAATGCTTCCCATATAGTAAGGTAAAATACTATTCCAGGAAACTGTGTGTGTCCTGGGTTGCTATGAAAAATGTCTTACCAAGGGTCAAAGTAAAAAAGTTTGAAAGCCACAGCTTTAAAGCAATCCATATGATGTTAAGAAAAGAACAATGTATATTCTCACTTATCTATCCTACAAATAATTCTCAACTGGGAGACAAAAGTTGTGGACATTTTTCTGTCAGTATGGCTAGTTGGTGGGGGAGAAACACTGAATTCTAGCTGTAATCTTTTTATTCATAACCACAGCTGGGTCGCTGTGCTGTTCTATGCACTGCACTCTGCCCTGAAAGGGTGAGCCTACCTTTAGCTGCAGGTTCACCTAAAATGACTCCATATGGATCTGAGCACTAAATCATCTACAGCTCTTTAATAATGCCCACAAATAGCCTACTCATGACCATATGTGAAAAAAACCTCTCTCTCTTTAGAATTACATACAATAAAACTAACTACAAAGTAAGAAAACATATCACTCATTTATAGCATTTCTATGCACAGATAAAATTCAGGTACACAACTGTAAGTAATCATAATATAAACCACACACTTTGGTTCCTGTTAGCCAATATACTCTTGGAAGTGGGGAAAATATAGTTCAAAAGGAGGTCTACAAACTTCCCATGCCTATTTCTAAGATATGGTAAAAAATATATGTATTTTACACTTTACTTTTTTTTTAAACAGAAAGAACACACCTCTTTACCCTCCTTAAATAATTTATTTGCTTCGTGGGCTGCGGCTGCCACCTGTTGACTCTTTAGCTGACTAAGTTTGCTGTCTGGATTCCGTAATCTGGTGATAATTCGAGTTGAACTGGATGTTCCTCTTCCACCTCCAGGAGACTCACTTATTTCCCCATTAGACTTTTCTGATTTGAAATCACCTGTTATCAAATGAAAAGCCAAAATTGAGTGCTAATAGTAAGTAAAGTATATATAATATCACTTTATCCAAAACTCTTATCTGGTACATATCTAAGATCCAGAAGTAAACAGAAAAAGTCCTTTAAGAGCCAAAGCAAATGTATTAATTCTTACAGGTTTTACTTAAAAGAAAGTCATGTCAGAACTTGACTATGAGTCATTTATTATTTTACAAGAAATTAAAAAATGCCACGTTATCTGTTTCAAAGCTCATCTACTAGAAAACAGGAAGGGCTGCTACAAATTTACAAGTAACAAACACAGTAACTCAAAATGCATACAATAAAATCTTGCCCTATGTAGTAAATGTGAATTTTTGTATAAAAAATAAAGAATATAATTAATTTAAAAAAGATTTCCATTGAAATTCTGTTTAAATACCTAATGGTTGAAAGCATATAAATATAAATGCCAAGTAAATTTTCTCCTAAAGATTCTAGATAGTTATCTGTATATGCAAATAATTATACATATAAAAATCAACAAAATTAGTTTTTTTAAATGAAATAAAGACCTCTCACATTTTCATCGTAACTTAATTTTTAAAAGTGGCAGATTTAACTGCCAAGGAGCAATATCTGCTTTCCCATGAATCTTGCTTTGGCTGAAAATTTCTATACATTCTGAAATGACTGCATCACTATCTAATTTCCCTTGGTCATATAGTTGTACAGATCTCACTTTTCTGTTTTAAAAATTTTAAGCTTTATAAAATTAAGACAGTGTGGCACTGGCAAATGAAAAACCAAACAGAAAACTTACTATACTTTATATTATAAAGAAGGAATTTTAAGTAGAGAAAAAACTGGATTGGGAAAACTGGGTATCCATTATGAAAAAAAAAAAAAACAATTCAGTAAACATTTGTCAATTTTATGTATTCAACACCCCTTCTTTCTGTCGGGGATATGCTTTACCCCTACTACAATCATATGATTTTGCAAGGACTTCAAATAAGTGTCTTGCCCTTTGGGGTGAGCAACATCACCCAGCTTAGCCAGACAGAGCACATCACTGGTTGGCCTCAGTGACTGTCCCAGAACTGGTTATATGGCCCAAACCATTCAGCATCCTATTATAATTTTGAAAATCTGGAGATGGAGGAATGGTCTTGCTTTAGAAAATTTGGAGATGGAGAAGGGTGTTATGAGCACGAAGGGCATAAATTAAATGTTGGCTACTTTTACCCCACACTATGGAGAAAACTTCCAATAATAAGAGACAATCTTAGGCCCATGGTGGTGGGAGGGAATGTTGAACATGAGAGGAAGAACAGTGACAACCTCATTTCATTTATTACTGGGTCCAATAATGCACCTGATGTTGTCATTGCTTCTGAACTTCCCAATTGTATGAGCCAATAAAATTCCTTTTTTGTTTTAAGTGAGTCTGGTGAATTTCTGGCACTTATAATCAGTAAATTCTTAACAATCCAACAGAGTATTTTAAGATTTTGATCCCATAATATGGCACTTCCTAAATTAAGATATAGCAGGGGTACTGAGTACCCTTTGCCAACCCAGACTAGAAAACTAGTAACCTGCAATGTTTGGTAGCAAAGCAGCTGGCTGCACTATCAACAATTTTCTCTTGGGTCCCATACCTATCCATGCTGAAAATTTATGCCAAGATGTGGAACTATGGTGGCCACATCTTAGGACCATCTATAAAGTCCTACAATAAAGACTTTTTAGACATTGTTTGGTCTAGGCTGGACTTCCTAAAAAGCAGAAAGGGGATGACACAGAGATTTTAAAAAGAAGCACGTAAATTTAGAGCCAACAATCCAATATTGCCTGAGTGTCAATTCTTTGCCACTTGCTAAGTTCAGTGCAAATAAGGGAAAGGAGGCAGAAAATTCATCTCTAGGGGTAAGACTTGGAAGAAAACCAGGCTGGGAGTGGAGGTCCTTATCTAATACCCCTTGCCCAAAAGCCATAAAGTAGATCACTCTGGCGTTGCCTGGAGGCAGAGTATGAAGCTGCTTTACCCCAGCCTCTGCAGCTCCTTAATATGAGGAGGCAGAAGCCTAGACAGATTTTACTCACCTGAAGGCTAGTAGAGGAGGTTAACTACATTTCTGGACATTAGGTACTAGGATGGGGAATCCAGGCAATCTATAAGGGAGTGCCATTGCCAGGGAAAATTCCAAACCTGTCAAGCTAGAATGTATGATTATTCAAAACCTACAGCAATCCTCAGCAATCCATCCCTGACAACAGCCAGCCAGAACTAGGCTGCTAAAGCAGAATAGCCTCCAAAAGGGATATCTTCCCATATGCTTCTCTCTTCTCACCCACAGCCATCCTCCCAGAAAACCAATGGCAGATACACTTATCAAAGAATGCTCTCTGCTATCAGGATAATGAAGTGTTAGAAGTAGTTAAATCCATAATTTGGCTCATGGATTTTATTATCAAGATATGCCACTTCCAGACCTAATAAAAAATAACAGACAACACAGAAATAGAAATTCTAGATACAATTACCGGATGTAATTTTGGGAAACAAGTTTTTGAAAACAGTTTCACTTGTAGGTAAGATCTTTGCATTATGTTAGGCAAAAGCATTTTTGAATTTTAATACAAAATGTTTGTACCAAGCTACCAAAGTGTGAAATTGTGATTATTTACTGTTTTCTATCTTTGCAGCATCCCTTTTTCTTTGGAAACCATTCTTACGCCACTCCAATCCTATACTTTTCCTGGCGCTATCAATCATTAATACCTTGCCTGCCCTGGCCACCGGGTGGGAACAATATGTCCAAGATAGGCCACTCAAATTCCTTCCTCAAGGGCTTTTGTTTTGGAGCAGTAATGGTGTTGCCTTTGGGTCACAGGCCTTGAAAAGATACGAATACAAACCGCTAATGCCACCTTCCCTGCCACCTGGAAAAAGTCTGTCTGTATTAGGAGAGAGTGAAGTTAACATACAAACATACGAAGATCCAAAAGTGAGAGTGAAAGGGAAGACGACAAAAAGAGTGTTGGTACCTAGGGGTCCAGTTATCCCTGATGCTTGGACTTCCCCATTACGTGAGTAATTATATTCCCTTCTCACTAAAGTTAGTTTCAGATGATCTGGTCACTTGCAATTGAAACAGTGCTAATTAAAACAGATCTTCTCCTCATACCATACAGGAAATTATACTCCAGAAGGATTAAAAACAAAGTTATGGAAGTATTATGCAAAATTACTGTAAAGTCTATGAACAACGTTGGGATAGGGATGATCTTCCTTAGTAAGACACAAAAATCCAGAGAAACCCTAAAGAATAACACTGATAAATTTAACTATATAAATGTATAAAAATTTCTGTACAAGATAACAGAGTTAAAAATAAGCAATGACCACATAACTATATATGTAAAATCAAAGATTAGCAGCCATGATACTTCATAAAGCATTCTTAAAACTCATTAAGGAAAAGTATCCAAACACAGTAAGAAAAAATTTAGCAAATTATATGAAGAAGCAATTCACAGAAAGTTGAACAAACATATGAATTAGTAAGCAGGGATCTACAAATTTTAAAATGAAATACTTTACCATTGGCAAAAATGTAAGAGACTGATGAGGCTGACTTTAGGTCAGAGTATGAAGAGATAAATATGTATGTAAATTATTGGCATAAATCATTTTTAATGTACAATGAAGCAGTAGCCGTCACTACTTTAAAATGAGCCTAACCATTTGACCCAGCAATTCTACTTATTGTTTCTATACTGCCAAACATACTTGCATAAGTACACAAAGATAATGTTGAGGATGCTAAAAATCATCACTATATATAATAATAAAAAACTGTTAATGGTCTAAATGTCCATTACTGAAGAAATAGTAAATGAATATTGTTCGTCCATACTGTGGAATACCATGCAGCAGTTAAAAAAGAATGAATTCAATTTATACCGTGAAAAGATCCACTACATCTATTACTGAGTGAATAAAAACAAGATGTAGAACAATACATGCAAAATGATCCTGTTTAAATTTCTTTTAAAAACTTTTTGTAAACATACATACATTAATGAAACTGCATGGAGAAAGATAAAAATGTTACACACCACTGTTGATGGGGGTTACCTTTGGGGAGAAGGGTGTGAAAAAGATGGATTTTTTGCATTTTTGAAAACAAAAATAATGAATGTAAGTGCTACTTATATTTAAAAAGAAAAAAGAAAAAAAAGGAAAAGAAAATCTAAATCTTCCCACTCCCATCAAACCTTCATTTAAAAAAATTAAAAATTAAAAAAAAAAGCAAAAGCTTGCTTTAATGTATGAAGTATATTCTTACCTATCTCTTCTTGAATAGAGACAGGTGTAAGAGACTCTCTTTCTCCATTTTCAGGATCATCAGCTGCCTTAGCAGATTCACTCTGGGAAGAATTTAGTTCACTGCTGCTGTTACTGTTTTCCAGATTAGGCTGAATGGAGGTAGTGGTAGCACTAGTGTTACTGCTGTCACATGTCTTGTTAGGTTCTTCTAGAAAAATAGAATACCTGATTTTTAAATTGGAAATTACATAAAAAATAACTAATTGTCAGCAAAAAAACCATTTTATTGTTTTAGGACTGTATGACTTTAAAAAGCTGCTCATGTATGAATAATGCAATGTATGAAAAGAAATTTATCATCAACATGCCATGAATTATTTTTTAAGCCTCCCAGGCTATTAACTCAGACTTTTATCATTTTAGTTTACAGTACAAAGCAGACAATTTTTCAAATACCCCACAGATGAAGAATAATAAAGCGATAATAACTATCTCAACAAAACTTACAGTGTACTAGATTCTGCAGAAATTATTTTTTTAAATAATCCCTCAAAATCTGAAATTTATATTCTTACTTTTCAACAAGCATCCAAACAGTATTAGAAACAGATTTAAACAGGATTCTTTACCTGAATTCTATGTCTCCTAATTAAAAGGTAATACCTAAATGATTGTTAATTTTAAGAACAATTTAATAGTATCACTAAGAAAATAGTTCCTAAAAGTGTATCAAAATGAACACTACCCATTACTGAAAGCCTAGGTCTTCCTATGGCAGTTCAGAAACTTAAATCCCCCTCTGCATTTCACAGTCACCAATAGGATACTCTAAATCAATCACCTAAATTAAAAGTGGTCGACACTAAATCACAAAGACTATCTCTAATATAATAAGCTCCTAAATCTATTTTGAGGGAAAAAATCCAATAATTTGATGGAAAAATGAGAAATTATATGAACAGTCACAAAAGAAATTAAAAATGGCCTAAGTCTTTATACATATGGAAATAGGCTCACAATTCAAACTAAGAGAAATGCAAACTAAAACTACACGGAGAAACCACTTCTCAACTATCAGATTGGCAAAATTCCAAGTCTCACAATACACTCAGGTGTAGAGGCAATGGGAATGCAAAATGGTACACAGTGAGGAAAAGGAATCTGACAATACCTAGAAATATTACACATGCATTTACTCTTTAGCAATCCCATGTCCAGAAACCTATCCAAAATACACTGTCAAAAACACTTAATAACTTAGTTACAGAGCTATTCATTGCAGCATTAATTATACTGGCAAAAGACAGAAACAAACAAAATGTCTATCAATAGGGCACTGGTTGAATAAAAGATGATACACACACAATGAAGTATCTCATACCATAACAAGAACTGAGGAAATCACTATATCCACTTATGTAATGATCTCAAAATTAAATGTAAAAAAAAAAGGACACATAACAGTATTTAGAGTATGCTAGTTTTTGTGTAAGAAGGGGAAAGAAATATGAATTTGTGGACATATTTTCTGCTTTTATTTGAAAAAAGGAAAACACTGGAAGAATAACCAGAATGCCACCCATAAGGGAAGGACCTGGATACCTACAGAGGAAAGGGGTGAAAGTTCTCTGAATACATAGTTACATAGTTTGACTTTGGAATCATGTAAATGTTTTACATTTTTAAAAAATTAAAATTAGAAAAAACTGAAACAAATAAAGCCTAACTGTATATCGAGTTGTTAGCATAACTACAATTATTTCAAGTGACTCTGGAACACGTATTATGACTATACATTCTTCGTGGAAATATAAAGATGAAGAACTACAAAAATCCTAACTGCCACTAAGTAGTCTTATTATCAGCAATAATATCGGTATTATGATATAACTATGACCTATAAAATCATTTCATATTACTAATTTAATGCACATTGAGGTGATATTAACAAAGAACATCTGTATCAGGATAAAACATATATAATCAAGTTACTGTTGTTAGGAACTAAGGCTTTCAGTATAAGGGAAAAGAGATACAAATATAAAAACAAAGAAACCTAGTATGCAATCCTCAATCTGAATTTAAAATGTCAATATGAATCAATGATCTTTTTCTTTTAAAAATAGGTATTTTCTAATACTACCCACCAACAAAACCTACAGGCAGTGAGAGCCCAAAAGCAATAAGTACTCTGAAGCCCAGATTGTAGTCTTAAAATATCATTCACCACTAAAAGAAATCAGGGCTTCTTGGAGGAATGACTAATTCCAGGTCTGGGGTAGAAAATGTGTAACATAAGCCTCAAACATCTTATTCTGCCAAAAGCAAGGAAGCTATCTAAGACTACTGATGCCATGGCAAAAGGACTCAAAAGCCAACATGAGGGGCTCCATTGGTTAACATAAGCAAAATGAATGATAACTACAACTGAAACAAACTGAATATATGAAGACCCATGCATTCAAATGGATGCTTAAAATGAGACAGTCACACCCCTCCCCCAAAAGTCTAAAACTTATGAATCACCACTGAAGGTAACTGGACACTAATTCCTGACTGAAAATTAGAACTGAGGAATAATTAAGCATTTATTCCTGCTCTAACTATATTTCAAGGTATTCAAATACAAATAACTTTAGTTAATGAGGGAAAATTCTTCACAGAATAATTCTAGTTAAAAAAAACATCGAAAAAATAACAGAATTAGAAATCACTATATTATAACCTCCAAACAGATAACTCATTCTGGAAGGATCATCAATGACTGAGAGGTTAAAAGGGAACTTTACAATGTTACCACCGGAACTGATCAATCTTAGCATTTGTAAAGGTAGGACAGACATCATGAGCCTTTGATGTGATAAAATATGAAGTACTCAGAACATAATTATGAAGTATGCTGGCCAAAAGTAGTTGAAAATGAATTTAATCAAGGCTTCAGAGCAAATTAACACCAAGAGGAAGGAACCAGACAAATCCTGAATGTGGGACATTCCATAGGAGGACACATTACAATTCTTCAACAAGTCAACAGCATGTGAAAGAAAAAAGTTGGGCACAGGGAAGTGCTTTAGATTAAGAGACCCAGGAGATATAAAACCAAATGTTATGTTAAATGAGGACCTTTTTGAAGTTATTTCAAACACAGCACATGTGAAACAAAACACAACATTTTAAAGTGAGGAAATTTAAACTGACTGATATTAAGAAACTGTCATCAATTTTATTAAAATGACAATGGTACTGTAATTATGTAAGACAATATCAATATTCTTTAGAAACGTATGTAGGATTGATATAACATAATATTTGGAATTTGCTTTAAAATACTGCAGTAGGAGACAACTCAAATTCATATCAACAGTTAAGGGAATAAACAAACCGGTATAGTTACACAGAGAATTATTATAATGCAGTTAATACGAAAGAACTCCAGCAACATACATTATATTAGTAATATAATAAAAAAGTGAAAAAATTAAGTTCCAAAAAGTTACACTTAACACAATACACTTAATAAAATACACTTAACACAATACACTTGCTATAAAATTTTAAATAACAAAAACAGAAATATATAGTTTTTAGCAAATCATGTAGATCAACTCAATGAGGCCAGAGTATGTGAGTTATTTATCACTTTGACAATCAGTTATCAACAGTCTTAACACTATTGGGTTTGCCCTATAAGAAGGAAAGAAGGTATTAGTGAATGCAGGATTCAGAATAACAATCACTTCAGGGGGCAGGGGCGGGGGCAGGGGATGGAACTGGGGAGATGGTTAGATGCAGGTTAGTTTCGAAGCAGGACTTTGCTTTTTGTTTTGGGTGATAGGTCCCTAGGTGTTTATTTCACTATTAAAGATAATTTTAAACCTGAAGGACTAAATTAAGAAGGACTATGCAATGAATAGTGATAAATGCAATTAACTAAGGATTATAATATATCCAATACTGTACTCCTGGGATCAAAGGGGACAAATTTTTCTTTTAAAGAATTTTTTAAATTTACTTTTAGAGAGAGGGGAAGGGGGGTAGAAAGAGAGGGAGAGAAACATCAATGTGTGGTTGCCTCTCACACACCGCCCCCACCCCCGCTGGAGGCCTGGCCCACAAATGAGGCATGTGCCCTGACTGGGGATTGAACCAGTGACTGGTTCGCAGACCACCACTCAATCCACTGAGCCACACCAGCCAGGGCCAAATTTTTCTAATTTGAGCCACAAAAGGAAAATAAATGCATTTTTAAAAAAGCATGAGTGAAGCAACAAAAAATCTTGGTAATTTTTCAATCTAAATGTTAGATATATTGGGGGAGTCCTTTATACTATTCTCTTAACTTTTGTGCATGTTTAAAATTTTTGATAACAACATTTTATAAGACAGACAGAAATGACAAATTTAAAATTTCAGAACTACAACTAACTCATGTTGGGAAAATACATGTAACTGGAAGAAAAGAGTTAAATCGCACAAATAACATCAGATTCCTCACTAATCATTCGTTTTACAGCTATAGATCTACAAAGTGAAGGATACCTAATTTATAATTGTCTAAATATCATCTCAATAAAATAATATAAAATGATAATGACATCCCCTCATTTATGAGTTCAGAGTGCATTTTCTCATAGAAATATGTTTTTAAAATATATTAGGTACTAGATAAGCCCACAAATACTTTTTTAAGACATAATATAAATAAGTATGATTTTAACCAAGAAAATAACTCTGGAATTGGAACTTAAAAAATTCTGACTATATAGGGACTGACTGTGGGAGGGTGGGGTAGGCTCAGCAGAGGAGGGCAAAGGCGGAAAAACTGGGACAACTATAATAAAATAACAATTTAAAAAAGAGATTCTGACTCTCTATAAATGTATCTTAAAACACTTTATACCCCTGATAGCTCAGTAGGGGGGGGGGGTGTCCTACAAACTGAAAGGTCACCAGTTCATTCGCAGTCAGGGTACATGCCTGGGTTGTGGGCCAGGCACCCATTTGGAGGTATGCAAGAAGCCATGTTTCTCTCCCTCTCTTTCTCCCTCTCTACCCCTCTCTCTAAAAATAAATAAATATGATATTTTTAAAAATTTTTATAGGAAGTGCTCTCTGCTATTAGGGAGATAATGGTACTGCATAAAATAATAGGCAATCAATCACCTACACCAAGATATTCTGATCTAAAAAAACCATTAACCCACTGAAAGCAAACAGTTCAGATTCTATCCTTTTAATCTTTCAAGGTTACTGAGCTGAGGATTACCCTTAACTTTTTTTTAATTTGTCCCAAGTTAATTTGTCTTAAGGGGGAAACAATGTTTTCCTCCATTTTGGTTGAGAATACTCATTTTGTTGTTGTTTTTTTTAATTATAATTCTAGAACTCTTCACATCTTTACTTCATTAGGCTACAGGATTGAGGAAATATCAAGCATTTGCTTCAAAACACCACAAAAATGGTATCATCTGCCAATATGTACATTTTAATTCTCAGAGTCCAAATGTTCTAGCCCCACAGCAAATAGTATAGGTTTTGTATTTGTAATACTGTTTTCCTTGGACATGCCACTGTACATGAATAAAAACAGAAAAACTTTTACATTTATCCCTCAAACCAAAATTATATGCAGATCTTGACCTTCAATTTTTGAACATAAACACCAAAGCCCCCCCCAAAAAACCCACACAATTTTAAGCAAAAAACTACAAGGAGAAAAAGGTAACTTTTCTATCTGACAATAAAAGGAAAAATTTTTAAAGCAAAAATATGAAGTAAAAAAATAACCAGAATATGTATAGAGACTAAAACTAGAAACTAAAACAAAACACATTAAAAAGAAAAAGGAAAAAGAGTCCTTACCTGCAGAACCTACAAAAGCCATTACTGATCAAATCAGTGAGGTAAATGCATATGGGTAATGCATTAGTTCAGCATTCAGTATCAACAGCTTCTTAGGCACTGAATTTCTCTTACAATATAATTCAAAACTAAAGCACAGTACTATATTTTAAGATGTTGTTACCCCATAAAGTTAAAATAGGTTAAAATCAATAAGTTCTTGTAATTCAAGATGTTGAAGTTTCATTATGTTCATGGAAACATTTTCAAAGCAATTATAAATAGAAATCATAGAAATAAAGTTTTATCTACTACTATTAATTTGCCTAATCCCAGTCATGAAATCTAGAGGTATAACTTAAATAAAACAAATGTTGTCTGCATTATATGTCTAAATAAAAATTCTCAATGGGAGATTTGAATTTAAGATGCTAGAAAGACATGTGTCCCTTTTTCCCTTAATAAATTAAAACTTTGACATTCAGGTACAACAGGTTTCTATCTAAACTCCAGGACAAAAATGTAAGTCTGAAATTGAGCCTTTTGATAACTACAAAGAAGTTATACTGAATACAAAACAATACTTGCTATATGGGGTTGTTCTGGGCAACATAAGCATGCTCATGAATTAAAGTGAAATGTCTGTAATGTAGATTAAGAAAAAACAACTGAACAATAGGTATTAAGGGAGTAACTTTTTAAAGTGATATTTACCAGCCTTTCCCCCAAATGCAGCCCAACCGTCTAGTTTAATCTCCAAGCTTAGCCACATAGAATCTTTGTGATCACTGTTCATACCAATACGAAATCGGCCCATTTTCCTTATGTTCCTCATGCCTACAGATTTTTAGACCATAAATTTCTAATTTTTCCTTTGCATAATGTCATTTATCATGTTATATGAAAATAATAGTGCTCTCTGACAAGACCTAAAAAATATAGATTGAAATATTATGTACATTTCTAAAGAAATTCTAAAGTAGATATATTTCTAAAGATTTTTCTGAAGATGGATTTCTAAAGATTTTAAATTCCCAGATTTTAAAAGCCCTTTCTATTCCAGAAAAGATATACCATACAACAAACACTAATGAAAAGAAAGCTGTGGTAGCTTAGAAACACTATTAAAGATAAAGGATATTTCACTATGATAAAGTTAATTCAACAAGAAAATAGAAAAATTATATGCATCTAGTAACACAGTCTAAAACTATATTATGCAAAAACTGAAAAATTTAAAACAGAAAAAGGGAACTCTATAGTAAACAGGTAGAAATAATTTAAAAGTATCTTGAAGAGAGGGGAAGAAATGTAGCAAAGATATAGATTTAAACAACACATTAAAAATCCTTGATCTAATTGTCCTACACTGCACCCAACAACTCAAAATAAATATCCTTTTCTAGTGTATATGAGACATTTATCAACATTAACCAAATGCTGGACTATAAAACAAGCCTAAACAAATCACACAATTTCTCTGACTACAGTGGGTTAAACTAGAAATCTATAACAGAAGGATAACAAGATAATCTCCAAATGTTATGGTATTAAGCAATATACTTCTATATAAGCAATGGGTTAAAAAATAACCATAAAACCACATTATAATGGAAATTAGAGAATATTTTAAACTGAATGATAAAGACATTTTGGCATTATGAGATGTAGCTGCAGCAGTATATAGAGGGAAACAGAGAGCTTTGACAGCAGACATAGAAAAAAAAAGAAAATCTAAAAATCATCAAGCGTGTCTCAAAAAGCTAGGAGGAAAAAATAATAAAGACGGTTTAAGAAACTTTTGGAGGTGATGAATATGGTTTATGCCACAGATTGTGTGGTGGTTTCATGGTTGTATATTCATCTCCAAATTCATCAAGTTGCATATTAAATATGTACAGTTTTTTGCATGTTGATTATACCTCAATAAAGTAGTTTAGCCCTGGCTGGTGTGGCTCAGTGGATTAAGTGCCAGCCTACGAACCAAAGGGTCGCCGGTTTGATTCTAGGTCAGGGCACATGCCTGGGGTGCAGGCCTGGTCCCCAGCTGGGGGCATGGGAGAGGCAACTGATCACTGTATCTCTCACAGACTGATGTTTCTCTCCTTTTCTTTATCTCTCCCTTCCCCTCTCTCTAAAAGTAAATAAATAAAATCTTTAAAAAAAATAAAGTGGTTTTAAAAAAGGGAGGGTTTAAAAGCCACAAAAATGCAAAGAAAGCAAAAGGAGGGAAATTATAAACATAAAAAAATAAACTAGAAAAAACATACAGTAGAGAGGATCAACGAAGACCAAAGTAATTTTTTTAAAGATTTTATTTACTTATTTTTAGAAAGAGGGAGAAAGAGAGGAAGAAAAACATCAGTGTGTGGTTGCCTCTCATGCACCCCTACTGGGAATCTGGCCAGCAACCCAGGCCCGCAACCCAGGCATGTGCCCTAACTGGGAATCAAACCAGTGACCATTTAGTTCGTAGGTCAGCACTCAATCCATTGAGCCACACCAGCCAGGGCCAAAAGTAATTTTTTAAAGACTAATAAAAGTTGTTAACAGTCCTGTGAGATGATTAAGACACAACAGATAACCAATTTCTGGGCTGAAAAGAGATAGTATCACTACAGATCCTGTAAACATTAAAAAGATGGGATGATTCATGCCAATAAAATTTAAAGTTTAAATTTTGGGGTAGATTCCTAGAAAAATGTAATTTACTAAAACTTATATAAGAACGCAGAAAATATGAAGAGCCCACTATTACCAAAGAAATGAAATCTACAATGAATAACTTTCCCATAATGAAAACTCCAGCACCAGATGGCTTCAGCAAACAGTTAAGGAATAAGTAACACCAACCCACAAAACTCTTGTAGACAAGGAAAAATGGGAACTTGTTCCAACTCATTTTATGAGGCCAGCATAATCTTGACACCAAAGCCTGGCATGGACAGTATCAGAGAAGGAAAACGGTAAGCCAACCTTAAAAATCCTAAACAAAATAATAAAATGGATGCAATACATCACAACCAAGTGGTATTTATTCTAGGAGTACGAGGAGTTCTTTTAACAGTTTAAAAGAAATATCAATGCAGGAACCACTGCTTCCAGTCAGGATGGAGTAGACTAGGGACTGTATTTACCCTTACCCATGAAACAACCACAGACAAAAAAGGAGACCATTTAACAGAAAATGAAAAAAGGAACTCACAGGCACTTCACAAATGAAGATATCCAAATGACCTATACATACATATACGTATATGCACACACACACACACACACAAAGGTGCTCAACATCCTCAGTCACCAGGGAACTGCAAGTTTAAACCAGCATAAGATAACCCTACTTTCCTACCAAAATGACTAAAACATTGGGGGGGGGGGGAGGGAGCAAGAAGAAAGAATTATATGAAATTTTTATAATGCTTAGAAACAAAACCTTTAATATTTCCACCAAGGTTATTAAGTATAATTCTTGATTTTTACTGGAATTACCAGTGTTTATTTTCTTGTTTTGTTCATTTACATTTTCTAATTTGTTGAAAAATACATATAGCTGCTATAATAAAAAATTCTTTTTCATTTTTAAAAAAATGCAAAAAAGAACGGCATAATGGCATTCTTGGTATAGTGTACTTATTTTGAGTATAATTTTAATTTTAAAAAGCTTCAAATATGGCCCTGGCTGGTGTGGCTCAGTGGACTGAGTGCTGGCCTGTGAACCAAAGGGTCGCCAGTTTGAATCCCAGTCAAGGCACATGCCTGGGTTTCAGGAGAGGTCGCCAGTAGGGGGGCGCACAACAGGCAACCACACATTGATGTTTCTCTCCCTCTCTTTCTCCCTCCCTTCCCCTCTCTGTAAAAATAAATAAAATATTTTTTTAAAAGTTTAAAATGTGAATTACTAATTAACTTACATTTTTCTGTCAAATATACCTTGCAAAAAGTTTCATGACAATGGTTTTCTATTATGATATGGTTTGAAATGTTAAAATAACTACATGAGCACATGCAAACAAAATTAATCTGTTAGCACATACAGAATTGGAATGGTCAAATCATTCAACACTGAGCCATTAGTATGTAAGTACTTGAAATCAAAATATCCGCTACTATGGTCTGGTGATAAAATATACAAATAAGTCTATTAGACAAAAACACCTAAATGAACTTTAAAAAGCATGAAGATTATGATGAGTTTCAAGCACTAACTGCAAGAACATTATCAAAGTCCAAATGTTAGGGGACCATTTAGCAATCAGGGATGGTACTTATGTAAGCAAGCAGCATGAATGAACATATACTTTAAAGTTTTAGGTGACATTCAGCTTTTACTACAAAAGGGAAGGATTCCCCCCATTACAGAGGCATTGATACACTGCCCTCTGTACCTGGCACGTCCTGGGGGAGCTCAGATGCCACCTTCTTCTCTGCCATGTTGCTGCTATCATGGGTTTCTGAGAGACACCCCACAGGACTCCTCCCTGCAGAGGGACTAGTCTCTTCTGAAGAAGCATTTGTTGTGTTGTCGCCAAGATTTGCTGACTCAGAGTTACCTTTATCCCCAACTTCTGTTGGCTCTACAGTAAAATGCACAACAAAACTTTAAAGATATCCTTTAAAATTGCTTTAGGACATATGGTCTCATTCAATCAACTACTAAAAATGAATGATCACCAAAAAATCTGCTTTTATTTGATGGCCATTTTGAAGCTATTAGAGATTTTGGGCTATTTTTGCAGTAGGTAATCCAAAGAGTATTTAAGAATACTTAACATGTTAAGAATGTTTAAGTAATTAATATGAAAATGAACAAATTTTATCATATATAAAAGTGTATATTCTGGTATTAAAGTAATGATTTTTCACCAACAAATCTCATAGGGAAATGGCACCTTATTAGGAAGTATAAATAGATATGAATATAACATTATAGCAAATCAACCAATATATATAAATCATAATCACAATGATTATGTATGTTACAAGGGGGAAGGATATCCTAAGCTCTTCAGAAATACAAAATTAAATAGTTGTTTGTATAAAAGTGATTCCTTTTTATTTTGCAAATAAAACTGCAAATTTCATAAACAACACTGATGAAATATTTTTTTTAACCAAGTAATTTTTTTACCCTCAGATTTTCCTTGCTCAGGATCATCATCTGGTGCTTTGTCATCATTATCTTTTTCAAGGGACTGGTCTTCAAACTCCTCTCTGTTTTTCTCAGCATCTTTGGAATTATTTTCAGTTTCATTGTTGTCCTTTTCTATTTCTTCTGGGCTTTTAACAATATCAATCTCTCCCTTTTTTGCCCTTATGGATTCCAAAATTTCTTCTGTAATAAAAACAAATTTAAAAAAACATTGTTTCCATATATACCAAATACAATAGTAACACAAATGCCACTTAAAGGGTGTCAATTCAGGTTATTAAAGTTAAATGTTAACCATCTGTGCCTGTGGTTCATGCAAGCATTGTTCTGCTGCTTTTTTGTAACTTCTTTCTCTGACAAGAGAAACCTAGTTCACATTATCTACAATATGTCTATTTGGTTAATACTAGTATCCATAGTAGTTTTAGAATAGATAAACTGTATACCTCCATGAGAATTAAATTTACCAACTAGAGTACAATGTTTATAAAGAAGAAGAAACATTTTTAATGCCATACTCCCATGGTACTTCTTTTTGGACTTTTACATTTCCTTGTTTCTATTTCCTTAAGTGTTCTCTACCTTCATTTTTGTCAGTATTTCTTAAATTGTAGGTACCCAGAATGTTTCTTAGAATTAGAAAAACCCTGTAAGGAATATTGACCTTTCTGGTAATGTGATTACATTTGAGCTGATGGGAGTTAATTCCTCATTCTCTCACCTTCTCTACTAATTCCTGTAAGAATTTGGAGGCAATGAACAACTAAGACAGCTATAGGAAAATTTCAAATGGAAGTAATTCCAACTAGCATATTTATTTCTTTCTCATCATCCAAGTCAGCCCAGGATCCTTTTTTATACTATTTCTTTACATTCCTTGACCTATCTAAACATATTGTTTTCAGTTCTGATTTACCCCAGCTACATTTATTCATGTTAGGTACATTAAATTTATCGATGGAAGTATCTCAAATCACTCTTTTCAAAAGAACTTTCCCCCCCAAAACAGCTCTACCCTCATCTTCCACTGCCAGATTTTCCTAACTAAACTGTTGTACATTATGCCAACTTCCCTGGTAAAAAAACCAAACATTAAAAAAAGACCTAAGTTTAGACCATCTAAATTAGATGAAAAACACAGACAGAATGACCACAAGTCTCTGATTTTATATAAGGGTTCTAATTTCAAATATTCTATCATGTTACCACTCTAATATGCATGCATATATTTTATCGATCCAAATGTGCTTGTTTTAGATCTGAAAAACTGTGGTACCCATAGCCATAAGAAAAACAAACCAGAAAAGTCAGGGAGATGAAAAAAAATTAAAGGATAAAAAGAAATCAGTTAACATATATATTCTATAAACATGTACATACATTCTATATACTTCACAGGAACATTTCAAAACTAATCTGAAAGAATTAACACACTATGTTTTTAAAAATCTCTTCTTAGAAAAATTTATTACCAGCCCTGGCTGGGTAGCTAGGTTGGTTACAGCATCATCCTGATATGACAAGGTTGCAGGTTCAATCCCCAGTAGGGGCACATACAAGAATCAACCAATGAATTCATAAATAAGTAGAACTACAAATTGATATCTGTCTCTCTCAAAAGATCAATCAATCAATAAATAATTAAAAATAATTTTTAAAAACTTATTCCACAAATAAACTTCAAATGAGCAACATAAAGCATAATACACAATTACCATAAAGGTATATTATCAAACAAATACAGTAAACCATTTAGTGCTACACATAGTAAATTGTAGAATCTAAATGATGGGCATATAGGTGTTTACTGTATAATTCTCTCAACCATTCTGTATACTTGAAAATTTTCATAATATTAGAAAAAAAAACTCCACTCCTAAATACAGAATTAAATTCTCCTAAAGTGGACATATATGTATATAAAAACCAGAGGATTCTAAATGTAAAAGATGTATGCAATTTGAGAGGTTAAAAAAGTCAAGTCACTAGGACAGGCTGTGATTCTGAAATTACTGTTATGATACTCAAACTTTTCTAGGCTATTTCAGAACCCCGGTAGCTTCTGTTGTTTTCATCTCATAAAATCCCAAGTTAAAGATCACACTGGAACCCCTGGCCGAGTAGGTTGGTTGGTTAGAGAAGCACATCCTCCCCATAAGCCACAGTTGCAGGTTCAATCTCTGGTCAGGGCACACACAAGAATCAACCAGTGAAAGCATAAATAAGTAGAACAGCAAATCAATGCTTCCCTCTCTTCCTCTTTCTAAAATCAGTAATTTTTTTTAATTTTAATTGATTTTAAAGAGAGAGAGGAAGGGGGGGAGAGAGAGAGGACAGAAGGGAGTAGTAAGAGAAACATGGATTTGTTCCACCCATTTATGCATTCTCTGGCTGAAGGAAGGGAGAAGAGCCCACCAACCCATTCACCCATTCCCTTACCCCGTTTTGAATGCAGCCTGCTTTTGCAAAGTGGTATAATCAAAGGGACTGTGTCCTTCATTGAATTATGTATTAAAGATAGTAAAGATGTTAATGTAAATTTTGAAAACTCCCAACTTATAGTTGTCTTGGACGCAGTGATAATTTTAAACATTTAAATGAAATTGACTTGCCCTGGCTGGTATAGCTCAGTGGATTGAGCACAAGCCTGTGAACCAAAGGGTTGCTGGTTCAATTCCCAGTCAGGGCACATACCTGTGTCACAGGCCAGGTCCCTAGTGGGGAACACACAAGAGGCAACCACACATTGATGTTTCTCTCCCTCTCCTTCTCCCTCCCTTCCCCTCTCTCTAAAAATAAGTAAATAAAATCTTTAAAAAAGTGAAATTGATCTTTTCACCATATAAATCCAAATGGTTCCAAGCATAAAAGAATGGACATATCAATTTTATGTTGTTTAGGAAAAGGAGAATCTGACCAGTCATGGCCAAGGTTAACAAAAGAACAGGCAAAGCTTAATTGGCTTCGTGTGAACTTCAATAATTGGAAAGACTAAGAAGATGATTCAGATGAAGACACGTCTAATTTTGATTGTTTCTCTGAGGTGATGAACAACACAGGTGGTGATGAGGACACAGATTTACCAAAAGTAGATGGAGCAGATGATGATTCACAAGACAATGATGATGAAAAACACTTGATCTGAAATAAGGAATGTGTCATCACTGGATCTTGATAAAGAAAAATAACTTCTCTGTAAGATTTCATAATTAGAGAATTCCTGAGTTGATCACTTTAAAGGCAGATGCAGCATTTGTCTCCTTTAACCCATTTTTCAACCTGTTTGTTTTCTTAAAGGCTTCACTAAGGTTTGTATGGGGCAGTTTTAAGTCAGCTAAGGCAATGACCTTTCACATGAACATTTCACAGACTCCCATGACGCTGTTGAGGTCCTAGGCAATTAATACAGCAGTTGTGATAAAACTATTTCACCTAAGTCTCCTTTACTTCATAACATAGATATTGACATGACACAAAGCTCTTGGATTACAGAAAAGTAACTAGGTTTAGATTTTAGAACATAGACTCAAATTGGCTGAAACAAATTGGTCAATACCTTAAACTTGTAACCTGTTGTTCCTCTGGTGTATTCTTCAGGATTGTTCCACTAAAGTTTGATTTTTTTTCAAAAAATTACTTCAAATATGTACATAAGTAATCACCAGTCAGTGCTCCAAATGCATTTAGTTAAAACTAGTGAATGCCCTAACTTAGATGGTTTTTGAAGCCTGTACTTTTGGTATTGTTTGATCCTTAAACTCTTACATCTCTTAGCATGGAGGACAAAGGCTATACATTTAGACCAAATCTGTATTTGCATTAAGAGTATAGCTTAAGAGTATGGCAATGAGTGAAAAGAAAAATGTTAATACACTACTGGATTTTTTATTTACTTTTTTCGATCCAGCCTGTTTCAGGGCTGAAAACCTCAATTTATGTTCATGATAGTGGGGATTTTTTAAATGTCAACATTCTTTCTAATAACCTGTTGGAAGACCTCAAAAAAGAAAACACAGGTGATACTTATTAAAACAACAGAGTGGCCCTGGCTCGGTAGCTCAGATGACTAGAACATTGTCCTGATATGCCAAGGCTGTAGGTTCAATCCCCAGTCAGGGCATATACAAGAAGCAATAAAAAAATGCGTAAGTGGGTAACATATCAATCTCTCTCTCTTTCTCATTGATAAATAAAAAAATTTAAAAATAAATAACTTAAAAAAAAACCCCGAGTGTATCTTGCAAGATTTTAAAAAATGGCAATAATGCTTTTCTCTGGAAAAGGGAAAGAGAAACTGGGGATTATGAAGGTCAGATATATATTTTTCACTGTGTAACTCTTTGTACTATTTAAACTTTTAAAAAATATACCATATGTACCTTATTATCTTTTTAAAAGCACAGAATTTTTAAAAAGCAAAAACTTGAGCAACAAAATGAGTAAGGTAGTAATTGAAATATAATCCAAAGTATAAAATTAAAATATCCATGAATTTACACTGATATAAATAAATTACTGAATAAATAAATGTAGAACAGTCATATCTCCTCTTGTGCAGAAATATACCAAATAATTTATGCAGACAGCTGCTCCCTCAAAGAGGTGGAGCATAACACCCCACCCCTAAGTATGGGTTGTGCATAGTGACTTTCTTCCCAAAGGCACAGAATGGGTGGCAGGAATTATTTTACAATGTTGAAACCTGACAAACACTATTTCGACCAGACAATCAAGGTTAATAGAGTCAGTGACACATCATGTTGATAGCATGTACTTTTGATAAGATGATGAGAATGGCACTTCATCTTTGTGGTCTTGCTCCCCCAAATCCATAATCCCAGGTTAACTATGAGAAGAACATTGAGACAAATCCACACTGAGGACATTCTACTAAATACCTGACCAGTACTCCTCAAATCTGTCAAGCTCATCAAAATAAGGAAAGTCTGATAAACTGTGAGAGTGTAGAGTGGGGCTGTCAAACTCATTTTCACTGAAGGCCACATCAGCCTCGTGGTTGCCTTCAAAGGGCTGAAATAATTATAGGACTGTATAAACATAACTACTGTACTTTTCAGACTATAAGACACCCCCCCCCGCAATTTTGAGGGGGAAATGGAGGTGCGATTTACAGTCTGAATGTAGCTTACTTGGCTCACTACAGGATTTCTGCTTTAAAGGATGTTATTAAATATTTTACCACATGTTTTGCTTCAAATTTTTTTTCCTATTTCCCTACTCTAAAACCTAGGTGTGTCTTATGGTATGAAAAACACGGTACTCCTTAACTGTTAAAGAGTTGAAATTACATTCAGCCCTTTGAAGGCAACCATGAGCCTGACTTAGCCCGGTGAAAATGAGTCTGAACCCCCTGGTAGAGGAAACTAAAGAGACAAGATAACTAACTATAATGTAGTATCCTAGATGGGATCATGAGACAGAAAAAATACATTAATAAACACTAAGGAAATCTGAATAAAGCATAGACAAGTTTTACAATGTATTAGTACTGGTTCATTAGTTATGACAAATGTACCACAGTAACATAACATGTTAATAATAGAGGAAACCTCATAGAACTCCCTGTACTATCCTGTCAACTTTTCTGTAACACAAAAATTATTCTACAATTAGAAGTTTTAATTAAAAAAAAAGCAAAGAGTAAATTCAAAAAGGATACTATTTCTCATAATTAAACATAGGATTCCCACCATGGTTTGTGTGGCTCAGTGGATTGAGCGCCAGCCTGTGAACCAAAAGGTCGCCAGTTCAATTCCCAGTCAAGGCACATGCCTTGGGTTGCAGGCCAGGTCCCCAGTTGGGGGTATGCAAGAGGCAACCTGTATCTTTTGCAAACTGCTATTTCTCTTTCTCCCTCCCTTCCCTTCTCTCTAAAAACAAATAAATAAAATCTACTAAAAAGAAAAAAGGATTCCCAGAAAGGTTTAATAAGTTAGTTGAATTAAAGAAACAAATAAGCCCTGGCTGGGTGGCTCAGCTGTTTGGAGCATCATCCCATACACCAAAAGGTTACAGGTTTGATTTCCATTCAGGGCTCATACCTAGGATGTAGGTTCCATCCCAGATCAAGGTACATATAGGAAGCAACCAATTGATATCTGTCTCTCTCTCTCCCCCACCTTCCTTTCTCTCTACAATAAACACATCCTCAGGTGAGGATTAAAAAATAAAAAAGAAACAATTTGGGGAATATTAGTAATGACCAGGACAAGATATAAAGCTCTATGAAGTATATAGCATCCCTAATTTATGATGAGATGAGCAAGGTTCTCCTGGGAAAATGAAATAGAATTTAAGTAAAATATACACACTTGAAATTTTTAATACATTTTCAAATTTTGTAGTGATTTCATTCCAAGAGTTTATCTCAAATTTAACAAAAGTATTATGAGAAAATTTCCCTCTCACCATTAGCAGCTGCCAGAAAGGATTTGTTACTGCCCCGTGCCTTATTGGTCAAGTCCTCAGTTATGTCCATGTGCCGGTGGATTTCTTCACGCATTTCTTCCAGAGTTTTGCAGAGTTCTGCTTCCCAGTAATCTTTGTCTAGACAGTCAATTAATTCTGCAAGTTGGACCTTTGTACTGTAATACCAAATTTTCTTTTCATTTTCATTTTCTGTATCTTCTTCTCTGTTTAAAAAATAGTACAAAAACACTTCCTATGTTAGACATAATGGCACTTATCTGGAAACTTCACCTATCCAGAAGAAGTTAAAACACATAACACAAAGTTTGTAAACTAAAGCACAATATATTTGCCCACAAGAGATCCCCTCAAGTCTCATTCAAGCTCAAGTTTTTCTTATTTTATTTGAGCAACCTCTAATTATTTTGATTTCCTAGCCCACAGAGTTTAGGATAAAAGAATTTATGAATATGAATAGCGGTGGGGAAAGGAATTAGTACAGCAGCACAGAAGTGTATTTAAAAATATGACCTCAAAATTCCGAACATGTGAGTACTTGGTGGAGGGCAGTCTTGGTTTCACCTGTATCGACTTTAAGATCACCGTAATAATGAGGATTTTAACTTGAAATATTTAAACTCTGTACGTGGCAAGTACAGAGCAGGTCTACATTACAAGATAATTTAGAAGCATTTCCATCAAAATGGCTTAAATGATCTGCTAAATTCTGGTCCTTGAAGGAGTCGTTTCAAAGGAACAATAGTATCTCATTGCTCTACTTTTCATATGGACAAAGCTCAAACTGGGAAGAGTAGCAGCTTCCTTTACTGCTTAAATCTCTCCCAAGGTCCCGTTCACTTGCAACAGAGGTAGAGACTTCAACAGAGATGGTCACTAACTAAAAACAGGCAATTTAATGTCTAGTGTCTAGGACCAGACTTAAGAGAAACACATGTGAGGGTATTTCTTCTCTCATTAAAAAAAATCCAGGAGTGTACGTGAGGTACACTTGATGAAAAAGAGTCCAACTTTCCTGTCTACTCAAAAGCAAACTCATAGAGTTGAAAGAACTGGGCTTTCAGAAAGATTGAGCTTTAAATGGGCTCAGTCGCTGCTTAGATATGTGAACACAGACTTGGACAAGACACAGATGCAGCCTCTCTAAGGCATTTTATTTACCATAACAATAGCTGTCTTCAGGGTCACTGTAACAGTCAAAGGTATGATAATAATGCATGTATCATAGTGCCTGGGCACATCATTAGTGATCAATAAATATAAAATATTATTACTATTAAGATAGTAGATAAATGAAAATTTAGCAGAATTCCAGGAATGAATCACTAAGTGATTCTAAAGAAAGAAAGTAAATCATGGATAAATAAAAGGCTATCAAAACTATCAAAATTTGAAAAGAAAAAAGATTGATAAAGGGTTCCTTTATCTGGCTTTTGCTCTTTCAAATCAGTATCTGCTGGCATATGAGATTAGTATATGTCTGTTAGAAGCTTTTTACAACAATTTCTGAAGATCATTTCTTAAATCTATTACAGATTTCACTCTATAATGGATATTTCTACTGACTTATGACTGAGCAATGACAATGGTCTTATTTCAATTTACAATTTTAAGGATGTCAGAGACCTAATCAAAAAAATTAATAAACAGTTGTAAAAAGGCAATTAAAAAATCCAATTAAATGACAGTATCAAATCAGAAAGCACTTAGTGAGCTTTGACTGAGCATGAATGTTACAGCAATGCCTGATTCTTTTCAAATAGGTGTTTTTTAAAAAGATTTTTATTGATTTAAAAGTTTTTTACTGAGAAAGAGATGTATCAATTTTTGTTTTACTTATTTACACATTTCTTGGTCAATTACTGTATGTGCCCTGACCAGGGATAGAACCTGCAACCTAGTGTATCAGGACAACGCTCTGCCTGCCTGCATGACTTGCCCAGGGCTATTCATTTATTCTTAGAGAGAAGGGATGGAGAAGAGAGGGAGAGAAACACCAATGTGAGAGAGAAACATCAATAGATTGCTTCTCTAACGCACCCTGAACAGGGGCTGAACCCCCAGCCCAGGCATGTGCCCTGTCCTGGAATGGAACTAGTGACCTTTTTGCTTTGAGGGACGAGCCCAACCAATTGAGTCACACGGGTCAGGGCACTGTCTGATTCATTTTCTAAAATGTCACTCTTAAGGATTTCCCCTCTTATAAAGATGTTAACTTCTCTCTGTAACTGTTTGCTTTTTTCTTTTTCAGAAATATCAACAAATTTCAATGGAACAAGAAAAACATTCTACATAAAAATGTTCTTAGGGTAATTTACAAGCATAAGATATCAACATTAAAATGAGATGTTATGGAAATAAATTTAATTAAATGGCCATTCTGTCCATTTTTTCAAGCAACTCACAGACTATATGAAAGGGTCCCTAACGTCTGACTTAGCAGAATGTCCATCTTAACAAAGAACACTTACTTATAATTTTAATCTTAATTTTCATCTTCACAGCGAACTCACTACTTCATATGGCAGTCTGCTCTAAACTGGAATTGCTCTTTTAGAAAGGTTTTCTCTTTAATGCGACAATGCAAACCTAACACGTCCACCAATTAGTCCTGGTTCTGTCTGTAAAAGTTAGGCAAAATCAACCTAACACATCCTTCCATCTTTCAAATCTTTCACAACATTTATAACTTTCACTTTTTTTTCTCTTCAGGACAAATATGTTCAAATATTTTAATCATTCCTCATACAACTTGTTATCCAGAGTCTTCAGTATCCTATTATTCTTCCCCTAAATGTAGTTTGTCTGTGTCCCTCTAAAAAGGTGTCACACAAGAACTATTTTTAATTTTACTCATCAAAGATTAATACTTAACACTTACAATATTTTTCTTCTTGAAGCTACATGTAGAAAGACAAATTATTTAAGTGCATAACGCAGCAAAAAAGAATGAACAATAACTGCTAATGCTTTCAAAGAAAAGTTGTTTTTAATACTTATGACTTGGGCACATTTACACAGCTTATATTATCAAAATTATTTGTTCTAAGTTTAAAAGTGACAACAGCAGCTGTCTTATATAAATATACATTGATCTCTATGTACATTTGGTTTTGGAGGATTTGGTTTCTACAGAAGCTCTGTCCCTACAATTTTCCTTATGTATACCCAAATTGGCCTGGCATCCCTACAGACACTAATCAGCTCAAGATGCTCCCGGGATGGCAGGAAAGGATGGTTGGGATGAAAATCTTTGCCAAAAAATATACTTATGAGCAAACATACATATGTGTGCCTACATTTTAAAATCTGTTTGGCTTTTACTATGGCAAGATGAGTAAGAGGTTAGGGACGAACATTAAGTTTTTAGTTTTAGTTCTAAACACACCTACAGAAACAAAGAATAAAAGGAACACTAGTATATATTGGGTTGAAAAGAATGCCCCCAAAATTCATGTCTACCTGAAACCTTAGAATGTGACCTTATTTGGAAACAGGGTCTTTGTAGACGTAATTAACTACGGTTCTTGAGATGAAATCATTCTGGATTTAACATAAGCCCTAAATTCAATGCTGGGTGCCCTTATAAGAAAAGGAGACACAAAAAAGAAGGTGATGTGAAGATACAGGCAGAGATGCAATTGATGCTTCTGTCTATAAGCCAAGAAACATCAAGGACTGCTGGCAACCACCAGAAGCTAGGAGACGGGTCCGGAAATGAGTTGCCTGAGAGCCTCCAGAAAGAACCAATCCTGTGACACCATGATTTCAGACTTCTAGTCACCAGAATCATGACAGAATAAACTCTTGTTATTTTAAAGACTCAGTTTATGGTAATTAGTTATGGCAGTCCTAGGAAACTAATACAGATTGTGACACTGAGAAATTAAGTGTTATAACAAAATACCTAAAAAATGTGGAAATGGCTTTGGAATTGAATAATGGGAAAAGGCTGGAAGAATGAATGTGAGGCACTTGCTGGAAAGGCATAGACTGCATTGAAGAAGTGACAGGCAAAGATTAGAATTACAAGGTCTGTCCAGAAGGTATCCTTCCATATAATATGAAAAATGGAGACATTCATTGAAAATACAAGAAACATTGTACGTAGAACAATGACACCTCAGTGCCCTTCAAAGCAGGCACCTTGGGACTTCACAGAGTTCTCCCAATCACCGTAAGCTGCCCTGTCGTATTTTCCTGAATCTCACCAACAGTTTGAAAGGCGATTTTAGTTCTGGGGAAAGCCAGAAGTTGCAGGGTGCCAAATCTGGGCTGCAGGGGATCTGGGTCATCTGGGCGATTTGATGTTCTGCCAGAAAACTCTGCATGATATGTGATGCATGAGTGGGGATGCTGTTGTGATGAGGCTGCCAATCACCAGTTTCCCATAGCTGCAGCCTTCTGAATGATTGAATAGCTTCTGTGGGGGAACATTTCAGGCTTAACGCAAAATTTGATGCAGATTTGTTGCTCTACTTGCTCAGTCATCTTGAATGCGACAGCCATACAGTACACATGCTCATGCAACAGCGTCTACCGCCCCCACTGACTAGTACCCTGAAGTTGTCATTGTTCACGCATGTGCATTCCAGTCCACTCTCCTAGGCTGCCAGGTTACATCGATATTGCACAAACCATTCTCACTGTATTAACAATGGCCGGACTTTTCCCGGACAGACCTTGTATGCTGCCAACAGGTCAGAAGCTGGAAAGGGCAAGGAAGGATTCGTTCCTAGAGCTTTCAGAAGGAGCACAACCCTACTAACAACTTTATTTTAGACTTCTAGCGTCCAGAACTGTAAGAGAATAAACTTCTGCCATGCAGTTTGTGGAACTTTTTTATGGCAGCCACAGGACACTAATGCAGGTAGGGATTCAACAATTAAAGACAACGAGTAGGTCAAAATGCCTAAAACTGAATACTGATTCCACTACTTACTAGCTGTGTGATGTTGTATAGATTACTTAACCTCTCTCTGCTCAACTTCTCCTAACATCAAAATGCTGTCAGGAGGGTTGAGTTAAAGTATGTAAAGTACTTAGAATACACCTCATGGGCGCAATAAGCAGAGTTGCTATTATTTTCCTCATCTTTCAAACTGTGCGATATCTACCTTATGACAAATATTTACAAATGAGATGGTTGTTTAAAAAGAAAAAGGCAGCCCTGGCTGGTGTGGCTCAGTGGACTGTACGCAGGCCTGTGAACCAAAAGGTCACATGTCTGGGTGGTGGACCAGTCTCCTAGTTCCTCTTCCTCTATTTCTTCCTCCCTTCTCCTCTTTCTGAAAATAAATAAAAAGGAAAAAGAAAAAGGTAGAAGTGTTTCAGGATACAAAAGGGAGAGGTTCAGAGAAAAAAAGCCCTGGGAAATAACATAAATAGGCCTAGACTTGAAGGGTAAGTTAGCCAAAAAGTTTTTGGATGTTAAGTTTGCTTTTAATTTATTTATTTTGGGGGGTGGTAGGAAGCAAGAGAATTAAATGTACAAAGTTAGGGACCTGCGAACTTTCGGTTAACAGCAAACCCAAGTAATGGAAAGGCTTTTCAACTTGGAGGAAAAGACGACCTGATCAGAATTGCTGTTTAAAAAATCATCCTGCTATGAAACTGAGAATAGAATTGGGGAATGGGGAGTTATATATATACCAGTCAGGAGGCCATTAAATTAGTCTACTGAGATAATGTTGGCTTGTATTACGGTAGGGACGCTGAGAATGGAGAGAAACTGATTCAATATTTAAGAGGTAATTAAAAAGCATAACAAACAATATAGTCCAAAAGACTATTCTCAGGTTTCTAGCTTGAGCAGCTGGTTGATGGTGATCCCATCTACTAAGATGGGAACACTGAATGAAAAGGCAGGTAATGGGGAGGATGTGATGAGTTACACTTTAGACATGTCATGAGGTGCCTGCTGCTGGACATACAGAACTAGAAATGGGCAGAAGTATAGTAATAGATGTCGGTTTGATGACAGCCAAGCCAACAAATAAACAGGTAGCTTACAGCTAGAATGAGGAAATGCAAGTAGAAAGCTGTACAGGTCAAAAAATATAATTTAGCCCTGGCTGGTGTGGCTCAGTGGATTGAATGCCGGCCTGTGAACCAAAGGGTCACTGGTTCGATTCCCAGTCAGGGCACATGCTTGGGTTGCAGGCCAGGTCCCCAGTAAGGGGCATGCGAGCGGCAACCACACTTTGATGTTTCTCTCCCTCTCCTTCTCTCTCAATTCCCCTGTCTAAAAATAAATAAATAAAAATGTTTTAAAAAGTATAATTTAGTTTTATTTAGCAAATGAAAAAAATATACAGTTTTAAAATGCTGTGTTCAAGGTAATTTTATTCAGAGGAGAGTGACAGGTGAAAGGTCAATTTTTCTAATTTGGCAATTCCTATTTTACTGAAAGCCTCAGTGTCACAGCAAATGATTGAGAGAATGAAAGCAATATTTAAGAAAGATTAGCTTTCAGATAATGGATTAAAATCAATCACTAAATTGTTTATCCAATATCTTGGTTCCAGATGCAGACAAAAAAGAACGTTTCTTTTATTATATGTTTCACTAACCTATATTAAAAAAAACATTTTTAAATGAGTATTAAACAAATAAAAGCAATAATGGAATAACTCAATTTCTACAAACTACTAGCAATATAATTAAAAATTGTTCACTGCCTCAGGCTTTGTTTTAGGCATGCCTTCCTTGAACATCATTCATCATTTTCAACTTACGGGCTTTCAGGGAGTGTATATACCAAATCTTTACATACTGTGAACTAAGCGGGGTACATGGCTTCAAAACTTTCACCAGGAGTACACATATGGTCTACCACAAGGGGGCACTTAAACGGAATTTGTCTTATTCAAACTTTAGAAAGATAATCTTTCAGATTTACTCAAATTATTGACAAAGAATACTTAATTATCACTAACAATGATATTTAAAGTTTCATATTTGACTTTAGAAAGAAAACAGTCAAATGTCAAAGCATAAACAAACATATCCTTATTTGTCTGAAATTTTCCATTAAATTTAGTGTTTTACTATGCATTTACAAAAGCCATTTGAGGGACTATAATTACACCTTTCAAAAACAAATAAACTTAAGAGAACAGTTTCGTTGTCAAACATGTAACAAAGAATTTTACTGTTCAATTTAGAAAAGTAGATTATTTCATTTCATTAATAATGTAGCACAAACCCATCCATAGGTGGATGGATTCAAAGACGATGTCTTTTTTCTTTTAAACATTAATTTTATGACCCAGACTTGGAAGTTTTACTTATTTTACATATGTTTCCAAAGTTAGCTTCAGATAATATTTTTAAAGATTATATTTATTTATTTTTTAGAAAGAGGGGAAGGGAAGGAGAAAGAGAGGGAGAGAAACATCAATGTGTGGTTGCTCCCAGTTGGGGACCTGGCCTGCAACCCAGGCATGTGCCCTGGCTGGGAAATGACCAGTGACCCTTTGGTTCGCAGGCCTGTCTGTGCTCAATCCACTGAGCTACACCAGCCAGGGCCAAAGATAATGCCTTAAGTCCTCTGATTCATGCCATTTCAGAAGTTTGCACTTATTTTAACTACATTCAAAAAACTCCTTTCCTGCTTGCCTGAGTGTTGTTTTATATACTGATACAGATATATTAGGAAACAAAACATTTTTGGAGTGACAATTTATTTTATATTTTCTAAAACTGCCTTAGTCTCAAATTTTTAAAGATCTCAGAAATACTCAGCTCAGGTATAGCAAAAACCACTACACTATCTTTCTCTCACCAGTTATAAGCATTTGTTTTAACAATGCTTATAAATCAAAGCAAGTGGCAGACTTCTGAAGATGATGGCTTGGAAACTATGCTACAGTATAAAATTAGTTATGGAAAATATTTTCATAAATAGGTTCTGAAAAAAATTCCAGGTCTCACTTTCTAACAGCCAAGCCCTGGGGCAAGTTACTTAACTTCTCTGAGCTTCAGTCTCTTCATTTGTAAAATGCAGATAAAACAGTATGTATATATTGGGTTCTTGTAAGCATTAATGAAAAAACATATATAAAATGTAGCCCTAGCTGGTGTAGCTCAGTGGATTGAGCACCAGCCTGCAAACCGAAGGGTCGCCAATTTTATTACCAGTGTAGGGCATTTGCCTGGGTTGTAGGCCAGGTCCCTAGTAGGGGATACGTGACATGCAACCACACATTGATGTTTCTCTCCCTCTCTTTCTCCCTCCCTTCCCCTCTCTAAAAATAAATAAAATCTAAAAACAAAAACAAAAAAGGAAAAACATATATAAAATGTTTATAACACTGTCAAGCACATAGTAAATGCTCAATAAATGTTGCTGTTGCCTACTGTTATACTAGCCCATCACCAACTAATTACAACTTGGTCTAAAATCTTAAAACCAAGGCCTAAGCCTGTGATTATTGTGTAATAAGCCTTACAAATGTCAACGCCTACCTATTTGTGGACCTAGCTCCTTTGGCCTCTCTCTGGCCCCAAAGGGGAACATAGGAAAGGTAGTAAGAGGCAGTGAGCATGAACATCCAAAGGGTGAAGAAAGGAGGATAGGAGAGGGAAGCATAGGAATGGGAGAAGAGGAGCACAGAATAAATTTCACTTACTTCCTAATTTGTTCACAGCAATCCTAAGGACTCTGAGCCCTTTGGGGAGGACTTGAGACTTGGTGAACATGGCCTACTAACTGCTGTCTGTCTATAAAGACAGTGTCACTGACTTTTCGTTTAAAATAAAATACAACATTAAACTTCAACCCAAAATGTGGTTACAGTTATCTCACCATTTTTAATGACCTTGAAAAGTTTCCATGTTACCACCTCCACAACAAGATGTCAAAGAAAAGGGGGGGGGGGTAGGGAAGCACAATAAACACCTTGACCAGATACTTGGGAGGTTGGGGCAAGAAAAAAAATTACACAAATTTCTAAAAATAACTGATCCGAACCAACTGTATATAAAACTTTACATACTGTTTCTCATATCAGTTTCCGGATTAAGGTAATATAGACTGAATCCACATATCTCATTTTGCTCCCTCCTAAAACCCTCTTAAACTGTTAAACAAATAAAGACAAAATTCACAAGGATAGAGAAAATGGGAGAGACAACAAAGTATTTTTGGAAGCAGAAAAGCAAATGGACAAGAGGTAACTCCTTAGCAGATCCAAGAAAGCCCAAGCCCCAAACCAAAAGGGTGAAGCTGAGGACAGTAACTCTCCTTAAAAACCATCGAAGCCCTGACTGGTGTGATTCAGTGGGTTGAGCATCGGCCTGCGAACTGAAAGGTCACCTGTTTTGATTCCCAGTCAGGGCACATGCCTGGGTTGTGAGCCAGGCCCCCAGCTCAGGGGGCTACTATGCAAGAGGCAGCAGATGGATGTTTCTTTCATGCATCAATGTTTCTCTCCCTCTTTTTCCTCCCTTCCCCTCTGTAAAAAAATAAAATCTTTAAAATAAATAAAATATTTTTTAAAAGGCACTGAAAATAAGGAGGGAGGTATATACAGCAGAGAACTGCTTGAATGCTGTTTAAGGAGCAGATCCTTAAACCACCTATCCTCTTCAACCCACCAAAGGTTTAGTGTCTACTGAAGATGGTAAAACAGGGTCTTGGGACCAGGGAACACAAGGCTCAGGTGTGAACAATGGGACTGCACAGAAAATCAAGGGCACTGAGTGGCTATACACACCGTAGATGTTGTACGCATGTGAAGTACAGCCCGCTTCCACCACTCAGCCAGCCAGACCCTCATGCTCCAAGCAGAACACCAGAAAGGATCTCTCTGGGCCATCTGACCAGCTCAAGAAGGAGAACTAAAGAGAGTGACATCAGGGATTCCCAATAAAATAGAATAAGAAAATAACCCAACAGTAAAGCTCAAAATTGGTAAGGCCTACCCACTTGCTCAGAACTTCCAATCATTGGTATAATCCCAGAGTAATCAGGAGCAAAAAATTAAGGATTAATAGACATCTGAGGATGGAAGAGACCAAAACAAACATCAAAGGACTTAGAATTACCAGATTCAAAGTGGCTACTAAATACCCAATGCATTAGGACAGACCCACAGAACATCACTAATAAAACTACAGAACACCGGAAGCAAAGATTCTGTAAACCTCCAGATTAAGTCCAAACTGGTCATACAAAGAATCAATGAGTAGATTCGAATTTCTCAACAGCAGTGCAGCAATGAGAAAACTGCGCAAAATTCTGAAGATCTCTGCTTACTCTGTACCATGTTTATAAACTAAAGGTGAGCGTGGCTAAAATACTTATCTCTACCTGGCTTGGCCTGACCACATACAGATGAAGTTCCTGCTCTCTTCATGCCCTGCTCTAACATTCTTTTCATCCCACCACAGATTTTCTAATTTGACCTAATTCTGAGAACAGGAGGAAGGCTTTAAAAATTTACAGGGGTGTCTAACACGGGGCATGCGGGCAGCATGCCGCCCAGGATGGCTATGAATGCGGCCCAACACAAAATTGTAAATTTACTTAAAACCTTTTCTTTGCTCATCAGTTTTCATTAGTGTTTGTGTATTTAACACGTGGCCCAAGACAACTCTTCTTCTTCCAGTGTGGCCCAGAGACGCCAAAAGACTAGACCACCCCTGTTAGAAGCTGAAAATACAAAGTAGCCCGCTCCCTCTGACCAAATTTCCACAGGATGTCCAAAACCAAGGCCACACTACAACCCTGCCACACACCTGGACTGAGGTGAATCCTCCTCTCTCCCAAAAAGCCTCCTGACCTTTCCACTGACATGCCTGGAAGAGCCTCTTAAGAATCCTCAGAAAAGCAGAAGCCAGACTGGGACCATGAGCCTGCTGGGCTTACCTCCTGGGAGGCTGCAATCACTAGTGGCAGAACTGATCTTTCCTTAAGACAGCTGGTTTGTTCCTGCGGTTGCATTTACATACAGACATAGTAAACTAAAAAGAGGAGCAAGAAAATCCTAATGAGGGCGAAGATTACCTCAGGGTGGGCTGAGGGAACCTAACTAGGGAAGGGACCACAGAGGTATTCTGCCTAAGAACCTTCTACTTCCCATCCTAGGCATTGAAAACAATGTTGTATACTTTGCTTTTTTATAATATACTCTTCTTTCATTACAATTTTAAAAATTGTTTTCATGTAAATATTTCTTCAAGTCAGACATTATTTAACTACACAACTGATTATTAAATCACAAAGGTTTAGATCACGCCGGCAGCACAGTTCTGCTACATCAGGAGGAAACTGCCTTAATTTTAGATCATACAAAAATCAAGACCAGATTTACTTACATTATGAGCCTTCGGTTTAAGAACCAGTATTTTCTCCGACTTCTGTCATATCCAATAGGTTCATGTCGAATATATGGTTTGTTTTTTTGGATTTCAGCAACACAGTCAGTCACACCAGGCACCTTATGTGCTACACAGACTTCACACTGCCATTCGTCCTCTGGCACCTCCTCCAGAGGTGGTTTCACACATTCCAAATGGTACACTGCTGAACATGTCTCACAGCAAAGCAAATCCCCAAGTTTGTGACAAACCCTACAATGGTCATCATATTGGATCACCCCTTCAGACATCAGTTCCTCACGAGCAATATTTGTGGTAAGAAACTGATCGACTAAGAACTGCAGAACTTTGATTTTGTTCTCTACTGGTCCATAAGGATAGTCCTCTGCTTCTTGGTAAGGAAGCACATGATGGTACTCCTTATCACTCTCACAGTACACCCGCAGCACCTCCGGCCACGTCATTCCATCTATGAAATACAGCGTGGAATTAACGCTATCTTTCAGATCAGCAGGTCCAAAGGTAGTATTGGAAGTGTCTTCTTCACGCAAAACTGCTTTCAAAAGCACAACGTGCATCTCCGCCATAAGTGTACACTGCTCTTGACTCACCAAAGCTGCACAAAAGTCCTCAAAGCGAAAAGGAGATAACCTTAAAACAGTGCCAAAGTTCCGCAGTACCTCATAAATGGCAATAACATTCATTATATGCTCATTAGGCACCATTAAATCCTCAGAGGACTTGGGAAATTCAAGGGGTGGGATATCTTTTTCTTCCAATATTGGAGAACGAGGTCGATGTACTCTTGGTTTTCGCCTACCTGTAAATAAAGAAATGGTATAATTACAAATCAATATATCATTTCTACAGACTAAGTGTTTTCCAATTTTTCCTATTTGGATCTATAACTCAAAAATTATATAAGCATACTTTTATTTTTCTAGTAACTGTCAAGTAAAAATAATACTAAGAAGCAAGGATTTAGCTGTATTATTAAGTCTACAGAAAATCTAAATTCTGAAACTAGACTACCTTCTTATACTATATACAAAAATAAACTCAAAATGGATTAAAGACCTAAATGTAAGTCACCCAAAACAATAAAACTCCTGAATAAAAACATAGGCAGTAAACTCCCTGATATTGCTCATGGTAATATTTTTTTCTGATATAACTCCTTGGATAACAGAAACAAAAGGAAAAATAAACAAATAGGACTACATCAAATTGAAAAGGTTTTGCACAGCAAAGGAAACCATCAACAAAATGAAAAGACAACCTACCAACTGGGAGAAGATATCTGCCAATGATACATCTGATAAGGGGCCAAAATTCATAAAGAACTCATACAACTTAACACCAAACAAACAATCCAATTAAAAAATGGGCACAGGAGCCCTGGCCTGTGTGGCTTGTTTGGTTGGAGTGTCGTCCTGAGGAAGCAAGGGTCGCAGGTTCAGTCCCCAGTCGGGGCGCATGCAGGAAGCAACTGATCAATGTTTCTCTCTCGTATCACTGTTTCTCTCCCTTCCTTCCCCTCTCTCCAAAATCAATAGGCAAATCCTCAGGTGAGGATAAATAATATAATAATAAATTTAAATTTTTTTAAAAGGTCAGAGGACCTGAATAGACACATCTCCAAAGAGGACACACAAATGGCCAATAGACATATAAAAAGATGCTCAATGTTGCTAATCATCAAAGAAATGCACGTTAAAACCAAAAGGAGATATCACCTCACACCTGTCAGAATGGCTATCATCAATAAATCAACCGACAACATGTACTGGCCAGGATGAGTAAAGGGAACCCTCAAGCACAGTTGGTGGGAATGCAAATTGGTGTAGCTACTTTGGAAAGCAGTGTGGAGGTTTCTCAAAAATTAAAAAAAAACAGAACAACCTTATGACCCAGCAATTCCACCTGTGGGTATTTTTTCGAAGAAATACAAAACACTAAGTCAAAAGAATATATGTACCCTTACTTTCATTGCAGCATTATTAATAGCCAAGATATGAAAGCAACCTAAGTGGCCATCAGTAGGTAAGTGTATAAAGAAGTGGTACATATATACAATGGAACATTATTCTGTCATAAAAAAGAATGAAACGTTACCATTTCTAACAACATGAAATGACCCAGAGAGTATTATGCTAAGTGAAATAAGTCAGAGAAAGACAAACCCATATGATTTTACTTACATGTGGAATCAAAAGAACAAAATAAATGAACAACAACAAAATATCAGAAATAGACTCATAGATACAGAGAACTGCCAGATGGAGGAGGGGCTGGGGGAATGGGTGAAAAAGTGAAGGGACTGAGAAGTATAAATTGGTAGTTACAAAACAGTCACAGGGATGTAAAGTATAGGGAATACAGTCAATAACACTGGATTAACACATATGATGCCAGGTGAGTAACAGACTTATCAAGGGTCACTTCATAAATTATATAAATATAATAGCCCTGGCTGGTGTGGTTCAGTGAATTGAGTGCCAGACTGCAAACCAAGGGGTCACTGGTTCAATTCCCAGTCAGGGCACATGCCTGGGTTTCGTGCCAGGTCCCTAGTTGGGGGCACTTGAGAGGAAACCACACATTGATGCTTCTCTCCCTCTCTTTCTCCTTCCCTTACCCTCTCTGAAGATAAATAAATAAAATCTTAAAAATAAATTACATAAATATAATAGTCTAATCACTATGCTGTATATCTGAAAGTAATATAAAGTAATACTGAGTATCAACTATAATTGAAAAAGGAGACAAGAAAATCTAAATTAAAATTTTCCCCATTATATTCCAAACTGGAAGTAAATTTTAAAAAAGGTAAATTATAATCAGCTCTTAATTCTGTAGAGGGGTTAACTGGTTTACAAGTAATCATGATAATATTTTTCTAAAGCACATTTGTGAAAGAGCTGACAAGAACATAAACAAGAAAAAACATCTCCATGTAAGATAACAAGCAGAATAGATCTCACTTTGTCAGGCACAATACACAAATGCCTCTCAACAACCAGACAGGAAGTTCTCTGGTGCAGCACCCCTTTCCTCTGCCAGAAGGACTGACTTCCTAAGAGCCAAACGAGCAGTTCTACCATGAAGCACAAGGTTAGGGCTGAGACAGAAAGGAAGAAGTAAAAAGGAGGAAGAGAGAAGCAGAGTTCTAATACTGGGAAAATAAAGGGGGAAGGGGCTCACCTAGAAGGCTAATAACAGTCTACCTTTTTAAGCACTCAATTAAGCAACTTCACTTTTTTATTTTTTAGAGAGAGGTAAAGGGGAAGAGAAAGACAGAGAAACACCAATCAGTTACCTCTCACAGGCATCCCAACTGAGGACCCAACCCGCAACCTAGGCATGTGCCCTGACCAGGAAGCGAACTGACAATGCCCAAACAACTGAACCACGCTGGTGAGGGCCAGTTTAGGAACTTGAGGCACCTGTTCCCCAATTTATAGGATATGATGTCCAGGAATACATGTGTATGTATATAAATATCAATATATAGCATTTGACAGCTTAGTTTATAATAAGCACACCTACCTCCCTCTTAACAAATCTATGAGCTATTACAATAAGCCCTGCTGTATAAAAAAAAAAACTTATTGAAAGAAACAAGTTTCTCCTAATGTTTATAGTATAGAAAATATATTTTTAAATGTCAGAAATAATTTTAACAAGATCTATTAACATTAAATTCATTTCTGTACAATTAAATTTTATTAACCATGATTTTGGGCTGCTGGTACCATCTTAACTGCCTCCCCCCACCTGCCTCCATTCCTTTCCTCCACCCCAAGCTTGGTTGGTACATGGTACCAAGAGATGACAGTATAATGAAGAATACAAAAAGTCAAGATTTTCATTTATACAATGACCCTCACTATTCATTCCCTGGAAAATAAATTTTCCAAACAAGAATATACCCATACTTTCTGTAGAAAAAGTCCAAGGGATCCCTCTGGGCCAGCCACTGCTGGTGAGCCTAAATAGAATGAAACCTCCTCCATCTCAGCAAACTTCACAAAACTGACACCACCTACACACATATGCAATTTTCACAGATTCATTTAATCACCAAATCACCATACTAGTCACGACAGATAATCCAGTCCATTTCAATGTCTTCTGGAAATTATGGGACTCATGTGCATAACTATAAATGAGAAGCATAACGGGAGTAAAAGGGAAGACTGAACCTAGAGAAATATCCTCAAATAAGAGAGTAGAAAAAACAGAAGTCAGCAAACGAGATAAAATTGTTTATAGAAACAGTCCTGTGTTCCTTCCAGATGTCACTGTAAGGCAGTAACACAAATATTGTCTAATTTAATTTAACGTCCAATTTTAAATTATCAGCATTCATATATTTTGAAAGATTTTGGACAACTATTGTATTATTCTGATTTTTTAAAGCATTTCATTCAGCTTTACGTTAAGCTAAAGTCAGTCGGTTTTCTGTTAGTATAAGAGGTATAAGAAGTCCATAAATTCTACATTCTATATTATCTAGCTGGAAACCACAAAATAGCTTCTATTCAAACTACTACACACACACACGTACACATATATATACACACATATACATATACACACATACATCTATATGTAACATATATATGGGACAATGTGAGCACTTTTGAAATCTAACATTAAATACATTAAAAACTCTGAAGCATTATTGGGAGAGAATAAATTTGCTGACTTTTTTTAGAAAGCAACTGGCAAAACTCTATCTGAATGAATATCCCTATGATCCAGCAATTCTACCTCCTAAAATTTATCCCACAGATATATGAACACATGAATTTAAGTACAAATTTAAGTTCTTAATGCAACAGTTTATAAAAGCTTAAGTTTTGTGTCTTAACCTAAATATAAGTCAATACTTAAATGAATTATAAATTATGATACACCTACACAATGGAATCCAATCTAGCAGTTGAAAAGAACAAAGTAGCCCTAGCTGGTGTGGCTCGTGGATTGAGCATGGGCCTGCAAACCCAAGGGTCACTGGTTCGATTCCCAGACGGGGCACATGCCTGGGTTGTGAGCCAGGTCCCTGGTAGCCACACATTGATGTTTCTCTCTCCTTCCCTTCCCCTCTCTCTAAAACTAAAATAAATACTTCTTTAAAAAAAGAACAAAGTAAAAATTCACATGTGCTAAATGAAAAACCTTTAAGACACATTATTAAGTGGAGGGAAAAAATAGCTACAGAACAATGAATACAATCTCAAATGAGAAAAATCAGAAACATAAAAAAAGAAAGAAAAAGGGGCAATGATAAAGTACACATGTGTAAGAGGTCACATGAGAATCTTTTTTAAGTAGTTGCTTCTGGGAACAAAAACTGGGGGGACAGAAAAGGATGACAGACTAATTTTTTACCATTTTATATTTTTTATTATCAGATGCATGTATTATATTATAATATTTTAAAAGAAAAATACTCATCTGGTATCTATGCAAACATATATATAAAAGGTTAATATTTAAATCAGTAAGATGATGCTATTATTAATGGCTACTGATAAGTCTTGTAAGAATATAAATATAAGGTCAATATGCCAAATTCAAAGATTCACACTTACAGAACTGAGTACAGATTATAGTGTATAAAGAGAAAATTCAAAATTAAACCACTTAAGCCCCTCAACTGTCAATCATTAGTAAATAATTTCAACCATTCGTGGAAATGTATTTCTAATATAATATGCCACTGAGAATTATGCTTATTACCATTTTCAACAATGATCTAATATCTAGCTGATAAATTAATTTTCCTGTATTTAAAAAAAGGATTAACATCAATCTCACTAGTTATCAGGAAAAGGCAAAGTAAAACCATAATGAGATACTATTCATACTCATTGGTGGACAAAAATTTGTAAGTTCAACCAAACAAACTTTGGGGGAGAAGGTAGAGTAACAGAAACACCAGTGGGACAGTAAACTGGGACCATCACTCTATAGAGCAATTCAGTAATAGGTTAAGGTTGTGTATACAATCCTGAGAAAGCAGTCTGCAAACTTTTACCCATGATGCAAAGTAAGAAGTACCTCTTATATCTCAATCCAGTACTCACATAACCCAAAACTAAAGTTCTACAAAGCTACTCTTTCTCTATGTCTTATATTGGTACAATCTCTTCTATCTTATTCTTCTAACTTCTGTTCTATCCTTTCTGCTTTTAAAACATACAGCCCACAATTTGAATAACATTTCTACAGAGAAGCCTTCTTCATGCATATGCAGAACATTCAATGTTGTTTATAAAAGCAAACAGTCAATCGAGCTGGAAACAACCAAATGTACATCAACAGGGGAATGGTTAAGTTGTGGAATATTCATTTGACAGAATTCTAAAGAGCAGTCTTGACTAATTAAGGCTACATATGTCAGCATGGATCAATCTTAAAAACACCATGAAACAAACAAAAAAATTGCTACACAAGGATCAACAATTTTAACCCATGCAAACCAGTTTTATCTATGGCTTATGGATGAATGAACTAGTAGTTAACATCACCACTAAAATGCACTCTCCTTAAGGGCAGAGAGTTTTATCTATGTTGTTTGTCTCTGTAAACAGTAGTCTGGTACACAGTAAGGCTATTTATTTATTTACTTTTAGAGAAAGGGGAAGGGAGGGAGAAAAAGAAGGAGAGAAACATCAATGAGTGGTTTCCTCTCATGCACCCCCAATAAGGGGACCTGGCCCACAACCCAGGCATGTGCCCTGACTGGGAATAAAACTGGCAACCCTTTGGTTTGCAGGCCTGCGCTCAATCCACTGAGCTACACCAGCCAGGGACCACTTCACATCTTTACCTTACCTACTTGGACCATGGTGGCATTTGAGTTGTGACTCCTGCCATGAACAATCTCCATTATTAGGTTTCTTCCAAAACACAGAAAAGATTCTTAATTCAAGCTATTTAGGCAATTAAGGATAATATATCTATGAAGACAATCTTCCCAATTTACCAATGATCAGAAATATGAGGCATTTCACCCAGATAATTAAGACTGAAAAAGTTCAAATGTATCTGAAAGTACAGTGAAACCGCTTTTTTTAAAATCCTTACCCAAGGATATGTTTACTGATTTTAGAGAAAGAGGAAAGGGCGGGGTGGGGGAGAGAAATACTGATGTGGGGAAAATACTGATTTGTCGCCTTCCCCACACGCCCGATAGGAGATTGCACCAGCAACCTAGGTATGTGCCCTGACCAGGAATTGAACCCGCAGCCTTCTTTGGGTGCACAGGATGATGCTACAACCAACTGAGCCACCCAGCCAGGGCACCACTTTTTATTTTTTACTATTTGCATAACACTTGGAAAGCACAGTGGTCATCTGTTGGAGAGAAGGATAATTCACTGAGTAAGAGTTCAAGGAATGTGCGAAACAATTTTGATGTCTATAGAAGAATGGGGAAAATTGCACTGAGAGGAGGGACTGAATTTTTATTAGCCATTTTAAATGTTGGACTATTTCCTCTGATAAATCTCAATATAGCTATGTAGCATTAGAAGGAAAAGGACAAGAAAAGAAATTCCACACAGATTAATATGTGCATTTCTGAAATACTTTTTAAGTTCCATAAATAGAATATACTATAAAAAGACAGACCTCAAAGGAGGCAATGCTAACATACTGAAGTCAAGTGGGAAGCCATGACAGTAAAATGCAGAAATTGCGCCTACACTGCCATTCAGTGGAATCACTTGGGCTATGCAGTCTCCCAAATGTGTGAATTCTAAAACATCCATCAGGGCGGAGTCGAAGCATTACCTTTCTTAGCAGATCTCCAGAGCTTCCATAGTTGAAACTTAACATCACTTAAGTAGCAAAAGAATTCCTCTCAGAAAAAAATGTCTTTTCCTTCAAAACTATTAGCTAAATAACTTAGCCAGAAGACTCCTGAGAAAAAAGATTTTATATACGAGAACCCAGGCATACTGGGACACATTAGCATGCCATAATTCAGCTCACAAACCAACTTTTAAACTTTTACAACATAGGAATTCCCTGAGTTATCAAATTATATTTCTCAACCAAAAGTCTCTGAATTTTAATCCTCTTTTCCCTTCTGCCCTACATCTACAGCTCTTAGCCTAATTTTCAGGACTGTGGCAGATTTCCTAAAACTAAGTGTTAACAGACTGTCTGTTCCTCTTACCAAGAACAACAAATGAGGTAGTCATCTCAAAGATGATCTCTCCAGTCTTAACACAGAAATTCAATGCCATCATATACATAAATAACACTGGGCCGACAGTCTCAACAGAGGAGGAGGACCATAGCCAAACTGCTGGGACTACCCTGGCTGTGCAGGATTTGGAGCAAATAAAAGTGCTAAAGGAAAAGAAATGCTAGGTAAATTCTCACAGTCTAGCAGAAGTAGACTGACTATGACAGCACAGTCAGTCCAAAAGAACTTTCTGTAATGATATGAAATGACCCAAATGTTGTACATCTGTGTGGTACAATACAGTAGCCACAAGTGGCTACTGAGCACTTGAAATGTTAACTAGTGTCACTGAAGAACTGAACTTTGTATCTTTCTTACTTATTTTTTTAAAGATTTTATTTATTTATTTTTAGACAGAGGAGGAAGGAGGGGAGAAAAAGAGGGATGGAAACATCAATGTGTGGCTGCCCCTCTCTCGTCCCCTACTGGGTACCTAGCCTGCAACCCAGGCAAGTGCCCTGACTGGGAATAGAACTGGTGACCCTTTGGTTTTCAGGCCTGCACTCAATCCACTGAGCCACACCAGCCAAGGCTGATCTTACTTATTCAAATTTAAAAGCCACATATGGCTTATGGCTGCCATACTGGACTGGACAGCAGAGAACTAAGGGTGAAAAGAATTCAGAGATTTTCTTTGACTAGCTCACTCAGTTCAACAATTACCTATTGCATACTAAAAAATGAGCCAGGCACTAAGGAGAGGGAGATGAATATGACCCTCCCTACCCTAAAGTAGGTTCTAATGAAGGACAGAGCCAATAATTAACAGTCTATTTCAGTACAACGTCTTAAGAAATGAAAATACAATGATAAAGGAATCAAATAATCCTTCCTAAATGTGTATGCCTTAATAAATAGAACCATAAAGGCTGACAGAACTCCAAAGAGAAAGAAACAAATCCATAACAATAGTTATAGACTTCAACACTCCTCTCCTAGTAATCAATAGAACAAGCAGACAGAATATGAGCAAGGATATAGAAGACCTTAACACTGCTAACAACTTGACTTTATCGACACCTACAGAATGCCCCACCCAACAGCAGAACACACCTTCTTTCCAAGTACACTTGGAACCTTCACCTAGACAGACACTATTTTGAGGCACAAAACAAACATCTAAAAACTTTTTATAAAATTAAAGTCAAAGTATGCTCTCTGAACAAAATGAATTAAAATTATACGAGTAAATCAGTAACAGAAAGATGTCCAGAAAACTCCCAAATATTTGGAAACTGAGCAACATATAAATGCACACAATCCTGAGGGGTAGAGGGGGGAGGTGAAGAAACTTAGCACCACCTGGGGAAAAGGAAATGGTGACCAGAGATGGCAAGGGATGGATGGGTGAGTAGAAGTTAATCATCAGAGCAGTGAACAACTGTAAGGTGTATGAAGAGAACTATAAAGAATTCAATATCACTTGACAAACATTCAAGGTGAGAAGTTATATATAAGAAGAGAAATAAAAGAATTTAGAAGTTGATTCATCTTTGATCCCTTTCTCCCCTTAATCACACCCCACCTAACCAATCTGTCACTAAGATGTATCATTCTAAATCCTAAATTATTTTTTGAATTATGTCTCTCCATTCCCACTGATACTAATACTACACAAGATCTGCCACCTGGTCTACTTCAATAGCCTAATTCCCACCCTGGCCAGGTAGCTCAGTTGGTTAGAGTAATGTCCCCATATATCAATGTTGCTGGTTCAATCCCCAGTCAGGGCACATACAAAAAGCAACCAATGATTGCATAAGTAAGTGGAACAACAAAATCTATGTTTCTCTCTCTAAAATCAAAAATAATTTTTTTAAAAAATAGCCTAATTCCCTTTATCAATTCTTATCCCACTCCAATTAACTCTCTAAAATTGTCAGAGGGATTTTTTTTTAAACCACAAATATGGTCATATCACTTCCTACTTATAATCCTTCATGGTTTCCCCTCCAGGCCATTGCACCTGGTGATCCTAGGGCCTAGAATCCTCCTTCCCCACCCTTCAATTGGCTGCTTTAGTTCTGAGTTCATCACCTCTTCAAGGCGCCTTCTCTGACCACCTCAGACCAGATCATATATATTTACTTGCCCCCTTTCGAAACATTTCTCTCACTGATACACCAGCTATCTGCCTTGCTCCATCAGGACATAGGCCAGATCTGATTTAGTCCCAGGAACATAGATGGTACTCGATAGATATTTTTAAAATAAATCAACAAATGAATGAAGCAACAAAGGATGAGGCTGAAGAGAAGCAAAAGCCAAGTCACAAACTATCCACATACGTTAAAGCATACAATCATTTTCCACTGAAGATTTTAAGGGAGGGCATAACATGGTCAGGACTGCCTTTGAGCACAGCACTGTGTGTGTGGAGGATAAATGTGAGGCAGGCTGGTTCCTTCAAGAGGTTAAGTGACGGTTGAAGACGTCCCAATCTAGGACCCAGAGACAGACAAGAGAGCTGAAAGGTATTTGATAGAGATGTAAGATGTACATTGAAAAGGGCCTGATAACCAGCCTGCACAGGGGCAGTGAGGCATGGGAAGGAGTGTGTTGCTTCCCCCTTCTGACCTGGGTAGTTCAGCGGGCAAGGAAATGGGAGGTTGGGAGTGTTCACTACAGCATGAATTCTATTTGCAACATGCTGAATTTGATATGCCTACAGGACGGAGAAGTGGAGGGGTTCAAGATGAATTGATGAGTTAAATAAAACACAGGAAAGAATTTCCAACTATGGATATTTGGGTATTAGAGGTCATGAAAGTATTTAATTTTATTAGTAGTTAAACAAATGCAAATTCAAACAAGAGAATTTTAATGCACTGAATGCAAAGATGGTTTATAAAAAGCTAGAATTGGCAAAATGGGCACTTTCTTACCCCACTGGTGGAAATATATTTATTATATTTATAATATAGTGATATATATAATGTGTTCTTTTATATATATTGTAAAATGCATGTGTTATGTATTATTTATAATATATTAGTAATACATAATGAAAACCTTAAAAAAATCAGGGATGTGCTCGCTTTGGCAGCACATATACTAAGACTGGAACGATGCAGAGATTAGGATGGCCCCTGAACAAAGATGATATGCAAATTCGTGAAGTGGTCCAAATTTTTTGAATGAGGAAATAGTGCAGGGATTACGAAGCACAATTGGTAGGAACAAAATAAACAGGGGAAGTTAAGAATAGCATAGGAAATGGAGAAGCCAAAGAACTTACATGCACAACCCATGGACATGAACTAAGGCGGGGAGAGTTGCTGGAAGGAAGGGGGGGTACCGGGCAGAGGGGGGCAAGGGGAAAAAATTGGGATAACTGTAATAGCATAATCAATAAAATATACTTAAAAAAAAAATCAGGGATATGTGCCCTGGCTGGTGTGGCTCAGTGGATTGAGCGCCGACCTGTGAACCAAAAACTCACAGGTTCCATTCCCAGTCAACGGCACATGCCTGGGTTGCGGGCCAGGTGCCCAGCTGGGGTCACAAGAGAGACAATTGATGGAGGTATCTCTCACACATCAATGTTTCCCTCCCTTCCCCTCTCCCTAAAGGTAAATAAAATCTTAAAAAAAGAAATCAGGATGTGAACCAACATTTATCTAAAAAGGATGGTCACTAAAGTAATCACAGCAAACAAAGAGTGCCATCTTTAGTATTTGGTAAAAGCTTAGATGGAATCTTATGTGGCTATTAAAAGTCATGCTATTATCAGCCCCCTTGTTCTAATATATCCTATCCCCCAGGCTGGATTAGTTTTCAAAAGTTCAGCCTTAAAGAACTCACACGACTCCACTCCAGGAAGACAAACAACCCAATTAAAAAATGGGCAAAGGACTTGAACAGACACTTCTCCAAAGAAGACATACAGAGGGCCCAGAGACATATGAAAAGATGCTCAGCATCACTAGCCATCAGAGAGATGCAAATTAAAACCACAATGAGGTACCATAGTCACACCGGTCAGAGTGGCCAACATAAACAAATCCACAAACAAATGTTGGAGAGGATGCGGAGAAAAGGGAACCCTAGTGCACTGTTGGTGGGAATGCAGACTGGTGAGGCCACTGTGGAAAACAGTATGGAATTTCCTCAGAAAACTAAAAATGGAACTGCCCTTTGACCCAGCAATTCCGCTGCTGGGATTATACCCTAAGAACCCTGAAACACCAATCCAAAAGAACCTGTGCACCCCAATGTTCATAGCAGCACAATTTACAATAGCCAAGTACTGGAAGCAACCTAAGTGCCCATCAGCAAACGAGTGGATCCAAAAACTATGGTATATTTACACAATGGAATTCTACGCAGCAGAGAGAAAGGAGCTTATACCCTTTGCAACAGCATGGATGGAACTGGAGAGCATTATGTTAAGTGAAATAAGCCAGACGGTGAGGGACAAATACCATATGATCTCACCTTTAACTGGAACATAATAAATAAGGAAAAAAAAAAAGGAAACAAAATATAATCAGAGACATTGAAGTTAAGAACAATCTAACAATGGACAGGGGGGAGTGGGGAGAGGACAGTGAGGAGAGGGGATTACAGGAACTACTATAAAGGACACATGGACAAAATCAAGGGGGAGGGTGGAGGTGGGGGAGGGAGGGGGGTTTGGCTGGGGTGGGGTGGAGGGATGGGGAGAAAAGGCACACAACTGTAACTGAATAACAATAAAAAATTAAAATTAAAAAAAAAAAGTTCAGCCTTACCATGACATATTCCAGTTTAAAAACATATTACTAAATGACTCCCCACTGCCTACAAGTATAAATTCCTCAGACTAGCATTTATTCAAAATGGACCAAAATATAATCTCCATTTCTCTAGTCTTATCTCCTTGACACTCAACCACAAGTATGTAGTCCTTAAACATTCTGTCATCTGTTACATCTTGCATCTTCCTTTCTCTTCCTATTCAACCTCCACCTAAAGAAATCCTGTCCAACTTTCAAGGCAAATTCGTGAAGTAGTCCATATTTTTAAATTAAAATTCAACCTTGTTCTTGATACCATTTCTGGTTTCCCAACAGACTGTAACCTCTCTCCCTAATTTAATCATGTTTGTCTTACAACACTTACCATATCCTGATCTGTGTTATAATTATTTATGCACTGTGTTATTATTCCCTCTTCTAAAGAATAAAACCCTGAGAGCAGGTGCCATTTATCCATCTCAGTGTCTCTGAAGATTTTAACACAGTACCATGCACACTTTATAAGTATTAATTATTTTTAAGTGTTTTAATCTCATGGTAAAGAAATACTTAATGAGACTTCCAATTATATTTGACAAATTTGTAACGTGAGGTAATGTCCTTTTCCTCTCAACACTTGGTAAATTGACAGCAAAGAGATACAAAAGGTAGTAACATACTAGAACAAAGAGAAAAGACTATAATGAGATATAACCTCAAACTTGTTAGAATAGCCATTATCAAAACAAGAAATACGTGTTGGCAAGGATGTGGAGAAAAGAAAACTCTTGTGGTCTGTTGGTGGAAATGTAAATTGGAACAGGCAGTGTGGAAAACAGTATGCAGGGTCCTCAAAAAGTTAAAGCTAGAACTGCCATTATGACCCACCAATTCCACTCCTGGGTATATATCCAAAGTAAAGGAAATCACTATCTCAAAGAAGTATTTACACTCCTGTCTTCATTTCAGCATTATTTACAATAACCAAGACATGAGAACAACCTAAGTGCCCACAAACGGAGAAATGGTAAAGATGTGACATACACACACACACACACACATGCACAACAGGACACACACCACACCACTGGTGGGCCTTGAGTGCACCGTGCTAAGGGAAATCTCGCCCTTCCCTGTGTATAATGCGCACCCACGCTTTTGGCCCACACTTTCAGGGGAAAAATTCTTTCATTTCAATTTTTTAATTCAACTTTTTATTTATTTATATTTACAAACAAAACTAATTATCATATTCTAGGACACTATTTTGCACACATATATCATTATTGCTTTCTAGAGTTATACTTTTAATGCATATGCATAAATAAAAAATTAAAAATGTGTATAGATATGGAATTAGTACTACCCATGTATAATATGCACTTTTATTTTTCCCTCGAAAATCTGGCCAAGAAAGTGCATATTATACATTAAGCAAAATACATTAAGTCAGACAGTGAAAGACAAATACCATGTCTCACTTATATGTGGAATAGCTTTTTAATTTTTACTTATTGATTTTAGAGAGAAAGGAAGGAGGGGAAAGAGAGAGAGAAACATCAACCTGTTGTTCCACTTATTTATGCATTCACTGGTTAACCCTTGTACGTGCCCTGACCAGGGACCAAACCTGCAACCATGGCATATCTGGACGATGCTCTAACCAAGGGAGCTACCCAGCCAGGGACATGTGTGGAATTTTTAAAAAAAGGAAGGTCACAGATACAGAGAACAAATTCACCAGAGGCAAGTGTTAGGGTGTTCAAAATGGGTGAAGGGAGTCAAAATGTTCAAAATTCCAGTTATAATTAAATCCTGAAGATATAATGTACAACATGGTGACTACAGTTAATAATACCATACTGCATATTGGAAAGTTTCTAAAAGTAAATCTTGCCAGGTAGCTCAGCTGATTGGAGCATCATCCTGCTACACAAAAGTTACAGGTTTGATTCCTGGTCAGGGCACATAAAAGCAGCAACCAATGAATGCATAAATGGGTGAAACACAAAATCAGTGTTTCTCTCCTCCCCCTTCCCCTTCGTCTAAAAATAATTTTTTTAAGAAAATCTTAAAAGTTCTCACAAGAAAAAATAGTTTTTGTAACTATGTATGGTGACAAATGTTAACTAGACCTATGTATACAAATATTGAATCATTGCTCTATACCTGAAACTAGTATGTCAATTATATTTTAGTTTTTTAAAAATAAATAAAAGGCAGCTCAGGGTTTCCAAAAGAGAAATTTATAGTGAAATGTGATTATTCTAAGGTGTAAGCCCTCATCAATTCCCCTCATCCAGCTTCCCAGAGCAAAAGACAAGCATAGACCTCGCACAGACCCCCTACTCCCAGTCACAGACAAGAAATTTAAGATACCTTTCCTTAAGAAACCAAACAGACTCACAGGAGAAAAATAAAAGAGTGGAAGAGAAAACCAGAAATACACAAAAACAAAAAAAATACAGGCAAGATAAAAATAGATCAGTGGTGACCTGAGGTTAGGGAGAAGGGGAAGGAAAGGAGCTGACTAAAGGAGCATAAGGGAATTTTGTGGAGGTGATCAAACTGTGCTGTATCTCATGGTGGTAGTAGTTACATGGCGGTATGAGTCCACCAAAACTTAGTCAACATTGTAAACTAAAATGGGTGAATTTTACTGTATGTGGAAATTATACTTCATAATTTTTTAAATTATTATTATTGAGAAATGTAAGATAATGTATCAATGAACATGATCCTATAGAAAATACAGAAAACAGGTTTTGGAAATTAATTGTCTGATAGCTGAAATAAAAACTGATTTAACAGAAGACTTGGAAGAGAGAAAAGAGAAACCTAAATCTTCCAGAAAGCAGACCAAAAGGACAAACAGATAAAAATTTAAAAAGATAAGAAACGAAATATGATCACCCTAAAAGATTCAACACCTAACTCGTCAACTGGGAGTTCAAGAAGAGAACTGAGCATCATCCTGTACACCAAAAAGTTGCAGGCTTGATCCCCAGTCAGGGCATGTACCTAGGTTGCAGGTTAGATCCCTGGTCTGGGTGCAAATGGGAGACAACCAACTGATGTTTCTTTCTCACATCAATGTCTGTCTGTCTGTCTGTCTGGTCCCCCACCACTCCCCTCTCTCTAAAATCAATATACATACCCTCTAGTGAGGATTAAAAAATGAGAGAGAGAGAACTGAGCCAATTTGGGGGAACATAAACAAATAACAGAAGACATTTTCCTAGAACTAAAGAACATGAGTCTCCAGATTAAAAGGGCCCACCAGGTACACAGCATAATGACTGAAAAAGAGCCACATCAAGTGATAGGATATCGATGTAAAACTTCAGTATATTGGAGACTGTGAAAATAGCCTAAAACCTTTAAAAGGAAAAAAACAGGTTAGATATGATGAAAATAACAGAATGGCCCTAGACTTCTCAACAGTAGCACTAGATTCGAGAACACAACACAGCAAATCTTTCAAGTAAAACTGATTTAAAAATTTTTTTTATTGAATGATTTGAGAGAAACATCGTTTCATAGCTCCACCTATTTATGCACTCATTGGTTGATTCTTTTATGTGCCCTGACCAGAGATCGAATCTGCAATCTTGGCAAATCAGGACAGTGCTCTAACCAACTGAACTACCCACCCAGGACCTAAAACTGATTCTAAATTTAGGATCCTGTACCCCAACAAACTATCTACCTAGTATTAATGGTAAAAAGGGCACTTTCAGATATGTAATGAAAATTAAGGGTGAATTATATTCTTTAAAGATTTTATTTATTTTTAAAGAAAGGGAAGAGAGGGAAAAAGGGAAAGAAACATTGACTGGGCCCTGGATAGTGTGGCTCAGTGGATTGAGCGTTGGTCTGCAAACCAAAGGGTCGCCAGTTCAATTCCCAGTCAGGGCATATGCCTGGGTTGCAGGCCAGCTCCCCAGTGTGGTGCACGTGAGAGGCAACCACACATTGATGTTTCTCTCCGCCTCTTTCTCCCTCCCTTCCCCTCTCTCTAAAAAATAAATAAATATATCTTTTTTTTTTTAAAGAAAGAAACATTGACTGGTTGCCTCTTCTTCCACCCCCCCAACTGGGGACCTGGCCTGCAACCCAAGCATGTGCCCCAACCTGGAATCAAACTGGTGACCTTTTAGGTTTGCGGGCCATGGGCTCAATCCACTAAGCCACACCAGCCAGGGCAAGGGTGGGTTTTCTCATGCATCCGTAGGATACAACTAGAGATTGAACTGAAAATAAGTAAGTAAACCAAGAAAAATGTAAGATCCAAAAAACAGAATCAACGTGGGAAAGCAGCAAAAAGAAGTCCCAGAGTATTGCCCTAGCTCAGTTGGGTAGAATGTCATCCTGATACACCAAGGTTGTAGGTTCAATCCCAGGTCAGGGCACATACAAGAGTCAAGCAATGAATGCATAAATAAGTGGAACAAAAAAAAAGTCTCTCTCTCTCTCTCCCCTCCCCAACTTCCTTTCTCTAAAATCAGTAAATTAAAAAAAAAAAAAAAAAAGTCCCAGTGTGAGAGGTTCACCAACCCTACAGAGCAACAGATGAGAACAGAAAATGCTACATTTGAGAGTCCACAAATAGCAAGTGATAAAATATTTTAAGGTACATAGAACACTAAGCAAGTGAAAAAAATAAGGCAGTAACTTCAGGAAAACATAGCACATTATTTGACTATGAATAATATTTAATAGTCTAACTAATCAATCCCTCATGATTTATAATAATCCCTCGTGAGTTATAGCATGATCCAAAAATCACGCTATAACTATGAGTATAGAAGAAAGGAAGGGTAACTTATAAGGAGTAAATGCTCATCTACTTAACAAAAGCAAGGAAAAAATGTCTGAAATTGATAAATCAAATAGAAGCATATTATTTTAAAATACTGTGGTAATTATCAGAAAAATGAAAACCAGCTACAAGAATTGAAGGCCACTGCCTCTAGAGAGGCCTCAGGTGGGGAGAGGTCTATCAAGGAACCACTTTCGTTCACTATGAGCCTTTCATATTACTTTGTCAATGTTCATGTACTCCTTTGAAAAAGACACAATGATATGAGAAAATCTTGCTTAAAGCAAACAAATCAGTTTAACATGATGCTATTTTATTTTTTAATATGTAGATAAAAATATGGTACAAAAAACTGAGTTTTAAAAATACATCAAAACATATCCATTGGTTATCTTAGGTTGTTGGACTACAGATGATTTTTGTCTTCATCTGTGTAATTATGTGTATGTTCCCAAAAGAGTAAATGCACACTATTCTTATGATTTTTCGTTGTAATTTTAAAACCAACTTGAGAATAGATTAGATCTCAGGGGAAGGAGGGAAGACAGTGGGAGGGCCATAGAACCTGGAAAACTGGAGTTTACGGAACAGGCCAAAAAAGAGGGCAAGGAGGAACTACCAAAGAGCTAGAAGTTACTGAGAGTGCTTTTCTCTAACCACTGTAAATAACTGAAGTAAATACATATTTTTTATTACAGTTCTGGAATAAGTCAGATGTTGCATAAACTGAATTTTTTTAATGGACAGGTTAAACACTTAATATTTCTTAAGTAAAGCAAAAAAATGTAATTTTTACTTAAATGTGGTTCTCAACATATTTTTATACCTTGTAAGTCAGCTGACAGCTTTCAATGGAATAAAATACTACCTCAACACAATGTAAGGTTCCTATATATCTTCACAGAATCTCCACCTTCAGCTGAGGAACAAATCAACAGATAATAATAGCTAGTATTTACTGAATCATTCCCATGTGCCAGGCACTGTTCTAAGCATTTCACATGCATTATAACCCATTTAACCCTCAGGATACCTTGAATTAAGTACTGCATCTCCGTTTTACAAATGAGGAAAGTGGGCACAAAGAGTTGAGCGAACTGCCCATCACCAGAGCCTGGATTCAAATCCATGAAGCCTGGTATCAGATTCTTCTCTCTCTTTTTTTTAACTGACAGGGAAGGGAGGAAGAGAGGGCAAGAAACATCGATGTGAGAAACATCTCGATTGGCTGCCTTCATTAGGCACCTGACCTGGGACCGAATCCGCAACCCAGGCTTGTGCCGTTCCCCGAACCAGAGACCTTCCATTTTTCAGGGACAATGCCCAACTACTGAGCCACTCCAGCCACCACATTCTTAACTCTTTGAGTCTCTGTGCTACCCGCTTCCTTTCAATCCTTGACATTCATAAAAGATTGATCTAGAACCCTCAGATTCTCATATGTCACGATAGCCTAAAATTTTGTGGTTGGCTTACATATCATATACACACGCCCCCGATACCTGGCCCAAGTCCTCACACTGACAGTATGAATACCAATGGTATGATACAACTCCCCTCACACTGGTCCTTCCCTGCCAAATCCTTTTGGGTTTAATTGTTCAAGATCACCTCAGGCAACCCAGCTCTCTCTCCCTAACTCTGTTTTAAAACTATTATAAAAAACAGCCTTCCGGAAGCACTGACAAGATGGCGGACGCGGAGCGGAAGAGAAAGCAACCCTTCCGGAAGTCCACCTCCAGCAGTGCGGATCTCCACCGGCCGCCAGCTGTGCGCTTTGAGCAGCGGAAGCACAGCGCCTCGCAGCGGGTGGCGGCTGAACCCTGGCCTGAGAAGGAAGCAGTATTCAATGCGGAAGCACCAAAAGGAAGCAGCACCCGCAGCAGAAGCGCCAGAGCAAAGGAAGTAAGGAGACACCACCCAAGGAGAAGTCCAACGTGATGAAGACGCACCTAAAGGCCATGATCATCCTGCCCAAGATGGTGGGCAGCATGGTGAGCATCTACAACGGCAAGACCTTCAACCAGGTGGAATTCAAGCTTGAGATGATTGATGGGCCACTACCTGGGCAAGTTCTCTCGTGAAGCACTGCCACCTGGCACTGGGGCCACCCACTTCTCCAGCTTCATCCCCCTCGAATAGCCAATAAAGGCGCAAACTTATCTTTTTAAAAATCCATTTTCATAAAAAGTCTGCTTAAGATGATTCTATTAAAAATGTATTTTTAATTACCTAGCAATTCCATTCCTAGGATATACCCAGGAAAAATTAAAACACTGCACAGCCCTGTCTGGTGTGGCTCAGTGGGTTGCACACCATACTGCGAAGCAAAGGTTCGATTCCCAGTCAGAGCACATGCCTGGGTTGCAGGCCAGGTCCCCAGTTGGGGGCACACGAAAAGCAACCACACACTGTTTCTCTCTCTCTCTCCCTCCCTTCCCCTCTCTCTAAAAATAAATAAATAAATCTTTAAAGAACACACACACGTATCACACAGCCAAAAACCTACAGACCACTGTGTAGCAGCATTTTATAACAGCTAGCCAAAAAGTGGAAACGATTCAAAAGTCCATGAACTGATAAATTTATAAGCAAAATGTGGCATTACCATGTAATGAAATATGAATCAATTATAGTACTGGTACACGGTATGACATGCATGAGCCTTGAAAACAATGTTAAGTGGAAGAAGCCATATATTGTATGATTCCATTTACCTAAAATGTCCAGAAGAAACATCTCAATAGAGAATGAAAGTAGGGGTTGTCAGGGGATGGGGAGTGGGAGGGAGCAAACAGGGAGTGACTGCCATGGTATAGGTTTCTTTTAGGGGTGATAAAAATGTCCTGGAATTAGATAGTGGTGATGATTACACAACTTTGGGAATATACTGAAAAATGCCTTTACAAAGTATGAATTTTATAGTAGGTATATCTCAATAAAACTATTTTTAAAGTGGAATTTTTATTAAATATTGCTTGAAAAGTATAGATGAATACATCTATTATTTCTTATATTAAATTATTATGATAGTACTTAAGCCAACATTCTAGTCTACAAATATTAATCTAAATTACCAATAAAGTACGTTCTTCTTTTAGCCCTTACACGTACAGGATTCGAATCTACCAATCATATTTCTTCATGTGCTTTCAGAATATCTTAAACCAGCTCTAGAATGTATTTCTTTCCAAAGTATACACACATATACACATTGACCTGACAGCCTTCTTCCCAACCTTTACTGTCTGAAAGTACAGACAAAAAACCCAACACCTACAGAAACTAGTGCTTAGCCTAAACAACTCCCCGTCATGCACTGTTACTCATTCTAGGAGAGTGGACATATTCTGAAAGTGTATCATTCCTTTTACCATAACCTTGAGAAATAATGTGTTTCAAAAGTAAAACATCCAACAAGTTAAAACCATATCTAGTAAAGAAAGGAAAATGCCTGGCAAGCAATATGAAATATTAACTGCTCATAACACTAGTTTTTAGTAGCAGTATCTCTGCTACCAAAAACATTCATTGGTCAAATTGCCTATCAAAATCTAATTAGACCAATTTTTAGATTCCCAAATCAAAAATTAGAGGAGTTATGGAGCCCACTGAAGAATTCAAAACTTTGTCTATTACAAGTTCTCACCTACTAACAATTGTTTACCCAACCAATCTTTGATGAGCACCTGCTACATTCAAGACACTACACTAGGAAATACAGGGGATATAAGATTAATATAAGGTCCTGCTGGTGTGGCTCAGTGGATTGAGCTCTGGTCCGCGAACCAAGGGATCGCTGGTTCCATTCCTGGTCAGGGCACATGCCTGGGTTGCGGGCCAGGTCCCCAGTGCGGGGAGCACCAGAGGCAACCACACATTGATGTTCCTTTCTCTCCCTCTCTTTCTCCCTCCCTTCCCCTCTCTCTAAACATAAAATCTTTTTAAAAAAAGATTAATATAAGGATATATAATTCTTAATTTCACATGAAGATAAGACAAGTATATACAAGGTAAACTATTAGTGTCATTAAGAAAAACAAAATGTCACGTAAGTACATAAATGTACAAGGTTTTTTCTAAGAAAAAGGAAACCCAACCACAAATTGTAATTTAACTCAGCATACACACAGCTATCAGTCCTAAATATTATTTGCAAGGCCTTCAAAAAGAAACCTTAGCTGAAATGCTATCCCAAAACGCCCAGGGATAGTGTAATTCTTTCTCCATGGCTCTTTCAATTCTGGACTCTTGGTAGAGGACCACATGTGATTTCTTCAAGTAAAAACTTTAACTAAAAAGATGTACTGACATCAAGTTGGCAAAAAAATAAGAAGTACCTTAGTCCCCTCTACATACAAGACATAAATACTGTACACTTAATTCATTCCCTTCATTCTTCAGCCTACAAATCCCTACCCACCCAAGAGAGGTGTACCATTCTTACTCTCAGGCAAAAGAAGTTACTTTTTTCCATTTACTATTAGGAGAATCTAAATAGGATTCTAGCTGGTTTAGAATCCCTCCCTCCAGTAAGTATTTAAGCACTTATAGAAAGGGAAACATTTAAATTTATTTAACCATTTTCACTACCCTAGTCTTTAAAAAAAAAAAAAAGTGACACACCTTACTTTCTTAAGATCTTATTTCTTCATAACCTTTACTATGTGAATGCTCTTAAAAATGTATTCTTTAGTTAATCCAGATTAACAGACATAGAAACAAAAAATCTTGTAGGTTATTGCTACAAAGTATGCTTTTTTCACAAGTTACTTAAACGCAACTACGTATTTAATACAAAGGAGCAAGTGTGTGCTTAAAAGAAAAAAATACACCAGCCTAGAAAAACTTTCTGTGAGAAAATAAGGATCACCATGAAGAAATTCATTACAGATCCAGAAAGACTTTTATCCTTCAAAATGGGATAAGAAGAAAAAGTCACTTTTTTAATTAAATCCCCTACAGGTTTGCTATGTGACCCAGAAGCTGGTCCCAAAGTTCACCTTCAGCAATTACGTTTGCACGATCAACCGTACTTATCCTGCAACAGGTGACAGGAAACTGCGTTTCTCAGGCAAAGCAAAGGGATCAAATCGATAAGACGCATGTTCCTATGATTTTTTTTTCTTTTATTTTGGATTTTACCAAAATGACAGTGAATCGAATGGATTACCACGTTTGTTCTGGTTTTGTTTGGCTTTCTGCTTTGCTTTTTAATCAGCCATTCACCAGCAACTGTGGCACGAGCCCATAAGCACTCAAGAATAAAAACAAACACAGGACCAGATAAGGCTCCCCCACTAAACCCAAACTGATCCATTTCCTCAACACAACTTTAAAACCCTAGTGCTAGGGGAGGGCGAGAAGCCTGGTGTCTGTCTCTGTGTGTGCCACAACCTGAATTCTCAATTCCCTTTAAAGAACAGATATATAATGAAAATCTAAAAGAAACTACATTAGAAATGCAAAGAGGTCTACAAAACAAGAGGCTTCTTTCATTCCAAAAAAACCCCAAACCCACCCAAGGGGAGAAAATTGACTGCAATGGATACCTGTGCCAAAGTTTCGATCCTGCCCCACGGAGACCCTCCACTGGCACAAGTGTTCGAGAGGAAAATGAGGGGGTTGGGGGCAGAGACAGAGCGCGAGCGAGTGTGTGGCCTGCAAACTGCAACAATGCAATCTCCATTTTGAACAATGCGCCTCTTTCCTCTGGTAAATCTAGTTTTTTGTCACTTGAAGTGCCGTCGCGTTTACCCACGGTTGGGGCTAAGTGGGGGTGGGGAGCCCAGAAAGGGAGTGAGCGTGGGGGGAGGGCAGAGGCGGTGGGGAAGGAGTCCGCAGCGACGGGGCTGGGTGGGTACCTGGAGTGCTGCTATAGGTGCTATGGCTCCTGAAGCTGCTTTCCGTGCAGTAACTGGCATCGTCGTCGTCGTCTTCCATCTCCTCCGGATAATCGGAGTCATCGTCGTCCTCTTCCATCTCATCTTCCTCGTCGTCCTCGGAATCCTGGGTCTCCTCGGCTTCCCCGTCCTCCTCCTCCTCCTCCTCCGAGACCATGTCCTCCTCCTCCTCCTCCTCCTCGCTCTCGTGGTCATCGTACACGACTTTGTTGACGGCCCTCCGGGCCGGGGTGGTCCGGGCCAGGTGGCCGCCGCCGCCGCCGCCCCCGCCCCCCGTCCTGCCGCCCCCGCCTCCTCGCCCCCCCCGGCCCGGGGCGCTGGTGCTGGGGGGGGCCGGCGGCGGCGGCTTCCTTCGGCTGCTGCTGCTGCTGCCCCCCCTGGGCGAGCTCAGCCGCGTCTTGGGCGCCACCTCAGCCTGGGCGGCGGCCCACCTGCCTCGGCTGCTGCCGCGGTGCCGCGAGCGGAGCCCCCCGATGGGTCCGGACGTGGGCGGCGGCGGTGGCGGCGGCGGCGGGGCCGGGGCGCAGCGCTCCGCAGCGGGAGCCGCGGGCTGCTTGGGCGGCCTGCCCCGCCGGCCCCTCATGTCGGAGCCGAGGCGGGGGGGAGAAGGGAAAGCGTAGGGGGAGGGGCGGGCGGAGGGGTGGCGGTGGGGGGCGCCGAGGCCGGGTGGGGAGGCCCGCGGGGCCGGGCGGGAGGGGCCCGGCCGGCGGAAGCGGGTGGAGGGAGAAGGCTCAATCCGAAATGCTAGGGCCCCACTCCGGATCGCCTTCAGCCGCCATCTTGTTTCTTCCCTCTCGCTCGGTGACTGGGGGAACCGACAGCGGCCGCAGGCCCGGAGCGTGGTCACGTGAGCTGCGCCGCCGACGAGCCTGGGACGGAGCGAGGCCGCCTGGCGGCCGCTAGGGGGAGCGCGGGAGCGCTGGGTCGGGGGGTGGGGAGCCCGGGGCGCCTCTAAGCTGCGCGGCTGGACCACGCAGGCGGCGCGGACCTGAGGGGCGCTGCCCCTCGCGAAGTGCCCCGCACCAGAAGCCTCGGGAGACAGCTAATCTCGGCGGAGCCCACACTGGAGCCCAACTCAGCGGGGCTCCTTCCCCGGCTCGGAGAGGAGGGCAGGGAAGACCCCAAATATATCCCCTTCTCGCCCCCTTGGGGTAACCGATGCTGACAGAGCCAGAGAGAGTATCCCGGAGGCCAGTGGCGGCTCTAGCAACCGAGGGGACAGGGCAGTGCCGGCAATGGAAGGAAATGAACTGGGGAGGGCGGGGAGACCAGTCCCCAGAAATGTGAAACTCCAGAGGCTTGGTTCCCGAGAGTCCTGAATTGATCCCGTTGACAACTGCTTGCGGGCTGTGCCGGGAACCACGCCCCGGGTTGCCAGACCCCCGGGGGGAGTCACTCAGACCCCTTGCATTAGAATTTTCATCCTAAAAAACTCGTAAAAACTTCGTAACAACTACATTGCTGTCCCCTTCCACTTTTCCCAGTATCCTAGCTGGAACTTTACAATTTTTCCTTTGCAGCAGAAAGGGTGATTTCCAGCCTAAAACCTACTTCAAAATGTATGTTTGTAGTATCAGGAAATAATTTTAATTTCTTTACTGGACAAGTCATCAAGTCTCGACTGAGCCCAGGGAAGGAATCAAGATGATGAAATTTTAGGCATCCCCACACCAAACCAGGGGGACTTGACTCGCAGTGCTCAAGGTCAACTCTAGGAGTAAGAGAAAGGTTTGATGAAAATATTGATATTTATTAAAATGTGTGAGCCCCAAAAAGTGATTTAAAGAAATATAGTTAAAAGGGTTCTGTCCACTGAGTGGCTTATCACAATCTAGTTACAAGGATAGAGCACATATGTGAAATGAAAATGTAAAATACAAGCATTAATTGCTAAATTAGTTTATTCAATATAATGTGGTGAAGCACCAAGGGTGACAAACACGCCTTAAGGGACCAGTTAAGTAATGAAAGTCAATAAAGTGGGCAAGGTGAGGACTTCGTGAAACGGAAGTGCCCGTGTTTTGTTTAAAGAGGGAAGCTATGGCAATGTGGGCCTAAAATGGCTAGATCTGCAAGAGAAGGTGGACATGTGAAATCTCATGTTTTTTAAATGTTGGCAATGAAGTAAGTCAATTTTTAAAATCAGCCCTGGCTGGTGTGGCTTAGTGGACTGAGCCCTGGCCTGCAGACCAAAAGGGGGCCAAGTTCAATTCCCAGTCAGGGCTCATGCCTGGGTTGTGGGCCAGGTCCCCAGTTGGCGTGAGAGAGGCAACATCAATGTTCTTCTCCTTCTCTCCCTCCATTCCCCTCTCTGAAAATAAATAAATAAAATCATAAAAATAAAACCCACTCCAGGTTGATCAAAGTAAGTACAGTTTAGATATAGCCCAGAATCTACAAGTTTGCAACCTGTGTCCTGCACTGTGTAAAGTACAGTCCCATGTACTACAGGGGAAAATATTAGAAATGGTGACAGCCTTTAGAGTTCACAAGCTATCTGTGGAGGAAGCCAATTTACCAAACGAATTACAGTGGATGGCACAATGAGAGGTATTTTTGTATTCTTGGTTGTTTTAATTGCAAGCTGCGGAAACTGACTCTGGCTCATTTAAACAGAAAAGAAACTCATGAGAAATATACGGACACCTCCAGAACCACTGGTTCTAAGTGTAAATGGAATCCAAGTTCTTGGGCTGTTGTCTTCCATCTGGCTCAGAAGCTGTGTATCCCATGGGCCGTTCCATTGTGTTGTAAAGCCAGCTGCTTCTGGTTATTGGGGTCCACGATAGACCTAGTGCATCTGATCTAAGGACAGCCAGTTTCTTACTTTCATTACAGTTAGTCCCTTGATCAGGTGCTGTTACTGACTGAATGTGTCCCCCACCCCAAATTCATACTTTAACCCTCTGCACACTCAACGTGATGGTATTAGGAGATAAGGCCTTTGGGAAATAAATACGATTAGATGAGGTTGTGAGGGTGGGCCCTCATGAATGGAATTAGTTCCCTTATAAGAGCATGAGAGCTTGCCTTCCAGATGCTCTCAGCCAAGTGAGGAGGATTCAGTGAGAAGTCAGCAGTCTGCAACCAGAACGCAATCACACTGGCACCCTGATCTCAGACTTCCAGCTTCCAGAACTGTAGGAAATAAATTCCTATTGTTTAAAAGACACCCAATCTGTGGTAGTTTGTTACAGCAACTAAATTTCTGTTATAAGCCACCCAGGCTTTGGTAGTTTGTTACAGCAGCCTGAACTGGCTAAGACAGATACCAGCTGCGACGTGTAAGACACCATGATGGCGAATAAGGTATTCAGTAACCCACGTAGGACGATGGTGGTAAAGGCATGGCTGGTGGCAAAAGCCATCCAAATTCAGTATCAACTAATCCCACGTGCCTAGGTCGTAGATCAGCCTCCCGTGCCTCCTCTGCAAATGGCTCCAGGTCCTAGCGCTCCCATTCCTGCCACCAATGGTTACGTGCTGAGGCCCATGAGGGGTCACCTCGGAGGTTTCCATCAGTCCACAAGTGGTAGCATGGCAGCCATCCACTCCAGCGGCTCGCCCGTGGCTACCCATGACTACGGCCAATGCCATCTGGGCTCCACTTCCAGTAATAGCTCCTGCAGAAGTGCCGAGTACCCTGTGGAAGCCATCCCCCACCACCCCGGTCTCCTCAAAGCTGACCCAGGTCACTGGTGAGTGAACTGCTTTTTCTGGAAGTCCACGCTCCTGTTCATGGCCACAGTGTTAGAATCCCCAGTCCACTCGGAAGGCCTCCAGCAGCACGGCCACCCGTGACCTGACTCGGGAAGCCGTGAGGAACCCACCTGGCAGCCGGCCCAACAAAGTCAACACTGGGCCCCCATCCTGAGTGGCCACCACCAGCCACCAGGTTTGCAGAGGCGCTAGGCTCTTTTGAGTCCCCCCACCTCCTATCCCTCCTTCTCTACCTCTTTCCCCCTCCTCACCCCACCCCATAGATTAGGCAGTCTGAAGCAAACAGAAGTAGCTGAGTTCTTTTACATCAAAAGAGCAAAACACCAAAAAAGGAAGTTGAGAGAGCCCCACTCTTTACTACCCAAGCCACACACGAGCCTTCTTGACACCCCATAACTGTGTACCTTGCACCAAGTGGAAAATAAACAAGCAGCCAGAAAAAAAAATTAGTAAACTTCCTGATGCGATTGACTCACTGTACCCACCACCACACCACGATAGGCAGAATACATTATAATGATTAATGCTAAAATAGGCACTCAGTAGTGGCAATAGCTGGGTAAGCCTCACCAAAGAGAAGCCCAGTTGAGCTCATTACCCCAATAAGTAGGCATTGGCTTGACTAGGAAGAGAATTTGTCCTACATCTATAGAGTGGGTCCTTTCTTTTCTTTCACTTTTTTTTTTTAAGAATTTATTTATTTATTTTTAGAAAGAGGTGAAGGGAGGGAGAAAGAAAGGGAGAGAAACATCAATATGTGGTTGCCTCTTGCACGCCCCCTGATGAGGACCCGGCCCAAAACCCAGGCATGTGCCCTGATAGGGAATCGAACCAGCAACTCTTTGGTTCACAGGCAGGCACTCAATCCACTGAACCACACCAGCCAGGGCGTCATTTCTCCTTTATTCCTTCCTTCCTTTCTTTCTTTCTTCCAGAGAGAGGCAGAGAGAAACACTGATTTATTGTTGCACTTATTTATGCATTCATTGGTTGATTCTTGTATGTCCATGACAGGGGATCAAACCCACAACCTTAGTGTAATGGGACAATGCCCTAACCCACTGAGCTACCTGGCCAAGGCAGGGTGGGTCTTCTTGTCCACTAACTTATTAAAGCTTCTTCAGCAGTGGGGACATTTTGATAAATATTCATACAGAACACAAGTACTCTCTAGGTCTGTTCCGAGACATTCATCTATGTCCTCTCTCCCAAACCTCCTTTTCACCAATATAAGTCCTTGACCACCTGGCTCATGAATTGCTACAGTCTTTCAAGAGGCAGAAAGAACCACAAGAGTGCAACTCAGAGCTCTGCCCACTGAGAAGACTTCCTTTTGCCATTGTCCTTTCAAGACCTTGCCCAGTGTAGCTGTAAAACCTTAGCAGTCCGCCCCCAGAGGATGCTATCTGTAAACCAAGCTTGAATGTTGTCCTCCTTAGTCACCTGCTCATGGGAATTATCCATAAGGTCGTGAACTGAGGGAGAGGAGGCAGTAAGATGGGAGTATATGCACTGGGTATATTGCCTGCTTGAACCTTCTCAGGACCTGCTCGGATCTGCACTTCCATACTCCATGTCCTCCCGGGGAAGGGAGTGCTACTGGGCACTTTAAGGTTAAGTGGACAGATACTTAGTTCAAGATAAGCTACATAGATTCCACAGTCACCTGGTACTCCATGGTCAGGCTTTCAATCTTTGGAAGGGCCCAGCAGCAATTTCAGAACAGTTTCCAAAAGGGATAGTTATTAGCCAAAGAGAGCTAAGCTGTGCTCTAAAACCCTAAGCTCAACCATTGTGGTGCTCTGTGGGTGACTGGCCATGGGCTCTGCCTGGGGCTGCGCACAGAGCACCAGTGGATCCACAGGGATCTGAGGACCAATCAGCAGAGCCCCTTACCCGGCAGCGGGGACCTTCTCCCGCTGAAGAACCTTCTCCTGCTGAAGAACCTTCTCCTGCTCTGTGCTGTGGCTCAATGTTAGCAAGCTGTCAGGTCACTTGGAAAATGGGTTAAAGCAGCCCATAACGATGTGGTATGTGTAGTCTTCTAAATCCCCAGAGAGAGGCTACGCAAGCCACTCACTCTTCTAAAGACCTGTTTTGAATTCCAGGTGACATGGGGTATTTTGTTGAATTGTTTAGCCGCAAGTTAATATGGGGTGTTTCAGTCTCACACCTCAACACAAGATGCATTTCCTCTACCTTTAGCCTCAAAAAACTAGACAGCCAGCCACACACCACCCCCACCCCATTTCCCTGAGAGCCTATGGCCTACAACCACTTTGGTTCCATTTTTTTAAAATCAGTTTGTTCTTGGTTGCAAGCCACAGAAATCCATGCTGCCTGCTTTAAGCTCACAGAATCTCTGGGAGTGCCCAAGAACCAGGCTTGGAGGCTTGCAACCAGGAAGTGTCCAAAATCAAGCTACAAAACAAGTGAGGACAGCATGCTGTCACTCCTGGCACAAGGCCCAGCTTGTCCTGGTAACACCACACACACTGGGCACGGCTCCACAGTGCTGCTCACTTCCAGTTCAAAGGCTGAGGGGGATGTGCCTAAATCCAGGGTCCAGCGGCAGGGGAGGCCAGGATGGCGAGTAGTGGCCATGGAGCTCCCGTAATGCGGAGGATTCCTTCAGTCTGGGAAGGGGCAGTCTTGGGTGGGATGTGACGCACAGAGAGAGAAGTCAACGTGAGTTGACTTAGACTCGGGTAACCTGGAGAGTGATGCACCGCAGACCTAGTTAAGACTCAGAAAGTCAGCGGGAGAGACAAGTTAGGAAGGATGTGATTGGCTCTGTGACCTCAGGGCACCCAGCCCCGACTGAGCCCAGGCTCCTCACAGATACGTTATGGGGGCTGGTTTAGAGGCGCACTTTCCAGCCGGTTCATATGATAGTACCCAGTGAAAACTAGAGACACAGAAGGGCATGTGAGTTGTGGTACAAATAAAAGGTTTTCTCCCCCCCCGTCTTGTTTCTGATGATCTTTAACAGTTTGGGGGAGTACTGGTCAGATATTTTGTAGAACGTTCCTCCGTTCGGAGTTGTCTGACGTTTTTCTCATGATTAGACTCGGGTTACGGAATTTGGGGGGAGGAAGACTACAGAGATGAAGCACCATTCTCATCACATCATATCGAGGGTACGTCCTATCAACGTGACTTATTACTTCTGATGTTGACCTTGATCATCTGGCTAAGGTAGTACTTGACAGGCTTCTTCACTGTAGCGTTAACGTCCCCCCTCCCCTCCCCATCCCCACACAGCACTCTCAGAAATGAAGCCATTGTATAGGCGGCCCATGTTTAAGGATCAGGGGAATTATGCTCCCCCTCCCTGAAGGCAGAGCATCTACACAAATTATTTAGAATTCTTCTGCCTAGGAGATGAAAATGTTTTCCTTATAGAATGTAATTAGCATAAAAATTAAAATAAATTACATAGCATTAGACAAGATAGTAAACAGTGAATTTGTAACGCTTTCCAAAAATCCCTTTATTATTTAATGAGAAATTTGAACTTGAATCCTGGTACCTAACTTTATGTTCTCAGTTTCGTATTTTACATAGTTCATGCAATTCTTGATTGAGACTCTTTAACAATGATCTCTTTATTTTTTTTAAAGATTTTATTTATTTATTTTTACAGAGAGGAGAAGGGAGGGAGAAAGAGAGGGAGGGAAACATCCATGTGAGAGAGAAACACTGATTGGTTACCTCTCGCACAAGCGCCAAACCGGTGACCTTTCACTTTGTGGGATGACGCCAACCGACTGAGCCACACGGGTCAGGGCACAATGACCTCCTTACACTACAAGAAACCGTCTGCAGCAGTAGTTGCTAAAAAAATTTTGAACCATTTTTATAACCATTCAAACATTTACAACGGTAGAAATTATATTTAAGTCACATGTGAAACTCTTGCTTTTCTTTCATTGAAAAATGTGCTTATGAAATTTTTTGTGGATTTTAGAGCCAAACTTTTTCATACATAGCTAGTGTTTCAAAATAACAATGAAGTTCTAATCTACAGCACAGTCACCCTCCCTCCCCCCAGTTGAGACATCATTTGTGGCACATCGGCTACAAACAGACAAGATTATCTAATGTGAAAGCACGTGAAGGTAGAGTTTCTGAGCTGCCTGCACCAGAACGCCCACCGCACACGCTCACTCACTCATTCCCACCTCCCTCCCCAACAGATTGCTCCTCAGGCTTCTTGGGTCCTTGAGACAGAAACTCCTCCAGCATCCCCGTGCAGGCGATGATATGTCTGCATTGGCTGCTGATGGTGGTCTCTTGCTCGCAATCAGACCCCACTCTCTTAGGGCAGTCAGAGGAGGAGGCCATAATGAACACAGGCGACCGGTCCGGGGGCCCCCCCCACCTATGTCTCATTCACTGTGCACTAGTGTGTGCCGCTGCTCACCGGACAGGTCTGGATTAGATCATCTCTCTGGGTCCCGCCAATGCTAACATCTGTGATTATGATCCTGCTATGTTACATATTTCGGTATGCTGAATTTGGCTTCTTGATGGGGAAATGAGGTGGGGATGTCCGGGAGACACTTTGAAATGTGGACTGAAGCTCTGGAGAAATTGGAACTAGAGGTATAATTTGGGAAGCAACCTCATTGACGTGAAAGTGGCAGCCGTGTGGATAAATTAAATTGTTACGGAAGAGAGTAGAGAGAGAGAGCGTATGTCATGTAGTGCTTGGGGATCCACCTACATTTCAGGAGATGGAAGACGAGGAAGAGAAGTCTACTCAATGGTACAGAGAATAGGTCAGCATCAGTACTGGCTTTGGGGGAAGGCATTGCCACAGGGAAACCAAGGACAGACTGAAGAAACTGTGCCCCAAACATGCAAGCCTCGACTCCTAGTTCCCCTCCTGTCTCTTTGGCCATTCCCCCCAGTTTCTTTAGTGGACATGTTTCCTTCCACTTGTTGACTCAAATGTCATATCCTCAGGCTCCTCCCGCTTGCACATCTCCAGGACCCTCTAGCCCCCTCCCCGGACTTTAGCTGCCACCCACTGAGCTCATGTTCCTCAGACCACCGCCTCTCGTCCAGACCTGTGCGCTGATCGTTTGTGTCTCAGCATCCTTTTGACTAATTTTCTTACTTCCCTGGTACAAGTGTGAATTCAAACACAGACATTCTGCTCACTTAGTCCGCTCTGCAATTCATCAGTCCTTATTTTGGGAGAAGAACAGCCTGGCTCCAGCTGAGAAAGCAACCCATTTTGAAGACCTAAAATCCTACAGTTCTGGCACTACCTTGTGTAGTGAAATAAGCGTGACCAACTTATCCCAGTTTCCCGAGGACTTTTCCAGTTTTAGCGCTAAAGTCCCGCATCCCAGGAATCCTCTCAGGTCCAAGCAAGCCAGGTGGTTGGTCCCCCTAAAGGGAGGTGTCCTTTGTGAAGTACTACGGGACAAGGCAAAGGCCTGGAAAAAGGGTGGCTGGGTCTGTGGAGTCCAGACCTGTTCTGAACGCTGGGGCCGCAGCGGGGGAGGAACAGATATGCTCTAGCTGCTCCCCAGGGCCCCCAGGGCCTTTGCAGAGGTCTGCAGGAGCAGGTGGGGGCAACGAGACAGAAACATTTGGGTACAAGGCGATGTCGAGCCAGAAAAATTTGGGTACAAGGTGATGTGGTCTCACTTCAAACCACAGGTTGGGGAGGCCCCGGGACTTTGGCGAGGTATTTACATAGGCAAGATGACACCACATCTGTAATTTTGTCTAGTGCTCTTTTGTCTATGAGTCTACAATCCATTCTCACAATTTATGTATTGTATTTAATTTACTTATTTTAGAGAGAGGGGAAGGGAGGGAGGAAGAGAGAGAGAGAGAAACATCCATCGGCTGCCTCTCACACACTCCTATCTGTAGACCTGGCCTGCAACCCAGGCATGTGCCCTGACCAGGAATCAAACCTGAAACCCTTCAGATCGCAAGGCAGCGCTCAACCCACTGAGCCACACCAACCAGGGCACGTTCTCACAATTTAATGGCTGTGTAGTATCTCATCAAGAGGATCCTGAATTTGTTTCCAAGTTTTTCCTGTTATAATACTTCATGAACATCTTTGTGCTAGAAGTTTTTTCCAGTATTAAGATTTTTTCAAAAGTAATTTAACATGTCAATGCGTAAGTATACACGTTTTGAGATGTTATCCCATTTAACCCTCACAGCGCCACTCTGGGGATATGTGGTATTTTCTGGAAACTAGAGCCCAGAGGTTACATAATTTGCCCAAGGTCACACAGCTAACGCATGATGGAGGCAGGATTTGGAACCACTATCACTACACATCTTTTAAGATCTGTTGATGATGATTTTTGCTTAATTCAGGGCCACAACATCTCCTGCCTGGACTTGCTCAGAGAAGGTGGTATTATTAGGGGGCAGGGGGAGGGCTTACGCTAGGCAGACAAGCTATTCTGAACCAGGGATGGGGGAAGCAAACTTAGGGGGTGGAGATATCCATGGTATGCCTTCACTTAATAAATATTTTTTTTGCGCCCCTATTATATGCTGGCAGTACATACAATGCTACTTTGCATAGGGTGGGAAGGGAAGGCTTCTGTGAGGAGGTGACATTTGAGCTTAAAACTGAACATTAAGAAGCCATCCATGTGAAGATCTGGGGAAGAAAGGTCTAGACACAGTGGACCAAGCATGTTTAGGAAAAAATAAGACTTACTATGTTGGGACAATTCTCTGATCCTGGCCAGGTTTCTTTTTTCTTTCTTTCTTTTTTTTTTAAGAGAGGGAGAGAGGCATCAATGTGTGGTTGCTTCTCATTTGGGCCCCCCCACCCCCTCCTCTGCACTGGGGACCCGGTCCTGAACCCAGGCATGTTCCCTAGACTGGGAATCAAACCGGCAACCCTTTGATTCACAGGCCGGCACTCAACCACTGAGCCACACCAGCCAGGGCCTGGCCAGGTTTCTTAACCTCTGTTTTGTCACATGTGAAATGCTAATGATTACAGTACGCACCTCATAGCGCTGCTATGGGTAGTCAATAACACAATGCACGGAAGGAGCCCAGCACAGTGCCTGAAATTCAGCAAACACTAACGGTTAGTGGTCATGATAACTATGATTTTTAAAATTATTTATTATTTTATTAATGAGAGAACCCTGAGAAGTACATGGAAAGTAAAATGAAACAGTCCAGTGTTCACAGTCAGGAATCAGGTCTGAGTTCAGTCCTGGGGCTACCACATAATAGCATAATTCACATCGTTGTCTACCTCGCTGGGCTTTAGTCCTCTCAGCTGGAAAATGAAAATGAAAATAGTGCTTCCTGCATAGGTTGCTTTAAGGATTAAATGGAAAAATACACATAAAGCATTTAACACAAGACTTGGTAACACGGAATGTTCTTAAAAGTTTTGTCTTTTGATTGTTGTCTTTTAAGTCTGTGAAGATTAAGGCTCTACCATCCCATCAGCTTTCTGGGAAGAATACAATCAGTTCACTGGTTTACCCTTCAATTCATCAGCTAAGTGAATAATCTGTTTGCAGCAATGGAGCCTTAGATGTGTTTTTTCTTTACATCCCAGTGTGCGTTCGTCATGCAATTCTTTTGTAAAATAATTCTTTTATTTTATTATTTTAAAGATTTTATTTATTTATTTTTAGCCCTGACTGGGAATCAAACCAGCAACCCCTTGGTTCACGGGCCGACACTCAATCCACTGAGCCACACCAACCAGGGCTAATTATTTTATTAATTATACAAGGAAATGATTAGTATATTCTCCTGACTTAAAAAATTAAAATAAAACACGTAAATCTAAACCACAGTAAGATGACATTTCACATCTGTTAGGATGGCTGTCATTTTGGAGAAGGCGGGGTGATAACAAGCATTGATGAGAATGCGGGGAAATCGGAACCTTTACACCCTGTCGAATGTAAAATGATTACAGTACCCGTGGTGCGGCACTGAGGAAAACACTCTGGCAGCTCCTCAAAGGGTTAAATGTGAGAGAACATGTGACCAGCAATTCTAGTCCTAGGTAAACAGCCAAAAGAGATGAAAACATGTCCGTGCAAAAACTAGGACACGCATGTTCCTAGTAGTGTTATTCATAATGGCCACAGCCACCAATGTCCATCAACTGGTGAATGAATGGCTGGTCATCAGTGGTCTGTCCACACAATGGGATACTATTCAGCCTTAAAAAGGAGGGCAATGCTGACACATGCTACAACATGGGTGAACCTTGAGAACATTACGTATGGCAAGTGAAGTAAGGCAGACCCAGAAGCACAACTGTTGGGCGATGCCACTTACACAAGGTCCCTAGAACTGTGAAGCCACAGAGACAGAGAGCAGAGAGTGGTTGCTAGGGGTCGGGGGACGGAGTTACTCTTCAATGAGTTGGAGTGTCAGTTTGGGGAGAGGACTTGAGGCAGACGGCGGCGATGGCTGCACGACAGTGTGAGCTCGCCCTATGCCCCTGCCCCGCACACTTTAAAATGATAAATGGATTTTATTTAGGTCTCTTCTCCATAAAAAGTTATGTTCGGTGAAAGAAGCCAGACGTAAAAGACCACGTATTGTATGCTTTCATTTACGTGAAATAAACAGGCAAATTTACAGAGACAGAAGGGAGATTAATCGTTGCCAGGACATGGAAGAGGGGAGAAAAGGGAGTAACTGCCTGGTTACCAGGCTTCTTTTCGGGGTGATGAAGATGTTCTTGACTTATATGGTGGCAGTGGTTGTACAACCTTCTGAATATATATATTAAAACCCACTAAATTGTACACTTATTTTAAAGGGTGAATTTTATGGTATGTGAATTGTATCAGAATGAAAATTAATAAAAAATATGTAAAGGGTACAAGGAATGGGGCAAAGATTATAGATATGCCTTAAGTCTTCTTTAATCATTTCCTCTCACCCATCAGCAACAAAGTTACTTTCAACTGATACTATTATTAGCAATTACTGCAGTAAAATTTCTAGTTCCTTTTCAACATTTATATATGTGTGTGTGTGTGTGTGTGTGTGTGTGTATACAACTCTCCACAGCAAATATGCGAGATGATTTGTTGATTTCCCTTTCTTTGTGATTTTAATACTTTTAATTTTTTTCTCTTTTACCGTGTCTCTGATTCCACAACGTCCCGCCCCACCCCTCCCTTTATGGACTTGCTCTGTCTCATTTGGACTCTGCTTCAGTTGGCCTACTTTTCTCTTTAATCAAGTCTGCAGGAACCAATTCATTACCATTGAAAATCATCTAACAAGCTTTATTTTGATCATTGTTAAAAATTCTTTTTTTCCTTTTTGGATAACACAATCACTAAGTAAAAAAATGTTATCATTTACTTGACCAGTAAAAGACAACACTTACGAAATCTGAAAAACGTGCACTGGTGGGGTCAGTTTACCTAATGACAAAAATGACGGCAGCTGAAAGCTGTGTCTCCCACACAATGGTTTTAGATTTGCTGTGCGCCTTGAAAGCGAGAAAATGTATCACCCAGCATCTTGATAAGGAAATCAATTACTTACCTCATTCTGAGGGAAGAGAATGAAAGGATTTTTTTTAAAAAACAGTAAGAATAAAACAGATTGGGAAGAGACACACATTTTAAGCTAGTATTGCTTTGCCTGAAAAATAAAGTCTTTATGCTTTCAAATATTCATGGTGATTTTTATTCCTTCATTCCCGAGTCCTCAGAGGGCACTGAGCACACCCATCCTGGAAGCAGCCAGCTGCCAGCCTTCGGCCACACCCGATGCCGTTTTTCTGAGCTTGTCAGGACAGTCACCCCAACAAAGTGGCCTCTCATCCTCCCCACCACAGGCATCCCATTCAGGAGTCACAGCCCCTGCCGGCCTGGGCGTAGAAAATAAATTTTGTTTCCAGGGGGACGTTACACATAATCTGTTTTTTGAACTGGGTGTCCATTGTCCTGGAGTCAATTCTTTGGGCCCTCGTAGCTCCCTGAACAGCCCTAGCAAACAGGAATTGAAGCAAGTACAGGATTTTCAAAGCCCCAGTTAGTCTTCCTGACGGGTCATTTTCCCTGAGCCGTATAGGGACAGAATATTTTTATTTCTTGATTGACGAAAGCTACCCCCAGTACTCTCAGCTACTTCATTATCTTCTCACCCTCACAGACACCGCTGTCTCAGCCAGAAGCTATAAAGCCAATGTCTTAGGAGATTCGGAATTTTATTAAAAATGTATTTGCTTTACTCAAAAGTGAATGTATGTTAGCTTGATCATAAAATGAATGACCTTTTTTTAGTGGAAAGGGAGGTGGTAAATGAAACATGGGACTCATTTGCCAACTGATACTGAAGGCATAAAATAAATAAGAGGCTGGCGGGGGTGGGTAGGGAGAGAAGCTTCCCACACCTTGGCTGGGATACTGTATCCATGAATTGAGGCTGGAAGAAAAGGATATCTGCTCTGCCCTGCCCTGGGAACACGCACACACCCACACACACAGTGGATTGCCCTCAAGGGCAGCCATGGCCAGGCTGGACCTAATTTCATAGGCTCTGCCCTCAGCCAGGGATACTGTAGTCTTACACCAGGACTATGTCTTGCTTTGCTGTCATGTTCAGAAAAATAGTCCCAGATCACAGAGGCAAGGAGCAGAAGGCAGTCTTGCAGATACACCTAGGCCTGTTTGCACAGATAGAAATCCCGTGGCCAGAACAGTGGCCCAGAAGTGAGTGAATCTAGCAAGGTGCTTCAGACTGCCTGCTCTGCTTCCTTCCTGACCCCTCCACTAGGGGACCCTTGGCTCAGCATAACTGAGGAGGGGCCTGGCCAGGCTGCAGGACAAGGGGCAACAAAAGTATTATGAGACCCTCAGTCTAGTCCTGCTTGCAATCCGTTTTCTTTTAAAATATTTTATTTATTTATTTTTAGAGAGAGGGGAAAGGAGAAAGAGAGGGAGAGAGACATCAATGTGCAGTTGCCTCTCGAGTGCCCCCTACTGGGAACCTGGCATGCAACCCAGGCATGTGCCCTGACTGGGCATTGAACCAGAGACTCTTTGGTTCACAGGCCAGCACTCAATCCACTGAGCCACATGAGCCAAGGTTGTTTTTTTGTTTGTATTTTTAAAGATAGTGGATGTGTCTTTGTCTTATAAACACTCAAGTGCATTTTGATCAGAATTTTTTAACTGTCGTGGAAGGATTCGTAATAAGGCTCGATTTGAATTTTTTTTAATTGAATTTATCAGGGTGACATTGGTTAATAAAATTATATAGGTTCCAGGGGTACAATTCTATAATACATCACCTATATATTGTATTGTGTGTTTACCACCCCAAATTAAAATGTTTTATGAAGAAATCAGGGTGTAGTATTTAAAACCCAAATGACTCTGGATCTCCAGAGATGGGAGTTAAAAACCCATCTCAAGATAAGTCCGGAGCAGTTGGAATACATGGCAGTGCCTCCAGCATTGGGCACTGGCCCACTCTCTTCCAGGACCTGATAAAGGGTCCAACCTAGACTTCTGGGCATCGTCTCCCCTTGATGACCTCATCGGACCCACCTGAGCCTTGGTCCAGAGGTTCTAGACCAACAGCATGGGCGCCACCTCCAGGCCAATCCGGAGAAGTGTAGTTTTCGTGAGCTGGACTGATTCCCAGACATGTTCATTCTGGACAGAGGGTAACCATCCTCAAAATTCAGGGCAAAGGGTCTAGGCTCCTGGGATGGGGACACTGTTCTCCAAGAAATTCTAGAATCTAGGGTTCCTTGGGGCTCAAGAGTCTGGCTGGGCCCTGGCTAGCACAGCTCAGTTGGCTGGGCATTGTCCTGCAAACAGAAAGGTCACTGGTTCAATTCCCAGTCAGGGCACATGCCTGGGTTTTGGGCTCCGGGCTCCGTCCCCAATTGGGGTGCTTGCAGAATGGCAACCACTCAATGTTTCTCTCTCACGTGGAGGTTTTTCTCCCTCCCTTTTCCTCTCCCTAAAATTTTTTTTAAAAGGGAGTCTGCTTGTTCCACCCACTACTTTCCCACCTGGTTTGCCCCAAGTGACCTCAGAAAAGAGCTAGGATTCCTCTTGCACCAGCCTCCATGTGTGTTTGGTTTCAGGGATTACTCTTTATTTCTAACTCATCCTTGACCTCCCTGCAATCAGTCTGGCCTTACAATCTCAAAGCCAGCACTTCCAGCCAGCCTCAAGAAGTCCCCAGCCTAAGTGACTTCCTCCTCTGTGACACCATATGAAGAAACTAGGATGACTAATGCCCATGACCTTGTGAAGAAGATAGAATTTCTAGTGAGCTAGGTGGCCTTCAGGAAGGGAGTCGCCCACCACCTGACGGCCAGCAGTGCCCGGAGCACACCTGCTCAGCTCATGCCTCCCCACTGACTTCAAAGAGCTGGATTCCCACATTTGCCAGCCCCACAGTCCAAACTGCCACAATAGCTGGGGATGGCAGGGAAGTCCCACCTCCAAACCCCGCAGATGGAGAACTTTGCTTTGTTGCTGCTGGTCTAAACTATTCTGCCAGACCACCATCCGATTGGCTGAAATCCAATCCACCTGAAGAAGAGGAATGCACAGCATCCTCTTTGACCTGAACAGCCACCAAGGCCCTGGCAGCAGGACCACACACCTCATGCTGGGATCGAACAGGATGTGACTCAGCATGCCGCTGAGTATCATTCAAAATCCTGAATGTGGTCCAGGGGATCTTTGGGTGGCCCTGTAGTCAGTCTGGAAACTGTCCATAAAATCTATCAGCTCTTGAGTCGCAGGTACTGTGGCTGAGAATAGACAGCGACAGCAACGTCCCTAAGGGTTCATGTACTATGTTCTCCATGGCCATCACATCATCATGGTGGGAAGTGGTACCCCTGACTGGACCTTTACACTGGATTCTTGGGAATACATCAATCAAACTTTAGAGAACTTTCTCTGCTGTTTCCTGCCCACCAGGAAACGCAGCTGCACCAGTCACCTTAATTCTGCAAAATTTGCATAAAGTTCATCAATTTCCTGTGTCCAAAATACATATATGATTCTACCACAGCTTCCATCCCTTGAACTTAAATCACCAACCACCTTACCAGCAAACTGCCAGGACAACAAACAAACAAACAAACAAACAAGAAAAAAAAGCAAAATGAAACAAAAAGGAAAAAAAAACACCCAAAACTAAAAAAAAATAAACACACACAGAGAAAGTGAAGAGCCCTGACCAGTGTGGCTCAGTTGGCTGGGCGTCATCCTGCATAGTGAAAGGTCACTGGTTTGATTCCCGGTCAGGGCACTTGCCTGGGTTGTGGGTTTGGTCCCTGGGTAGCACATGTATGAGAGTCAACCGACCCAGGTTTCTCTCCCTCTCTTTTTCACTCCCCTCCCCTTCTCTAAAAATAAATAAATAGCCCTGGCTGGTGGGTCTCTGGATTGAGCTCCGGACTGTGAACTAGAAGACTGCTGGTTCAATTCTCCATCAGGGCACATGCCTGGCTTGCAGGTCAGGTCCCAAGGTGGGGGTGTGTGTGAGAGGCAACCAATCGCTGTTTCTCTCTCACATCGGCGTTTCTCAGCCTCTCTCCCTCCCTTCCCCTCTCTCTAAAAATAAAATAAAAATAAATAAAATCTCTTTTTAAAGATTTTATTTATTTATTTTTAGAAAGAGGGGAAAGGAGGGAGGGAGAGAGGGAGAGAAACATCAATGTGTGGTTGCCTCTCTTGCGCCCTCCACTGGGGACCTGGCCCACATCCAGGCATGTGCCCTGACTAGGAACTGAACCAGCAACCCCTTGGTTCACGGGCCAGCGCTCAGTCCACTGAGCTACACAAGTTAGAACCTAAATAAATAAAATCTTTAAAAAAGAAAAGAAAAGAAAAACAAAAAAAAATCTCCAGGACCTCAAGGGTTTTAGCCCTAAGAGCATAACTCAGAATCACCTGAGGAGATCTTGAAAAACAGAGTTCTCACAGGAAGTAGACACTTATCCCGTCACTTGACTTCCAACAAAGGCATAGAAGCAATCAGTGGGGAGAGGAAAATGTCTCCAACAAATGTTGCTAGAAAACCGGATATCCTTACAAAGGTAAAAAACAAACAAACAAATCTAACCCCTTACCTCACAACACACATAAACATTAATTCAAAATGGATTCCCATCCTGAATATAAAAGCTAAAACTATAAAGCTTTTAGAAGAAAACATAACAGAATATCTTCATCATTCAATATACACAAAGGTTCCTTAAGACACAGAAAAGAATGCCTGTAAAAGAAAAACAAATTAATTAATTAGAATTATCAAAATTTAAAACTGAATAGACTGAGTGAGAGTGTTCTCAGAATATATATCCAACAAAAGAGAGGTATCGAAGATATAAAAAGAATTCTGAAAACTCAGGAATAGAAACAATTCATTTCTAAAATAGGCAAAGCATCTGAAGACACTTCACAAAGGAATACACGTGAGTGGCCCGTACGCACAGGAAAAAGGGCTCTCCCTCATCTACTCACCAGGGAAATGCAAGCCAGAGCCACAGCGAGAGAGACTTCTGCCCTCCCACCAACGTGGCTAAACTTCAAGACTGAAAACGAATGCTGACGAGGGTGTGGAGTGGCCAGAGCTCCATACAATTTTGGTGGGAGTTTAAAAAGGCACAAGAACTTTGAGGAAATGTATGACAGTTTCTCGTAAAACTAAACATACACCTTACCTTATGACCCAGTGCATCTGTTCCTATGTATTTACCCATGAAGAATGAAAACACGTGACCACACACAGACAAAGTTGTGCAAAAAACATTTATGGAAGCTTTATTTGTAGTAGCTAAAAAGTAGAAGTAGTTCAGGTGTCCATCAACAGGAGAAAGGCTAAAAAATCCTGGTATTTCATACAACAGACTATTATTCAGCAATAAAAAGAAACCACTACTAATCTATACAATAGAAATCCCTAAAACATTATGTTAAAAGTTAAGGAAGCCACACACAAGAGAAGCAATCTATTTGACTCCCTTTAGGTGAAGTTCTGGAACAGGAAAATCTATGGTGGAAAAGAAGCCTGAGGGAAGGTCAGCTCTGGGGAGATGGGGGAGGGGCTGGGTGGGAAAGAGCCCAGGGTAATGGTTCGCGTCTGCATAGAGGTTTGGCTTAAACGGGTGCACACATTTGCCAAACTCATCAAAGGGTATATTTCATATCTGCGCATTTCACTGTATATAAGTTTGACCATAACAAAATTTAAAACTCATTAACAAACACGTGGTATGTATGGTGAAGAACAGTGATGTTAGTGACTTACTCCGAAGTGCATAAAAAATAAAGATGGGTTGATGGATGAATACAAGGGCAAAAAAATGGATAGACCTGTGATAAAACCAACAGTAAAACGTCAACCACAGGATCTTAAGGTGGGTACATTGGTAATGACTGCACAATATTTTCAATTATTTGGGGGAGGTCATAGGGATGCTAAACTAATTGGCCATTTTTGTTTCTTACGTGGTAAACGTATGTGGATGTTTGTTTTACTTTTGTCCTATTCTTGTTATTGAAATATTCCAAGTTAAATAAATTAATTAACAAAGAAATAAATAAAATGTACCAGGTGATTCGGATATCTGGTCCTGGTCGAGAATTGCTGCTAGGCTCTCAGAGCCCAGGAGTCTCCAAGTGCAGCTTGGAGCTGAGCTACAGACACTTACCCTGAGGGGACAGAGTGAGTTTCCTAAAGCTGCTGTAACAAAACACCACAAACTTGATGGCTTAAAACAACACAAATGTATTATCATTCAGTTCTGGATACTAGAAGTTCGCTGAGTTAGAGACAAGGTGTGGGCAGGGTTGTGTTCCCTCTGGGGCTCTGGAAGAGAATGCATTCCTAGCCTTTCCTAAAGGCCAGCCTCTGTGTTCTCGGGCTCCTGTCCCCTCCCCCCATCTTCAGAGCCAGCAGCGTAACATCTTCAATCCTCTCCTGACTCTGACTTTTCTGCCTCCCCCCGCCCTCCCCCCACACATTTAAAGCACCCTTGCAATTCCAAGGAGGCCACCCAGATAATCCAGGATAATTTCCCTTCTTTTAAGGTCATCTTTTTTATTTTAATGATTTTATTTATTTATCTTTAGAGCGGAAGGGAGAAAGGGAGGGAGAGAAACCTCAATGTATGGTTGCTTCTCCCACACCCCCTATGGGGGACCTGGCCCGCAAACCAGGCATGTGCTCTGACTGGGAATCGAACCAGAGACTCCTAGCTTTGCAGGCCTGCCCTCAATATACTGAGCCACACCAGTCAGGGCCTTAATTCCATTTGCACCCTTAATTCCCCTTGCCGTGTAAATAGTATTTTCACAGGATATGGACATCTTTGGGGAACCATTACTCTGCTGACCACCAGGCTCTGCCCACCTGTAAGTGGCTCCCCAGGTAAGGAAAAGTACCGTGATTCCTGACATGCACGTCAGCCAGCCTTGATGGAAACGGAAATGCCCATTCTTGCAGACCCATGGCACTGCTATTTGTTCATGTGGCTCCAACCCTCCTCAACTACTCTCTACTAGCCCCAGACCACATACCCCACAGCCAGCCCAGGCAACTCTAGAGGGGCAAGCGTGACATGTGGCGCAGCAAATACTGAGCCCCATCTGCCTCAGGACCAGCTCCAATGGCTGGCGCTAACAAAGGGTACGAGCTCGCAGATCCATTGTCAACCCCAATGTCCCCATCAAGGCCTCTTCTGAAGAGGTTAAGACATTCCACTGGGTGAGTGAAGGGATGCCCTACAATGCCTGGAGGACTTCGAGGAGTCTGATTCTGGTCCTATACTTGGCCAGCCCAGAGACCCCCAGAACTCAGCCCCTAAACATCATCTGACAGCCCAAAGTCGTGGCCTCTGAATAACTAGAAGAGCTGCCACTCATTTAGCTGACATGGGAAAGACAAAGGGAGGAAGAGGTTGGGAAAGAAAATGAGTTCAATCTTGGACTTGTTAGGTTTGGGGTATCTAATAGATAAATATTCTGTTGCATGAGTTCTTATACGGCATGAGTTATAACTATTTACAGTCCTCTTTGTAAATAGAATCTTTACCTCAATATTTTCCTTTTTATGCTGATTTTTCAGTAGGCAGAAAAGACCGAGTACCCTCAGAACACTGTGCTGTGTACCGATCATTTCACAAAGGGCTTTAATTTCCTCTCTCTCATTCTGTGTTCTCTTCCTGACCCCCACCAGGAAGATCCTTTATGTGTCCACACAGGGTAGGTTGGGGGGCGGAGTGTTCATTTCTGAGCACTGCATGTTAGAAGCTGTGCCAGAGGATGGTGTAGGTCTGACTGACACACAACTGCGAAGGCAAGTGGAACGGCCGGCACACCTGACTTCCACAGTTTAACCTCAGGTTAGTTTTTGAATCACATGAGTAGAAGGTCAGATGTCAGCCAACGTTTTATTAGTGGCTTTGGGGGGGGGGGCTGAAAGAGTCAGAGGGTGCCGAGAGGATGGGACTCTGGGGTCGCTCCGTGTGTCCAAGGGAAGCTCACTGTTATGTATTACATAGACGCTGTCCTCTAGATAAAGCTTCTGAATTAGAAGACCTTCATATGAAAGCATTTCTGCCACTTTTTAAGAAAACTTTTTAATTGATTGATTTTAGAGAGAAGGAGAACGGAAGGGGGAGAGAGGGAACACTGATGTGTTGTCCCACTTACTTATGCATGCCTTGGTTGAATCTTGCACGTGCCCTGACCAGGGATTGAACCTGCAACCTTGGGTATCAGGACGACACTCTAACCAACTGAGCTACCGGGCCAAGGCCTCTGCCACTTATCACAAAGTATGAAAACAGCCTTGGCTGAGTCACTCTTAACCATCCAGTTGTGGACCCGTCCATCTGGAACCTAGTGTCCCTGGTCCAAGGGGTCTCAGTCAGGGAGAGTGGCCTTGCTCCCCACTTCTGCATGGATATGTCATGGAAGACAATACGCTTCAGTGCCCTGATTTTGCCAGAGGGAAAACAAAGATGCAGCTTTGGCCTCCTGCTCATCAGCGGGGGTGGTGCCACCTGGGATGGTTAGTTCAGTGCATCGATACGACTAAGGTATAGTACCCCGTTGTTTGGTCAAACACTAACCCAGCTGCTGCTGGGAAGGTATTTTACAGATGTGATTTAAAAATCAATTAAGTTGAAGAAAAGGAGATTATCCTTGATAATTTGGGTGGGCCTCATTCAATCAGTTGAAAGGCCTTAAGCATGGAACTGAGGTTTCTGGGAGGAATAAATTTGTGAATTATAGCATCAGCTCTTATCCAACAGATTGCAGACTTGCAAACCCCCCAATCATGCCCAATTCCTTGCAATAAATCTATCTATCTATCTATCTATCTATCTATCTATCTATCTATCTATCTACCTATCTATCTATCTATCTCTAAATCATAAGGCCAGGACCCTGCACTAGGCCCCCACTCACTCTGCTCAGGAGAGCTGATAGCTCCAGGCTCTCGTCTGACACGGAGTATCACAGAAACTTCTGTCTGGGTGCAAAGCATGTTTGAGAGAAAAAGGAGGCCCAAGCAAGCCTCTCAACACGATGCCTGTGCTTCTGGAAAGATGAGCTGAGCATTTTCTTTGTGAACAAAGAAAGCGTGTTTAGCCTCCATTGGCTTCTTTTCAGCTAAGAATCTTGTTTCAGAGACTAACGTATAAAGAATTCTAGCAAATTGGCCTTTAGGAGGGGTTTTTGTTTTCTTTAGGTTTGGGAAGCCAAGGTTACATTAAAGCAAATTTTGAACAAAGAAAACACTTCATCTGTAACTCCACCACCTTAACACTATTTCCGTAGTCACACAGTCACTCCTATTACTTATTTATTGAGACTCTACTATGTGCCAGCCACTGTACACATGCCACTAAACAGAGTGTCAATTAAAATCATCCTCATTCTAGTATATCATTCTGCTTAAAAAAGCAGGCTTATAACCGGTTTATAAACATTGGTCATGTATTCACATTGTCTTCATGATTATAATTTAAAAATACATTATAAAAAAATTTGGAAAATAAGTGGGAAAAAATCCTACCTCACCATGTAACAGCCTGTTACTTTTCCTATATAGTTCCCTATGCACTTTTATACAAGATAGTGATCATATATTCTGCTTTTCCTAACACTATGTCCCAAGCATTTCTCCATGTTGTTACCTATTCTGGCAAAATAGCCTTTGCTCATAGAGAGTTTCCGCCTCACTGGCATTTTCCAGGTTTCCCCTGCAGTTGACTTGTTAAGCATTGCTGGAAAGGTGTCAAAACCATTGTCTGAGTTGGGATTTGTTTTAGTGGTTTCTCCTATCGCAAATGGTCTGGCTCTGTGGGGCCCCTGCCTTCAGGACTCAGTCCTGCCCATGTGCAAGCACGGGTTCTCTCCATGAGCCCCTTTCAGAAGCGACAGTAGGGGTGAGATCAGCTTAGCTTTGAGCTTCTTCCCTTTGCGCCCCTCATTCGCTCTGCCTCCCCATTTCTGATGCCAGACAGTTCCTGAGCTCAAAACTACGCCCAGCCACTCAGCGCAATGACCACAAGTGAGTCCCCTCACATCTCTGACCCTCTCCGATTCCTCACGGGGGGATGCGGCACTGCCGTCACAGGGCTGTTGTCCATACATGAAACGACGTGCAGCAAGTGTGGAGCAGGGGACTTGCTCATAAACGGTGGTTAGGTGTGTGCCGAGAGGTCATTCTGTGCCCGAGGCTGGAGCGCCAGGGCCGAGACCCTCTGCCCGGACCTGACCTGCAGACTCCCAACCCTGCGAAGAGACTGTGTTTGAGTTTGGCTCCTGTGAGCCTGTTTCCCGGGCCCGAGATGCACGGCTCTGTTTCCCAGACCTTCTAGACTTCTAACTCTTCAAGCCTTGTCCCTTGTTTCAACTTCCTGACAAGAAGTGGCAATCCATTTTGTGACCAGCAGCCACCTCTCCTTGCTCCCAACTGTTAAAGTCCCATCACCTTTGCTATCTCGCTCCCTCCCTCTTTGCTTTGGACTCCCCCACCCCCATACAAGCTCCTATCTACACCGAAGAACTGCCACAGGCTGACACCTAATCGCCCCGTGCCCCTGACGTGGCTGCACTGTGTGCAGTCACATGGCTCCACAGAGCGCAGTGCCTTCCACACACATGCTTCGCTGTGTTAAGAAAGAGATCCAATTAAACGAATTACTGAGCTAAATAAATAAATAAAAATAAAACCTTGAGTGTGGATGGCAATTAACACTACATACAAAGTGACTGCTGGCAAGTTATCACCTTTGATTATCACAAGAGTCCCAGCTAACTAAGAATGGTTTAGTTAGCCCTATTTTTGAAGCTGGGAAATTAAGACAGAAAAGTGAATTGCCAAAGCTTGTTGACTTAGTGGTGGCGCTAAAATGAGTTATACTCTCACTTCTAATTCAGTGTCTTTCCCATTATTCTATCCTGCTTCCAGAAATGACTAACAGCGCCTTCACTATCCCTGTGGCATATACAGTTTTGAAGACGCTTATTAATGACTCCAAATGAGTCTGCCCTTCCTAGCTGGCCATTAGAAAAAAGGAAGGACTTGAAATTAATGTAATATGGAAGAAGCCCACCTATGGCCACATTGAAGACTGCAAAAGCTAGCTGCCTTGGCCACTTCAGTTTAAAAAGGAGGAAAGACATGGGAGTGATTTTGAGGGCAGCAAGGGGGAACATAGGGAAGGGGAGAGGACTTTCAGTCCCAATGCCAGCCCCATTTCTGTTCGGTTCCGTCTAACCCTGGGTTGCCTTTGGGAACTGCTGTGGGTTTAGGGAAGCTGAGCTGTCAAAGTGGCTGGCCCTTCCTCCAGTGTTGGTGACAGGCTGCTGAAGCATGTGGAGGCAGGGGCTCCTCAGCAAGCTGTCTTGGGGAGGAGGGGTAACATCTTCAAGGCCCTGATTCCTATAGGCTCCCTCAGATATCCCCCTTGCCCCTCTAGAACACAGTTGATTAAGCCTATCAGCCCACCAGGACCCTGGGGCCTGGTCTCCCCCAGCCAGTCTTTGTGAAGACTGGGCCCAGACTCTGTGGTTGACTTGTCACACTGTTTTACTACCAGTTTACTCCATTCTCTCAGAGTTCCCCTCACTGGGTGGGCCCCAGGGAGGCAGCCAGGCCCAGTGCACCCCTGGAGTTGGTTTACTCTGGACAAGTCACTCAACTCTCAACCTGTTAGCTTCTTCACAGAGGTTTTAGTGTCCACATTCCTCAAAGCGTTATTGTGAATATAAGAGGGGAGAGGATAATATTAAAGTACCATTTATAGTGAAGTTTTATACACCCATAAAAATAAGTTATTCAGGTGTGACTCAGTTATGAACTTAAAAATAAAAAATAACCCTGGCTGGTGTGACTTAGTGGATTGAGCACCAGACTGTGAACCAAAGTGTCACAGGTTCGGTTCCTAGTTAGGGCACATGCCTGGGTTGCAGGCCAGGTCCCCAGCATGGGGCGTGCCAAGAGACAACCACACATTGATATTTCCCCCTCCCTTCTCTTCTGTCTATAAACAAACAAACAAACAAATAAATAGCCTTGGTTGGGGTAGCTCAGTGGATTGAGTGCAGGCCTACGAACCAAAGGGTTGAGGTTCGATTCCGTCAGGGACATGCCTGGGTTGCAGGCCAGGTCCCCAGTAGGGGACTTGCGAGAGGCAAACACACATGGATATTTCTCTGTCTCCTCCTCACTTTCCCTCTCTCTAAAAATAAATAAATAAAATCTTTAAAAAAAAGAATTCCTTTTATCATTAAACATCTGATCAGAAATCAACCTTTTTTGTATATTTTTTAGGTTTGTTTAAACTGGGATCCAAATAAGGTTCCCATATCATAACTGATTAATATGTTTTTAAGTCTCTTTAAAGTTATGTTACCCCTCCCCCTCTCTATTACATCCCTGCAATTTATTTTGTAGTAGAAAACCTAAATTATACTTTAAAACACTGAATCAAAATGATATGAGATCATAGCTTGGTCTTTTTTTTTTATTTAAGATTTTATTTATTTATATTTGGAGAGAGGGGAAGGGGGGAGAAAAAGACAGAGAGAAACATCAATGCAGGTTGCCTCTCAGGCACCCCTCCCTGGGGACCTGGCCCACAACTCAGGTATGTGCCCTGACTGGGAATTGAACCAACGGCCCTTTGGTTTGCAGTCCAGCGTTCAGCCCACTGAGCCACACCCGCCAGGGCATAGGCTGCTCTTAAAGCAAACAGTACTAGTAGGAGAGGGCGATCATCCACACTTTCCACCCTTTGTAGTCAAATGCTGATTCACTTACAAGGGAGTAAAAAATAAAAAGACAGCATTGCAGTTGTGATATTAAGGTGCACAGGCATTTCCAAGATAGTATTCTAATTTTATAAACCAGTTTTTAAGTGCTCTAAGACTCTACAGTTACTCTTTGCACTGGTTTCTAAAGGGTGAAGTAAAGCCATGGAGCTCCTTTTCTGTGGAAGAACAGGACATACAGGTACTGCAAAGGGAAACACCCAGGGCCTGGGGCACAGAGGCTTCTCCAGGGGTAAGAGCGCTGAATTGCATAAAGATGAACTGTTTTTCATTAAGGGGCTCAAGGCTTCTAGAAACATGAAAGTTTAAAGACACCTGGTTGCTGTGTCTGCAGGGAGTAGGAAACAGTCACAATCCTCATTTACCTACAGTGTAAAGAAAAAGGATTTGAGGGATGCCTCTTATCTCTGTCATTGTTGTAATTTCCCATTATCTATTGTGGGGTGGGGTGAGCAGAGGTTCTGCCCTCAAACAGCTTTGGCTGAAGTACTGGGGTCCCAGGGGATTAGCCTGCTGGGTGGATGGGAGAGGGCCCTCTCACCCCCTACCCTTTGAGTCTTGCTAATGTACACCCTGCCTGGAGAGAGGGTGGCTCTGGGAGAGCAGCAGAGCAGCTGGGTTGGGCGGTAGGTCAGAGGTCTGGACGACACCGGGGACGCCTGGCCCTGGGAAAGGGGCCAGGCTGGGTTATTTTTCAGACTATTATGGGCCTCAATATACATTCCTTTCTCCTGTCCAAGCTGGAAATTCCATTGCGCTGAGCATCTGTGTATGAGCACGTGTGAGGGATGAAGGCACGTAGGGAGAAGCTGGAAGGACCCACGTTTGTGGCTTTCCCTGCCCTGAGATTCTAGCCCTCGGCCTGGGTCTTTGGCCCCGAACACTAGGTGCAGAGGAGAGAAGGGGCCTCCAGTCCCTTGAAAGGACAGTGTCAGCATGACATTAAGTGAAAAATCATGCAACAAAAACAAACCTCGACTAAAGGCTTATGGCCAGAGCCAGGCACTTTCCAGGCAGTTTCATTTAATTCTCACTGCAGTCCCCAGGGTAGGTGGGGAAGGACAGGAGGAAAGCAAGGGGAGGGAGCTTAGTGAGGTTAAGAAACTTTTTTTTCTTTTTACTGTTGTTCAATTCCAGCTGTCCCCATTTTCCCCCTGTTGCTCTCCCCTGCCCTGCCCCCGCACCATCCCCCAGTCAGAGGTTAAGAAACTTGCTCAAAGCTAAGCTGGGCATGACTCTAGGCCACCAATGTTCAACCTTGTTCATCTCAGGGCATACGTGAACCAGTCACTGAAACTCTGTGGCACAACAAAAAAATACTATTTTTTGCCAACCTGACAAAAAAAAAAGGTACACTTTTGATACATTTACACCAGATGGCTATTGTCGTTTTTTAATTTCACAATCTAAGGGAAAAGAGGTCAGAGCCCCTGGCTAAGTAGTCAGGTATTGCATGTTTTAAAAATTCTTGCAGCACAAGGGTTGAAAATTGTCGCTCCAGGCAAATCGCTTGGCCTACAGGAGTTTCAGTTTTCTCTTCTGCAAAGTGGAAATAACAGCACACCCTCCTGGAGAAGTTAATTCAAAGAACAGATGAGCTAATGCACGGAAGGGCAGGAGACAATGTACTACCTAAAAACAAGGTAAGAAGGTTAGAAAGCTGGTTGCTCAGCACAGACCGATATTTTCCTAACAACAAGGCACGATTTCTTTGATGAAATTCTTCTAGTCAATAAACTAGCTTATTCATGCTAACAATCTTGTCCCTTCTCACAGGATTCAGTAAAGCTCATCTCATCTGGACAAAAGTAAATGAGGCCTCTAAACAGTTCTGATTTCCCGAATGAGCCTTTCTGTGAAGGGGCTGCACACTGCTGAAGGCGCTGCCTATTCTCAGAGGCAGGACATGTTTTACTCTGTGTTGTTGCCAGCAACTTTTAGCCATGTCCTCGGCACAAATTAGTCTCCTGACAAACACCTGTGTGACAGACACACTTCCCCCCCGCCCCCAATTCCTGCTGGTATTCTTAATGTTCAAGCTTCATTCATTCATTTAATTCTATACTCAAAATAATTTTTGCCCATTCGTTCTGCGAGTTTCCAGGCTGTCCAGACTCTGGGAATACAGGACAGACCTGGTCCTTCCCTCAAGGAACTCATATAGTTTCACGGGGCAACAGCAAGACCACACAAACAAGTTAAGTAAAAAGTACTGTGATCAGTTCTAGGAAGGAATCCAACAGCTGATGCAGGGAGAGAATGGACAGGAAAGGACTCTCCACGGTGGAAACCAAAAGGCTAATACAGAGCCAACCCCACAGTGGGGCTGGAGACAGACCAGGCTGAGGGAAGAGCTTGAACAAAGGAGCGGGGGTGGGCTCGCCCCCGCCCCCCCCCAGCTCGGTTAAAGGTTGCTTAGAGCAGGCCAACAAGGTGAAGCTCAGAGTTCAAGGAGAGGGGACCGGGGGCCAGGCCATGCAGGGCTTCGTGGACTGTGGCAAGGAGTTTGAGTCAACACTGCAATGAGAAGCCATGGAAGCTTTTTATTAAAAAATTGTGGTAAAATGCACATAACATAAAGTTCACTGTTGAAATGTGTATTCCTGTTTCTCCACCAACCTTGCCCCCAGGCTCTGGCAACCATTAATTTGCTTTCTTCTCTATAGATTTGCCTGTTCTAAACATTTCATGTAAATGGAATCATACACCGTATAGCCTTTTGTGACTGGCTTCCTTCGCTTAGGGTAACGTTTGCTAGGTTCATCACGTTGTAGCATTTATCAAGTACATCACCACAAGCTTTTTAAAGGGCATGTGGGAAGCAACCTGATTTACCTTTCAGGATCACTTTCACTGCTGTGGAGAGAAGGGGCGGGAGAAGCCAGAGTGTTAAGTGGGCACATGCATTAGGGGCTGTTGCAATGGGGAGAGGGGTGGGGAAAGAGGACGGAAACCTGGAAAGGTGGCTGCAGTGGCCATGGAAAGAGGGGGCATGTTTGAATTATTTTATAGGTAATGTCAACAGGACTTGCTGGCTGATGGATGGGTGGTGAGGGAAGTGTGGGGCCAAGTCCCCAGGAAGTCCGGGGCAGGGGAAACAGGTGTGGGGGAGATCGATAATTTATTTGGGTATGTTAAGGTTGAGATAGCTAATTGGAGATGTTAATTAGGTGGTGGAAATTCGAATGTGGGAATTAGTGGGAAAGTCAGGGCTGGAGATAATAACTCGAGGGTCATCAGCCAGAAGACTGAGTCTAAATCCATGGGAGTATGTGTTAAATCACATGCATTATAATAAAGCAATTTGCACCCTCAAGGGTGACCAAGAGTAAGAGGTCGGTAAATCTGATGCCTCTCAGCTCCCAGCTAATCGGAATTTCTGCATTTGAATGAGTACTCAGCATTTACAAAGACAGAAGGCAGCATCCTTAAGGTCTATTCAGAGTCACCAACCTCACTCAACAGGCCTCTTTGCATTTCTATTGCCACTCCAGCCAGTCAGTCTGGGCCCCAACTACCGGGAACTCTCACTGAGGGTGTTAAGTGCCTTTCAATAAAAAAACAAACCAAGTGGGACCAAGGTCTGCTTTGTTCATTGAGATCACTCACACTGAAGGAATCAAACTTACTCATAACTTGTTCTTACACTGTTATGCTTTCAAGTGATTTGACTCTCCCTGGACAATGCATGTTCCTCTGTCGGTGGTTACCCTAACTGCTAACAAAATGTCTCTGGAAGGAGTCCTGTAAACCAAACCAAACACCTGACTAAGCGGGTCTGCTTTTGCTCAAATAGGAGCAACGGGGCCTGGTCCCCACCTGGGGGTGGCACAGTGGGAAGGGAAGGAAAGGAAAATGTACATTTCCCACAATCGTCTGTCCTTTGTTGTCTACACCTGTTTATTTCAATCACTGTAAAACACAAGTGTGGTAACTCGGGCAAATAAGATGAGGCTCGAGAGGAAGGAAATGTCCTTGAACCCTCACATCAAGAACCATTCTCCCTTTGCTAAACTGATGGCTTAGCCAGCTAGGGGCACCCACTGGCAATACCTCTAATAAATCACTGGCACCAGAGCTGCTTCAACAATTTCAGGGCAGAGGGCTTGTTTCTTCATCTCCTGGCCCTGGCTGGTCCCCTCGCTCACTCAACAAATGAATGCCTGTCATGAGCCCGGCCCTGACCTAGTGCTTGGGTTCAACAAAGGACAAGACAGGTTCATCCCCTGGCCTGTGAAGTGAACCATAATCCACTTTGCGCTGACACCAAGGTCTAAGCCCTTTAGCCAAACGTCTATGGGGCTCATGTTTTCCTCGGGGGCCTTAGTACATTTGCACAAAATTTAAAATATTAATACTTATTTTTTGAAAAAAACTTGACTTGGAGCCCAAATATTGCCACTGAGTAGCAAGCAATCTTGAGTTAGTCGCTCAGGCTCTCTCTGTAGAAAGTGAGGACTGAACTCTACTGAGAAAGCACTTCCATATCCTAGGCAAATCAATGCTACATAAACCTTTCCAACCTAGTTATCAAGAGACACGTTGCCTTTATGTTACACCATCTCTCCCATCAAAAATATCTCTTTGATCAAAAAGAGAAAATGCACTGATAACCTAAAAAGCTTCCTGTGGCCTTCTGTCATTCTTAAGAAAGGAAACAAACCACAGAAATATTTTTAAGAGCAGATTTGAAGTAAAAGTGACTATGAAATGTATAGAAATCAGGTAAGAAAACCGACCCTTCAAACATTTCCAGAGACATTCCACCGTATAGGGAACGCAATCAGGGATTGCCAATAGAAGCATTTCAGAGAAATGGATGGCTTCAAAAATACAACAGCAAACAGCACGACCTATTAGAGGTGTAGGCATAAACAAAACTTCCTTTGAAATCCCAGGGAATGAACATAGGGGTTTTGAAATATGATCAATTTAAACACACACCTGTAATACAGCAAACTTCTATTAATTTATGATTATGGTATCCTAAAGGCTTAAATAACTTACTTTTAAATTGTACACTGCAATCTAAAGGAACCAGAATCTCAACGTTTCTAAGTTCAAATATCCAATTTAGAGGAAATTATGAATTCAGAACATTAAAAATGATACTAATCAGCATCACCCAGACTGAAAATTCTACAGGTCAAATGACCTTTCTTTCTACAAGTAAATGCAAGAAAGAGAAAAACCAAGTGAGGTGGGTAAGGGAACTTACAGATTAAAAGGCATGAGACTGGGGGTGGGCTGTGCAGGGGAGAGCAAGGGGCAAGGCTGGGGCAACTGTAATGAACAACAAAAAAGAAGTCATCAGACTTATGAACTATCACCACAATGTGTAAACTTTACTTACCCTGATTCATGTAACTTGCGATGATATAGGAAGAAGAGGTAAGTGGAGGTACAGAGAAAACATACTGGGAAAATACTGATAAATGTTGAAGCTGGGTGGTATATAGGTGGGATTCGTTATAAGGTTGACCCTTGAACAACATAGGTTTTTACTGCACAGGCCCACTTCTACATGGATTTCTTTCTTTGTTTAGATTTTATTTAGAGAGAGCAGAAGGGAGGAAGAGAGAAACATCCACGTGCTACAGAAACATTGATCGGCTGCCTCTTGCCTGCCTCCAACAGGGAGCCTGGCAGTAAACCCAGGCATGTGCCCTGACCAGGAATCCTAGGAGTGACCCTTAGCTTTGCAGGACGATATCTAAACCACTGAGTGACGCCAGTAAGGGCAGAGTTTTTTTCAATAAATACCTGTATTATTTTTGTTTTATTTATCCATTTACACTTTCATCCTCACCTGAGGACATGTTTCCATTGACTTTAGAGAAAGGAAGGGGAAGAGAAACAACAGAGAGAGAGAGAGAGAGACAGAGAGAGAAAAATACAGATGTGTGAAACATCAATTGGTTGCTTCTGTATGCACCCCAACCAGGGATAAAACCAGCAGCCTAGGCATGTGCCCTGACTGGGATTTGAACCAGCAACCTTTTGGTGCACAGGAGGGTGCTCCAACTGAGGCACCTGGCCAGGGCCCTGTCCTGTTTTTAATTCACAATTTGGGACCTGCAGATGTGAAGGGATGACAGTATGCACTGACCTATATACTACTTTACAATACACAGGGAACACGAGCATCTGTGGGTCTGGCTATCTGTAGAGCGTCCTGCATCAATCCCTCAAGAATACTGAGGGACAATTAAAGTTTTGGAGGGGTCAAAGGTTACACAAGGATTTTCAACCGTGTGTAGGGGGTGTCAGCTCCCCTAGCCCCTGCACTGTTCAAGGGTCATCTGTACTCTCCTGTCTATATTTGTATGTTTGAAATTGTCCGTGATACAAAGAAAAAGAGAAAAGAGAGAGAGAAAAAAGACAAAGAACCTAGAGAGCAGAAGTTTAAAAATATATAAGCAGATTGAGTCTGTGAGCTGAAATTAAAAGTTTTGTATACACCTTTGCTGTGCCCAATTTTCTATTTCTATTATACTGTTTAATTGTCCACTTCTCTTTGTTCGAAAGGCAATTGCTTTGTGACTATGGAATTAAAGAGAAAAAATAATTAATTTTTTTTTCCTTTTGGCCCAGGCTGGGTAGGTCAGTTGGATGGAGCATCATCCCGGACACAAAAAGGCTGTGGGTTCGATTGCTGCTCACGGCACATACCTAGGTTGCAGGTTCGATCCCCATTATGGGCGCATATGGAAGGCAACCAATTGATGTTCCTTTCTCCCTTTCTCTCTCTCTCTCAAATCAAGAAACATTCTTGGTTGAGAATTAAAAAACAAAACCTAATTTTTTTTTTCTTTTTTGGCAACAATGTAGACTCCTATATATCCCCACTGGGGCTGTGCTGTTGTTTTTTTTCCCCCCAACAAGTTGTTCATTAATTCTACATTGTTCTGCATAGACACCACTAAATTTTTCCCCCATTCTCTTGATTCCATTCATTCATTCATCCTTCAACTTAGACTAATTTATTTTTATCTTTCCCAAACTATCTCAATCTTGATTCCATGCCTTGGGCCACCACCCAAGGTATTCCATCTGATGAGACAATTTGCTAGTCTTAAAGTAATAATGCTTTCTATAAATCTGCACACTCACATCATATTCAGAATCTATCATCTAATTTTTTAAGCATTATATACATTGAATCCATTTATTATCTCAAGGTGTTCCTGTAAACTACACCCCGTGAAGGACTACTGTGAAGCAGGTGTTTTTTTACACAAAATTAAACGATAATTAGGAGCTATACTCCTAACACCGAGCAGCAAATTATGGAAATGACTAGCCATGTGCGTAAGTGCGGCACTGGTTAAGAGGCAGCGCTGTGTAGGAGGTTACGAACACTAATGCTAGAGCCAGATTGCTTAGGTTCAAATTCTGATGCTTAGTAGTAGCTATGTGAACTTGGAAAAGTCACCTTATTGGTCTGTGCCTCAATTTTCTCAACAGTAAACCCTACTTTGTGGGACTGTTCAGCAGGGTTAAGAGTATTAAATTGATTAATATTTATAAAGTATTTAGAACAATGGCTGGCACACAATAAATATTATATAATCTAACATAGTATATAGTCATAACATAAGCTTGAATGGTAAGTACACAAGTGTACATCTGTTTTATTAATTAAAATACAATTAAAAACAAAATTATTTTATAGTCTAAGTCTGAAATGAGCACAGAATATTATAGCAACTAGGATCTGAATGTATCATACATTAAACACCTAATACAAAAAAAGTAAAATTCCACTTAATTACTCTCCGTGTTAATCAGGGAACAGTCTTAGTATAGTATGTGACCTAAAACTAATAGGTAACCTTAACAGACATTTACAAGTATTTTAAACCCTTTTAATAAGAGTACATCGCTTTCTTTGAGGGGAAAAGGCTCTGGGGAGGTAATTTAAATATTCTCTCACACATCGATATCTCTCTCTAAAACCAATAAATATATATCCTCGGGTGAGGATTTAAAGAAACACACACACATTACTGGGACAATTGTAAAAATGTGAATAAGGACTGCAATTATTCTAAATATTACTATATTAATATTAACTTCCTAAATTTGATAATTGCATTATGGTCACATAAAATAATATTGTTTTAGAGGATTAAACTGAAGTATTTATGGGATTAAACTGAATTATGAGATTAATCTGGATGTTCGCATATAACTCTCAAATGATTCAGAAAAAAAGAAAAATACAGAGAGTGGCAAAACAAACATCACAAAATGTTACCAATATGTAAATTTAGATCAAGGATATATGGGTATTCAGCCCTGGCTGGTATGGCTCAGGGGATTAAGTGCTGGCCTGCAAAACGAAAGGTAGCCAGTTCAATTCCCAGTCGGGACACATGACTGGGTTGTGGGCCAGGTCTCCAGCTGGGGGTGTGAGAGGCAACCAGATAGATGTAACTCCTGCACATCGATAGCTCTCTTCCTCCCTTCCCCACTCTCTAAAAATAAATAAATAAAATCTTTAAGAAAAAAATATAAGGCTATATTCACTGTTTTCTTCTACATTTTTTCAAGATTAAAATTTTTAAAAAAGAGCTGGACAAAGAGTCCATCATAGTTTTAAAGTTTTATACATGATCCAGAAAAAGCTCCACTATAGTTACAGCACCATATATTTACAAAAATGGGGAAGGCAAAAAGCAAGCAAATGTCTCATTTTAATTAGTAATGATAATCTGTTAGCCCACACCTCCCTTAAAAAAAACACTAAGTCCACAGCAGGAAATTATTTCCTAGAAGTAGAACTTAAGTCTACAGAACTCTTTTTTATTATCACACAGATGTAATTATATATGTAATCAGGAACAGAGCTGAGATATAATTTAGTGTTCTCAAAAATAGGTCTAGAGGCAGACGATATACTGCCTACGTGTGGTGAACGAAGAGAGGTATCTATTTCCCAGAAAAAGTAACTACTGCAGATCCTCAGAATTATTACTCTATAATCGGACAGGTAAGATCCACTGTTCAGTAACTTTCTGAGTAATCATTTACTGAGCACCATTATGTGTCAGTGGTTCTGTGCTTCGTGTAGAGAGAGGGTAAGACACAGTCTTGTCTTGAGGAACTCAGCCTGTAAGAGTCTCTTGTGAATATATCTCGATTAAAAAAAAAAGTCTCTTTATGTCCTAACAAAATCCTTAATTTCTGAAGTTAGTAACAGATTATAGGTAACCTAGAAACAATTTGCAACTACTGCTTAACAGCAATTAAAATTGTCTACTTTAAGCATCAGTAGTTTGCTTCCATAATATTTACAACCAAAATCATTAAACTTTATAACAGACTTTATAAGGACCCTATACAGAACATCTGTCAAAAAGATAAAAGTTTGCGGGAACGGGGGCCTATCCTGGCCTCTCCCTGCTCTGAGGCCTCTCCTTGTTTGATCCCTGCCCAGGCACGTCAGACTTCACCGCTGACGCCACCTTCAAGTGCTTCAATCAGCAGTCACGAAGAGCAAAACGTCCGTGTATGAACTAACTGCCACTGAATTACAGTTGCTTATCTTGTTTTTGCTGAAATACAAGTTTATTTTTGATAAAAAATTCACTAATCAATCTGAGATTTGTCTCTTAATTACGGGTTCTTATAAATAAAATCCCAAGCCAGAATCTAAAAAGTGTCAAAATCCTGAATAATCTTTTAACCCTCATAAAATGGATCTCTACAACATCAAGGATCTGCTACTCTAGAGCTCATAGTTTTTTTAAAAGAAGCTTAGGAACCCACAATTTTATGTCTGGATTTCTGCAAGTAATTCTTAAATGGTTCTGCAAAATTATAAAAAGGAAATATACATTGTGGAGACCTGCATTTTTCATTTCAGCCGAGAAATAATACATTGATACTTTCAGTTTAAATTTTGAGCAAAAGGTTTCACTATATAAAGTAAGCACAAGTTAATTATATGCTGTTATCTTTGGTATTTCTTTTCTCTCACGTTTAAAGAGATTAAGAATGATTGGGGAGAACATGTTGTGTTAACTACCATAGTTGTAACTAAAGTTTACATAGAGTGCCTGACCTAAATGAAGCTTTTCTCTAATGCAAATTAAGTTAAACAATCAAAATTCTGTAAATCTGGGCTCTGGAATCACACTTGAACTTACATTTTATGCACTACAACTTATAGGAAATTTAAAAAAGTATTGTAACCCTTCAAGTTAAAACGGGTTTTTATAACATTTACTCAACAGAGACTTTCATGGCTCAGAAGTGTTTCAAGTTACTTTTGGGAAACTTAATTCATCACCTGAAAGAGTAATTTCACTTTAACAAAAATAAATTTGAGTTTATTTTCAGGAAACAAAAGTATCTATTTCTTCCACATAAAACTGTTCATTTGGCCTAAATCCAAAGTTAAAAGGAGAAATTCTATGGTCAATAAACCTTTTAAACTACACACACACACTTTTTTTTTTTTTTTTACTACTTAGTAATGTTTTTGTAACCTAAATTATCAACTAATCATAGAATATGAGATAACGTATAGAAAAGGTATTATTCAATGCCTGGGTAAGAAAAAAAGGCAGAAGACTAGCACATGCCTGCACGAGCACCCCTCCCTGCCCTGCTTGTGGAATTAACCTCTGCTGTCGCCCATGAGCACAGATGAGCTGGGACAGCTTCTGACTCTGATAAAACTACGTTCTCCCTAGAATCATTGTTTCAATGGTGACTTTTTGTTAAAATAACTATTTAAACACAAGGTAAGAAACTTGACTTTTATAAGCATCACAAATAAATTTACTTAAAATTCGCTCAGTTACATATTTTTTAAAAGTTTCAGAACCTCTCCTAACCAACGTCCATAAACTAGAAGACGTTCGCATGAAACCTGCAGTCCAACTTAGGAGCATCAGTAAGCGGTGGTCTAGGCACTGACGCAATTCTCTTGTCTTGTTGCTGAGAGACAGTCACAAACAAAACACATCTCTTGCCTGGATGAGTAGGAAGAACTCACTTTTAAAAGCGCTTCATAAAATGTCTTTGAAAGAGAACTGGTAATATCAGAAGAGTTCCAGTACTTCAATTGAATATAATTCTCTACTATTCTTTTCTTGATTTAATTTCTGCAGCTCACGAAAACTTACTTCAATCTTGTTGAGCTCGGAACAAATGCATATCTAAAGAAAAAAATTTCAGAATAACTTTTACTATAATTTCTACATACGAACAAGCCCCTCCATGATTACTTATAACTATTCCAAGAAAAAAAAATTAAGAATAAGTTATAATTTAGGTGATACCTAGGTACAAACAGAAAAATCACACACCTGAGACTTCACAAACTTGTAAAGACTTAACAGTAGCTTCTTTGCTTCTGGTATCATTACCACAACAGTAAAATTAGCATCTAGAAGGAGGCATATCCAATCCATAATCTGAAGATAAACAGGAAAAAGGAGAGTTAAGATTTTAAATTCAGTTTTAGGTTAATTCATGTTACAAAGTCTGTGATTATATATAAAAAAGAACTACAAAAATCTGAAAATTTTGGTTTTGCAAGAAGGGAATTTCTAAACAATATAAAAAGGCTCTTTTCTGCTTTTCTACTTGTCATTTGACAAGCATAAAACATCTTTTTCATCATATTCATCAGTCAAAAAAAAAAAGCCACAGTGATATTTAATCCAAGGGAAAGTTGGTATTTATTTTTTTATTTGAAATATTTTCTTTGATAATTACTGGCAGTTCTCTCCTATTCTGAAATACACACTATACCCAAAGAACAGGGTGTTGGGTACGAAGGATGAGCTACCATGAACAGAAGCAAAAACTTATGCAAATATCAGTCATGAAAAAGCATTAAGGAAACCAATGATCTATTTGGTGGGGGAGGAGGGGGGTGGGGAGAAAAGGTGATCCCTATTAAACTCCTTACACCAAAACAGATTTTATATGCATTAAAGAGTTAAACGCAGAAAAGGAGACTATGAAAGTACTAGGGGAAAAAATAGTGTGGCTATTTTTTAAAAAATATTTTATTTATTTATTTTTAGAGAAGGGAGGGAGAGAAACATCAATGATTGGCTGACTCTTGCACGCCCCCAGCTGGGGACCTGGCCCGAAATCCAGGCATGTGCAACAAGGAATGGAACTGGAGACCTTTCGGATGGCAGGCTGGTGTTCAGTCCACTGAGCCACACCAGCCAGGGCAGTGTGGCTATTTTTATCCTTTAGAGTGGAAAGGGAATTAAGCGTGACATAGCCACAAAGCAACCATAAAGAAAAAGTTTAATTTTGATAGCATAAGCATTAAAAACTGATGTATGGCAAAAAGAACACTAACACTAAAGAGGCCCTGGCTGGGTAGCTCCATTGGTTTGTGAGTCATCCCGATTTGCCAAGGTTGTGGGTTTAAATCGTGGTTAGGGCACATACATGAACCAAACAATGAATGCATAAACAAGTGGAATGACAGGTCAGTATTTCTCTCTCTAAAAACCAATTAAAAAAATAACACTAAAGAGAATAAAAAGACAAGTGATAGGAAAACGTATTCATAATGTACTTGATTAGAAAAGGGCTAATTTCATTAACATACAAAGAATTCTTTAATTTTTTTTTTAATTGCTGAAACTGGGAATAAATCTACAAATAATTCTTTATAAGCCAAAATGAAAAAGACATGAAATACAATAGAAAAATGGACAAAGATCCCAACAAAGCACTTTACAAAAAGGAATATAAATAGGCAAGAAAAGATGGTCCACCACTCTCATTATCAAAGAAAATGCAAATTAAAATAGAGTACCATTTGTTACTTATCTCACTGGCAGGGAGTAAAGCCTCAGACCTTGGTGGCAGTAGTACCTATTGTCACAACCCTTCAGAAAGGGTAATCTGGCATTTTCAAAACAAAAAATGTAGCCCTGGCTGGTGTGGCTCAGGGGACTGAGCACTGTCCTGTGAACCAAAGGGTGGCTGGTTTGATCCCCAGTCAGGGGCACATGCCTGGGTTGCGGGCCAGGTCCCCAGTAGGGGGCACACAAGAGGCAACCACACATTGATGTCTCTCTCCGCCCCCTTCTTTCTCCCTCCCTTCTCCTGTCTGTAAAAATAAATTAAAAAAAAAAATCAGGAATTTAAGATAAATTTTAAGTTCTTCAGTGTAGAATTGTAACTTTAAAAATCTATCTGCCAAATTGAGAGATCCTCCCAGTCTCTCAGTGGTTTGTATAAAGGATGAGGAGGAAATTTCATATGTACTAGCAGACAAGGAGAAATCTGAGTTACTGAATTCTAGGTTCTGACACTATATATGAACTTTTTAAACAGCACCAAATGAAAGTAAAAAAATTACCTCACCTGGTTCAGGGTTGGAGGGTGTAGTCCAGGAAGAGTCATAGTAGCATTTTCACTGCACTTCAAATAAAGGAAATACAAATACTGCAGAAACAGCTGGGTGGGAAAATTAAAAGGACAATTTATCACTTTGACAGAAAAATGTTCTCTCTGTATAAGGCTAAAAACAAAGAGACTGAAAGGAATTTTAAGAGGCTACTGAATTTGACTGAGGACACAAAAAATGAATAAAATGCAGTCCCTGCCATCAATGAGGAGTTCATCTGATTTGGGAGTGATGAATGGATAAATTCGGGGAGCTCATTCTGTTTATAAATAATAAGTAGAGAAGAAAGACTACTTCTCTAAGCAATTCTTTTTAGTTTCTACTCATTCATAACTTAGATGGAGTAGCCTGGCCTTCAGGCTTGGCAGCACGAACATGCTAAGGTCTGCCACCCAAAAATCACTCTAGTCTCCTAGCGACGATTTTTCATGATGAGAGCTGGGGAACCTTTTATTCACATGAAGGAAGGTAACCTTTTGAATGCCCTAAAAGCTGTCAGAGTAAAGCAGCAGAACTTAAAGAGGAAACACAATTCTATAGCATCTGTAAGAACACTTACAGTGATATGCTGTGCTGGGATGTCTTTCAAGTGAGGCAGAAGAAAGGTTTCACTATATGCAGAACGAAGAATTGCATTTCTATGTAGGAATAAAGGAAAATCTTATGCCAATAAATAGAGGCTTTTCTACTAAAATTACGAATAATTCCCTTTCCCAATCATTTTTAAAGATTTATATGAAAGGTTTACTTTTCTAAAACAGTTCTATCTCTGAACATCCTCCTCATCACTAGAGATCATCCTGAATAATTCACTATGATAAATGATTGATATTTATTCATAATACCAACTTTAGAAGTAATAGAGGTTCTACCTCACTACAGCTTCTTAAACAAGAAAACAGGTTGCCCTGGCTGGTGTGGCTCAGTGGGTTGAGTGCTGGCCTGCAAACCAAAAGGTCGCCACTTCAATTCCCAGTCAGGTCACGTGCCTGGGTTGCCAGCCAGGTCCCCAGCTGGAGGTTCATGAGAGGCAACTGATCGAGGTATCTCTTGCACATCAATGTTACTCTTCCTCTCTTTCTCCCTTCCTTCCCCTTTCTCTAAAAATAAATAAAATCTTTAAAATAAAAAGCTATTAAAAAATAAAGAAAACAGGTTTAACTAAGTTGTTTTAACATACCATTGAATGCAATCCATTTTCAAGCAGAAACTGAAAAAAAAATTGAAAAGAAAAAACCCTACTCTTCAGTTGTTGCTTGGCATTTGACTCTGCACCCCAGAAAGAGACGATACCAGGAAGATGTTTCGAAGGATACAGCAGAGCTGCTCGTTTTGGTATCACAGGGCACGAAGTGGTCTCCTCCACTGTGTCCTGAGGCTTTAATGCTCTCTCACAGTTATCACAGTTATCTTCTTCAGGATTGAAGCCATTTTGGAGAATTTCAGTTTGTGCTTCCATTTTCTCGTCATGTACAGCATCACTACAGTCAGAAACTGACTCCATATTGATACTTGTCTCTTGAAGAGTGTTATCACCAATGCTATCATGTTAATTAAAGCAAGAAAGTCTCATTACTCTTTGAACTTACTGGAAAAATTTTCATTTCCTAAGGGTTGAAAGTTTTAGAAATCAAATAACATACAGGATTAAAAGTTCAGTGAAGGGACTTCTGGCCAAGATGGAGGCGTAGGTAGACACACTGCACCTCCTCGCACAACCAAAAGGACAACAACAATTTAAAAACAAAAAACAACCAGAATTGACAGAAAATCGAACTGCATGGAAGTCCGACAACCAAGGAGATAAAGAAGAAACATTCATCCAGACCAGCAGGAGGGGTGGAGACGGGCAGCCGGGGCGGAAAGGACTTGCAGCAAGGCAATGGCTGGCGGACCCAGCGAGGTGGCAGGTTGTGGAGCGGGACAGGCCAGGCTGCAGCTGGTCAGCAAGGCAGCAGCTGGTGGACCAGGTGACAGACCGTGCACCACAGAGTTCCAGCTCGGGGAAATAAAGCCTCAAACCTCTGATTAAAAACACTTGTGGGGGTTGAGGCAGCAGTGGGACAAACTCCCAGCCTCACAGGAGAGCTCGTTGGAGAGACCCACAGGGGCCTAGAGTGAGCACAAGCCCACCCACCCGGGAATCAGCACCAGAAGGGCCCAATTTGATTGTGGATAGCGGAGGAAGTGACTGAAAACTGGCAGAGAGCAGAGCAAGCTCCATTGTTCCCTATTGGACATCCCTCCCTCACATACAGCGTCACAGTGCAGCAACCAGCCTTACCCAACCCCTGTGAACACCTAAGGCTCCGCCCCTTTACGTAACAGGTGCGCCAAGACCAAAAAAAAAAAACCCACCAAAAAAAGCCCAAATGAAAGAACAGATCAAAGCCCCAGAAATAATTCAACTAAGCAGCGAGCAGATAGCCAACCTATCAGATGCACAGTTCAAAACACTGGTAATCAGATGCTCACAGAATTGGTTGAATTTGGTCACAAATTAGATGAAAAAATGAAGGCTATGCTAAGTGAAACAAAGGAAAATGTATAGGGAACCAACAGTGATGGGAAGGAAACTGGAACTCAAATTAATGGTGTGGGCCAGAAGGAAGAAAGAAACATCCAACCAGAAAAGAATGAAGAAACAAGAATTTGGAAAAATGAGGAGAGGCTTAAGAACCTCCAGGACATCTTTAAATGTTCCAACAGCTGAGTTATAGGGGTGCCAGAAGAAGAGGAAGAGCAAAAAATTGAAAACTTATTTGAACGAATAATGAAGGAGAACTTCCCCAATCTGGCAAAGGAAACAGACTTCCAGGAAGTCCAGGAAGCTCAGAGAGTCCCAAAGAAGCTGGACCCAAGGAGGAATACACCAAGGCACATCATAATTACATTATCCAAGATTAAACACAAGGAGAAAATCTTAGAAGCAGCAAGAGAAAAGGTCACAGTTACCTACAAAGGAGTGCCCATAAGACTGTCAGCTGATTTCTCAAGAGACCTTACAGGCAAGAAGGGGCTGGAAAGAAGTATTCCAAGTCATGAAAGCCAAGGACCTATGTCCAAGATTACTCTATCCAGCAAAGCTTTCATTTAGAATGGAAGGGCAGATAAAGTGCTTCTCAGATAAGGTCAAGTTCAAGGAGTTCATCATCACCAAGCCCTTATTATATGAAATGTTAAAGGGATTTATCTAAGAAAAAGAAGATAAAAAATGTGAACAGTAAAATGACAGCAAACTCACAGTTATTAAGAACCACACCTAAAACAAAAACAAAAGCAAACTAAGCAAACAACTAGAATAGGAACAGAACCACAGAAATGGAGATCACATGGAGGGTTATCAGCAGTGGGAGGAGAGAGGGGGAAAGGTACAGAGAACAAGTAGCATAAATGGTAGGTAGAAAATAGGGGGAGGGTAAGAATAGTATAGGAAATGTAGAGGCCAAAGAATTTATATGCATGACCCATGGACATGAACTAAAGCGGCTGTGTGGGTGGGAGGGGGTGTGCAGGATGGAGGGGAGTGAAGGGGGGAAAATAGGACAACTGTAATAGCATAATCAATAAATATATTAAAAAAAAAGTTCAGTGAAGGAAAAAGGACCACCGGCTTGTACCTTACCTCAGGAAAACCTTTAAACAAGCACAGGTGACTGCTTCAGGAATGTCGGGGAACTGCTGCAGGCAGAGCTGTAACATCTGCACGTCCGCCCTTTCTAAGGCAACCTCCATCAAGCCAGGGCACAAGCTAAGAAAACGTGTACCATCTTTACATACTAAGAATAATCTCAATTGCAAATAATTTATAAGCTTTTTCAGAGTATGAGAATCAAACAGTAAAAACAAGGTAAAAACAGTTATGCATGTAAAGATTGGCGCACAAACATTTACCTGTAAGAAAGCACATGCATTTGGACAAGCTGCATCAGAGTGTTTCGGGGATAAAATGATGGTTCTGTTTTACATCTTCCCAGAAGTCCTATTACTATCTCCCCAATAATAGTATGAAAGTCAGGTGTCCGCTTAAGAGCCAAAAATTTACGTAGTTCTACTTCAATGTGTTTTTCTGAATCTTTCTGAAAGGGAAGATGTAAAGATTTCAGTCTGGTACCTTAATAAGTGTCACTCTGAACTTAAAAGTGTCCTAGCTCAACATTAAAAAAAAAAAAGATTTTATTTATTTATTTTTAAAGGGAGGGGAAAGAAAGGTAGAGAAACATTGATGTAAGAGAGAAACATCAACCGGCTGCCTCTTGTACATGCCCCAGCGGGGGACTCAGCCTGCGACCCAGCCATATGCCCTGACCAGGAATCGAGCCAGTGACCTTCTGCTTTGTGGGCTGATGCCCAACCACTGAGTCACCCCAGTTAGGGCAACCTTTTTTTAAAGTCACTAGCAGCAGTCATGCATTACTTGAAAATGGAGTTGATATTACAATTTGCTGCAGAAAGACAAATGGCTAGTTAAAAAAAAAGAACAACGATCCAAGGGTTTAGAAATCAAATATTTAAGAGGCTAAATTACAAACACATTCAATGCAAAGCTGAACAAGATATTGGTGAGGGCACCACCATCACAAAAAATGCTTAGTGAGGCAAGTAAGCGAAAGTACGGGATTACTCTGACAACCTTAAGATGTTCAAATGTTTGCTAGAACTACAAAAATGATCATAAAAATAAGATAGAATGAAAAGTAAATAGGATTTCTTTCACTTCAGTTAATTTTTCTCATTTCTAATATTTTAAAATATACCTTTATAATTGATAAAAGTTGTTTGGATGCTGGAACCTCTGGCTGTATACTCACTTCCATTTTCCTTCTTCTTAACTGTAATTAAGTAAACTGCTTAGGATCTTAAAACAATACAAAAGTTCCAGTATACATTTAGAAGAACATAATACATTTAGAAAGAGACTAGCAAACTTACATTCTAATCATCAACTTTTTGTAATAGTTTATTGTGTTATAGTGAAAAGTGGGTTTATTTCTCTTTTTAACTTAAATATCTTTAATACTTTTAAAGTTTTGTTTGTTTTCTTATTTTATTTATTTGCATTTGAGTCTTTTTTTTTTTTTAATCCTCACACAAGGACTTCCTTACTGATTTTAGAGAGAGGAGAGAGAGAGGGAGGGAGGGAGGGAGGAAGAGAGAGAGAGAGAGAGAGAGAGAAAGAGAGAGAGAGAGACAGAGAAACATTGATCAGATGCCTCTCAAATGTGCCCTGACTGGGGACCAAACCTGCAACCTAGGGCTGTGCCTTGACTGGGAATTGAACCTGCAACCTTCTGGTTTATGAGATGACTCTCCAATAAACTAAGCCACACCAGCCAGGGCGAAGTCTTTTTTTTTTTTAATCTTATTTATTGATTTGAGAGACAGCAAGAGAGAGAGTGTATGTGTTGGTTGACTCTTACATGTGCCCTGACTGGGGATTGAACCCACAACCTTGTCATATGGGGGAAGGGGCACAGGAGGCAGAGCTCAGGCAAGCTTCCCTTGGGACCCAACAGGCCGTGGTACCAGTGTGTGGCCTGGGAGTTGGGGACCCTTGCTCTAACCAACTAGGCTACCCAGTCAGGGCCTTACTTACTGTTTTTTAAATACAAAATAAAATCTTTATACTCAGGAAGATATTATTACTAATTGTAAATTTGCCTGTTTTGACACTTGAATCTTACCTAAAAACATGTCTGTAAAAATTAACTACTGGGATAAGCATGTCATTTTTGGATAAAGGCTGTCAGGTTACTGAGTTCAAGATTTATTAATGAACAAAATAGAAACAGACTGAGAGCTGCCAGAGGGGAGGGGGATGGGTGGCTGGGTGAAAAGGTGAAGGGATTAAGCAAAAAACAAAAATGAAAACAAAAACAAAAAACCCCCCCCAAACCTCATAGAAACATAACAGTGTGGTGATTACCAGAGCAAAGGGGGCAGTGGGGTGGGAGGAGGTAGAAGAGTGTAAAGGGGGGATAAATGGTGATGGATGGAGACTTTTTTTGGATGGAGACTTGACTTGGGGTTGTGAACACACAATACGATATACAGAGGATGTGTGATAGAATTGTATACCTGAAACCTACATAATTTTATTAACCAATGTCACCCTAATAAATTCAATAAAAAGATTTAAACTGCCCTGTCATTAAGATCAAAGCTGTAAGAGTTGTACAGATATGAATTGTTGAAACAGTTCAGCCTTTTTTCGTTTTATAATATTTGCACTAACATTTGTATTTCAGCCACCAAACTTACAACTCTCTTTGATGACTCTGAGTTCTGGGATCCGAGTCCATATCCCTGGGAGGTTTCCCAGTTTACAAAATGAGGCACGGTGTGAGTGCCTAAGAAAACAGAAAACACATGATTTCCAGATTTCTCTGATCTATGGTATTTTCCCAACCAATGAATGAAAAACAAAAACAACCACTATGCACTATTCAGGTGAGGCTTTAAAGTCCATTTAATTCTACTGATAACCCCAGGGCAGTAAGTCATGATACAGTAAAAGGCTATGTGCCCAGCAACACTGAACTAGATGGAGGAGACGGTTGGTAAACCAGGACTCTCTCATTACCCCAAAGTCAGACACACTCTGGTGTTCAAAACCACAGCGTGGCTCTTTAGCCCGTGGCAATACCTGCGAAGTGGATGGACTGTTCCCAAGGTAGATACCTGAGCCAAGAAAATCTCAACAAGCGGCAGCAAATTTCAACATTAAGAACAGGCTCTGTAAATTGATGGTTGTATAAATCTACATATCAAACTAGAAGTTAATGAAATGGTTTATATTAATAAAACAAACTAGTAAGTTCCTACCTGGATCTTGACTATGCTTGAGTTTTCCGAGAGCACCAGCTAATGATGATACTTCACACTTGTATGGAATCACAGATAAAAATTTCCCATGTAGCAGAAACAGATTGTCTCCGTAATACCAGAGCTACCAAAAAAAAAAAAAAGTTACCAAAGATATAATCATTTTTTCTCTTCTATGATCTGATTCAACAAAGCCATATAACTTATAACAATAACTTGGCATGTAAGCAATCTTAATATAAAATAAAAGGCCATCACCAAGTTAAGCCACTTTCTAGAATAATCTCATGTACAATTTATTAATTTGATAGGTTTACATAGCTCTTATTTTTGCCCACATTTGAATGAAACATAATTTAAAACACCCTTAACTCACAAAAATCTGATCAATATATACTTTGTCTAAAATTAACGTGGTCACTAATACACATCTATTAACATGATAATTAACAAGGCTACTGTAACAAGAGCACACTATCATGATGTATTAAATTAAAAAGGTAGAGTTTAACAGAATCTAAAGATTCCAACTATAAAATTGTAAAAATAAAACAGGTATAGCAATAAAAAGCTCAAGGGAATATGGAAACCAAAACTAAGTTTGTCAAAGCAGTGAAACTGTGAGTGGTTAATTTTGTTAAAATTGTTTGTGTAGCCCTGGCTTGCGTAGTTCAGTGGATTAAGTGTGGGCCTGCAAACCAAAGCGTCCATGGTCTGACTCCCTGTCAGGGCACATGCCTGGGTTGCAGTGCAGGGTGTGCTAGAGGCAACCATACATTGATGTTTCACTCCCCCCCTTTCTCCCACCCTTCCCCCCTCTCTAAAAATACATAAAATCTTAAAAAAAACTACTTGTTTAAATAAATTAGAATTAAATTGTACGCTGAGAAATGTCATCTTCTTATTCCTTTACAATTATCAGTAGTCCTGTGACCTTGAGTTACATATTTGTATATGAACACTTATTTACAAAACCAACACTCACTGTGCACCTTTGCTAGTCAGTGATGACACAATGGAGAACCAACCAGACAAGGGACCCTGCCTTGGGAAGTTTATAGTCTAGTCTGTTTAAGTGTTAATTCTTTATGTGTTCTTATGTAATTTCTTGAAAATGTTGAACATGTAACCTGAAAGACTAATTTAACTAGCTATAATGTAGTCTTACATAAGGAAACAACCAACCAAATTAAATATAATCTTTCGAGTAAAAATATACTTTTTATTTTAATCAAAAACTGCCAGCACTCTCCCTCCTGGTAGCACACCCACACCTTTCTACATTCTCAGGCGTGTATCTCCTGAACTCTAAGGGACCCCTCGAGACTTGCAACCAGAAGAGCAAATGGGAGCGGCTACTGGGCTACCCCTGATCCTGTCTCCAAGGCCCTCTTGTCTCTGCCTTTCCAGTGAGCCAAAGCAGCCCTGCATAGGCTCATTTCTTTCCTATAACATTTTTAGAGAGCCAAAGCAGCCCCGCCTAGACTCTCTCCTGTTGCTTCTTCTATCCTAACCCCTTCCTTGTTTCACTGTCCCCAGCTTTAATAAATGTACTCTCAAAATCAACAAAACAAAACAAAGCAAAAAACCTGTCAAAACATTTAGATCAAAGAGGTCTCTTCCTTTATTAGGCACAAAAATAACTAAATTTGAAAAAATCCCCAAGTGCAAAAACTTACTTGACCACTGGTACCTTGTGGTAATTCTTTTGAAATCTGTAGTGTTTGAAATTTTGTGTTCCATATGGAGAGGCATTCTGTAAAAAGAGATTCAGAAGTCCCAAGAATAAATAAATATATGATGCCTTATGGAAAGGCAAGGGGTGAGTCACAGTTAAACATATACGTCTTGCTTTATTAAATATAAAAATGAGCAATGACAATAGTGAATGCCACAGAAACTCAAAGGAATTAGAACTCACGACAAGAAACGGACACCTGTGGGGGTAGGGCATATATGGGATATCTGTGGACTTACCCCTCAATTTTGCTGTGAACCTTCAACTGCTCTAAAAAAATAAAGTCTTAGTAATAATAATAAAATAATAATATGGTGATATGGAAAGATCTCTCCGATATCTCTGCATAATACGGAGTATCTCAGTAAGGTAAAACTCTCACAGTGGTTACTGGGTTTTCTGCTGGTAGATCGAGAACCAGAAAGAGGACGGATGGGGGTTGACAGAGGGAAGCACAGCATGGTGAAATGGTTAGGAGTCAGGACTTAAGAGGGGTAAGGTACATGGCATACTAGAGTCAACCTGCTTGGGTGGAATCCTAGTTCGCTACTTGGTTACCTAACACCTTATTTTCCCGACTTGTAAAATAGGGATGACAGCTGTAGTTTCTCTCATAGGTTTGTTGGAGGACATAACACAAAACAATGAGATGATCTAAGTAAAATGCCTGGCACACAGCTATGCTATCACTGTTAGCTCCTATATATAAGAGAAACAGAAGAACAAAGTATACAGGTAAGAATGGGCACATTAAGTTTGTAATCAAAAGGGAGCGTGGCCTGAATAAAGCAGAGGGTTCATGCTCTTAAGTTAGAGAAGCCTGGAAAAGGTGGATGGGGCCTAGAATGTGAGGAGACATGCACGGTAGACAACAGACTCTGAGATTTATAATGCAGGCTGAGAGATCCACTCTTGCACTGGCCAGGAACAACGGTCTTTCATGGGAGACTACAAGTCTGTGTGTGTGGAGGGGTGTCTGGGGGTGAGGTGATGATGGGAATCCTGCTCTGAAGTGACAGAGACAAAAAAAGCATACTAGCAGTCCCCAAATTTCACGCTAAGTCCAGTGGATTGCCGTTCTGTGGAAATGTTGCCAAGCCACGAATTGAATGCCCTAGGGCAAGGCGTACCAATGTCTCAATTGCTTGTGGGCTGCATGGATATCTGCAGTTTTTACTTCTTGCAGACATTAGTCACGAGAAAAGTAGTGATATAAGGAAATGTTTTACAAAGATTAATGAATGCAAGATGAAATCAAAGACTTATTCAAGAAGAACTAGGAAGCTAAAAAAGAATAACTAGGGGGGTAATACATACATGGGGAAAAAGAGAGACTAAGAGGTACATTTTGAAGGAGAAGCTCAAAGGACTTCGTATTGATTGGATTTCAGTTACCCCGAGAAGCTGGCAGTGGTGGTCCCAGGACAGCTACGTGGTCTTGATCCAGGACGGTGAGCGCAACGCCACGTCGGGCATTTCCAGACACTACAGTCTTGAGCAACAGTGAACTAACAGCCTTCTGATTTTGACTGTTTTCTGGGTCGCTCGGATGCATTGGTATTAAGGTTTCGTATACACACCCATCAGAGCCTGTTGAAAACAAGTACTTCTGTTCACTACTGGATAACAGCAGTTCTGTATCTGTTATACTTAAATGTATGTACTAGATTGTTTATAAGTTTCTCAATTTGATACAAGATCCAACCAAAAAAACAAACAAATGTTAACAATCATACTGCTTTATGTTTTCACTTAAAAAAGATACTATTTAAGTTCAAAATTGAGGGAGGAGTATCATTAATAAAAGCCTACCTAAGAAATGTCATAATAGCCAAGAAATAAACTGTAAATAGTGTAATGAAATATGAGAGGGGACTATCAGGGATACAGACAATCCAGTCACCGAAAGGCTGTATCTCTCTCTCATCAGAAATAATTAGCATTCTGGTCTATACATTATATTTCTTGTTATTCCATCACCCTGAATAACCATATGAGATTGCTGGTTTTTGTGGGTCAACTCAATTTTGGCAATTCCATGTGGTTCCGGGAATGTTACAGGAAGATTTTATGACCCTTTGATTCAGATTCCCTATTTTAATGTTCACTAAGCTAAAATATAACTTGCAAACTTCTATTTAACAATAAATATGTCCCCTAGGTTAAACTTTAAGGAAACCAGTCCCTGTCAAGCAAAGGCATCAAGCAGACTCCAGTGACCCTGTAGATATGATAAATGGTGGGAACATGTTTCTAAATAGCCGTTACAAACATCTGCACATTGGAAAACTCCATGAAGATCTGCTCTTATTTTTTTCTTCCCACAACCTTCTCAAAGAGAAGCCAAAAAGGGTTGGGGGGAGAGGATATCGCAAAGGCATTTTCTTCCCCTAGGCATAAGACTGGGGTTATACTTTAGACCATTATATAGAGATAAACTTCAAGACATTAAAGAAATCTGTAAAACATTGACTGGCTTAGACCAAGATTGCTTTGCTGATTTCCTTTTACCCACCTGTTTCCATCACTGTTCAAAGAAGAGCACACTAAATCTTAAGACTGGGAAAAGGAATGGAGGGGGCCATTCAATAACAACCTTAGGTATTTTATGGTTCGCTAATTATGAAATCAAAGAGCCTCGTCTTACTATGATAAAGATTAAAGGTGATTTTTCCTTTTTTGTTAGCATTGTATTATTTACCACCTATGATAAATTTTAAGAAACAAAAGTTATCTGTCCTGGTTGGTGTGGCTCAGTGGAATGAGTGCCAGCCTGCGAACCAAAAGGTTGCTGGTTCGATTCCCAGTCAGGGCACATGCCCAGTGGGGGTGTGTGCAAGAGGCAACTGCACACTGATGTTTCTCACCCTCTCTTCCCCTCTCTAAAAATAAATAAATAAAATCTTAGAAAAACAAAAGAAGAAACAAAAGTTATCTGCAGAGAACCAGTGACTTAAGCATAACCAGACACGGCAAGTGCAAAACATGAAGGCACAGATGCTTGTAAAGAAGCACGCAAAGGGAAGTGCCACGACAGAAAACTGCAGAAACAAATACTACCCTGTAGTAGTCCTCCACTTACAATCACTGTAAATTTAAAGAAAAATACTTACTTAATGACACCAAGGAGATGAATTTCCGATCCATAGATGCAGCAAAACTCTGTATAATGGATTTTTCTTCTTGTCCAATTAAGAGTGTGTATTTGCTTAAGACACGTGAGTTAAACATTTGTACATAAGCAAAGTAATTTCCATGCTGCAAAAAAGGTTATTTTATTAAGTAAAACACATACATTTTAAGTATATAATATATACATTTAAGTATATGATATTTTCATTTTAACGAACTAGAGAAATACTAATGTCCAATTTTAGTTTTAAAAATAATGTGATTTTAAAATGTCATCCACCATGGTCCAGGAGTTAAGAGTAATCACTTACTCTTTCAGTAATGAAGATTAAAACAGGATGCCTAAACACCATAAAAATCTTCGTCCACCTAAAAAAATAAAAAGTATAAAATGTCAGATCACCAGTTGAGAGAAACATACCATCCATCTAAATTTAAGAGAGTATCATTTATTACATATATATATTTAGAGCCAGGAAGATATCAGAGAGCACCTAATTCAGTGTTCCAAAATACAGGGTGGGGCAAACGTAGGTTTACAGTTGTGAGTATGCGAAACAAAGCTTATTCTATTATTAAATGTATTATTTTTCATATGAACAACTGTAAACCCACATTTGCCCCACCCTGTATATGCCATAGGGAATTAGTAGGTATTTCTCTGTCAGATGCATCTCTGGATTAAATGCCAGTTGCTGAACTTCCCAGACTCTTAAAGACAATAATGTGATTTGCAAAGTTTCCAAGGGGGGTGGGGTATGACAGTTGGTAGTGTTTCCCAAACTTACTGGAGCCTCTCAACTGCCTTCCTAAAGTGACTGTGGGAACTGCGAGGAGGCACGGAGGGGAAAGGGCTACAACCAAGGTGGCACAGCCAGCTTCTGATAAAATGGCTACTAGAACCCAGATCCTCCATCTTTTTTCCCAGCTGCTCACAGTTTAGATCCAAGATGTAACTGGTCACTGTCCACATTGTTCACTAAGTACGAGTTTTTGCTTTGACTTTTAGAAATTTAGTTTGATTCAGGTGGACCTGGAGAGGCAGCAAGTAAATTTAATAGAAAATGTGGTAAAATAATGGGGACTGAAGAGATAGGAAATCATGAAATTTCCTTCCATCATCGCGGTGAGTCATTTTCCTGGTTTTATTCCAGGATTTGGGAAAGCAGAGGGCTCAAAACACTACCGTTTCACCAAAAGTGAGCCGCACATTTCCTCAGGGGTAAGGGTTCTGACTAAGGCAGCCAGGGCAAAAAGACAGAAACAAACATTTTTTTGTTTTGGGATTACTCACTTCATCTTCACATAACTGACTATTCAGGCCTCTTTCATTAGAAGAAGACTCATATGATCCTATAGTTTCCTCAATCATTTATCACCCGAGGTTTTGAGGGGTGTTATTTTGGCCGAGGTCTTATAAACGGTGTTCAATTAGTCTTTTATGATGTTTATAACCAAATGACTTAAAAAAAAAAAGATTTATTTATTCAGAGAGAGGGGAAGGGAGGGAGAGAGGGAGGGAAACACCAGATAAACATTTGGTTGGCTTGCAACCCAGGCATGGGCCCTGACCAGGAATCAAATTGGAGACTCTTTGGTTCACAGGCTGGAGCTCAATCCACTGAGCTTAAGACACGTGAACCAAACCAGCCAGGGTCCAAAATGCAATCAGTGTTATAAAAAACATGCAAAGTGCATTTTCATTTTGGTAAAAATCCACTTACAAGTATTAGAACTTACTTAATTACTTCTTCTTCAGAGATAATAGTTTCAATTTTCTGCTGGGGCTCTGCAAGCAAGGCCTCTAAACCACGAACCGCACCTTCCTTGAATAACACCAAAGGTTCTGTCCCTTGTATTGAATGCACCCTGTATACGTCAGCTGACAACTACAAGAATATAAGAATATTTTAATTTTTATTCTAAACCAATTACCACCTAATAGAATAAAGGCTTTTAGAGAAGGCTTATTTTTAAGGACTGATTTGTTTTCGTCTTGATTCAACTGTTTTATAACTACGTATGGTTTCAAAGTCAAACCTACAACATATAACACATAGAGAAATCTAACTTTTGCTCCTATTCTGTCTACGCTATCCCATGCTCTCCCCCATAAGTAATCACTTTTATTCATCTTTAGTTTATCTTTCCACTGTGATTACTGGAGGTTAGACTACAACCAAAACTGGAGGTGGGGAGTGGTACAAATAAAGCCACTAATGGCATCATTAAGTGATTCTGGTGTTAAGGACTAATGCCATAATTACAACTATAGCCTGCAAGCCCCCAAAAGAAGTTAACTCCACTGTATAAAATTCAGGACCTAGTTACTGCAAGGGAAATGAAGAGACGGGTGGCAGGTAATAGCACACTTAGCAGGCTAGATGATTCAAGGGTGCAGGCACCAATCGCCATTACATCTGAATCAGCTCTATTATAAGCCACTTCTAAAATGTGCCAATTATATTTAGAGTTAGACATTTGAACTGGAATTTTCTAGATTAACCTAATTTGAGATCCTCATTTTATAAGTAAGAAGAAGTTAATTAACATGCTTTAGGTCATCAGTAAAAAAGGCAATTAGTCAGTCAGGGATCTTTTTTAATGCATTATGTGCCACTCTTAAAATGTAAAATGCATGAACTTTGCAGGGTTTGTTTTCCCTATTTGAAGAAAGGCACAGTGAAGTTGTTCTCACAAGGGACACAACACAAACATCTAAACTCATGGAGACAACTACAAATTTACCATGCAGGAATGATTGAAGCATTAATCCATGGGATACTAAAGTTTATTTACTCACCTTAACTCATGAACTGAGATGTGTTACCGAGATATACTATAAGATTACTAGAGTGAAAAAATATAAGCTTTATGCTCACTTTCACAGAGGCACTAAAATAAATAACCTACTATGGTGTAAATTATTCCATCTCACCAGTAAGCTAATAAATGTTGGAAAATTCAAAGACTTACTGTAGCTTTAAATACTTTATCCAGGTTTACATCTTCATTAGTCCATAATCTCAAAACCTTAAATTAAAACATAAAAAGTCAAAAAAGTATTCCAATTTCCATTTACATGTAATAAACACTAAGTTAATAAATGAGCATTTCACTTGTGTTAAATATATATAAAAGTTTTAAAACTCACCTTGTTATCATGTACAACAATATACTCTCCAGTTTGAAAGTTGCACACAGCTGGACATGTTATAATTTGACCTTGTTTCACTGACCAGCTCCCCAAGGGCTTCTGATCAGAAACCTAGTAAAATACATACAATATTCAAAAAGTCAACTTCTGACTATAAAAGCAATTAAATTTACAATTAAAGGTGACAGTTTTCAGTAACTGAGCCAACATGTGCAGAACCTGCTGGCTCTCTGTCAACTGCCCAGAGGACCACAAGCGCTGCTTCACACAGGCAGTGTGGAAACAAAGTTCCAGAGAAACAAAAGCTATTTTAGGAAGATAATGGAATTCCAGGGAATTTAAAGGGTAGGGTAGCTGACGCCCTCCCATGCATACAGTTGGTGGAATAGCGTATGCCATACATCAGCTGGCTACGGCTTCGCTTCCCAAGAAGCAGGAGCAATCAGTTGGTTCAGTTTCATTCAACTTTCTATCGACCAGTAAGCTGATTAATAACTGAGTTCTTCTTTGGGGATCAATATTTATTGACTTGTACTAACTGACACCAATAAACCAGTCTTTACCATGAAAAAAAGATGGTATTCAACAAATTTCCCAAATTAAAAAAAAAAGCAGTCACGAAAAGACAAATAGTTTGATTCCACTTAAGAGAGAGTAGAATGGTGGCTGCCAGGAGCTGGGGAAATGGGGGTGGGGGGCATCGTTTAATGGTACAAAGTGACAGTTCTGCAAGATGAAAAGAGTTCTGGACATGGATGGTGGTGATTGGCTGCCCAACAAGGTGGACGTACTTAACATCCTGAACTGCACGCTTTAAATAGATGGTTTAAGATAGTAAATTTTACATTATGTGCATTTTACCACAATTAAAAATATGTAAAAATATAAATAGCACATTAAAAAAATGATCGCATTGTGCCTTTGAAAGGGGCATGGGAAATGAAGTAGGCACGGGATCATACCAATCCCAATCAGCCACTCCATTCTTATGCAGGAATTGCAAAATTTTAAGTCCACTTGACAGCCCGGGTAGAAACCAACGTTGTCATCAGAAGACTCAAAACAAATAGTACTGGGAACTGTTTGCAACCTGTTCCCAAAAGTGCAAAGTAGATTATCAAGCTTCTGAAAGAGACATAAAACTATATTCAGCAGCCCAGAAAAAAATAACTACCACCCGACCACTAAAAAGTAAAGCTGCATGAAAGGAGTGCCTTCAGGCATTAGGATGAAAAGGGGGCGGGGCGTATAGATTTCCCGGGACTCAATTCCAACATTTACACCGTTTACTTAGTTGGCAACAGAATATTCATAATCAAACTTCCCATCAAGGTACTAATAAAGCAAAAACAAAACAAAACAAAAAAGCCACAAAACTTTTCCCCAAGGGAAGTGTATGGACACAGGGACTAACCAGTTCCCACCAAGTCGGTCATCCTTTCCTACCCAACCAATTTCCGTACAAACCCTTCAGCGGGCAGACAGGGTGACAGAGACCCCAGCAGGGGATCTTAGCAAGGCCATCTCCGGGAGATGGGCAGCAAAAGCACAGGTTTCCTTCCCTTTCCTTTCCGAGTCTTGGAATCCACGTGCACTTAGACGCTCTGCAGCCCGCAACTCGGAAATATGCCTCTCTCTCAGGGAAAACGACCAAATCAAATTCTAGGCTTCTTTCAGCGTTCTGGAGAAGCAAAGCCGGCTTTCCGCCAAACTCGCTCGAGGATCTTTTCCTGAAGCTGTGAAAAACCCAATGGTCCGGCTCCGCGCTCAGCAACGGGCGAGACGGCAGCGGGGCGCTCCAATCCTATCGCCCTCACCTTATAAAGGATGACGGTCCTGCCGCTGTCTGTTACTAAAAACTGGTCCGTTTTGTCGCTGTGCTCCACTCCTAGGAGTCCATCAGGCCCGGTACCCAAGGGTACCGCAGACAACGTGAATTCCTCCTCCAGGGCTGCCATCTTGGGCAAACCTACGGACCGCTGCGCATCCCTCCCGGCAGGCTTCGCGCTGTCTCTCGCGAGAAGCAGGAGTTGGACAGGACGGAAATTCTCCAAAAGAGAAACCTGCTCGCGGAGCCTGCGACCTCTGGCGGGCGGAAAGGGCGCGTGGGGCTGAGGGTGGGTGGGCGGGGCCTGGAGTTTGAGTCTAGACTCCACCTCCCAGGCCACGCCCCAGCGAGGCCCGGCCGTACTCCTTTTGGCAAGAAGGGGCGGGAAAACTCACTTGTAGCGCAGAGTCTGCAGTGCTGTGTAGTCGTCTGTGGACTTGGGAAGATGGGAGTGGCAAGTGGCCGAATATAAGTTAGTGGGGTTTTTAAAAACCTTTTTATTTTAAGCGAACTCTCCAGAAATTCCCACCGCAGCTTCCCGGAACAATGTGCCAAAGAAAAAAATATTTAGATCTTCATATAAATTCTTAATAACATGCTGTACCTGGATGCCTAATCCCCCTGCGTCTCAGAACCCGTCCCAGAAGTCTAGTCTCTACGCCTTTCAAACCTCCTAGGTCGCCTCTCTCTCCCCTAGTTCTCTGAGCACCAGAGGGGAAGACTATCTAGCTTACAGAAGATTCAAATTTAATGAAGAAGGTGAAGTTGAAGGTCCCTGGGGCAATTTTTGGCAAGACATATTGCAGGGGTGTCCATCCTGCAGGGGCTGGGGCCCAGGATGGCTGTGAATGCAGCCCAACACAAAATCGTAAATTTACTTAAAACCTTTTATTTTGCTCATCAGTTTTTGTTAGTGTTTGTGTATTTAATGTGTGGCCCCAAACAACTCTTCTTCCATTGTGGCCTAGAGCCGCCCAAAGGTTGGATACCTCTGAGTCTAAAGAGTTCTAAGGTATGTGACTGATTCAATCAATAATATTTTAAAAAGTCTAAATAAAAAGATAAATTACTGCCCTGGTGGGGTAGCTCAGTTGGTTAGAGTATCTGTCCCTGATGCCAAGATTGCTGGTTGGAGCCCCTGTCAGAGCACATATAGGAAGCAACCAATGAATGCATGAATGAATGGAACAACAAATGAATCTCTCTCTCCCCCTTCTGCCTCTCTCTAAAATCAATACATTTTTAAAAAATATTTTATTTATTTACTTTTTAGACAGAGGGGAAGGGAGGAAGAAAGAAAGGGAGAGAAGCATCAATGTGTGGTTGCCTCTCACATGCCCCCTACTGGGGATCTGGCCACAACCCAGGCATGTGCCCTGACTGGGAATTGAACGGGTGACCCCTTGGTTCTCAGGCCAGCACTCAATCCCCTGAGCCACACCAGCCAGGGCTCAATAATTTTTTCTTTTAAGATCAATTATACATGTTCTTAGGGAAAAAACATCAAAATTGGTAGTTACTAAACAAACATGTAAACCAGGTGTTATTTCCAGGGCGCAATGCCTCCAGCACAGTTGAGATTCGCTTTGTGCGTGCCATTTTCTCTTGGCCAGAACATTACACACTGGAGAAAGTTTTCAGCTATTGTGATGAACTCAGATACTATAAATTCTTAATAAGGCTAACAGGACTTTTATTTTTCAACATGACCAAAAATTTTGAATTTGTTGTCCCTTCATTAGTTGAAAGAGAAATGTCATGAGATTCTGCCTGAGACATCTTAGCCTCTGTGGAATCTTCCTTTTTCTCCCAGCACAGTTACTGTATTTTGCTGTGTATAATGCGCACTCACCTTTTTGGCCCAAACTTTCAGGAAAAAAAATTTCATTTTAATTTTTTAACTCAATGTTTTATTTATTTTTATTCAGATATTTGTGTGTGTTTTTTTATATGAAGAAATTTTAGCATTTCTTTTTGAACATTTTATGGAACAAGAGATTTTATGTAACAAATAATTACAAAACACAAGAATAGATACAAGGTATTTCTGGTACTATCCATTATAATGTGCATCCTTATTTTCCCCTAAAAAATTTGAGCAAAAAAGTGAGCATTATACATGGCAAAATACAGGTAGTAAGCTTTTCTACTGTAGTGAACCTTGTTTGGTGCAAATTGCCCATATTTCTATCCCAGCCTAGACTTCTCCTCCTCTAGGAAGTCTTCCTGACTCTCTCAGACTGGATTAAATGTCTGATTCAGGGCATTCGATCACCCAGTACTGGGATGGCCTAGTTACTCATATATCTCCCATGTTATGTTTATTTCTTTAAAGAAACTCTGGATTTATCACTTGTATCTGGCATAGTGCCCATCACATAAAAATCTGTGGGACAATGAATAGACAGTGAAAGCTTACTCATAACACTGAATTTGTTCTTTCCCTCTTCTTCAGAGTGAACAGTTTAAGACAGAGATTCACGCACTTTGTAATTTCAAGATTTCTTTACACACTTAAAATTTACAAAGGCCTGCCCTGGCCGTGTGACTCAGTGGATTGAGCGCTGGCCTGAGAACCAAAGGGTTGCTGGTTTGATTCCCCAGTCAGGGCACGTGCCTGGGCCCCACAGAGGGGCACATGAAAGGCAACCACACATTGATGTTTCTCTTCCTCTTTCTCCCTCCCTTTCCCTCTCTCGAAATTAAAAAAATAAAATGTACTGAGGCCCATACAGAGCTTTTGTTTATGTGAGTTATATCTATAGATATTTCCATATTAGTAATTAAAACTGAGGAATTAAAAATATGGATATATTCATTTAAAAATAATAAACTCATATTATGTTAACATTTTTGTGAAAGATAAATTTAAAATTAATTTAGTGAGTGGAGTGGCATTATTGTACATTTCTGCAAATCTCTTTAATCTGGCTTAATAATTTATTTATTAATTTCATTTTCATCACAGTTTGTAATTACTTTGCTCACTCAGCTAGGCCCCCCAGTAAGCTTCTTGAAGGGGTCTCTGTCTGTCAAATTCACCTATGCATCCCCATTTCCTAGCAATTAGTAGGCACTCCATGAAAATGTGTTGTTTGATGGAATGAATCACTTTATATCTTTGTATCCATGGTACCAGTAATTGTGTCTGATCCATATAAAGAGTTTAATGCATGTTTGTTAAATAAATCACATTTATATGGCAAGCCATTGTAATAAATGGGATGTGGATGTGATCCATTAGGACAAAGTAAGCCTTACTGGCTGAGAAAGCTGGAACTGTACTTGCATGTTTGTCTGTAAATTTGAGAATGCTGGTAAACTATTAAAGGAGATTACGATCCGTTTTGGAAGGTCACCAGCTGTAACAAGGGAACTAGGAGTCTTCTGCACCCAGCTTGCGATTGGAGTGGAGCAACGTGTTCCACTTTCAGGATGCATCAGTGGAGGTCAGTGAGCAAGAACAGGGCCTGGCTCTTCATCACTGGTCGGAGACATTTAAGGGCTGGTCTTCAAAGACAGCTGTGACCCTGTATGTTTCACTGTGAGCTGTGGGTGTTCTGTCTGGCTTGTTGGTCATGTTTATGCTACTTGGTTGCCTAGCTGTGAAGACAGGGGAAGATATGGCTTCTCACATTCAATTCATAGAATAGAATCAGGTGATAAACATACAATGAACAAATCTAATTATATAATTGGTAGGAAAGGATGCCTGCCCATATTCAAAAGGAAGAATGCTACCCGTTATGGACATCTCATGGACGGTTGACATTCGGTGACATGCATGGGTGGGATATAGCAAGTGCTTTGCCAAAGGAACATTTATGAAGAGGCCATTTTGAAAAGAGGATGGATGGCATGTGCATGCATGCGTGTGCACATATGTGTGTATGTGTGTATATATATATATATGCATATTCTGCCAAAAGTTTATATTATATGGAAGTTGTGGTGGTTCTTAAAATGCTGTGAGTTTTAGAATCTCAAAACACTTTTTTAACCATATGTTATATTTAAGTGTAAAGCTAAGACTAAAACGAAGGGCAGGGCCAGGTTGGAAAAATAGTGTGTGAACAGGTACAACTCATTTTATTATGCTTCACTTTATTCTGCCTCACAGATACTGAAGTTTTTATTTTATTTTGTTTTATTTTTTAGGGAGGTAACACTGGTTAATAACATTACACAATGTAAATGTTATGTAAAGTGAACCCATGACCTTTCACTTTACAGGATGATGCTCCAAACAACTGAGCCACACCAGCCAGGACACCTCACTTCATTCTCTTTACAGGAGTGAGACATAATTGTTTGACAACTTACATGCATGGAAATAAAGCAAGTTCTGCAGGTCTGACTTTATCTGTCCAGTTCTTTTCAAGCTGAGATTGTATTTCACCTTATTTTTGAAACATTGTTTTTTCTACTTGGATGTTATTAATATTTTCTGGAATCCTAGAAATGGTCCAAGAAGCTTCATTTATTTGTTTCCTTTGGCAAACTTGTTTCTAGAAAGGACATTTTAACCTACTTCCCAACTGCTTTTAGTGACCTCCTGTGGTTGAAAGGAAGAGACTCTCTCAAAATAGACTCAAAAGGGGCCAGCAATCCCACTTCTGGGGATATATCCAAAGGAACCCAAAACACTAATTCAAAAGAACATAAGCACCCCTATCTATGTTCATTGCAGCGTTATTTACAGTTGCCAGGATATGGAAACAGCCCAAGTGTCCATCAGGAGATGAGTGGATGAAACAACTATGGGACATTTACACAATGGAATGAATACTAATTGACCCATAAAAAAGAAGAAATTCATCCTTTGAGAAAGTATGGATGGACCTGGAGAACATCATGCTAAGTGAAATAAGCCAGTCAGAGAAAGTCAAATACCATATGATCTCACTCATGTGGAATCTAATGAACAAACTGAACTAACAAACAAAACAGAGACAGACTCATAGAGAGCAGGCTGACAGCCAAGGGTGGGGGAGGTTAGGCGGTGGAGGGATGAAGCAACAAGGAAAAAGGACTCATGAATGTGGACAACACTGTGGTGATTGATGGGGGAAGGGGTGTGTAAGGGGACTAAATGGTAATGGAAAAAATATAACTTTTTTTTAAAAAAGAAAAAAGCTGCCCTGGCTGGTGTGGCTCAGTGGATTGAGCATAGGCTTGTGAACCAAAAGGTCTCCAGTTCGATTCCCAGTCAGGGCACATGCCTGGGTTGCAGGCCAGGTCCCCAGTGGGAGGTGTGTGAGAGGCAACCACACACTGATGTTTCTCTCCCTCTCCTTCTCTCTCCCTTCCACTCTCTCTAAAAATAAGTAAATACAAACTTTTTAAAATTATTCTTTAAAAAAATTTTATTACATTTTTAATTGTTGTTCAAGTACAGTTGTCTGCATTTCCCCTCCACCCATCCCTCACCCCATAAAATCTTAAAAAAATAAAAATAAAAAAGCCTTTAAAACAAAGAAAGAAAGGAGCTTCATGTAGTAATGACACAGCTCTAGGGAACGGCCCTCCTGTCTTTCTCAATAAACTTCGGTTTCAGTGTGTGTGACCTCTCCTTTCCTCATGCTCTTCAGCAGCAGGGTTTTTTTTGTTTGTTTGTTTGTTTTTTTATCAGCAAGTGTCCGTCTCATTTTTACATTTGTCAATGAGATATATAATATGTGCTCCCTGTTATTACTGGTGTTGTTACACTTGAAGAAATGAAGGCTCAGAAAGATGGAGTGATTTGCCCAATATCACACAACATTAGAAACAGAAGTTTTCTAATGTAACACAGGAAAGCATATATGTTTATTGGCTAATCAGATCCACCCCCAGACTCCCATAAAAAACAAGCCTTTAAAATGTCTGATACAGCCCTGGCTGCTGTGGCTGAGTGGATTGAGTCCCCAGCCTGTGAACCAAAATGTCGCAGATTGGATTCCCAGTCAGGGCACGTGCCTGGGCTGCAGGCCAGGTCCTCAGTAGGGGGCGTGAGAGAAGCAGCCAATCGATATCTCTCACACATCAATGTTTCCATTCCTCTCTTTCTCCCTCCTTTCCCCTCGCTCTAAAAATAAATAAATAAAAATTTAAAAATAAAATAAAATATCTGATACAGGGCCCTGGCCAATGAGGCTCACTTGGTTGGAGCATTATCCCGTAACCAAAAGGTTGCAGGTTCGATTCCTGATGGAGGTGCCTACGATTCCCAGTCCAGGCGCGTACTGGAGGCTACCAATCAATGCTTCTCTCTTGCATCAACGTTTCTCTCTTTCTCTTCCTCTCTCTCTAAAAGCAATGAAAAAAAAAATGTCCTCAAGTGAGGGTAAAAAAGAAGTCTGATACATGCAACATGAATGTTGAAAACATTGTGCTAAGTGATATAAACCAGACAGAAAATGACAATTATTGCATGATTCCATTTATGTAAAATGTCCAAATGGGCAAACTCATAGAGACGGAAAGCAGATAGAGGCATAGAGGCTATCAGGGTCTGGAGGGAGGAAAGGATTGAGAGTTACTGTGTAACAGGTACAGAGTTTCTGTTTGGAACATGAAAAAGTTCTGGAAATGGATGGTGGTGATGGTTGTACCACACTGTGTATATTTAATGTTACTAAACTGTGCACTTAAGGCTCATTCAGATTTTCCCAGTTTTACATGCACGTGTGTGTGTGTGTGTGTGTGTGTGTAGTTCTCTGGTTGTGATAGTGTATGACAGTTGTACAAGCTGTTATCACTGGGGGGGGGGTGGTGAAGATATCCATGCACATGTCTTTGTGACTTTCTGTGAATCCATGATTGTTTTAAAATAAAAAGTAACACACATACTTAATACTGAGAACAAAAAAGAGGACCGCAATCAGATTCCAAACTAACTCGAGGGCAAATGTAGTACCTTGTAGTACCTGGTTTTCTATGTGAGAAATGACCATTCATTCCCCCTGGAGAGAGCTCTCTGTTCCTCGGGAGTAGCTCCGGCATGGCTCCTGGTTCGAAGGAGGATGACGCACAGACTGCTAACCTTCCTTTTTTAGACGACGTATGCAATCTGTCATCACGTTCTTTCCAAGAAGTTAAATGAAAGACTTAGGAAAGACTCTGCTCTGTCCTTTCCAAGGTTCGGTTACAATCGGGAATTCACTGATTCTAAAATAAGAGTGCGCTGGCGTTTTCACCTTGATTCTCCTTTGGTTAAAAGAAAAAGCAAAGCCAAAACTTGCAGGCAGTAATAGGTGGTTTTCAGAAAATCCTCCAGTAGAGATGCGCCATTGCAATATTGGTTATCACTGAGAGCATGGAAACAAAATGACTTAAATTTATCTCTGTTTATTTAATGAAATGCAGTTCCGTATGCTTTTGTTTCTGTAAGTAGCCAGTCAACGTTTCTGCAGCTTAGTAAGCTAGAGAAGGCACTGAACGTTTAAATAAACCAGGGGACCTCTTTGTCTAGGCTTGCTGCTCATCACACAAACACCCCAGAAGTGGGTAGGAATAGGTGCAACCAACACAGGACTTACCTGGGAATTGGATGCTACCAACTGCTTGATAAGTGAGACTTTTTAGAACAGTAAACTTCTAAAATGGCAAGTCCTTTTTAAAAAAGACAAATACTCTCACTCATACATTGTCTGGGGCATTGTAAGTTGGTACAACTTTCCTTGGAGATGTTGGCAGTAAATACCCAACGTCATAAAAATATTTTTATCCTTTGACCCAGTAATTTAATTTCTGGGAATTTATCCAAATCCAGTCATTAAAAAGAAAACATAAACTATGTTACAAACATGTTGCTAACAACCCTCTATATAATAACAACATCCAGAAAATACCCTACATGCCAAATAATAATGTTTAAATAAATTATGAATTTCCAACCAATGGGATATTACGTAGCTATGAAGAATGATAAAATGCTGTATGCCAAATGTAAAGGTGTTTGTAAAACAATTCAACTCTTGGAGCATTTGATAGAAAGGAATGCATCTATGAAGCATTTCATAGAAAGGAATGTATCTCTGTTTATTTTTAGAGAGAGGGGAAAGGAGGGAGAAAGAGGAATGGAAACATTGATGTGTGAGAGATATCGATCGTCTGCCTCTCTCATACCCCCCTACTGAGGACCTGGCCTGCAACCCAGGCATGTGCCCTGACTGGGAATCCAATGGATGACATTTTGGTTCACATCTTCCACAGACGAGCAACATCTAAAGCACCAAACGAAGGTGAAAAGAAAACTCACATCGTTGGGTCTGTTTAATAGATTTTTATAAAATGCAAAGAAATAGAAGCTATTTCTAAGTTGAGAGTGGGAAAATTCAAACCTGTGGAGATCTTCCTAAATGCTCCAAGTTGTGCCCCGAGACAAGGCATGCCACATTAGCGCTGAGGGCTGACTTTCCCAGCAGGCTGCACAGAGAGCAGCAGGCTATCTTTCAAATGCTCTGGATATAGTAACTTGTGCGCTGAAGATTATAAAATGAGCCCTGGCTGGTGTGGCTCAGTGGACTGAGTGCTGGCGTGCAAACCAAGGGGTTGCTGGTTTGATTCCCAGTCAGGGCACATTCCTGGGTTGCAGGCCAGGCCCCTAGTAGGGGGCGTGCGAGAGAGAAACCACACATTGATGTTCCTTTCTCTCTCTCTAGAAATAAATAATATATTTAAAAAATGATTACAAAATGATTCTCAGGGGTTGCTAATGAGCATAAAACTGCCAGTATCTTATACGTAGAGTCTCTTGGGAGCATGAAAGATATTTTGGAATAAGATTTTCAAAAAAATCACAAAGGTCCAGATTTGGCTGCCGTCAAACACCCTCAAGTGACCGAGCGGTCACATCAAATTTCTCTAAGTTAGAGGAAGGGAAATGACGACCGTCTTTTGTGTCTGCCTTTGGTGCGGATCGTTGGCACTTACAGTTACACATAACTGTCCCTAAATTCTGAGTGTTTAATTCAGCTCAGTAATGACGCTGCACTGCACGGCCTGACTCATCAGGAGGTGAGATCATGTCCTTCGCTGTGTATTAGCTCGAGGCCTCAACGCTGGGACCGGAGCGAGAGCATTAAAGCGAAGTATAAGGCTGTTTCTAATTTTCCCAGGAGTAGGAGGACAAGTAGTTACAAGTTTGGACTTGAATGGGATATCTTACTAGATTGAATGCTACAGAAAAGGGAGAATTTATAGAAGTATGGAATATTAGAGGGCTAATAATTAAGCAGAGAAAGTCAATATAAGAAACTGGAAAACAGGGTTTGCCTGGATCAACCACAGGAAGTTACACACACATGCGGATGTACACACACGACACGAGGGGAGAACCTGGTGTCCCGTGGAGTGGTGTGCCCACAGATCCCTTCAAGGCGATTTTTCCTGGTTACCACTCGGATTGCGGTCTTACATTGGACAAAAGGGGAGCCAGGCACTTGTCAGATGGATGAGTCTGCGTGTGTATCCCACTGGGTTATCATTCACCTAAGACCTTTTCTGGCTGGACAGTTAGAGCTGGCACCCCGGCTGTTCCTACTAGGGGCCCTGGAGGCACCACATGACTATTAGCAGGCCAGGCTTCCTTGTGCACAAGTCCCCCAGAACCGGGTCTAAGGACCGGCCATCGGCCGTTCCTTCTTCCTTGATCACTTCTTTCTCATTAACCCACAAATTCACAGTTGCCAACATTCCCTTGAGAATAGCGGACAGAGGTAGCCACACTTGGAAAGAAGATTGCTTTGCACTTTATTTACAACAGAATGTAAGAAAAAGTAAGTTATTAACAATAATAAATAACTGGGAACCCCCCCCACAAAACAGCCATAAATGGACACAGAAGGATGGCATGTGTGAAGGTCACCTTTTGTTTGCTTTGCTTGGAGTTTATAACACTGTGCATTCCAAAGCTTGGTCCTTCGGCAGTGGCATGGCGTATCGACCCACTTAACTAATCAAGATCCCAGCTTGAAATGTAAACACTAACAATTACACTTGAAGCTACGCAGAAGGGGCATAGGTATAATGTCGACTCAAAGAATCTCTTCTTGGTGATATGTAGAAACTGAAGGGGGACTTGCAATTCCAAACATGCTTTCAATTTTAAGCAAAAACATCCTAAAGCATTTATTAACAACAAAATTATAATGAATGACGTCTGAAAAGTTCTCAACATATTCACATTCTCGTATTGCACTAACTCCTAAAAAGCTCGAACACATAGGTTTCCAACGCAGACAGACTGTTTTGAAGGTAAAACACAGAAGACCCTGGTGTTGCCTCAGCATGCCAACGCTGTGCAATTGCGTAACGTTTCAGTTCCACCCAGACAGGTGTTTTAAACAGTCTCTCCATGACCTGTTACAGTCATTGGACAGATTTTTTTTTTTTTAAATCTCAGATGGCAGACTGCCACCCAGCCTACTGAGTCAGATGATCAGAAAGGGACTAAAACTAGTCATACTCCGGCCCTTCTGAAAAAGTAAAATTCCTATTGACCAAAACCAGCTAATGACCTTCTTATCTCTGAGCCGTGAAGAGATACTAAGGAAAGTAGAATTTAAAAATACACATAAATCCATTAAGCCTTGACATTTTCACAGAAAATGATTTCTCGGGAAGTGTCAGACTCTACTCTTAGGTCACGGTTTATTACAGTGCCCTGACAGAAAAGTACAATTACTTTTGGGGGTCTTGGGCTTAAGTGCCCGCATTACACAACCAAGACTGTGCTTAGAAATTTATACTCATGGCCAAAAACATGGCAAATGAGTACCTCCAACTGTATTAAAGCCCTTCCTCCCACACAGAGGCAAAACCCTAACAGAAGGGTTTATAAATGAGCCCGCCAATGGACACGTGTTGTGTCTGCTATCACGGTGGTAACCCAACCATGCCGTGGTCTCCTTTGCTTTGCTTTATGACGGCCCAAAAGTAAAAAAATGAAGCGATCTTCAGAGCTAACTTCTGACAAAGTTTATGCGGTAAAAACACCGAGACCTTCCTATCGTGGAAAAGCAGTCAAAGCCACCATGCTGTACTACAGCCAACGGAAGCACAGTGCATTTCCTGTCTGAAACCCACGCAAAGTAATGACATCTACAGTCATCATCATGGTCTTCACTAACGTCAGAGAGGGAGATGGTGTGCACACGTGCTCTTCTGTGGATTATTTACTTTAACTTGGCTACCGGAGCCTTCAAACGGGTGGTGTCTGACTCACTATACTATATTTATATATGTATATATATACAGGTATAATACAGTTTTGGTGAACAAAGTTGAAGGTTTCCACATTGCAGACAAGAGGCACTGAGTTAAAGATTCTATTTTCCCGCAAACATGCTTAATGAATTCAAGTTTCTGCTTTTTTCTTCTTCTAAGTTTCCATCATGCAGCCATTTAATTTCCATTCTTATAGGAATTATTAATGTTCTATATACACATTCATTGCAGGCTAGTACCCCACAATAAACAAAAGCATGTATGGAGAAAATGTAAAATGACACTTGAAAATCGAGATAGATTAAAATATAAGTCATTTATGCTAGTGATGAATGGATTAAATATTCAAAGCGGCTAAAGGAATATATGCACCCCCCCTTTACTAAATGCACACGAACCACACGTAGACAGAAAACTGAACATATTTTAAGAGCACACACATTTGATAGCTAACAATCAAACTTATCGTCGGCAGTTTGTAATTGTCTGTGGTATTGTGCAGGCCATGAAAGAAAACTCTCGGAAGGAAATCAGAAATCAGCTTTCTAAAGCACAGAGAATTGTTGACCTTGATAGCGGAAGCTACTCTACAAAGAGCAATGGTATTAATGGAGTCACTAGGTGTCAGATGTATGCACAACCTGCACGAAAACTGGTTCTATTAGAAAATGATCCCATCCCCTCCTGACTTCAGCTTGCAAATAAACGGTAGGCAAATGCATACCCTACGAATGCCTCGTGAAAACAGAATTTTGCTTCCTAAAGCCAAACATTCTCATTAAGTACTGTGGAGAGGGAGTTGTTGAGAAGTCCAAGGGGTTTGGAAGATTGTTTTCCCACAAGCAAAAATCATGCTACCATACCATGCAAGGGTGTCTTACTACAAAGCTACCATTCTTGACGAAGAGATGCACTGTTGGTCTAAGCTATTTGCAACGGGTTTCCCTTGAGTTCTGGGCTTATTTATTTTTTGAGCTAAATATCAACCTGTAGATAAAGAAATGAGCTTGACAGTCTGATGTATAAATTACACCTACTTGGTGCTGGGCTCATGGGGCCAGCGCCTGCACCTTGGGAGTTTGTCGACTGGAAAGACACAGTGCAGAGTGCTGAGCACTTAGAGGAGTGGGCAGGGTCCACTGGCTGAGAGGCTATGACAGAGGAGAACACGCTCCTTGATCTGTGTGTTTCCTTTGGAATCTGTTTTGGGAAGGTCCCTTTCCTGAGGTTGGAGGTTACCGTAAGGAAGGCTCCCTGGGGGCTTGGAGTTGCCCAATAACCTTGCTATCTTCCTCTCATGGAGGACACCAATAAATGCTAGATTCGGCTTGCCCTTCCTTCTGTGTTTAAAGGCAGTGAGGTGCGAAGGTGGCAGGTTTTCCCTCTAAGATCAAAGGAGAGTTCTCTTTCTGCCACTTTGGTGAATGATCTCGCCTCCCGTCAACCTTCAATCTAATCTTGCCTCAGTGACACTTGCTGAAAAGAAAGCTAGACAGAGGGGCATCTTCTGTCTCTCCTCCTTTTTACTCTATAAATAAAGACTTGACAGTTCTGTTCACTCTCTCCTCCCACTTGACAGTATTTACTTGATGTCTGTGACATTCCCAATACTTGGCTTTCACGTAAGGAGTGAGAGAATGACAGTCTTTTCTAAGGTCTGGTGATGGGCTATGGGTTCCAGAAAGTCTGGACGTTATTAAAGGTAAAATCAGGAAGGAGAGGCGAGACAATTCTCTTCTTTAGGGTCTCCCCCGAACCAGACATTCTGACCGAATTCAAGTCTAGTTAGCTTACTCTACCCTTGAACTTCTTTGAATGGGCCAGTAGTCAATGAATTCTAATTGCAAATTCTGAGAATCTTCATGGATGATGGAAGCTGACAGGTTAAGGTTTGTTGGTACCTGTTGAGGAAGATGTTTTCTTACCTGGGCCTCCTGGTCCCTAACTCAACCCTTCCAAAACCTGCCAGTGAAGGCTACATTCACCCACGCAATTCTTAAGATTTCTGAGGCCACGAGGGCGCAAAGGGGGAAAAGTTATTAAAAGACAGAAGTGGAATCTTTATTAAATTCTGTGAAAGGTATAAATAAGTCATCATTAATTGCACTTGGAGCCTCTATGGGTTGATAAATTTTCAAAAAATTTTAAGTGTTAATTAGGCCCCAAATCCTGAGTCAGTCTAACCAAAGTAGGAATCTTAGTAACTAGTCGTATTCAAGTATTGGTGATGAGCAGTTCAAAATTTAACAATTAGGTATGTTACGCCTGAGAGTATTTTTGAGAATTTCAGGTTTGATGGGAGGAAACTGACTTACTATTTTACCACACCTTGTAACACAGTGGTGCCATGTTGTCATTTATTTGCCCTTTAAGTCTATACTGACCTCATCAAGTGCCCAATAACAAGGCTTCCTCCCTGGCTGCAGCTGCAGCTACAGAAGACGCCTTTTGTCCTTTGCGTGTCTTACATTTTGCATCTAACCTGACGCTGTGTGGCATATTGAGGGACTCATGTTATATGTGAAATTACTTAACCACATGCACACTTAAGAGATTGAAGGAACATGTTTGAGTGACAAAGCAGTCTTTTTCTATAGAAGATTCTTTAAAAAACAAACACAAAACAAACAAAAAAACAAAGAACAAAAACCAAAACAACCAACCCTGGAAATGAAAATATAAAACCCCATGAAATATTCAGGTGAAGTTACTCTGATTTGGGCTGGCATGGCTTATTCGAAGAGGGTGCTCCAGGTAAATTCAGGGTGGCTTTTTTTTCGGGGTCTGGAAGCGTGAGAGTTTCCGGGGCAGACTTTTTCCGGGGCCGATCTTTGGGAACAGACAGAAACTCGGGCGCGTCTGTGGACAGAGGGGTGGACGGAGCGCTAGAAGGGGCACTGCGGACTGAGGAAGGCAGCAGGGGAATGCTCGAGATAGAAATTGCGGGTGGGAAAACGCCAATTTTCTTGTTGGTGGCTTCCTGAGTGGCGCGTTCAAACTCTCGGACTTCATCCATTGTCATGTCTTCAAAGAAAAAAAGACAAAGAAAAATGAGCAGTTATTTAGAAAGGATACAAATGGATTTACCTCTATGCCTGTTTTTCAGGGACCTATAGGAACACTATGATAAGGGGCCCCTCTGGTTTATAAACCCAAATCATCATTGAAATGCTAAACCCTGAATACCCTGAATTTTTCCTTCTTATAAAGGCAAACCTCTGAAACAGTAGTCCTTTATGAATACGCATCCAAGACTTCCCAAAACACTCTTCGGTGAGTATTTTATGTTTCTGAATGAGGAAATAACAGGAGAGTACAGAACCGGACCACAGCAGTGTATGTATGTGATGGTGCAACTAGTATTAGACTGGCCGCCTCTGTACACAGGGAAGGTGATGAAAACAATCAGTGGCTCCAACATGATGCATACGAGGTGTGGCCCAAGTAGGTCTACAGTTAGTTGTACGTGAAAGTTTATTCTTGTATTATAATTTATTAATTATTGTATTATTTTCTGTACGAATACCGTAACCTATTTTTGCCTTACCCTGATAAATAATAGGTCACATAAGAACATATGAGCAGCCCTGGCTAGTGTGGCTCAGTGGATTGAGCGCTGGCCTGTGGACCAAAGCGTCACCGGTTCAGTTCCCAGTCAGGGCACATGCCTGGGTTGTGGGCCAGGTCCCTGGTGGGGGATGCACGACAGGCAACCACACATCGATGTTTCTCTCCCTCTCTTTTACCCTCCCTTCCCTCTCTCTAAAAATAAATAAATAAAATCTTTTAAAAAAAGAGAACATATGAGCAAATCAGAAATGCTCTAAAAAAAAAATCCTTAAGCAGATTTCCTGGAAACAATTATTAAATTTTCTGAAAGGGAATGTTTTTACAAAAGAAATATAAAATTATGGCTGTATGGATATAAAATTCAGCATAGAATAAGAAAAATTGTACCTGTAAACTTACCACTGTTAAAAAATACTAAGACTATTCAACAAGCTAAAAAAATGAGATTATGTTTTTAAAAGAGGTTTTGCAAAATAAAATTGAGACTCTGAAAGAAACTTCAGTAACTCGGGGGCTGTTTCTGCTCTATTAAACGGATATCACCCTGGAAAGATGGGGCTTCTAAAAAAGCGGCCGAAGACAGTGCTCTACTCCACACACCCAGCAGAGAGCAGAGATTGCCCACAGAACACAGGATTCTGACTTCACGGTTCCTTCCAAGAGTCTCTTTGAAGTTCCCTTCTGTGAAGGGACTGAAACCGCTCAATTGAGAAGATTATTTCCTTATTGCCATGAGCACGGGTGTTAATTTTGCATACTTTCAATCTCATTTGTTCCTACTCAGGTTGATGATTTCAATGTTACTGAGCACCCATGCAGTTTTGATTTGTGCCAGACAGCGGCCTCTTGATTTCAACTGTTTTTCATTATGATAGAGAAGAGAGATAATGGAAAAATAAGTAGTCTCCAATTTGGATGAATTCCACAGAATAAGGGAAATGTTGTAATTATTCAAAATAACCACTTTGTGTAACTTCGCGGAGGTAGGCATGTCTCTCGCTGAAGCCCTGGGAACGCCTGTGAGTTGCAGCCAGAGAATGCACGGGCTTTCCCATGGGGAGAACCACTCCAGGTACCATCGTCTACCTGGTAAACTCTCCTTCTAACACCAGCAATCACAGTAAAATGAAAAGAAAAGCAAGCAAAGAACCTAAACCTAAAGCTGCAAGAACTCAGAGTGAGACAAGCACTGTGCTCTGTGTCTGTGGATTGTGGTGCCTCCCCCTGCCCTGCTTCCTGTGCCCGGTCATGCTGATGGGGGCATCTTTCAGACAGCGGCAGGGGCAACTGGTGTCTAACATTCCTAAAAGAAAAGGTAACTGAAAAGTGATGACAATTCAAGGAGTTTCCGTAAGGAGCATGCATTTCTAACTTGAAAACAGGGCAGAAGTGGGGGGCAGTCCTACTGGTCTGCGCGGAGACAGGATCTCCTGGGCTGAACCTTGCGAGAGGGGTTTACTGCAAACCCAATCACTGCGTGCAAGACAGAGAGGGAGAGTCAGGGCCGTCTCAACCTCCTCGTCACATGCATTCAATAGCAGCCTTGCAGGGCACATTCCGAAGGCATGCTCTAAAAACTTAACTGAAGATTTCCAAAGTGCAACCAAAGGCCTTCACAATTCCAAAGCATCCACTTACAACAACAGCCACTGCTCAATCTTCTATAACTACATCATCCATTTCTTAAAAACCTAATTAATGTATTATTCTGGGGCATGCAGGCTCAAGCTGGCACCCGAAGAGATCACAGGTCTGGCCGAAGGTAAATATAAAAGACTAAGGGACTACATTTTTCTTTGTCATCTGTACCTCCTCTTCATTAGCACGAATGATTGAGATATAACTATATTTAAAATGCTGGCATACGCCATACTGTTAGCTCTCAATTTCTGATGTGCCAGGGAATAACCTCAGGCTCCAGAGGATTAAGTCCCAGGCTAGATCTGGCACAGTCCCTGCTCACCACCCCTTCACTGCACAGCCAGTGTGTATGAACAGACCACAGACCCACTGTGACATTAACCTAGCCATAGAAAGCATTTCAAAGCAAATGTAAGGAACCCTAAAATGCCTAATGGGCTAGAAGCTTTCCCTGGAATGAATAACTGTTACCTATGTTTTTAAGTTACTGACGTGATGTTCTAGTTTTCTTAGGGCACCTGATTTTACCCCTCTGTTCTTTTATGGTGCAGGCCAGGCCATTCGAGCACCACAAAATGTTTCCACTCTCCGTGTTCTTGGTTTTGTGACCACAACCCACCAAGTCCAGTGGCTTTAAAGAATCGAAATGTCTGGAAGCAAGAGGTGACACTGTCCAATTTAGACCCAGCTCAGGTTCTTTACCAACAGCCTCTGGGCAATGACACTTTTTGTGGAAGTTTGAGAATTGAGTGTTCGCAGTATTTCAAAGATCAGTTGATGTGTATGTTTCGTAAAAGGGTGGGCAACATGTTTTAAAAATTCTACATACACTTGTTTGGGCATGGCTCTCTATGGCATCCACAGTGGAGGAATGCTGATTGCAAACTTTTATGTTGGTTTGTTCATGCATGTTTTTCTCGTATTCCCGAACATCATCCATTGTCATATCTGAAAGAAGGTCAAGACGTTGGCAACTTCCGTTATTAAATGCAAACTTTCAATGGGGAGACTTTAGGGAAAAGTGGTAGCTTAGCAGAAGCCAAAGAGAGGTTTAAAAAGCAGGGGATTCACTAACTTTATGAAGAGTGAATCATAAAGTTAGCCAAACCAGCCAAAGGGGGAGTGAGTACAAGGAAGTGAAGTCAAAACAGTCTGAGAACAGAGAAGAGTGGAAATTATTTAGGGGTGGCTCTTGAAGAGTGAGCTGAGTGGGTAGAGTGTTAGCACGTGGGTAGCGCCATAGGCTGAGATCTCCTAAACCAGAGTTAGAAGATCCCTTCAGGGACAGGCTCAGGTTCGCCTGGTTTAACACTTACCTTCCATATACCTTTCCAAATAGATTCTTTCAATCAGTGCATTCAACAACAGAAAGGACGCTTTCATTGCTATTATAGGAGACACGATGTAGAAGGCAGAGAAATGGCGTTGAAGGGCACGGGTACAATGCCCGCACAGGGGTGGGTCTTTGCGCAGAACACACGGTGTCAGGGAGTGTGGTCTGCACCGAGCTGCAAGCCTAGCCTAACAGTGTGAAGGTGGCTGGCACTACTCGTGCCCACACTCTTCCATCAATAAACTGGCACATGACATTATGAGTCTTGGCCCAAGTCTGCGTTTTTCAGTATTTCAGGATAATGATCTGTTCATCTAGTGGTTCTCAATGGGGGACACTTTTGTGACGTTATGACTGTCACCACTGGGATGCCCCCCTTCCTCCAGCAAAGCGTTAGCTGGTCCAACAGTCGATGGTGCTGAAGTTGAGAAACACCGTCCTAATCCGACTGATAAAAATTCCTAACACAGAACCCGTCCATTCTCAGCGTGTGAGATGCATGAAAACAACAACTAGTCTCTCTTTGAGTACTTTTGTAGTTTTCTCCCGCCCACCCCCACCCTACTACTCCTTGGCACTACATTTTATCAGCAGGTTCCCCAGATGGGCATTCTTCTGGTGCTCTGGTGGCAGAATTTAACTTCGTGCCTCTTTACAATAAAGGTATGCTGAGCGATTGGGTAGTCGGCCACCCTGATCACTAATTACCTAGGGGATTTAGAGCGGGTGTTCCCAGCTGTAATTTTTCCTTAGGTATTTTCTGCCTCACATGTTTGGTGTCTTTTTATATCAACCCATGCATGTCATGTGAGACTCTCTTTATTTCCAAAGGGCAGACTTGCCAGAAGCTTAGGATTTCATTCAGTACGGTCTGGGGCCAAGAGGCAGGGCGGCTCTAAACTCAGACCTGGGCTATGTTATGTGATGGAGGATTCCCACCCCTCCGCAAACCCGTCAGTGAAGGATGCTGTCCATAGCAATGTAAGTCTCAAGAATGCCAAGCAGCGGTCTGGCCAAGCAAAGAGCATGCTTTTCTTTTAGAAAATTGAGGTTACTGGAAGCAATAAAGAGATGCTGCTTTGTGATTAGAACAAATGAACCTTAGTTAACAAAAATAACACATTCTTTCAATACAATTACTTTAATTTCAATGGTCGGTTATCAACATTTCTTAAACACAAAAATACCTGGCGTCATTTTAAGCTAAAAGTTTAAAGTTTAAAGAAATTTCTCTGTACTTATATTCACTCGACACTTTTCTTTCTTTCCTCCCCCTCACTGCCAGGACAGGAATGTGGAAAACGAAAACAAAGGCATTTTAGTTTCTTTGTTCTAGTGGATTCCAACACAAATCATTCTTTATCTTTCATTAGCTCACTTTTAAGAGAAGGGATTTCCCTGTGTGACTTTGTGCTTTCAAAGACAAATCAGTTTTAAGGATGTGAAGAGGGATTTAACGGTAAAGATACTCATTACCACCTTGCTTGTAAAGGTGAAAAATGGAAAACAACTCAGGGGCGGATAGTACTGTGCAACCTTACAAATAATGTAGGAAAGTATTTAACGCTATAGAGAAAGGTCCTGGGTATATTGCTAAGTAAAAAACAGGAGGTAAAAATTTACGCATATTATGTGAAATCATTTTTGTCAGAAAGCATTATATACGTTTAAAAAAGACAAAGTGTACATTTCAAAATGTTAACAGTGATTGTTTTGAGGGGTTGGAATTTTAGGTAATTTTCCTTTTTGCTTATCTATATTCTCCACATTTTCTACCTCAAATATGCACTACTTGTATAAGAAAGAGAAAAAGATCATTTAAAGATCTGTTCCTTGAGATCACTAGAAGGGGGACGCCATCGCTCTGGGATGGGCAAGGAGGAGAAATACTTTCTGGAGTTGTGCCCATTCTAGAAACGTTATGCTCCCCGCTTTTAAACATTAAGAGTTAAGAAACAAAGTTTCAAAACACTTTATCGGAAAGAAAAACAGCCTCCCAGTCAGACCACAGGAGAACAAATGCCGCCAGAGAAGCGGTTCTCTGAAAGATGACGGTGAGCTGGTCCCCGCTGGTGAGGAAGCGAAACGTGTGTGCCGAAACCCCGCACCACCCCACCTACCGAGCACGCTGATGGAAGGACGGAAACGTTTCCAGTGGTCCTCAGTAGTTTATGGGAAGCTAGCCAAGTAGTTTATGGGAATCCTGTTCAGGTTATCTGGTAAACTGTATTATGTTTTGCTTCTGGAAAGTATATTACCTTCTAGACACGAATCGATTTTTTGGTAAACTCAGTTCCAGGTGCCCTATGACAGATGATCCTTTCGGAGGTGACTCATCTCCATCACTGACTGACTTGCAAAGATCCGTGAGGTCTAGCCATTTAGGCTCGGGTCTTTGTTTCCAGCCGCCAAGTGTGTGTGTGCGTCAGAGAAACTCTTAACTAAAAGAATCTATGTCGATTATTTTGCAAGTAAACTGAAAAATTATCACTCCTTAATATATAGACTTAGAAGGTCTTAACTTACTTTGCTTAAATAAGGTTTCTTAAAAAGCATCTTAAACAAGTAACGCGGGGCTAATGGTCCAATGTAAGAGAATCTGGGACCTAGCGTGGTATTTCTTCTAGGAGAGGCACATCCTAGTATCTTTGACCCTTGGCCATCAGGTTGACGGATAGCAGCAGCCCTGGAAGTATTCTGGGGGTTCTAATGCCCCTCTCATTGCATTTCAGTGGAGCACGATTTCCTCTCGCAGAGAAGTAGCAGTCTCCTAGCCCACCATTGAGAGTCGCCCCCTGCCCCAGCCTGAGTCTCCTCTGGGTGACTGGGCGGAGCCTGGAACCCGCTTCCTCTACCCTCAGCCCAGCTTCATCAAAGCTCTGGACCCGGGGGGTCTGTTCACTGGTGACCCTTGTTTGATTCCCTAAACCGTGAACTAAGGCTCTCATCAAAGAGCAAAACATATCCCAACTTTAGGAGTCTTGGTCTATTTCAACCATTTTCTACTTTTTAAAAAATAAAATATGGGTTCTAATTATTATTTATGAGTCACTCAAGTAATGAATGAATTATGTTTCATAGAAATAATTCAACTAGTATTGGATTACAGAGAGAAAAGAGTTTAACTGCTTTTAACCTCTCCCACAAATCCCATTCCTTCTGGAAATAACCACAGGTTGCCAGATTTTTTTTGGGGGGGTATGAATTCACATGTACATTACTACACATACATATATAGTCTCATTTATTTTACACTTACGGAATCATACTACAGCATACTAAACTATACTATACATATTGTTCTGGCTTGCTTTTTCCACTAATGGAAAATGTACGTATTTCCATACCAGTACCTAAGAAATACCTTATTCTTTTTAGCTGTTACACACAATATTCATAGAATGGGTTTATCATAATTTACCTGACCATGTTTCTGTTAATGGACATTTGCACTGAGACTGAGTTTTAGCTTTTATAGACAACACTACACTGAATACCTTTGTGCCTATATTAAGGAGCACATGTGTACTATCCCTTAGGATCAACTTTCTAGAAGTGGAATTACTGGGTTATAGTTTATCTATACTTAACATTTTCATAAAAACTGTTCATTTGTTCTTCCACCTATCCAGAACTGAATATTGTCACTCTCTTAAATTTTTGCTGTCAGATGGGTGCATGTCGTATCTTTCTGTTTTCATTACATTTCTTGTGATTAGTAGGGAGGATATCGGCCCTTTGCATTTCTCTTTCTACTGTTTACCTGTTCGGGTTTTTTTTTTTCTATTGAGTTGTTGGATTTTTTATTTATAGGACCTCTTTATATATTATAGGCATTAATCCTCTGTTAGCTACATACATTGTAAGTATTTTCTCCTATAAGTTACAAGTTAGTACAAGTTGGCTACAAGTACTGTAAGCATATATTGCAAAGTCTTTCAACTTTGTTTCGGGTGGCAATTTTCTTTCAATCATTTTAGTTTTAAAGAAGGCAAGCTGATTTCATGGGGAGTGGAGGCAAGATCATATATTTGAAAGGCTTTTAGGACAGAAGTCCTTTGAACGTCGAGAGAAGTTACAAACGCCAAGGGAGAAAACATGTGCAAACAAGCATTTTCCTACATTGCACGGCACATTTGCAGCAATTAAAAATTTTTAAAAAGAGTCTTACAACTCTAATTCAGTAACTTGTCCAATGGCACATTAGGTTATATTTCCTATATTTTCTCTCCACTTCCAGGCCCCTCTGCCTAAACAGAAGTCATTTTTTTCTTGCTGGCTGGGTTGGGCTAGGGGGGCGGGGGTGGGAGGTTCCAGCAATCATGAGTCAGATTTGATACTGCTTTGGCTGCACTGAAACGGTGGCTGTCCTTTGGGAGGTGGCCTATTTAAACCTTTAAAAATGATTATAAATTCAGTAATGCTTGTTATAAACAGCTTAGGGTGGCTACACTTTCTTGCAGTGAAATTAGCCAATCCTCAAAGCTTGGTGCAAATACCCTTTCCATGTATTCAGACTATTAAGATCCAGAATTGTAACCTGCAGCTGTGATTATCTTTCCTATAGTGCTTAATTTGAATGAGAGGAGAGTGGATCACAGATCCCTTTGAAAATCTGATGGAAAGTTACGGGTTCTCTCCCCAGAGAAATGAACACAACAAGCACACACACATAAAATGTTGCATAAGAGCCACAGCACTCAAGTTCACATGAGGCCATTGGAAAATGCAGGCACGGTGAACTCAACCAGATAATCTCCACCTTGAACTTGCTTCACTCATTGTGAGCTAGGGACTCCAAGATGATTTCTAAGTCATTTTGACGAGCTGGTTTCATCCATGCCAGTCAGAACTGACCCCCAGATTTTTTTTGGAAGGGTGAGGAATTCAAAGACATTTATGAGGTTCCCTTCCATCACAGCCTCCCTCTAGTAATCCTGTGTTCCTCTCTCAAAATACAGTCAGACTGTGAAGCAAAACTATGCTTCTGTGAAGCTGGGCTGCCTATTTTTATCCACTCCATCTTTGGAAATGTGTTGTTACTTCTCTGATTACTGTTCTAGTCATGCAGGAGACACCCAAGGCTCAGGGATAAAGACCAATCAAGCCTTTGAAAGACAAACTCTAGTCCTCCAATAGTGGAAATGGTTACACTTTACCAAGAACATGAGCAGCATAGCATCTGCTTAGGGAAATAGTTATGTGACAGCAAAATGCTGACAACTCTGGAAAAACACAAAAGTAAACTCCTTGGGCAAGAAAAGATCACCATCAACTACAATGTCTTTTCTTTCTTTTTTGACTTTTACTTACGCACTGGAGGTGGTGGGTCTAGTTAGAAAGACACCCAGGGCTGCCACTGCACAAGGGCTTACGTATGCTTTGTGCAATGCATGAATGCACAGCTCAGGAGGTGAATGAGGCTAAAATTCAGCCCCAAGCCAGTAACACCTGCAGAATCTGCTTAAAAGGGGCACCTTGCTCTAATTCTCACAAGGCACCAGAGTTTGGCAGGTGGCCCGAAAGACATCTACCATTCCCTAGTCCAACCTGTTTGTACTGAATTAAACTGTCCTTCCTTGCCATCTAATCTGGCTTACAGTCCATGCCACACACCAGATGCTCTCAAACTTTACCGAGCATCAGAACCACCTGGAGGGCTTACTGAAACACAGGTTGTTGGCCTGTACCCCAGTGCATCTGACTCTGTAGGTTCGGGGTGGGGCCTGAAAATCTGAATTTCTAACAAGTAACCAGGGGATGCTGATGTTGCTGGTCCAGGGGCTTCACTCTGAGCACCAGGCCATAAGCCACAGGCAGGAGTTGTTTTTTGTTGGTTTGTTTTTACTTTGGACCTTTTCCATGTTTACTAATGACAGCGTCACTGAGCTTGTATAGACCGAAGAAAAATAAGCAACCTCAGGTACCCCAACTGCAGGGCTATCCTGGCAGACATTTGGCTTTGTAACAGGGACACACACCCATTCACCCGAGAAGCCCATAGTCCCCAGCATTACCTTGGATAAGGGGCCGAGAAGACACTGTGGGCAGGGCCATTTCCATTCATCTGCCGTGAGTGTCTGCATCTGGGTAATGAAGGAGCCACTGTGTTGCTGGCAAGAGGCTCAGCGGGGGGATGATGCCAGCAGTAATTTATATGAGATGGATAGGGTGGTACTCAGACCCCGTGCTGAGTGAAAACTCTGCTTGTTTTGGTTGGGGCTAGGACTGTGTATATAGAGGGTGGAGACCTTCTCTGGGGAATCCAAGGCCCCTGATGGTCCACATCCAGTAAACCACATGCTGTTTTTCAGCACTCAGATACAGAACAGGCTTTTTGTCAATACTCTCCTTGAGTTCTGTCTCCACCTAAGCCATCTAAAGTACTGGGTTGGCCAAAAAGCTCATTTGGTTTTTTCCATACGATGGCTCTGGTAGTGCTTGGTTGTCTTTAATTTCGTTAAATTGTATTGTGACAGCTATCATATCAGTGTGCATTAAAAAAAAACTTATCAAGATTGGTGTTTTTGTGTAGCCATTTTAACATTGAAGATGGAAGAAAACATGCAACGTTTTTGGCACATTATGCTCTATTATTTTAAGAAAGGTAAAAATGCAACTGAAACTCAAAAGATGCGTACAGCGTATGGAGACGGTGCCGTGGCTGATCAAACGTGTCAAAAGTGGTTTATGAAGTTTCGTGCTGGAGATTTCTTGCCAGACGATGCTCCACAGTCAGGTAGACCAGTTGAAGTTGGTAGCGATCAAATCGAGACATTAACTGAGAATAATCATCGTTATACCACGTGGGAGAGAGGTGATGTACTCAAAACATCCAAATCAATAAAGTTATTGGTGAAAATGAAAAAATGTGTCTCTTATTTTATGGAAAAAACCATACAGACTTTTTGACCAGCCCAGTAAGTAGGAAGGTGTTCTCCTCTGTGAGGTCTCTGGGACCAGACACCCCCAGTTTCCTTTGATGCATTATTCTAGTTTTGGGCCCCTGAAATAGTTTGACGTTTTTCTTTTTTATGACTGAAAGTATTGAAGTCTCTTCCTTACACCAGGCTTGGCTTGCCGAATCGGTCCGCATCCTTCATACTCCAGCAGTTCACTTAGTAGAGACCCTCCCACAACTTTTTCTCTTTCTAGATCCGGTCTCTACTCGAACCGCTCTTCCTGACTGACAGGCTTGCAGTGGCCCGTCCTCTCGATCAGGACGCAGCTACCCGGTGTGATGCTGTTTTCTTAACAGTCTGCTCGGGCATTCTGGCACTAGGGAGAAGTCTACTACAGTGCCCTGTGTCTTCTCGGGCCTCAAAGGGGCAGATATTTGGCCCTGTAGGTCCCCCCTCACTAGTCAAACCTCTAATCTGTTTGAGCCTACTATTCTTTGACTCTCCTTTTGCTATTTTCTAAGTGTTGGTGGTAAGGAAACCAGGAGCTTGGAGGAATCCAAGTTGGGACAGACCAGTTCTTATCCTATTTTGGGGGGTCTGTGCTCCATGTAAGAGTGTGAGTAAAGCTCCCCGGGGCAGGGGGAGGAGGGGAAACAACCAGAAAGACTGGTTGAATGATCAGGGGAAGTAATCACTGGAGACTTTCCCTCCACCTGCCTCACAAAGCACGACCACAAGCAGGCCTCAGGGGGCAGCACGACCGTGTGGTGGGGCAGTGCCCCTTGCTGTATGAGCAGCATGTGGGGCGGGGGCAGCGTCAAGACAGTGGTGAGGCTTCAAAAGAGTCTGTTCCAGGAAGACCCATTTGTTCTTCAGAAGATGCCGAGCTGGGAAAAATTGCAAAATACAAAAAGCCAGTGGCCTACAGAACCACATTTCTAAAAAAATGTGGCTCAGAAATAGCTAACGACATTACTAACAACCACTTACTGTCTTTGCCCATTCAGTCTGACCTATTTTCCACTTTCAATTCCATACCTTCTGTTCAGAAGAGGAAGGGAACTGGTCAAACAAGGACAGAAAAGCCCCTGAATGCAGTTGAGGTGACACTCAGGACAAATTTAGTGTGGCTTCAAATAAGGCCAAGGAGAAGGGCATTTCATTAGGTAATCAGCTCTAACCCAAGCCGCCAATGAGGTCTGTTTGCTTCTATTTATAGTCAAGGGCACTCGCGTCTGAGGACTGATCCCGGGAATGTAGATTCACACAGACAAAGCGATAGTGCTGACTATCTGGGGAGGGTGGCCCATCCATCATGGGATGAGACAAGTGCTTTCATTTACTAGAAATGTGCAGAACTTGTTTAACTCTTCCCAAGTGACGTAAAAAAAGAAGTAAAAAGGCCAAAACAATAGTCTCAGGATTAAGGGGGCACCTTTGCCTCTGCCCTTGAATTCTTACAGAATCCTCGTTTTGGGTAAGGGAGGGTTTCAAGTGCTCTCTGAATCAAAGGACGGCTTTTACTTGATATGATGGCTTGAGACAGCTTTCATCTCGAAGTTGGGTATAGATGAGGATGAGACTGAAACCCATCCAGCAGAGACTCATGGAGTCCTGTATGCACGGCAAGAACGCAAGCATCACACATACTGAGGTCCTTCTTGGTCAACAGCTAAGTACTGGAGCTAATTTAGACCAAGCTACTCTTATTCCATTTTTCTTCATTATGCTGCACGAACAGTGCTACTTCCGAGTCAGGATGCAGGAGCCCTGACTTCGTTCCTGCCTTTCTAGGAAGTGGAGGAAGCGAGATGGACTGAAATCCTAAGTCAACCTGTTATGAAACTGTTCTACAAGTTATTCGGGGAAGTTGACTTACCATACCACTCATCAACCCATGCAAAGGCCTGTCTATGTCCAATCAGCAGAATATCTCGGACCACCTACAACAGGAAAAGAAGGACGGTGAAATAATACCATGTTTGATTAGAACTATCTGGAACATAGATCGTTCCCGATTCTAAGAATCCTAGCAATTATAAATCTCTCCATCCCTCTGTCCCTATGAGATGACAATCACACAGATAGTGTACTTGTTCGCCCCAGCCCTTTGCATGGCACGCAAGCCCTTGCTGTGAGTTAACGTCCCTCTTGCTTGAAGGCCGGGTTGGAGGTACGTACAAACCAATGACAATGACTTGGCAGTCACAGCAACGATCGGAGTGAGTCTCCAGGCTAATCACCTTGAGATTTTCCCTTTTGTTTATCTTTGCCTCAAACAAGTTCTACTTTTCTTTTGTAGAAGGGTGTGTCTCCCTGGTGCCAGGGGGGTCATAAATGTTAGAAATCAGGAACTTCTTCTGGGCAGCAAGTCACTTCTAGGTAACGAGCACTTAACAGGCTTGCTTCTCTGGTGAAATATCTTAAATATTGGTTAATTTTATTTAAATAACTGAAGGTGTGGGACACCAGATGAGCAGATACCTTTCTAGGCTTGACTGTCATGAAACAGAAGGGGGAAAAAAGCACACGCAGTCAACTATTCCCGAGAGAGATGAAAGAAGAGATCCCAGCTAGAGCAGAACACGGTAGCGGCGAGAAGCCTGGCTGGAGACAAAAGGAACAGGACTATTTCTGATGGTGATGCATGATGGCAATAGTGGACAAAGACAAAATTTATAGATATAGCTTGTGTATGTGTAACCCTGTTGATGTGCTTTTATTTCACAGTATTCTTTTATTTTGGTCCTCCATAAATATGCCTTTTTACTTTTCTTGGATACTCACACAACATTCCTTTCTTCCTACCAAACAAATCAATTGTCAAAAATCCCTCATGCAAGGTTCAAGCACGTATCAATACATGAAGGATTTTAATTTGGTGAATTTGCAGAAATGAGGGAAGCATTTATAGTAAAGTGTTTGCTAGCCCAGGGCTCTGGATATCTAGTGAGGCTGTAGGAGGAAGCACATCATGGAAATAAGAGACAACACGAAGCTGTATGTACTTGAGTGCTGAGTGTGTCAAATTCAAGGAAATCAAAAGAACAGCATCGAGGCACCAGTAAATACACTCCATTACACTAAGCACAACACAGCTGTCTGCTTGGAAACAAGGATTCAATAATGTGCTAATGGCTCGCTTTCGAACATTTTTTCCCCTTAACTGTGAAAAGATTCTTAAAAAACAAAGGTGTTCAGAGAAAGGCGCCCATGCAAATGCTAGCCTCAGAAACTCATTAGCGACTCCTGGGCCAGAGCAGGTGTGTTGCGGGGGTGTTGATAACACTTCATTATATTTGGAAACGGACAACGGGAATGCCTATGACTAGAGTGTAATTGTTACCAGTATTTTAAAGAAAGCGATTCTCAAAGCTAGCCAAAGTCACCCGTGAGAAAAGAAACACAATGAGGCTTGTGGCAATCTAAATATGCTTTGTAGGAGAAGGAAATAATAAAATGCACTATGGGAGTGGCCCTAGTAAGAGATTCTCTGTGGTTTAAAAAAAAAAGGGGGCAGGGGATGTAGGAAGTCAAGGAAAGCAGAGCCTGAGATAGACACAGACCTGAGGCTGGAAAATATTTACTCTGGGAGCCCTGACTGTCTTCCTGCTGAACAGTTGGACACACAAGGACAACAGGAGGTCCCCGAACTTGATTTCTCTGTGTCTCGCTGGGCTCCCCGCTCTGGGTGGGCGGCGTGGCTCTGGAGCCCGGCAGAGGACTGGCACATTTCTCTGTCTGCAATCTGTTCCAGAGTCTGCTATTATCATGAGCCCACCTTCATCTATTTCTTGGAGCTAAAGTCAAGATGTATACATTTTATTGTCAACTGGCAGCCCTACTTTATTGTCAGTTGTCCCCCCGCCCCGTAGACAAATCCATCTAAGTAACAAAAAGCTCAGCACGCTAAGGTTAAATTCCAATGCCTCCAAAAGAATTTCAGAATGCTATTTTTTAATCAGTTTTTAAGTGGAAAAATAAACAGATATCCAGCCTATGTGGAATGCAGAGACAACTTGGGTAGAATTTATTTTTATGGAAATGGAAGGAGTTACAAAGGGCAGTACTCAACACTGCAAATTGTTTTTCCTGTGAAGTCAGAGGTCATGTTAGAAACCCCTCACAAACTTAAATAATCACCAAGTGAATTCTTGCTACAAAATTAACGTGTTGGCAAAAGTGGTTATAAAACTGAAATCTGTGTTTCGAGACTGCTAACAATCCTTTGGTGAGAGAATTACTCAGGAGCAGAAATTCTGCTGTGCACCATTTAACGGGACTGCTGGGATTTCTTATTCTGCCTCTTAGGGCATCTTCTACCTTAGGGGTCTACATTTGCACGACCTCCTGAGTGAGAATTATCCTTGTGGACTGCACACACAGATAAACCCCGTGTCTTTGCCTGGAACCCAAGTACACCTACCCATGCCTGGAACTAGATTAGCCCAATGCCAAAGGGAGAACTATGTCTTTTTTAAAATTTTATTTTTTGATTACAGTTTACATTCATCATCATCTTGTACTAGTTTCAGGTGTACACACAGTGGTTAGACAATCATATACTTTATAAAGTGTTCCTGATATTTCCAGTACCCACCTGGCACTGCACTGGTTATTACAATAATGATGACTATGTTTCCTATGCTGTACTTTATACCCCTTGACCATTTTGTACTTCTTTTTAAAAAAAAATTTTTTTTAAAAGATTTTATTTATTTCTAGAGAGAGGAAGAGGGAGGGAGAAAGACAGGGAAGAGAAACATCAATGTGTATTTATCTCTTGCATGCCCCCAACTGAGAACCTGGTCCACAACCCAGGCATGTGCTGTGGCTGGGAACTGAACTGGCGATCCTTTGGTTCACAGGCCAGTGTTCAATCCACTGAGCCACACCAGCAAGGGCCCAATTTGTACTTCTTAATCCCTTTCACCAAGCTCCCTAAACTCTCTCTCCTCTGGCAACCTTCAGTCTGGTCTCTGTGTCTCTAAGTCTGTTTCTATTTTGTTTTTTCATTTGTTTGTTCTTTATATCCCACATATAAGTGAGATCATATTTGTCTTCGTCTCGCTTATTTCACTAAGCATAATACCGTCTAGGTCTATCCATGCTGTTGCAAATGGTAAGGTTTCATTCTTTTTTATGGCTGAGTAAAAATATTCCACTGTTTATATATGTACTACAGCTTTTTTACCCACTTGTCTGTTGATGGGCACTGGGGTTGCTCCCATACGGGAGAAGTATGTTTCAAACACCCAATTTCCTGAAGACACTCACGCAGCAGACACGGAGGTCATAGAAGAGGAGGTGTAGTGTGATACATCTATCAGTGGAAGGAAATGAAACCTGTATGTAAAATGCATTTTCATGAAAACAGGGTTGTCTGGATGTAGTTACCTCGGGCTGGCTCAGCATTTGTGCACCTGTCGAACATCACTTACTCCATCTTACCATAAAGATAGTTACACTGTCTGCAGCTCAGGAGTCGCTGTTGACTCACTTACCTTGTGTACAAATTGTTCCACTCTGGTCTGGAGCCCCCAGACCTCGAACTTCACGGTCACCAGCTTGTAGGAGCACATGATAGGCTGATGACTTTCTCTCCAGCCTTCCCTTAAATGTCCCCGTCCTGTCTTCTCTGACTTGAAGTGTTTAGGATCCTGGAAAAAATATACCAAAGAAATGGTAACTTAGAAGTTCAACCGTCATTTATATGACATAAGAGAAGTGAATAAGTAAAGCTACGTGAAAAAAGCCATTCACCAAAGGCCACATGGTATAAATTCATTTATATGAAATATCCCAAACAGGCAAATCCATGGAGAAAGAAAGTAGGCTGGGGGCCTAGGGGTAGGGGACGGAGATGGTAGAGGGAATGACTGCTATGGGAACAAAGTTTCTTTTGGGGGTGATAAAAATGTTTTAAAATTAGATTTAAGGTGATGGTTCAAAGCCCTGTAAGTGTGCTAATACCCACTGAACTGGACACTTTAAACTAGGGGAACTCTATCATATGTAAATCATGTATCAATAAAACTGTGAAAAAGACATAACTGCGATGAAAAATGCTACATGCCCCCGCAGGGGGATTTTTCAATGTGTGCACTGGCTCTGGGTTTGCAACATAAAGTGACAGAATAGCCATTACCCTAAGCACATGCCTACCAAGCACAGTGTGGTCCCCGTACAGAACCGGGAATTACACGGTGAGCTCTCTCTCAGCCTGACTTCTCTGTCCTGAGGGGTGCGAAAGGGCATCAGCTGTGTGTGTGGTCTGTGTGCGGCTGCAGAGAATGTCCCTCCAGGTAAAGAACAGACTCGAACAGACTCAGTTCTACTTGGATCATCTCTTTTTTATTTAAATTGTATTTTACTGATTATGCTATCGTAGCTGGGTGATGTCTGTTTCCTGCCCTTCCCCCAGGGTCCCTCCTAATTTGCATCAGTCGCAGGAAAATGGTGGGCCCGGGGGGTTGATAGGGACCAGAGTGGAAGAGATATATAATTAATGGAATACAAAACCCACAGAAGAGACTCTAGAAGTGGGGAAAAGAAAACAGGATGCCAAGTATCCCAGGGGACTGCTTCTGTGAAGGGAAGGGCTGTTGATCGGAGCGTGGGTGGCATTTTTGATTCTTTGGTCCCGACTTGGCCATGCTGTCTTTTTGTCACCTGAACAAACCCTGAAACTGCCACTGAAATTATATGCACAGGCCTGGAAAGGTGTTGACACTTACACTACACGGTACATGGGAAAGGCATAAGCATAGGGTGTGGCCCACAGCAAGCACTCCATCAACGTCAACTATGACTGCGCTGCCCAAGATGGTCAGTGAAGACTTTGAGTAATGTGTCCAATCCTACAGTCCAAAGCGCCCTGGAGTTTGTAGTAAAAGCTTGGATGTTTAATGGCATGGGACTAATTCCTGCCTGCCCTGTGCTTCTATACCACATAACACCATTAAGAATAAAAAGAGACGACCAATAAGCCAAGAGATGTATCACCAGGGATGCAGTAGATAAAACTCCAAAGATGGTCCCCACCAACTCCTTCCCTCGCTGTGCCGGCATGCTCTTCCTCTTACCAAGGGGTGGAGACTATTTGTCCTCCCCTGAATCTAGACTGGCCTTTGCCTGGTTTTGACCAAGCGGTGTGGCAGAAGAGACACTGTGTCAGTTCAGGTCACACTAATGTATGCTCCAGACTTCCTAAGAACAAAACAAGACTCTGCAATATCAGGCGTGGAACACTGGAGGCTCACATTTCCAAAGCAGCTAAGAACTGTGGGGCCTCACAGCAAATTTCAGTTCCAAATGAGACCGGAAAGGTACTGTCTGCACCGTGGAAATTATGTAGCTGCTTACATCTGTGTGGTTCCTGATCACACCACAGAATTATAAAATCATAGTAGGCTATTGCAAAAGAAGGTTTCAGGGAAAGGCTGATGGAAATGAGAAGTGCACTGTATTTTCAAGATACAGAATAGGATTTTTAAGATCGAAGTGACAATTCGGTTTTGTGTCCTCAGTTTTATGGATAAGGGCACTGAAGCCCAAGGGGAAGTGAAATATTTTGCCCCAAACCACAGGCGCTTGGTGACAGGTCCAGGACTAGAATTCCAGCCTCTCCTGATTCTAGCCCAATGTTCTTTCCACTACATTTACTTTTAATATGAAACAGGGAGAGGGTGTTTTTTTTTTTGTTATAGCCAGATGCCAAAGAAGCAATTAACAATTGGGCTTTTTATGGCAACAGTATGCTGATTCTTTGCAAGTCTGGTGTCATATCTATAGCAGCTGATTTCATCTAGGAAATCTCAGATGTGGCCTATAATTAGGGACTCACTTTCAAAGAGCCAGAGGGAGGGAAGGGAGGCCTAGAGGACTCCTTTAATCAAAATCCAAGATCAGAAATGAACTTCCAACTGAATGCCTGTGAATGAAGATGAGGAAGACAAAAATCTAACCTTTGGGTCTTATCTCAAATATTCTGGCTGCAGACTTTTCTCCTGTTCCCCATTCGGACCCCATCTCCCCTGTTCCTCGCCCTCACCCCCACCCCACTACCTATTCTTCCCGAAATCATTTCCCACTCTCATTTTCTCACTTGACTTCATGAACATAAATGTCTGCACTGTCCATTTACATATCAGTTGACCTTTCTTAAAACCTTTAAAATTTTTTTCATTTTTAAAACTTCTGGTTTGTGTTTCTGCAGCTGCTACAATATTTTGGTCCTGATTTAAACTCTGTTACATCACTTATGTTGCTCTTTATAAAAGAACTGGGTTGTTTTACATTTTAAAGTTTCATGTTCAGGTTTCTTTATTTTAAAATGAGGTTTATAAGCCTCCACCTTTATCTCTGATGATAAAAATCGCCTGGACCTTCTCACATTTTGGTTTTAGGATTTGGCCTATTTTAAAAGGACACAAAGTTTGACTTCATTGTGATTAAGAGTACACACCTTGAAACTCCTGGGCCCCAACCCAGTGCAATCAGAAAACACAGTGAAAGTTCTCTGTGGTGGGTTACCTGGTGACCTCCCCCCCACCCAAATGTGTCCTGGTCCTCACCACCGGGACCTCTGGATGTGAACTCACCCGGGGGGGGGGGGGGGGGAGGGGGGGCGGGAAAGGTCTTCGCAGATGTAATGAGGCTAAGGATCTTGAAATGAGATCATCCTCAATTAAGAGGGTGGGCCCTAAATCCAATGGCAAGTGTCCTTATAAGAAACAGAGATGGAAAAGACACAGAGAAGAGGCCATATGTGGTCCGAGGCAGAGATTGAAGGGCAGCCACAAAGCAGGAACTCCTGGAGCCACCAGGAGCTGGAAGAGGCAGGAAAGAATCCTCCTCTAGCGCCTCACTTTGATTTAGGGCTTCTGGCCCCCAGAACCGTGAGAGAAACCCCTGGGGATGAGGAGTGAGGTGAACCCTCACCCTCGTGCTTCTCATGTCATTGGCCTTGGTGGGGCCTGGCCATCCAGCTTTTTGAAAGCTCCCCATGTGACCTGCACCTATGGCCAAGGGTCAGCCACTGCTGTAAGATACAGTATCGCCCCCCGTGTTCCAGATGAGAGAACCCTGGACCTCAGCTGATCGCTGACTTGTCCATGGTCCTCCAGAACTTAAGCTCAGGGCTGCCTGACTCCCAGACCTGGGCTCCCAAACCTTACACCCTATGGACAGGATGGCCCCCGCTGAAATTCTGGCACAGTGTGTCAGAGGAGTCGGTCTCCTCACATGCAGGATGGTGTCCTCGCTCACTCCCTTGTGGGGTTGTTGCAAGGCTTAAATTGGATAATGTGGACGAAGTCTCCAGTCCAACACCCCATAGATGGTGTCCGACAACCCAGGAGACAAGCCAGAGAGATAAGCGTGTGATACAGAAACATCCTTTAGAGATACTGTAATGTAATTTCCTCAGATCTCATTAAGCTCCTCAAACAAGGCGGCAGGAACATCCGAAGTGCTGTAGCATGATTATTACTTTGTGGTTATCCCGTGGTCGAGTGCACAGAGAAATGCTGATAAGCGCCCGTGAAGATATGACTGCCAACCACCACGCAGGTGTCCTTGTGCTGGTGACAGGCTGGTGGGCGCTGCCGCTTTCCAGAAGCTGTCACCTGTCTGTGTCCCTAAGAACAGTGGTGGGAGAAATCCCGAGACAAGGGTTTTTGCTTGTGGGACGTTATGACAGGTCCTGGGCCAAGGACAAGTGAGTGTTTCCAGTCTCAGAACCAACTGCTTTCCCTCTCTGTCTTATGTTTCAGTCACAGGTTCCAGGATGACGAAGCAGAGAGCAAAGACATCACCTTTCTGTAGGCTGCTCCCTCAGGGAAGCGATTTTACCGATTCCACAGGGGCTCTGGGAGCATCCGCTCGCACCCGCAGGAGCTACCTGGGAGCCTCCCTGGTGGGTGAACATCCCGGGCAGCTATCTCCCAGGAGCACAATGGGTCAGACAGGCTGTGAGCACCTTAAGGGCTTCTTAAAAGCTTTCCTCTCGAAGAGTTGAGAGCTACACACAGACAAGTGCAATCCTCTCCTTCCACTCACCTTCCGAGCCGGACGGGGCTCTTTCCCCCAATGGGGACGCGGTATTCGATTGCTAGGGCTGCAGTAACAACGTGCCACCAACTGGGTGTCTCCAACAACAGAAATGTATTGTCTCACCGGTCTGGAGGCAGAAGCCTGAGATCCAGATGTGGGCAGAGCCGGCTCCCTCTGAGGGCTATAAATACCTTGTGCCGTGCCTTTCTGCCTGCTTCTGGTGGTTCGGTTTGGCGGCAGTTTTGGCATTCCTTGGCTCATAGATGCACGCCCCAGTCACGTGGCGTTCTCCCTGCATGTCTTCAAGTGGTCTTCCCTCTGTGCACATCACTCTTGTGTAAATTTCTCCCTTTTTTCTCCACTCATACTGAATAAGGGTCCTCTCAACCTCGCTTTAACTGGATCATCTCTGTGAAGACCTAATGCCAAATAAGGTCACACTCTCAGGTACTGGGGGGTTGGACTTGGTCACAGCTGACTTGCTTGGTCATGGAGCACTGAACCTCACATTACCCAGCTGCAGCTGGGTCCACGGGGTGATGCCAAATTCTCTAAAAGTAACACTCGGGCCTGAGGGCTGTGCCCAGCAGCTGGCTGGCTGAGACTGTGTCAGGCTGCAGGCTCTTCTGGATGGGGGCTTCTAAATTTGTCCACAATGAGAGCTTGGACGCCAGATCCTGCTGGCACTCCCCAGGCGTGGCAGATGGCAAATCGGACCTTTGTAGTCCAAGCCCATCTGTATGGAGGAAGGTGACCTGGTGCCAGGACTGTCTCCCCAGGGCCAGATGGGCCCCACAGGCCACCCCTTCTGTGCGAGCACATCTTCTTTAGAAGGCTTCCTCAAGGTCAAGCACACCTTCAGGCCTCATCCATCTTGCACTTGGACAGAGCAGAACAAAGGTGACACACTAGGGCTTCTTTCTTAGTGCAGCCCAGGTGAAACTGTCCCAGTGTATGTGAGAATCAGTCTCACACCTGGGAAGTGCGAGGAGAAGCCCCCAGGAGATCCTGGAACGGGGCTGGAGTGTGGCTTCCGTCTCAAATGCAGTATTATTAGCCGACTTTCACTGAGATATCAAGTTCCCATGATTAATTACGCTTTCAATTTGAACCACAAAGGACCATATCCAACAGGGGCTTGCCCTGTTAATTGAAATTAGAGGCTTTTGATAAATGTGAAATGAAAAAGGGCCAAGTAGTAACTGGCTAGGAATTGCTGTTATGTAACTATAATATAATGCTCAGCCCTAAAATAGGAAATAGGGATGAACTAAAAACACATGTCAGATTCCTCCCCCCGCATTCTGGAAGTTTTCTTGAAGACTCCAAGGTGTTACAGATATTGTTTTCTCACTCCTTCCAAAGGATGGCCATTTCAACCAGGTAAAATTTAGGCCTGACTTTAGACAAAGATTTCTTGAACTTGAACCCTAAAAGGGATACACATAAAAAGTAAGGAGCTTTCAAAGAAACTTGTCCCAACAGACCACATATTAAAGGATCCCATTTATACAAAATGTCCAGAACAGAGGAATCTACAGAGAGAGGAAAAATTAGTGGTTGCCTGGAGCTGGGGTGAGGTAAAGAACGGGGCGGGGGGTGGTCATAGCTAAGGCATTCAGGGTTTATTTTAGGGGCAACGAACATATTTTAAATCTGACTGTGGTGATGGTTGCACGTATCTGTCTGTGAATATACTAAAATCCACTGAATTCTATACTTCAAATGGGAATTGTATGGCATGTGAACAGTATCCCAATAATGCTGTTAAAAAACCAAAGAAACATGCAGCAATTTTGAGAAAGAAGAACAGAGTAGGAGGGATCACAATACCTGACATCAAACTACATTACAAGGCCATGGTAATCAAAACAGCCTGGAACTGGCATAAAAGCAGGCATGTAGATCAATGGAACAGTACAGAGAGCCCAGAAATAAACCCAAGTCTCTATGGTCAATTAATATTCGATAAAGGGGGCAGAAGCATAAAATGGAGTAAAAATAACCTCTTCAACAAATGGTGTTGGGAGATCTGGATAAGCTACATGCAAAAAAAAAGAAACTCGACCACCAACTTACACCATACACAAAAATAAACTCAAGATGGATGAAAGACTTAAATATAAGTCTTGACACCATAAAAGTCCTAGAGGAGAACAGAGACAGGAAAAACCTCAGATATTCCATGCAGCAATATTTTCACTGATACGTCCCCTAGAGCAAGGGATATAAAGGAAAGAATAAACAAATGGGATCTCATCAAAATAAACAGCTTCTGCATGGCTAAAAGAAAACATCAGCAAAATGAAAAGGGAACCAACAGTATGGGAAAATATATTTGCAAATGATACCTCGGACAAGGGTTTGATCTTCGGAATACATAAAGAACTCACATAACCCCACTCCAGGAAGACAACCCAATTAAAAAATGGGCAAAGCACCTGAACAGACACTTCTCCAAAGAGGACATATAAAGGTTCCAGAGACATATGAAAAGATGCTCAGCATCGCTAATCATCAGAGATGCAAATTAAAAAAAACCACAATGAGATACCACTTCACACTGGTCAGAATGGCCCTCATAAGCAAATCAACAAACAAGAAGTGCTGGTGAGGTTGTGGTGAAAGGGGAACCCTAGTGCACTGTTGGTGGGAATGCAGACTGGTGCAGCCACTGTGGAAAACAGCATGGAATTTCCTCAGAAAACTAAAAATGGAACTGCTTTTTGACCCAGCAATTCCACCGCTGGGATTATACCTAAGAATCCTGAAACACCAATCCAAAAGAACCTATGCACCCCAATGTTCATAGCAGCACAATTTATAATATCCAAGTGTTGGAAGCAACCTAAGTGCCCGTCAGTAAATGAGTGGATCAAAAAACTATGGTACATTTACATGATGGAATACTATGCAGCCGAAAGAAAGGAGCGCCTACCCTTTGCGACAGCTTGGATGGAACTGGAGAGCATTATGCTAAGTGAAATAAGCCAGGGGGTGAAAGACAAACACCACATGATCTCACCAATAAGTGGAACCTAATCAACAAGACAAATAAGCAAGCAAAATATAACCAGAGACATTGAAATAAAGAACAAACTGACAGTAACCAGAGGAGAGGTGGGAGGGGGTAATGGGGGAAAAGGGGGAAGGGTTGTCAAGGAACATGTATAAAGGACACCTGGACAAAGCCAAAGGGGGGTAGGATTGAGGGTGGGAGGTGGGGATGGGTGGGGCGGGGAAATGGAGACTAATGTATTTGAACAACAATAAAAAAAAGAGAAAAAAATTAATCTTAAAAAAAAAAAAGAAAAAAAAAAACCCCAAAGAAACAGAACTAAGGACCTTTCAGAGTGTGCTTGAGAACTGACCTAAAACTTCACTTAAAAGGTCAATTGCTATGCATCAGCTTAAAAAAAAACCCCACAAAAAACCCCTAAATGCAAACTGTAGCCAGAAGCAGCCAATTCCTGCTTTGTTAGCAGTTGATACCTAAAGTGCTATGTTTTACAGGGCTGCTCTGGGCACTCGAGTGTACCACAAACACTGAGTGGCTTGGGCTATTTGTCTACAAAGTGCTTCTCTTAAAGGAGCTTGACTCCTAAGCTGCGTCTGACACGTAGAAAGGCAGATAAAGGGTGGTTGTGGTGGGGGGATTGCTTTGGTGTGCGTTCTGAGCCCTTCTCAGTTACAGTAATTCAGTGCCAGGAAAACTCAAAACTCTGTGCTTGGAGAACAGGGAGCACAAGGATGGGAAATTGGAGCACAAAACATAAAGCAATTGAATAGTCAGCAGTCCTGAGCTCTGAGGGTGACCACTTTTGATGGCTTTTAGGGACTAGGGAGAAGAGTAAATGAAGAGAACCCCAAGCCTCTACTGGTGTGGCTCAGTTGGTTGGGTGTCAGCCTGCAAAATGAAAGACAGCGGGTTCACTTCCCAGTCAAGGCACCTAAGAGAGGCAACATATCAATGTTTCTCTCTTGCATTGATGTTTCTCTCCCTCTTTTCCCTTCCCTGTAAAAAAGTAAATAAATAAAATTTTAGAGAGAGACAGAGAGAGAGAGAGAGAGAGAGAGAGAGAGAGAGAGAGAGAGAGAGAGAGAGAGAGAGAACCCCAAGCTCTGGCCAGGTAGCTCAGTTGGTTACAGCATCATTCTGATACACCCAAGTTGCAAGTTCGATCTCATCGGGGTACATACAGAAAGCATCCACCAAATGCATAAATAGATGGAACAACAAATTGATGTTCCTCTCTCTCTCCGCTTTCCTCTCTATCTAAAATCAATAAATAAAGGGGGTGGGGGGAAGAGAGAACTCCAAGAAGGTGGTCAGAAAAAAGATGGGAGGGACAAATAATCATACTACTTAGTGTTTATTAAGTGCTTGCTGTGAACCAGAGACTGTGTTGGAAACCCCGGTTAGTCAGAAATATGGGTGGTTTGGGACTTGTGACTGGCATCTCAAGTGACGCGGTCTTGTGGGACTAAGCCCTTTAACTTGGGGGATCTAATGTTAGCTCTAGGTGGAGGGTGCCAGAATTAAACTGCTGGAAACCCATCCACTTAGTGTCAGAGAACTGGCGAATTGGTTGGCACCAGAGAAAACAGCCCAGAATTTTCCTCACAACAAACCTATGAAGTACATTACTATCTTCCTTTTTTTTTTTTTTTTTTTCAAAGACTGCCCAAGGGAATGCCCCCATCCTATTCCCAGACTCACTCTCCACCTCAGCCCCAACTATGGGCACCTTCCACAAGCCCCTCCTTCAGAAAATTCCAGCTGGACAGCAGGCATCGATCTCTCTGATCCTCTACGAACTAGTGGGGCCACTTTTCAGTCTCGAGGGATGCAGCACTGAGGGCGGGCCTGCAGAGTCGCAGCTCAGCAAATAGCCAGCTTTTTTGCAGACACCCTCATTTCTGTAATTCTCTTTGAATACTCTCTCCACATGGCTTTGGGGTTAGGCCAAAAGTGCATCCCCAATGACTCTGGGAATGCCCCTCCCCATCTGTAAATAAAGACTGGGAAGGGGGAAGAGGTGGATGCTGGGAGCCCTGGAGAAGCGCCATCTGGGTTGACCCTGGGGAGCACCTGGCCTTGGTGGACTAGCAGCTGCCTGTGGAATGTGGAATCCTAACTCCTTTGTCCCCAGCTTTAAGCTTCGTTCCCAATTCCAGAGCAACAAGAGGCGGCTCCCTAACAGTCTGTTGCATAACGCTAACCTGTTCCTTTCAGCACTGACAGATAGGACTTTATATTTTTAAGAGAACCTCAAAACCAGTAAGGTCATTCAAGCCTACGGTGGAGGGGACCCCGCCTTGCTGAGCGTGTGGCAGTGACAGGCCAGGAACCAGCTCTCCTAAGGGCCAGGGAGCTAAGCTCTTCCCATAAAGGATGGCGGCCAGGACCTGGCTCAGTTTGCAGCCGCCTTTGCAGCGGGGCTGCACATTGTGCGCTGTCCTGCCCACCCTGACCTTCACCCTGACCTTCACAATGCTGTCTGCACACAGGCTAGGGAGCATTAACAGCCTCGATCCATTCTGACGATGTACAGTTTGGCCCACCGATAGCTTCAGTTTATTAAGTCAGAAGCTGACAACAGACTAACATACTCCTGATGAGTTACAACACGGCACAGACATCAGCATGGGATTAGCTGTCCCTAAATCGAGCTTGCTCCTCCCGTACTGCATTATTTTGGGAAACCTGGACCTCTAGCTAGTTGAACAGAGATGAGACAGAGATGTTCAATGAGCCAATCCACTTGCGATTTGAAAGCAGTAAAGGATTTCCATTTTAAAAGTGGAATAGATTTCAAATTCATTTTAGCTTTAGAACTGTCTCGTTTTTCCGAATATGATATCATTTGGAATCCCTATACATAAAGCAGGTAACGTGACAAAAGTGGACTCCTCGGGTTATTTCAACCTTCAGGGTACGACAATACATTTCAATGTTGACTGGGCCTGGAAGCACCTCTGCGGGGTCCTGGATTCCGTGGAGCAGAATCAAGGGGGGTCTGAAAAGGCTCTGGGGTGAGACACCCCTGGGTTCGAATCTCTCCTCCAGCAACTACTACCTGTGTGTACTTGGGCAAGTTATTTAACCCCAAGACTGTTGGGATAAGAAAATGAGAACAGGAATGTTTCTCAAGCTGGGTCTGTGGGTGTATTCTTGGGGGGCGGGGTATAACTTTTTGGCCCTTTAATAGGTTCCCGCATCACTCAGTTGTAGGACGGTCAGTTTCTGTTTGCCCAGACCATGTTCGCTTTTGTCCAATCTGCTATTTTCTGGACTGTTCGTAAAGAGGAAATTTCCCCCAAAAGATGGGGAGTAGAGAGGTCTGTTAGATCATTAAACCTAAGAGGGGTAACTGAGGACTGGAAAGGCCCCTCTTTCTACTTACCCCGTCATTCCCTAAGACCCTACTTTCATGTGCTCAGTGAGACTTGGGTTAATGAGGCACATTCAAGGAGGAAACAAATCTCCTGGGTGTTTTCAGGACAGACACCAGTTGCTTGTGCCTTGAGCTTTATCTGAAGAAGCCAGCGCGCTGGGGAAGGGCAAGCACAATCTTTGGGGTTGGACATTTTGAGGTTTGAATCGAGGCTTCCTGAAACTTCTGGCCAGTTACTTAGAGTCCCTGAGCCTCAGTTTCCTCATCTATAAAATGGAGATGATATCTATCCTACTGGGTTGTTACGGTTAAATGATATAACTGAATAAATGACTTGTTTTTCTCAAAAGTTAGTTCCCATCCCAATAAAGCCGGGTTTAGCACTTCTGTAAGAAATCTGTTGAAACTTCTGAGGCCCAAGTTAATGACCTAGTAATTGCATGTCTTTCTTTGAGCCCCTTAACAAGAACAGATGAAGACAAGCGACTTAATAACACCTATGCTTTCCTGGATATTTTTGGAGCAGAAGCTGAACAGTTGTACTTAAGAGTCTGAATAAATAGAGAAAGTGCCAGCGAGAATCACTGGGTCAGGTCTTACTTTTCAAGGGGAAAAATACCGCTCCCCTCATCCCAGAGTCACAGCCACAGACTCAGAGAGTGCCACCTGGGGAAGGGCTTGGACAACGTCAAGCCAGGGCACCTGGTAGACACTGATTAGAGTCTCTGATTGGAGGAAATAAACTTAGATTGCTGATCTGAAGCCAGCCCCCAACTCAGAAGCAGTTTAGGAGAAAACGTGTGTTGTAACTAGTGCCACTGGCTGGCAGGGGGAGCCTGGGATGTGACCCCACAGATGCTATCAGACTCCCAACGGACCAAACGAAATTCCACGACACTGACCCCGCCCTCCGCAAGGGAACAGGCAGTCTTCCAGGCTTAAGGTTGCTATTTCCTTTTCCCTCCACAAAATTAAAACAACAATAAAATGGATGTAAACCAAGTACAGAAAACAGATGTCTCCTGAGCGAAGCTGCCCTACCTTGAACAGATAGTAGACGTGACAAAATACTGCTCCTCTCGGCTCTTGGGTAAACAGACTGGACCTTCTGACCCCGGGGGCTGGTCATCTGTGAGCAGGAGCTCCTCCTTGATGTGCTGGTCAAAACGGATCCTCTCCTACGTGTGTCACGGCACGAAAAAGGCTGGGTGACTCTGCCCTGGGGCTATTTACCCAGACCTGGTGAATTTACACAGAGATCCCTGGGTGCCCTCCTGGGACCCCAGGGCCGCAGGCTGCCCGGGTTGGCGTACAAACAGTGAACGTAACTTCTAAGGTTTCTTCGAAGTGAAGTGTCAGAAACACATAGCATTCTGAATTCAGGTCAAACAATAATAACACATGTATAAGCAACACCTTTTTAAAAAGTCTCAGCAGTACAAATGGCTCTATTTTCTAAAGGTTCTTGTTGTACCTGCAGAGGATTCTGTGATCTTGAGAACTGGAGTGATTGGACCCAACCCTCTGCTTCTCTTCTCTGTTCATGCCAACAAATCAAAAGCAATATGCAGACAAAGTCCCACAGCACCACCCACAGCAGCCACTTTCCAAAGATGCACAGTTTCTACTGAGCAACCATCCCAGCCACACACCTGCCGATGTCCATGCCAGAGTCAAAGCGGGGAGGAGGCCTACCAGGTGCCGAGGGCGGTGCTAGTCATTTTAATGCCCTGCCTTGCCCTTCACCTCACATCTCTCCATCCACCCATTTGTTTGGAGGGAGGAAGAGGTTCAAGATACAGTAACTGGGGAGGATGAAGTGCCATGGCTGTATGACCAAAGCCCAGGCCCCTTATTACCTTGGGTCATCTGCACACGGGAAGCGTGGGCTGAGAACCCCCATCCATAGGTCCTCCAGCACAGACCCCTCTCCAGGAAGCCCGAGGGCTTCTCCCTTCTATGGGTGCTTTGCTTGGATGAATCCTTCCTTTTGGGACATGGAGTCATTTCCCCAAAGCCTCCTTCTATGGAGCCAATGACTTGACGCCACAGCCAGCAACCCCACTCCTGGCAGAGACTTGGAATCTCTGGTTTTGACCTGCTGTGTAGGAATTCATTTACCTGGATTTTGTTTGACCTACTTGGTCTGGCATTTCACTATCAAATCCAGTTGATAAGATGTGCTGCTGCTACTCTGGCACGGAGTCCTGGGGTACCTGCTTCATACAGATTACTGTGGCAGTTAGCAATTTCTTCCCTTGAAAACTTAAAAACAAAACACCTTTTCCCAGGATGGAGTCGGGCACTGCTGTTTTCCTAGTAACAATTGGCTTTGCTTAAAACATTCCAGTAGGCCCTACATTTTTAGGCCAAAAGAACAGCAGGGGCTTTAAAAGTCAGCCCTAGACATGGTACTTTGGTAAGACTTGGTGACCCAGCCCTCTTTTATGTGGAAGAAATGAGATCTGCAAGAGAACAGCTATTTGTTCCTTGGGAAATGAGGTGCCCATTATTGGTTTAAAAATGATGTAACCAGGGTTGGTGGCGGCTGGACTACTGTATCACGTCGTTTTATTTCCAAAGGCTTCTTTTCGTTACAAAATATTGCTGTTAAGATGGCTGAAGGTGATTTGTTCACAAAAGGGGTAGCGGAAGAAGGAGAGAAGTAGCTTGATGGGTAGGAGGGCCCTAAACCGCTTGGGGTGGATCCAGAAGCCTCCCTCAGCATCCCCTGAGAGAGTTAGCCTCTCCCCCTTGCATAACGGCTGATGACCCTGCTTTGAAAGCCCTCCGCTATTTGCAGAATACAAATCCCAATTCCTTGGCTGGACGTTCAAGGATCTTCTGTCTCACCGCCCCTTGACTGTGCACCGGGACTCCCACCCTGGTCACTGCCCTTGACCTCACTCACTGTACTGACTCTCCAATCTCTCTCATCTTCAAACTTCAGTTTGCTCCCATGCAGGTGCGGGTCAGAGGATAATTCAGTATAGTTTTGAGTGGGGAACTTTGGCTGCATCTAGCACTGACTCAACAATTTCACTTTTGGAATTTATTCTCCAGAAACACTAGAACAACGCCCAAAGGATGTCACGTGAGGATGTTTCCTGCAGTATTAGAACAGTAAATGAGTGGACACAGCCTAAATGTCCACCAAACAGGGCCCGGCACAAAGGACACAGCCGGGCAACGGCAAGTTAGACAGCCACCACCCAACCTGCCAGAGAGATGTGCACTTCCCCAGGAGACGGCAGGCTGCTAGCATTAGCGAAAAAACGCACGCTGCACCGTGGTGTGCACTGGGAGTTTGTTTTTATAGAATGATGCTGTTTGTGCATTAGGTTTAAGGACAAACATCATAAATGCCAGCTTGAGCAACAGCTATCTGTGCGATGAGGAGTCACAGGACGTTTGTTGTCAATGTTACTTATTTATAGCACATTGGAGTTTTTGTTTTTTTTTTTTACAAAGATCACGTACTACTTTGTGAACGGATGGACAATAAAGATAAACACTGTCTGAAGGCCCAGCTCAGATTCCGCCGCTCAGAGAAGGCCTGTCCTGGCCACATCCGTGTCCAGAGCTGCCAGTCCTCACCAGCCATCCCGCGGTGACCACCGAGCACAGGGAGTGAATCTCCTGGGGCTGCCTTGGGCTGTGCTGTCGTTTAGCCTTTTATGTTGTGAGGCCTTCTCCTTCCAACTGCCCTGACCTTCTTAAAGCTGATGCTCCTCCTTTCATTTTGTCCCACAGGCTACGTCCCCACCCAATGCCTTGCACAGCGTCTGCACAGAGGATCTGTTCCCGAAGATCTGAGGAATGGCGGCGTTTCCTTCCAGCCTTCCTGGCCAGGCTGACAGGACTCTCATTCCCGCACGGAGGAGCTGCTCAAATATCATCTAAGCCTCTCACTGGGCTGGAGTCTCAGTACTGGACACCCCCCCTCACCCCTGCCCCAGTACCATCAACCTGGATAGATGCACAGTGCAATGCCCGATGGTAAGGGGAGGATTGGAAGAAAAAAAGCCAGTTTCCCAGGCGATCACCCAGGCTCCCCATTTTTCAAGACATGGCAGCCACATGCTGCTTTCCTCTTGGGGCCACCGGGGGACGGGGGAGGACAGCAGACCCCTTGGGAAATGATATCTGAGTATTCCGGGCCTCTGAGGGAGCAAGGGACAGAATCTTCAACTGAAAAATGTTCTCCTTCTTTCTTTCCATGGTATTCCTTATCATCTCCTGCTCTAGCCACTTCCAGAAGCTGCCACCAAGTGCCTCCCTCTCTAATGGCACTGGCCTCGTCAGATCCCGCAAAGAAGTTGTGTGCACCCAGGGTCTTACGATGCAGCAGCTACTGGGGACCCTCCCTCTGACAGCATCCTTTGCAGGCTTGGACCCCACTTCTAGGGGTGAGCACCAGGGAGCACTTTGGCAGTGGAGGCCTCCTCCTCTCTCCTTGCACCAACGGTGCAGTCAGACCTCTTATTATCCAAGAGGTGCCCAGCACCCCAGTCACTTGGAACCCATCACAAAACAGCTGCACTATTCTCAGGAACAGATGGATGGAGGGAAAAGGGGGAAAATGACAATAACAACACAACCAACTGAACTCAACTATGCACCCCAGCACGAGGCAGCTGCGTCCAATCTGGCCACCAGGAGATACATGAAAATTCTACCACCCTCAAGCGCTAAGATATGGACCAAAATGAGAACATTTTTAATTTGAGGGAGCTGAGTGGGCTGGACGAAGCACTTTGTACTGAAGGGAACGGCTAAGTATAACAATATTTACTTGTCTCTCTGTTCCCTTTCTGGGGGCCCATCGTACTGAGCAAATAGCACTTAATCTCTCACCCCTGACAGTTATTGGGAAAGTTAGATATAGCTCTCTTTGTTCCGTTCTCTCTCCCTTAAGAGAGAATCGAACAGGTATTTATTAAACTGGTATGACCAATGGACTGGCCGCTGAGGGTTTCTCAGTCCAGGCAATGGTCTCGGGCCTGGGGCTGACAGCAAGAGGCCCCTCCCCTTGGTCACCCAACTCAAGGGGGAAGGCTCTGAGGCAAATTCTGCCTAGAACTTCCCCTGCACTGTCCTATATTCAATTGTACCACTTCAGGGGCCCATGCTTCCAGGAAAGCTGCTATCCTTTGTCCTTCATTGCTACCTGGGTCCCAAACATTGTACATTTCCCCATTAAAATTATGATGCTCTACTTATCCCTGGTAAGATGGAGACTCATTTTACATCCCTCAAAATGAAGGGAAAGAGGAACTTGCTTTTTTTGTAAAAAGAGGATCGAGTTCAAGGGATGGCAGAGATTAGACACAATCATGGCCTTGGTTGCCTCAGTGCCTAGCACAGAGCCTGGCACGGGGCAGGCACTGAATAAATGCAAATTAAAGAAATTCATTAACGAATCCTGCTGCCAATAGGCTTCAGTAAATTTCTTTTCCTTGGATTGGTCTATAGCAGGGTTTCTCGACTTCGCCATTTCTGACATTCTGGGCTGGATAATACAGCTCGTGGGGCAACCTGTGCATTGTAGGATGTTTAGCTGCATCTCTGGCCTCTGCCCACTAGATGCCAAACATCCCCCACCCAGCGGCAAAAATCAAAATTATCTCCCAACATTGCCAGATGTCCCCTGGGCCGCAAACCTGCCCTTAATTGAGAACCACTTGTCTAGAGACTCCTCTTTGCTTTACGTTTATCAATGAAGAATTTTAAAAAAGACAAAAGTACATGCACACGCAAAAATCCTCTATTTCTAAACTTCTTTCACCAGGGAATTACATGTTTTTTCTTTTTCCCCCCTTTCTACTCAAGGCACGCCTGAAAATTCAGAAGCTGCTATGCCCTCCACATTTGTGCCTCTGGGGGAGCTGCGGGTGGCAGCCGCGAGGAGGCCAACAGAGATGTTGTTTTCTCTGGTCACTCCTCGCCTTATAAAGGAAGCCAAACCTCAGGAATCAAGTAGTGAATCCAGGAGGGAGAACAAGGGACTATACCTGAGCCAATACAAACACCCCGGTTAGAGCTCTCTACGCCTGACTGTCGGAGGTTGTCCAGCCCTCAGCCAGGTGTTGAGATGAGTCCTTGCACCCTAAGCTGCTCAGCTGTGCAGGTACGGTTCACTGCCCGCCCCTCTGCAGGCGTTCCGCAACTTAGCGTACAGAGTTTCTCCTTCCCGGGCTGAGATCTTCACCTGGAAACCGTGGCAGAGCTTCAAAGGGTCGGGATGGAAGTCTTGGTAAGAGGCAACGACCCACACATCAACCACATAACAAGCACAACCTGCTCGCATTTTGGCCTCACCTCCTGTTTGCTGTGTTGGTGGAGCTAATGCGACTTGGCACAAAGAGCTTTCTGACTCTGACGGGGACAGAGCCTCGGTGGGGCTGTGTATGACACGGATGGATGTACTCTCTGTGCCTGAGAAATCACACTGATTTTTTTTTTAAATACAGTGACGCCTTGCAGAGTTCTGTGATGGATATGAGAGAAAAAACTTGAGAGGAAGAAGCTCTAGGGAGCTGAAGCTCAGGCCCTGAAGGTGGATACAAAACAGTAGCTCTGAAAAAAAGAGAACACGGAGACCACCGGGCAAGGCAATCAGCTGATCCCGGGCTGTCAGCATCCTTCTGGGTTCCTGGCTAGGGGCGGCACGAAGGCCACCAGGCAGAGGGCACCCAGAGGAAAATTCCCAGTTCCGGTCACCTTATGGAAAGCGGCATTCTTGATTGTGTGGCTGGGAGGTTTCCAAGGGGAAATGGAAAAAGAAAAGACAGTGCTTTAATCCTCTTCTTGGGTCTGGATGGCGGCGTGTGTGACAGCAGCTGGGTGGAGGGAAGTGACCTAGATAACCCTGGTCTGAATTCCTAAGCATCAAAAATCTCGGAGCAGATTCAGCCCACTGGCACCGCAGCTTGCTCCACAGAAAATGCATTCCTATTTATGATGCTGACACAGTCAACTTATAAAGATGGATTGGAAGAAAAAGCCCGTAAAGCTGTGCGACTCAGATTAAAAAAAAAAATGGAGCTCTGATTCACAACTGTTAGCTTAATGGCAACCAATTCATTTTCTTTGATGGCGCTCGCTCTGAAATTGTGGCTGCTGGAAGGAAAAACAAAGCCCTGGCTTTCACTCATTCATTCAACAACCATTTCGTGAGCATCTGCTGTGTGCCAGTGCTGTACCAGCTGCTGAGGTATGGTGACGAAGAAGACAACTCTTGTCTTCATGGAGCTCTTGATATAACTGTGAGCGAGCACGAGCTAGCATGATCTAGCATCCACAGACCAGAACTCCGCTGGCAGTGGGTTGGGGTGCAGGATGCCCAGGAAGGCCCCCCAGACAGGTCATGTTTGAGCTGCCCTCTAAAGAGGAATGGCTGGATGCTCCCCAGGGGAGTGGCACAGGGGTGGGGAGGACTGGGGAAGGCAGAGGGCCATGCTAAGGGGCTGGGCTTCCTCCCAACCAGCAAGGGGTTTTAAGCAGAAAGTGACATGGTCAGATTTATTTTAGAAGGAAACTCTTGGGGTGGGAAGGGGGGGTGTTAATTATTTACAGTACCGAGTAGACATTTATTTGGAAATAGTTTGCCTTCTGAATTGGTTGTTATTTTCAGTCCCCGGTTAGTAACACTCAACCAAAAACAGCCTAGGAAACTCACTTCTCTCCCTTTCGGTGTGTTCCCACTGCAGTCTGGATTCTGGAAGTTGAAGGACGGTGGGTTTGGGGTCACAAGGGAGTCCCATGGCGCATCTTTTCCCTAAGACTTTGTTGCAGGCTCTCAATTATGCCTTTTCCTTTGTGGTCTAACTGCAGGAAGAATTCTACCTGCAGCAGAGGGTGGTGATCTGGGGAGCCTTCCTTCACAAGTGTGTTGCACTGAGCGGCCTGGGGCCTCTCTCCCCCGTCTGTGAAGTAGCCTGAAGACTCCAGGGCAGGTGCGGTGGCTCTGCGTGTGATGAGCTGGATTCAGAGTTCCCTTCCTCCCCAGTGAACTTTTCCTCTAGGGTAGGGTTTCTAGTCCTGGCATTACTGACATTTAGGGCCAGATAGTTCTTGGCTGTGGGGGCTATCTGGTGCATTACAGCAGGGGTCTCCAACCTCCAGGCTGTGCACCAGTACCAGTCTGGGCCTGTTAGGAACCAGGCTGCACAGCAGGAGGTGAGCTTGACTGTAATGCACTTGAATCATCCTGAACCCGGCCCCCCCCCCCCCCCCGCCCCGCCTTGCCCATGGAAAATAGTCGTCCACGAAACAGGTCCCTGGTGCCCAAAAGGTTGGGGACTTTTGCATCATAGGATGTTTAGCAGTACCTCTGGCTTCTACACACTAGTTGCCAGTAGCACCCCAAGTGTGAAGCCAGAAATGTCTCCAGATGTCGTAAGCATCCTTGTGGAGCAAGACTGCCCCCAGCTGAGACCGCTTGTCTACAGGACAGTTTTCCATGATCGTCTTACTGGGTCTCATGACAACAAGAGTGCGACCGCTCTTCCTCTTGACACCTGCCTTCCTTGTACACGCTCCTTGTTTCTCTTCTAATTCTCTGGCCGATTCTTGGGAGACTCCTGGGGCCTCCCCATCCTCTTCCTGGTCTCCAAATGCTGCCAGCCCTTAGTTCTCGTACCTGAGCCCCTTTTCCGTTGTACTTTACACTGTCTCCCTCATTCATACCCAGGATTTTAAATACCTTCTATTAGTGAAACACTCCCAAGTTTGTCTCCAGCCCAGATCTCTTGTCTAAGCTCCAGACTCTTTTCTGTCTGTCCTAGATGTCTCACTGGCATCCCAAGGCCCATCTGTCTTTCTCCAAAATCATTTCTCTTCTCATTCCCACCTACTGGCTGTCTAAGCCATAATAACCTTAAGGTTATCTTGACTGTCCCTTTCTCTCATATTCACATCCAGTCTAGACCTAATCCCTGTCAATTCTGCCTTCACAAGGTACCTTACGACCACCTGCTCCCAGCCCTCCAGTCCGAGCCGCCATAACCAATGACCTCCCAGGTTAGGAAGGACTTAATATTTGTTGAATGAATGAATCTCTTCCACATGTCTGAATAACCAATAATGTAGACCATGCCAATGACCTCGGGGGTTTTCTGACTTCTACTCTGCTCCCTTCCAGGCCACGCTCCATCCAGAGCGATTTTCCAAAAGCACGAATCAGACCATATCATTTGATTCTTAAAAGGCATTCAATTACTCTTGAATGAAATAAAATCTAAGTGTCTTAACACAGCTCCCCACCCCCCAAACCAGGCCCCCTGGGTGCTGTTCTTCCTTGTTTCGCCGTCGTCCTGGCCTTCTCTTGCTGCCTCATTCATGCTACCTTGGGGCTCCCGTGCATGCTGGTACCTCCGCCTGGAGTGCAGTCTCCCAGCGCTTTCCGTCCTGTGGGGGCTCAGCATATCATTTCCTCCAGAACACCTTTCCTGATCCCCTCCTTCCAAACTCACTTTCCCTCTGTGTATGAATGTGATTATTTCTTTATTGTGTGTCTCTGCTGCCAGATGTGGGGGTGTGTCCTGAGGGGAGGGACCCTTAGTGTCCCTTCTGCCCATTGCCATGTCCCCATCTTAATCCTGTATGTCACACTCAGTGAGTACCCAGTGAAAAATGATTGGATGGATGACTGTTCACCTCTCATTTCCTTGGTTAAACCGCATCCAGAAAAGAATACTATGGACCCAGAGAAATGACCGGCTACGAAGCCGGAAGACAAAGTGGAGTGTCTGTGTCAGTGAAAACAAGCGTCCCGGTGGGGGTCCCTGGGAGCACGAAGCTCAGGGAAATGAGTCAGGCACCACGGATCAGAAACCAGCTTGTTGATTTCCTTGTTAGTATTCCGTATTTGTCCTAGGACTTTGCATGGAATCAGGAGGGAGCTCCCTGAGTAACAGGCAGGACCACCCCAAGGCAATCTAAGAAGAAGAGCTGAAATTAGTTCAGGGTTTTCTGGCAACACTGCTTTTCTGGAAGGCCCGAGCTCCCACAGAGGCCAGATGTCCGGGAAGGACAGCTTCACCCAGTATATTGCACAATGCTCTGCACATCGCTGAAGGCCCGTACGTATTGCTGGACCAGGAATGAAACCACAGAAATGTCTCCTCTGTACAGGCAGACAGAGGAGGCCAGGTTTCTCCTCCTCAGCAGGCCCACGTTACACAGAGAGCATTTCACTTTGTTTTTCTGAAAATTCACAAGTGTGGCTGGCTGCAGAGTGTAGTTTAAACTGATGACATTAAAAAGCTCAGCCTTTAAGTAGAACGGAGAGCAATTCACATCAGCCTCTCCTGGTCTTGAAGGGACGGCAGCTGCTGCACACACGCCTGCAATTGAGCAGCGTGGTATTTGCTAAGCTCAGGTTAGACCTTCACATCCAAATTAATCTAGAACTACGGAGGCAAAAAAACGCGAACCCCATTGGCAGCCCAGTTTGTGCAACGGTGGAATTTATTTTCAACGGGCTTATTTATTGTGTCTGAAATCAGCCTTGATGAACCCGAGAGAAGAGTTTCAAGGTCCATGTGTTACAGCTCAAGGACAAGTCTGGGACCCTGAGTCCAAACATATTGCGATTGGCTGCATGTGGCTAAACAACTAAAATAGCCCTGCATCTGCTATTTACAAGGGGATCGCCCAAGTTCCCTCAGCCCCCTTCGATAAAACACTAATGGCACATAAACGACAACTTGCAGCAACTGTAACATAAGAAGGTCGGACTGAGGCAAACAGTGGTAGGGTAGAAGCTGTAGACAAAGATATTCTCTTGAATTTATTCTCAGTCAAGACAAAACAACTATGAAAGTGCTTCCTGCTTTGAGAGAAAGGTCCTGGGCCAAGAGAAGCAGCCCAAGTTTCAATACTCATTCAGAGGAGACTGATGGAGCATTTTCTGTGCATTAGACCCCAAGGATACAAATCGAACACAGCCCCCGCCCTCACGGAGGGAGAGAGGTTGTGCAGAGGCCTGGAAAAACAGGAAGCCGGAGGTAACTGCTGCTTTTCAAGAGACACCAGTATGTTGGAGGGTTCAGCCTTGTGAATATTTTGCTGCCCAGCACGATGGCAGAATTGGGGACACAGGAAGACTACACTGAAATTGAGCGGCACCCGGGGCCAGTGATGGGCCCTGAGGCGTCGGGACTTCATTTTGAGACTGCAATTAAGAATCCAGCAAGATGGGAAACTAAAGTGAATCAACACAAAGACAGATAGAGGGAAGTCTCCCAGGTTAGGAAGGACTTAATAATATTTGTTGAACGAATGAATCTCTTCCACATGTCATCCCATCTGTGGCTTACCTCAGATTCTTTGTAGTAACGTTCTGGAATTTCATCACAGGCGATATCAATAAAGCAAACTTCTCTCTCCAGGTCTTTGGCTTCATTGTCAAAAATCTGAAAGAGCAGAGCAACGTATCAAAGGCTAGTGATACCAGGTGACATCCTCAAGGTGCCCGCGGGTAGAATAACTCCCCGCAGAGCACTTTCACGTGGCTCCGAGCCCTCGGCTGGCACTTCCCACCTGCCTCACGGAGCGCAGGAAGCGTGAAAGCCTTTCATTCACTGCCTGGCTTGTGCCACATCACAGGCAGGTGCAGCATCCATCCCCGCTCGGTGGAAAGAAAAGAAGGTTGTTTTTAGAAGTTCAAGAATGAAGAAATAAATCTCTCCCAAAATGATGTCTGATGATTTTTGGCAGTTAATCTGAACAGGAGGAGTGGGGAGGCTAAAAAGGGCCCAGCTAGAGGTGAGACATAAAGCAGTAATTCAGCCTGAGATTTGGAGAATTTAAAAATGTGGGTCTTTTTCATTAAAAGTTTTATATCTATTTAACTTCACAAATAATACATGCTCACGGTGGTAACTACAACTACACATAAGACAATAAAGATTGTTCACAATCCCATTACCCAGGGATGCACATGGTATTATTCTTGATCATCAAGAGCATGGTTTCCTTGGAACACACAGGGGAAAGACGGTTTTGAAAAGATGCTGAGATGGCTTCCAGCCAGTCTACGCGGGGGTTCACGGCCCACAGTGTCCATCACTCGCAAAGAAACATGTGAGATAGCCACATAGACGGATATACATTTTGGTGGAAAGATTGCCTTCCTCTAGTTGTTCGGACTGAAGGGATGATCTTTCCAGCACTTTGGAAGGATGGTAAACAGCTTAAGTTTGCAAAACCACTTCATCCTCTCGGGAAGTTTTAACGATACCCCCACTTCGCTGCTGAGCTAATTCCAGCAGGGGAATCATCCGTCAACACTAATTAAAGCTAACTCTACAGAAGGGAATGCAATATTTTGGAAGAACAGGGTGGCTGATGCCTAAGAACATTGTCTTGACACAAATTCGGTGCCTATTAATAACGCGGTCCCCCAGAGAGCCACCGCAGGCCTCTTTGTGTGCCACACTCTTCCTGTTTTGATTCTCAAGGTGAAACTCTTAGTCTTTTCCAAATGCTTTCTGAATAATATTGGTGCTGGTAATCATCCTCCAAATCTGCTGTTTGCTCTGTCGCTTTTTTTCATCCAGGAGACCTGGCCTCTTTCCCATTTGTCCAAGGAGATGAACTCCACAGTCGGACCAGAGCGGCCACCGCATCTTCCTTGAAGGCAGAGAAAGGCTGGTTCCTGGATCAGCTGATTCCTTCCATTGCCACTCGAAGGCAAGTGCTTTGGGACACTCCCATAGTGTTTGGGAAGGACAGGTGGACTGCTTTGAAATGAAATAGACAGACGGTGGGGAAACAGGCTTGAGTGTGAGTGGAGAAATAAGTTGTGAAGTGAAATACTGGGTCTCAGATTGTCTGTGTGTTTTCTCCCACTCACTGAAGTGTGTGCCAAGAGAAGAAAGACTTGTGCCTCATTAAGAAAACAAAACAACTCAGAATACCCCAGAGGGAAATGAGCTTCTGGAGAGTAAATTACAAAACAAGTTAGAGAGGTCTGACATTTATTGGTGGTAAAATTTAAGAGACTGAAAGAAGGGGAAAGAAACAGGGGTTAAGGGAGTTATTGATGGATTATGTGTCTTTTCCTACTTTAATTCAAACATTTTTGATCACCCATTATACCAGTTATCACATTGCTGCCTCCCAGCTCCAAGTTCACCCTTTGGCCTCTGCTCTGAGATGATGGACTGGACCCTGTAAGCACTTCTCCTTTATAGCAAGTACAACCTTAAGCCATGTACTGGAGGGACCCTTCAGGAAGAAGGGGGCTTCTCTTCCTGGTTTGGATCTTGCTCCTGCTACAGAATCTGTCAATGGGGACATTCAGCGGTGCTGTCCCAGCTGTGCGCCTGGAGTGTCTTGATGCTTGGTGACCTTGCAGTCCGGGCCTTCACCGTGGCCCTCTGGATGCAGCACCAAGCACTCCAGGCCTTGCATCGGTTGTGGTGCTCCGACTCCACACACCTGCCATCAGTCTCATCTGACCTGCGCCCAGAGGGCTGTTCTCTGCTGCCCAGCAGCTGTGGGCCAGCGCTGGTCCAGACAACCCTGCAAACTTCTCTGCCATTCTGTGATCTATGACCGTGACTTCTTCAACAGAGTCGAGCCCCAGCCATGGAGAGGGGTCCCTTCCAAGTTTGTTCTTCCTTGGGTGTTCTTCCCCAGCAGAGAAGCTCCGATTCAGGGCAAGTCTCCAGCCTTCACTACGGGGCTCCTCCCATGATAGAAGGCTGCCTCTTGGTACCCAACCGAAAAGATACCTATCAGTCAAGAGTGCTTCCTGCTTCTTTCCAGAAGGATGAAACTGGAATCTGGTTTTCCCACTGCTACTTATAAACTGTATGCTCCAAAGACTTGGAGCTTTTCTTGTCTTTGTTGAGTAGCTGAGGCTGCAGGAGGTACCCTTTAGTTCAAACTCTGGTCTCCTTTATTAATGTGACATCTAACCCTTGCATTAAAGTCAGTGAAATAACAAGACCTTTGCAGGGAACATTTTGGGGTGGGGTTCCCACCACTTGAACAAAGTCACCAAAAATCACTTTGAGAGCATCAACAGCTTCTTCAGGCTTTAGATTACAGAGTCATAATTTCCAATAAATAATTAATCCCCCAATGATTAGAGATTTTAGGAGACGCCCTTAGGTTCTCAACAAGCACCTGCTGAATTAATGGAAGGTATTAGATTCTGCTTTCCAAAGAGAAGTGTATGGCAGGAATATTGTCTCCTAAGTGATTTTAGTTTCCTTTCATGAACCTTAGTTCTAGTTCCCTGGTTGTAAGCACCCTGACTTTCCGTAATTCCCACACAGGCTCAGTGTTGAGTGGAACCCGCCTGGACGTGGCTGACAGGCCTTACACTGGGAACCAGGAGATCTGAGCGTGAACTCAGTTATCTCCTCTGCGTGACCTTGGGCAAGGGCTTGCATCTCCTCTGGGCCTCCGTGTCCTCATCTGCAAACTAAGAGGCTTAGTGTAGATGGCTGGGATCAGGAAGTTGTGAAACATCCTTCAGTTGTACCCAGAATTTGGGGAGGTGCGCTTTTCTGGAGACATCGACTGCTTTCATCTGATTATCAAAGAGCTCTGTGGTCCCAGTAAGGCTGAGATCAAGTGCCCCAGATCACCATGAACACTGTTCCCAGTTACAATGTCTGTGATGTGGAGTGACCTCGGGGTCACATCAGTGTCCCAGGGCTCGCTCTCTGGCTCAGTTCTTTTCTGTCCCTTAACCCCACAGCCAGCCGACTTGGGTGGTGCACAGAGGAAGTGGGGGTGGCCATGATGGAGTGTCATCAGAGGCCACAGCTGGGGTCAAACAGTCTAATCTTCATTCTCAGTTTAGGGAATGATCCAGAAACAAGCCAACAACGTTACAAACAGACAGAGGCTTAGCCAGGCCCCCAGGGAAAACAGCAAGAGTAAGTATTCATTTGCGCCTCCCCAGGGGCAGTGACAGCAGCTATCGGAACTCTGGTCCAACCACCACCTCTCTGAGGAAGAGGTCTGCTGAGCTAGCTTCAGTAGAAGATGCATCTCTGACAGGATCACACCTAACACAGGTGTTACGCACCCTCTGGCCTCGGGCAGAATTTGTTTCTTTCTGGGATGGCAGCTGGGTTTGGGAGTTATTATACAATAACTGTGGTCCCTTCCCTGTATCCGCTAATGTTCCCATCTTTGGTTATTTATCAGGGACATGCCCACCTACGGATCATCTGCAGTGGATTTCAGAGCCAATGTCGTTGACTCTCCTACTCCTCTCCCCCCTAGTCAATGAGCACTCCACACACAAAGTCCTGAGCGATACCATATCTAATACGACCTGAGCAGTACTACAGCGAGAAGACGAGTCTCCCAAATAAATAATGTCCTTTAAAATATATATATATATATAATTTATTTATTTTTAGAGAGAGGGGAAGGAGAGAGGGAAAGAAATATCAATATGTGGTTGCCTCTCATGTGCCCCCTACTGGGGGCCTGGCCTGCAACTCAGGCATGTACCCTGACTGGGAATTGAACCTGCGACCATAGGGTTCACAGCTCACGCTCAATCCACTGAGCTACACCAGCCAGGGCTACTGTCTTATAAATTCCAAAATATAAAGAGAATAATTTTCCCTTTTTTGGGGGGTAAAGCATTATGACCATTAAGTGCCGAGCACCTTTAAAATCTTCATATATTTTGAGCTAGTAAGCTTAAGCTTTGAGAATTTATCTTTAGAATATTAAGCAAAAGGAACGCATTATGCAGAAACATATTCACTGAGACATTATTGTAATGGCAACAAAAAAAAAAGAGAGAGAGAAAGAAAGCAAACAGCTTAAATATCCCAGTATGGGAGAGTGGCCAAGGAAATGATGGTAAATCCATTTGATGAACAATTATGTAGCCATTACTAACTCCATTTGTAAAAAAGATTTTCCCAGAGGGTATACACAGGGGTGGTGGGATGGAGAAAGGGAGATGCCCCGCATTTAAAACAGGCAAATGCTGAGTCTTGTGGCCATAAATCACGAGGGAAAGGTGCATTGACAGATAGAGACTGTGTTTTAACCATGCACTAGACTTCTTCCCTGGACAGGAGTGTCTAGATTTTTGTAATCTCTGTTGTTTTGCTTCTAAATTTTATGATCTCTCGTTACAGCCCGTGGAGGGAGATCACTGTGTCCTACGGCTTTTCAGAAATACATAATCCTGGGCCTTGTGGACTCTGCAGCCCCTTTCTCTGTAATAGTAACTTCGGTGGTTTAAGGTCCAAGTTTGGATGGGAATGCTCTGTACTTTCTGCACAATCTTTCCGTAAACCTAGAACTGCTCTAAAAAAATAAAGGCTATTATATAAAAAAAAAATTGATGGTGGGGAGGGGAGATCCAAGCTTAGTGCTATGTGGATTCTACCTTCCTGCCATCTGCCCAGGTTACCAAGGATGCAAGGCAGGGGTGGTTGATGAGTAGGGATTTGGAGAAAACTCTCCAAAACCAGTCATCTTGTTTTATGTTTCAGGAATGATTAAAGGTACAAAGAATCCCAGCTAAGCCACACTGTTCTCCTCTCACTTTATTTCGCTGCATTTGGGAGGTCCCGGGGGGAAGCAATTTACTAAGACATACCAACAAAGAACTCAGCAAGCAGCCACACTGGAAGTACAATTATTGTTTTAACAATGCTGTATTTTAATGCTCTGGATTTGTAAAGTGGCCACTGGTTTGGTGGAGGGTGGTAGATGCTGGGCCCTCGCTAATACATTAGGCACGTGGGGCTGCAGTTGGTCCATGGTTTACTGATTATTATCTAACAGCAACATACCTGGTGGGGAAGGCCTGAAAAGCACTTAGGGCTGGTAAAAAAAAAAGTTGAAGTTAATGATGAGGAAAACCATCATTTTATTACCCCATCTCTACTGGTATTCTCACCAAGAACATTTTCATGCCTACACAATTCAACTGCGACTGTCTCATAAACAGGGACACTATATAACCCAACCCAAGAGCATGGAACATTGCCATTAAGATAGAAATAAAAAGGTGGTGGGTTTGATTCCATGTAAGGGCACATACAAGAATCAACCCATGAATGCAAAAATAAGTGAAACAAGAACGGGATGTTTTTCTCTCTCTCCCCCTCCTGATTCTCCCTTTCCCTCTAAAATAAAAAAATGAATAAAAATTAAAAATAAATAAGTAAAGTTTCACAGGAACTAGATATTATTAATTTGAAAGAAACAAGTGTAAGGAAAAAAAAAAAATCAGCAACCACCCATAAAAGTTATACTCAATCCTTTAATCCTTCTATTGTGGGACAGACAGAATTTTAAAAATTCACTTTATACAAAATCTAGTGTCAGCCGGTCATCACAAAAAATAAATGACCACTTAATCCCTTCCGTAAGATATATTGATCCCTGCTTTTTATTTTGGACTCCTTGCTCCTATAAACAATAATTTTTTATTGATTTTTTTGGAGTATACAGTTTTATGAATTTTAACACATGTATAGATTCTTGTACCCAGCAGTACACTAAGATACAGAAGTGTCTTCACCCCTAGAAATGAATTTATAGTCACTCTTGTCATACCCCAGCCCTCACAGACTTTAACCCTTTGAGATGGATGCCTTTCACTTAGCATAATGCCTTTGCCATTCATCCCATTGTTGTGCAAATCAGAGTCCATTCCTTTACTGCTAAGCAGTACTCCGTTGGGTGGGTGTAGAACAGTTTGTTTATCTGTACCCATTCCTGTTTGGGCCAATTATGAACAGAGCTGCTGAGAGCATTTGTGGACAGATTTTTACATGAGCACAAGTTTTCATTTCTTTAGAGTGCCCACCCAGGAGTGGGACTGCTGGGTTGCAGGGTGTATGTTAAATCTTTATTTAGTTTTAAAGATTTTTATTTATTTTACTTTTAGACAGAGAGGAAGGGAGGGAGAAAGAGAGGGAGAGAAATATCAATGTGTGGTTGCCTGTCATGCGCCCCCTACTGGGAACCTGGCCTGCAACCCCGGCATGTGCCCTCACTGGGAATTGAACTGGCGACTCTTAAGTTCACACGCTGGCATCCAATCCACTGAGCCACACCAGCCAGGGCTTAAGTGTTCTTTATAAGCAGATGGATGAATATTCCTGTTGTGGATGGAATAGTGTCTTGCGCAAATTCACACCCACCAGGAATTCCAGAATGCGACCATATTTGGAAATAGGGTCTTTGTGGACATAACCAGTTAAGGATTGCTATGGACCGAATATTTGTGTCCCTCTGAGTTCATGTGTTGAAGTCTATTGCCCGATGTGATGGTATTAGGAGGGGGCGTTTGGGAGGTGCTTGGGTCATGAGCGGGGAGCCCTCATGAATTGGATCAGTGCTCCAGGAAAAAGACTCCAGCAAGCTCCCTAGATGCTTCTGTCAATGTGAGGGCGGAGCAAGAGGTTGACAGTCGGCAACTTAGAACGCAGCCATGCTGGCACCCTGATCTTGGACTTGCAGCCTCCAGACTGTGAAAAATGAATTTCTTATGTTTATAAGCCTCCTCGTCTGTGGTATTGTTACAGCAGCTTGAATGGAGCACGGATGTTGAAATGAAATCATCCCGGATTTAGGATGGCCCCTAAATCCCCTCGCTAGTGAGTGTCCTTATAAGAGGACATAGAGAGAGATGCAAGGAAAAGACCGTGTAAGGGCAGGGAGTGCCAGAAGCTGGAAGAAAACAGGGAACGACGCTTCCCCAAATCTGCGCAGGGGGCGAGGCCCTGCCAACAACTTGACTTCAGACTTCCAGACTCCAGAACTGCCTGGGAATTAATCTTCTGTTGTTTCAAGCCACCAGGTTCTGGTGACGAACATTCACTCCTTAACCAAACCTCAGTCAGGCCCCTCCAGGTCCTCTGTTTGACTAGGCCTTGCCCTTGGGCTCTGTCCTTGGATTGTTGGTCCAGTTTTAGCAAGAATCCTCCTTCCATCCACGGCTCCCCCACCCTGCGCCTTGGCTGCACATCTCCTCTGGTTCTTGCTGTGCTCAGAACTGGGCCCCATCTCCCCCACCTAATACACAACCCTGGTGTCGTCTCCCTGAATGAAGTAAGCGTTCCCGTCCTCAACAAGCACCATGGATAATTTTTCTCTGTAACATGGGCCAATGGTGGAGGTTTGCCCTTTCTCCCTCTCCGCCTGCTTCAAAGGTTGCAGAAAATTAAAAAAAAAAAACAAAACCAACAACAGACAGAAACCTGATGACAACAGAAGAGACAGAAGGACAGGAATAACACAGGGCACTGCTCACTAGTGAAGTTCAAAATAAAGAGCTGTTGCTCGATGCACCTGGCAGATGAGCACGACCGGGAGATGACGAAAGGCTGCCTGGGAAAGGGGCAGGATGATCTCAGGGCACAACATAGCCCTGTGGACATGAATTCACAGCACGATCCCTTCAAGGGGAAGGATACACTTTCTAGCCCAGAATTTGTGTCTAGAAAGAGCCCCAGAAAACCAGTGGAGGGTTGAGGACCACTTCACATCGTGACCCGCAGCCCACGCAAGGGAACAGGGGTGAACCCAGGCTCATTTGGGTGAGGTGAAAGGTGAGGAAGAAAGCACGAGAGACAGCAATCAAAGTGACACGATGACCGATGAGAAACAGAGTCTGACTGGAGAAACACTGTCCCAATAAGGTGCTGGGTCCTGGCCACCAATTAAGAAAAGGACAGGAGAGTACAAGAGAGCAACACAGAGGGCCACGAATGCTACCACTCAATTCATTTACTAAAAAGGCGTTTATGGCACAAACAAGCTTCTTAGCTACGGTTCCCAGGGCAGCTGCAACAAGGCTCTTTTCATAAGCTCGGTCTAATTTTGGGACAGAGCAGCCTCCATCCAAATCCTTCCTCTGGGCCGCAGCCCCCTTTGGACACACAGCCCGTGTCACGAGATTGGGCCGCACGTCACACAGCCACGTGTGGATCCTGGCACCTGAGACACTCTACGGTTTCCCTGCAGTAGGATCAATACGCCTCCCAAATAAGCTTCAGAAGCTGAGCTTAATATAGTTTCAATTTCTCCCAGGTCCTTCTTATTTCAATTTGCAGGGTGGTCTCCGGGAACCAGAACTGCTGGTTTTCTCAAGCGGACGAAGCAATATTTAACCTGGAAGCATTCACAGGCTCGCTTGGGGACAGCCTTCAACAGCCTCTGTGTCTGGGGTTGGCTACTGCAAGGTCACTCTGATCCCCGTCCTTCTCCCTAAACCTTGTTTGATCCTAAACAATGAGTCCTTTGCAGAGAGGCAGAGTTCCAGACAGAAAAATGACAGGTGCTTGCTCTTCCCAGAGAAGCCGCTAGCTCAGTCTCGAGGGGAGAGAATAAAATACGAGATAGATGGCCTGCTGAGGCCCGTGCACTGGGGGGGCCACACTGGGAAGTCAAAAGACAGGAGAGTGACAAGAAGGCTGCCAGCAGCCTTACTCTCTGGAGGCCACCGTTTCCTTCTCTTGTTCACCAATCAAGTACTCGCAAGTACTTCAGGGCCTGTGTCACCTTCCAGCTCAGTCCCGGCATGCCTCTCTGGGCAAAACAATGGGACAGGCACCAGCCCCAGACCCCTGAAGGCTCATGATAGATGCTGCTGCAACTGTCAGAAAAAACAAAGTGAAGGAAAGGATTGTTGGATTTTCCTGGTAGGTCGTATTCTTTTTGGTTTTTCCTTCTGCATGGATCGGTTCTAATACCTCCCAAGGCAAAGTCAGGGACTATGCTAGGCCTCCTGGGCGAGTTCCACAGACCTGCCCCAGGCAGCTGACAGAAGGCTCCAGAAGGAGCTCTCCAGGCGTGAGTAAGCAGACCTGGGCCAGCAGATGGGAGGGGTCAGCTGCTTGAACCCTTCCCAAGATGGAGACATAATCAGCCCCCAAAAGGGCCTGTCCTTGTTTCCCCCAATGAGGAGGAGCCTGCGGTGTAATTCCTCCTGGGACGGACCAGCTCTCAACCTCTTCTTCTTCCCTTATCATAAAACTCCCTCATCATGGAAACTATAGCGAGACCACTGCAGAGAGAGAAAACAGCATGGTGGTGATGAGCCCGGATGCTCGTGTCAGCAGACCTGGGTCTGAGACCCGGTTGTGCTGCTTGGTTGGGTGACCCAGGGATGCTACCGAGGATAGCTGGACCTCACTTTTCTCATCTGTGAAGTCCAAGCAGCATCCTCCCTGGGCAGCAGCAGTGAGGACTCAATGACCTACAGCAGAGAAAGCCCACTTCACTCTGACCTGGCCATGGTAAGCGCCCGTCCATGTCAGGAGCTGGTCTCATTGAAAGGGGACGGAGCTGGGGGAGGAGGGGTCACCACAAGGCCAGCATTCATTTTGAAGGTCTGAATCACATTTCATTATGTGGCTGTAACATAATGAACCAGTTTTCCCACAGTTAATGTTTAAGACCTCTCCATTTGTTCCTGTCTTTTCTCTTTTTTAATCACATGGTTTATAATACTCCAGTGAACACCTGAAATAAAATGTTCATCTTTGATTGGTAATGACCTAACAAATCTCCTCTACACCCCAGACACTTTTCCTGATTCCTAGGCCTCAGGAAAACAACTGACTATGGGACATCAATCTCTGGTTTTGCTCAAAATTAACACATTCACAACTACATTCATCATCTCCACCCCTACCCCTTCGCCTCTAAGGTTTCAGTTGGCGCCTCCTCTTGTGGACCTTTAATCACCCAGGTGGAGACTTGGGGGTCATCCTAGGCCCTTATTTTTTTCTCATTCTCCTATCTGGTCAGGCACATAGTCCTATTAATTCCACTGCCTCTACACCTGACCAATCTATCTCCCGGACAGACCTTCTATTCTCTATCTCACCTGGACAACTGCAGGACCCCTAACTTCCCTTTCTCTTGAGACTCTGGTTTCCACACTCCATCCATGCATCCATGCATCCATCCATCCACGTACCCACCCATGAACTTTCCTTCCCAATATGCTAGAATGGTTTCTTCATTGCCCCTGGAACATATCAGTTTACAGTGAAAAGAGCACAGCCTAGGAGTCTAAATAGCTGGCTCTACTCTTGGCTCCATGACTTGTGAGTTATGTGGCCTGAGAAGCCCCACCAGTCCTCCATTTCATCATCTGGTTGAGCACTCTCGTGTCCTGCACCACCAGGACCCGGTAACGGGTGTGAAGTTGCTAAGAAAACTCCAAAATGCTACACAAATATGTGGAATTAGTACATTTGCCTCCACCTCTCCACTCACACTGCCTAGGATGTCCCCCTTTCTTTCTTCCTGGCTCCAAGTACGCCCCACTCACCCCTCTGGGCATATTAAACTTCTTAACAACTCACTGTTTCAATCTTCCATGACCTGGATCCCGCTCTTTCTTTTGCTCTGAAGGCTCCTCCCCACCTACCCCATCTGTCTGGGTCAAATCAACTCATCTTTCAAGGTCATGGCCTCTGCCACGCCTTTCTTGATTGATTACCTTTAAGTAAAGCAACTATACATATAGTGAGTATGGATTCATTTCGGGGGATAACATTTGGTTAATTCTTGAGCTCCCAGAGACCCCAATGTCCTGCTCCTTGATGGAACTGCCAGGAGAACTCTGCCACTAATAAGTGGTTTGTCTCAGCTGTTGCTAAATTAGAGGGTCACAAATCAATACCACTCAAGGAAAGGTTGAACCTTTAGGCTTTTGAAATCTTCCCGACTAAAGCCCAATCTAGCAAGTGGCAACAGACCCATCGTGACTTTTGTTTTAAAATACATTTATCTATCAGGCTGCCACGTGGAAGATGAAATGAAATTGACAGGTGATGGCAAAAGTCTTCCATTTCATTGAATTCTGCACATCCAGACTAGTAGCATCTCAGGAGTCCTAGTAAAAAGATGGTCATTGCCCAGGGCCCATTAAGTGCCCCAGCACTAGGAGCACATGTGGCGCCAGGGGCAGTGGGGAGCATGCTATCCAACTGATGTATCTCATCGACTGGTGCATTCTTCAACCGCATTTTAACATTTGAACTGTTGGGCTAAATACCATTAACCTTCAGGTCTAACGTTAGCGTTGTTGTGCCAGCAGATGACATCTTGGTAGCTGATAAATGGCAGATGTCGAAGTTTAGAAAACGTTTGTGTGAGAAAAAAAGAATTGAGACAAATCCTGTCCACTAAATTTCCTTCTTTCTGCAAATTAGGAAATATAATTGTGAATTTTAATTTTAGGGGCTGGATCACTTGGATCAAAGAACAGTTTGAGAATCATGCTTCAATACCAATGACCAGAGCCTGAGGGGCAACCTAAGATCCTTGCACAGAACCTGCCCTTCCAGCATGTTCTAAAAAGCACTGTCTACTTTAACATGCATGCAAATCACCTGGGGGAACTTGCTAAGATGCGGGTCCTGGTTCAGTGAGTCTGAAGTGGGGCCTGAGATTCTAATGAGGTCCCAGGTGATGCTGATGTTAAAGAGTCTAGAAACATCTGATATTGTGGGGAATAGAAACTTAAGGTGGGGAATACAGGATAAAGAAACTGCAGAACAGAATTCCATCCTAGCAATGGAGGCCACTGCAAGATCATCAGATCTGGGATTTAAATGGTTCCTGTACATAGCTCCGGGGGAGATGGGCTTAGTGAGACATTGCTGTAGAAAAGAGATGAGGACCTCAACTGGGGCCGCTATAGTTGAAATGGAGAAGAAAGGATGGATGTGAAATGCCACTCAAATGGAATTCCCAAGCTCAGCAGCTTGGGTACAAAAGGCAAATGGAGGTGGGGAATTCGGCCTCTGACTTCTGCTCTGAATGATCCTGTTAAGGCTTCATGGGCTATTTGCAAGAGTTAGAGGCCAGCTCAGAAGTACACCATTGCCTCTGCTTTCTTGTCACTCAGGATGACTTTTCAGAGCAAGCAGCCACCTTCCTTCTCCAGGACTGGAAACACCTGTCACCCTCAGCCAATCCCTCGCACTAGGCCCCCAGTGCCAGCTGGGTGATGAACATGGCTTGGAAATCCGAAAGTGATCAAAATCTTCCCGAAGGCCAGAAAACAGAATACAGGGAAGCCACACAGTATGGGAAAAAACAAAAGTCCACAAAGACCCATTATCACTAACACAGCACCCTGGTCAGAGATGCACAGTCTGAATCTAATCATGAGAATACAAGTAGGAAAACCCAAGAAGGAAGGGCATCCACAAAGCATGGCCTGTGCTTCCCAAAGCATCGGGGTCAAGAAAGACAAGGCTGAACAATTGCTCGAGATTAAAAGGGCCCAATGCAATGTGTGTGCCTGCGATAGAACAGGAGTCATGAAGGGTCTTTATTGTTGTTCACTATAAAAGTCACTTTTAGGACAACAGGCAAAACATAAATAGGACTATATCAGATCATAGTGTTGCATCAATGTTAAGCTTCCACAGCTTAGCCATTGCACTACGGTTATGTAAGGAAAAGTCCTTGTTCTCAGGCACGTACGCTGAAGTATTTAAGGGTGAAGAGGGTCATGGTGTCTGCAAGTTACTCTCAAAGGGTTCTCGGAAAAAAATATGGTAATATTTATGGAGAAAGAGAGAGAGAAAGCAGATGTAGAAAAAGGTTAACAACTGGTGATCTAGAACACTGCATTATTTTTGCAACTTCGCTGTAGGTTTAAAAGGTTTTTAAATAAAAAGTTTAAAAGGTCACAAGAAATTGCTGGTTTGGAGAAAGCAAAATGTCAGAAGCAAGTCCAGGGCAGGAAAACTGGGCAGGCGCACCATCCAGTCTTGGGAGTTACTTGTAACAGAGAAGTTCCCGCCCCTCCATAGCGGTCAGGCTCTGGGCAGTCAGTGCCATGTGCCCGGAGATGGAGGGTGGGCGGTTCCCGAGTTCTCTTGGAAAATGCTACCATGTTTCTGCTACATCATGTAACTCCTAGAACTGGCTCCCTCTCCCAAAATGGTGGGCAGGTGCTACCTTGTAAGAGGTCTCCTTGGGCCCCATAATGACGCTCCATCATTCCAGGGAGCGGGTGCTACCAGCTTCCAACTGATCGGGTATCTCAAGAGTTAAAGATTTTAGCTACTGTCATAGTTGATAGGCTTAAGTGACTAATGCATGTGGAAAGCTGTTATTCCAGAAACTGGAATGCATGACCATGTGACTCCAGGGGGTGGACAGGCAATTCAACCTTGTGCCCCAGGGGGGTCTGCAAGCGCTGGAGAAGGTATCTGAGCCACTGTGTTCCAGGACTGTCAGTGACGAAGATAAAGAACAGTTGATCAACAGATAAAGAAGTACTAGGAAAACTGCTGCTGGGCTGTAACTCTTAACCTTCCCCACCCCCCCAAACTCCTTACCTACCCATTCTTCTCCTTATAAAAAGGTGGGCTTGAGATGAGATGTTAAGATGGTTTTTGAGGGTACATAACCTGCCACCTTCTCAGATCACTGGCATCTGAATAAAGCTCCCATAGACTCAACCCTTACCTCTACTTATTGCTCCTGGCAGTGCAGGCAGCACGAACAGCTTTACGGTTTCACAACCACTGCACATTTCTCCCTCAGAGCTCCACAGGGCAAGGAGGAAGCACCCCAGATTTCTGCCCTAATGGTGTTTCCCTGAACTCCAAGCGGGAAAGTGGGCCCGGCGGATCCTCTGCTGGAGGTAACGTACCCATTCTGCACATGGGCCGACCAAGGACTGGAGCTGGTTGCTAGGGTTTCTGCAGGGACCATTGTAAGGTCAAGCAACTGCCAAGTTTTCAGACAGACAATGGTTTGTTTCTATGCTTATCTGGATATTCCAGAACAATCTGATGGAGGGTTGCTAAACAAGAATTCTTTGCACCTTTCCTCCTTTTTTCTGTCTTTCTTTTTCTCTCCCTTTTTATTATTATTTAATGAAAAGGAAAAAAGAACTCTCCTGGCCCAGAGTCTAAAATCTCTTACTTGTGATGCTAATCTCTCGTCCATGGCTCCGAGCCAGTGCCGTTGGCTCCGTGCCTGTTTAATATCGTGGCTGCTGATAGCAGGTTGTGTCAGCGTTTCCATTATGAAGCTCAGCTTTAAAAATGTTCCTGAGATGGGCATACAGTCTTCCAGGCAACAAGTCCTCACTCCATGCCTGGTCGTACAGGTGTGGCCCAGGCGCTCCAGCCTGCACTTACAAACCTCTTCTCTCAAGGCTACTCAGCCTATACGGGGCTTCTTGGCCTATAAGGGGGCCCCTTTAGAGCTTTTAGGAAAAGCCAGTTTTCTCTACAAGGCTTCATTCTATAAACATCCCTTTGAAGGCATTTCAATTTGAGTTCGGGTAAAAAAGGATCACTTGTCTTAATAATTAAAGAAAGAGAGAGAGAGAGAGAGAGAGAGAGAGAGAGAAGAGAAATGACAGGGTTTGCCTCTTTACTCTCCTCATTTCTCTTAACCCGAGTTTTCTGTAGGACTTACATAAGACTTGCTTATATACTGAAGTCTTTTCAACCAAACTACTGACTAATTCCCCCCATTTATTACCTATTGTCCCTTGTTTCATGAACTCAGATACAGTTTAGGGCAGAATGCTTCCATTGCTGACACTTCCCACAGGTCCACTCTGGCCATAGGATCTGCTTCTGGGCAGCTGGGGTGGAGTGTGGAAAAAGCAAAGGATATGCAGTTATAAGACTGGGCCCTCCGTTTTTTCAGTTATTAATTGTGTGGCCTTGGGCAATGTATTGAAACACCTCTCAACAGCAGAGCATAATAATGTCCACCTTAAGATGTTATGAATATTAATTAAGATAAATATGGCACAATGCTCTCTTAACTGTAAGTGTTAGGTATTCTGCTTTGGTGCTGGTCCCTGGCAGGAGCTCCCTGAGTCTCTCCTGAATTCACCTGATTTCCTGGTGACCACAGGGGGCAGTTTTTGGCATGGCACTGGAAGAGCGTTCCCCCTGGTTCAAAGGGCTGTCTTCCTGCCCATTACTTATTCTTTTATTGTCATTATGACTCCCAGGCACAACCCACAACAAATACAAGGACTTACTGTGTTGCCTTTACTTGCCACTAACATAATTAAGGGGAACGACAGAAATTAGGAGCCACTGATGCAATTTCTTCTACCTAAAATCTTTGTTAAGAAAAGACTGTGCCCCGGCCATGTGGCTCAGTTGGTTAGAGCGTTGTCCTTATCCGTCAAGGATGTGGGTTTGATCCCTAGTCAGGGCCTGTACAAGAATCAACCAATAAATGCATAAATAAGTGGAACGACAAATTGATATTTCTCTCTCAAAGCAATAATGAAAAAGTAAAAACAAAAGGTAAAAAAAAAAAAAAGAGTGGGGGGTTTTTAGGATAAATATGCAAAACAGGGGGAAGTCACACTAAACCCTGGGAGGACTCTGGCGTCAGGGGCAAGGTCTGCCGCTCAGCTGGATGGTGGCCGCCAGTCAGCAGGCACCATGCCTCCAAGGTCTTGCACAGACTATGGAAAATCCATAAACAGTTCAGGACAAAGACTTTTGCAGAGCTGCCTCTCTCTCACGTGGTGAGATGTGCTGAGCCGTTTTGGCTGTGGATATTTTCAGATGTCCTTTGGCACTTGACCTTGGCCAAGGAAGGCACATGGGAACTGAAAGGTAGGAAAAAATATAAATTGTTCAGACATCGGACTCTAGGAATAGAGTTCTCGGTTCAACTTTGCTCCTGTTAAGGTTTATCTTTAGCCTCGTTTTATTTTTAAACCTATTTCCTCTGCCTTTGGGTCTCTGGGGCCAGTCTCTCTTTTCTATCGTGGTTGTTCTCCCCAGATCCCCTTTCTCTCCAAGTCTGATCATTTTCACCCCTTTGGCTCGTGCCACCCGCATCCTGCTTACCCTCCTCACCTCCTAAGCCCGGGGTATCTGACTTGAGCCAGACTCAAGATGACCCAGCTCTGTCCTTCCATCCATATGTGAACATGTATACAAACTGAAGACATGTTTGAAAAGCTATTTTCCATTTCAAGATCATTTGCTGCCCTACAAAACTTGGAAGGAGAAAAAAACTTGACATTGCTTCTATAACATGGGAAGGACTATTTCCCTTTGTTTGCTATGAAAATTTAAACCTTCAGCCAGGCTTAAAAATCTCAGGTATGGGATTCCACATGCAGGTTTATAATCCCACTTGGTCCCTTCTAGAACCAAATATGGCATATTAATTACATGAGAGCTATGGTCCGAGGCCAAACTCACCCAGAATCAAGGCCCTGGTCTGATGCTTGTTAGCTCTGACCTTGTGCACACCACTCGCTCTCGCTAAACCTCAGTTCTCAGCCGTAGAACAGGAATAATAATAGTTGTGAGGACTTGGTAAGATCATGGCTATAGATCGGTTAGCAGGATGCTGGACTCATGCTGGGGCCTGCTGGGTTACCTTCTACATACATTCTTTGCCTTCCTTTAGCTGAGGGGTATGAGAGCCTGCTTGCTCCACCTGTACTTTGCAAAAGGGCCATTAGATGGGGCCCTGCAGTTATTACCAAAGTCGGCACAGTAGTAAAACACCACAGCCCTCCTGGTTTGGCACATGCGTGATAAGCTGGGTCTCATGGGCATGAAGGAGAAGACATGTACTACTCTTTCAGAATATAAGGCTCAGCACTGAAGAAGCAGCACATTCAAAATCATTAATCAATCCCATTATATAATTGTAAAGACTCCTTGGGAGAACATTCCTAGAAGTTAATGGTCACTTGTAGAATGATTGGCACTTTTGGGTCCTTCCTTCTTCCAGAATCATGCTTTCTAGACACAAGGCCTCTAGACACATGGCTGGTGGGTGCTGTTTACAGACCACCAATGTGGAGAACCCTGGCCCCTCAACTCACTGAACAAGGTCCAAGAGGCTCACACTCAAGGGTCTGCTTTACCCCAACTCATATCCACATCTTTGTGGCCTCAGTTTCCACATGGATAATCTGTTCAATGCCATAGGCCTGAATCCTTTTCCGTGTCTCTTCTTCCAATGACCTTCACCTCTATTCTACTTTCTACCCACTTCTTCCCAAGCCCTACCCTGGTCTTGAATCTCCTGGAATTATTCCACCTCTTAAATCAGAAGCCTCTAGTTACCTTTTCTCCAATCTCAACCTCAGTTCTCTCATTCTCATTCCCAGGATGCCTTCCCCTTGACCTTGCTAAACTTTCCAATCCCCAAGAGCTGCAGCTCACTTCCTCAATTTTTCCATACCCTGCTGAACCCACCCGGAAACAAATCCTGAATCAATTCAATCATTTCTTCTGCTCCTACATGCAGGCTGCAAAGCACAGCTGGGAAAATGACACCATTACTCAGGCTGGTGGCACTAACTCATTCAAAATTACCCAAATCACCAGACTGCCAAACCTTTCAAATAATCCTTTTGTTCTTCTGGAAGTGGTTCCCCTATCCATTTCCCATATAGGTTATCTTCCACCAGCATCCTCCTCCTCCTCCAGCCCCTTTCCGGTCTCCTTCCTAGTCAGTGACTTTCTGCTCCTCCTCCTTCTCCCTCAGATATCTCCTTCCCTGCCCAGCCCTCTGCCCTTGCCTCCTATCTTGAGGTTCCTGAAGACCATTCACTCTGACTTCCGGGAGCAGGCTCTTTTCTACTTTCAAACTTTCACTCTCCTGCTGGCAACTTCTTCTCAGGTCTCACAGCCGAGTTAATTTTCAACAGCAAATTTACCAATTGCTAGGCCCATGTTTGTTTTTGTTTTTATTTGTTTTGTATCCCATGCTTTTCCCTGGGCTAACTTTTTAAATATATCCCTTCATTAACTTCTTGTGTCTATTGTTGTTAATTGGAAGTCCATAGTCAGGGTTATTATCGTCCCTTTGTATGTGATGTGTCTTTCCTCTGAAGCAGTTTTTAGGAGCATTAAAAAATTCTTTAATACTCTGCAGTTTCATTACAGTGAGACAGGGTATTGATTTATATCTACCTCCTTACTGTTAGAGTGATACTAGAGGGTGGCCAGCCTGCTGGGAGTGAATCCCACGACCTAGCTGTGTAAACTTGGGCAAGTAACATATATTTTCTCTTCCACAGTATATTCACATGTGCGTTCTCATTTAAAGGCTATTAGAGGATTAATGAGTTAACACACGGAAAGAACATACAATGGTGGAACATAAGTGCTAATGATTGTTAGACATTGTTATTATGCAAAGTATACTTTTGATATGAGTTTTCATGTCTCTCTTCAATTATAGAAAGTTCTCTGCTTTTATCATTTTAAATTGCTTTTCTGGTGTTCCTCTGTTGCATTTCCTGCTACAATGAGATAACCACACGGCAACACTCAACTCTCAATTATTAATAGTTATACATTTAGCTATTTATTTTTTAAAATCCTTCATATTTCTGTGCTGTGAAATGGGTAGTATTTCTCAATATTACCTTCCAATTCACTGCTTCTCTCTAGCTGTATCTGTGGTTTGTTTTATCTTGGGAGCCTGTCATTTCCACGCCTTGGTTCCCGCGCTTCTGATTGCTTCTTTTTCAAGTCCTCAGTTCTTGTTTGTTTTTTTTTTTGTTAGTTTTGGTTTCTTAATTTCTCATTCTTTAAAAATGGACACTATTTCCTAATTTTCCCTTTTGAGCAGCACAAACATACTATTTTAATTAGACCCCTCTATAAAATTGTTTCCTTTTTTATTCAATTCATGTTGATTATTGATTATACTGGCTGTCTTTCTTAATAATTGGTTTGTGGGATATATATTTTTGTTGGGTGGGAAGCTTTTTCCTTTCTTCTGTCTTTCCTCATCTTCACTCTCTCCCAATCCTGGCATCCATTTTTAGGTTTTACAGCTGCTTCTAAGAGCAAAACCAGTACTCGAAGCCACGGCTGAGGCAGCAGTCACGGGAGATTCTTTCAGCCTCCTTTCACCAATGGAGTCCGTCCGGCCTCCCTCTTCCAACAGAGGGCCGCGTTTCGGTCCCCTGTTGTGCGTGGAGCGCCTGTACTCCCGCAGCCACACTTGCTGCTGCTCGCTGGGCCACTCTGTGCACCCCCGTCCGCCCGAGTTTCTGTCCTGTTTCTGATCCACGAGTCTAGCTATATCATTTTGCTTTCTTCATTTTTAATTTTATCCAGCCTTGCTATGAGTTTGGAACAGAGGAGATGTATCAGAACATGAACTTGTTTTCTACTATGTCCTCCTTAGGCTTCTCCCCCCTCAACTCTGAGCCCTGTTCCGACTCCTTTCCTCCCCTTCCTTTCAGAGCCAAGCACCTCTGAATTCCTCTCTCGTACACTGCAAGCTGGGCTCTGGCCCCACCTCCTCACTCATTTTCATGTAGGCCACTGATGACTGTCTCATTGTTCAATCCCACAGGACCTTTAAATCCTAGGTTCCTGAACTATGCTGCTATTATCACTGGTGACATTTTCATCCCTGGCATTCTCTCTTTCCCGGGCCTTTGTGACTCCCCAGCATCCCGATGGATTCTCCTCCCATCTCTCAGGGCGCACCTCCTCATCCATCTTTACAAATGCTCTGCCATTTCCTTCCCCTTTAATGGTGCTATTCCCACAGGTCCCATCCTTACCCTTCTCTCTCTCTCTATCCTTCACATGTCCTTAGGCACTATCTTCCATTCTTGCAGCTTCAAACTACTCTTGCTGTATGACTTCCAAATCTCTCTCTCTAGGTCTCAGCTTAGATTTATAATATTCAGTTTTGTACTGGTTATTTTCACTAAATTTTCCATGAACACTTCAAACTCAACCAGACCAACATTGAACTCATCAGCCACTCCTAAACCACTCAAAAAAAAAAAAAATTCCTTGTCTTGGTGGCACTATCACCTACTATCACCTATCTATGACAAAAAACATGAATTATTCCAGACCTCTGAGCCGGTCGTTTCATTCCATCCCCATATCTAATTAGGCACAACGTACCTCCCTCTTTCTAATTAATCCTCTCCTCTCTATTTCTAGTTTGGGCTGCGTTTTGTCTCCTCTGATCTACTGCAAGTCTCCTGTGTCCTCAGAGAGGCTCTCCCTGCATCACAACCCTGTCCTTCTTCCCAGTCCCATCCCCTACCCTCTCTGCACTATAGCACCTACCACTTTATGCTACAATCGTAGAACTTGCTGGCCCAGGCTGACAATTCCTCACACCAAGTAGATGCTCACCAAATGTTTCTTGTACAATGGATTAACGCACTATTGAGATCATCCTTTCCTTTGAATGCAAAATAAAGGACTTCTCAGATTCTCACGGCAAAGTTAAGACAAACGGATTGAGGAAGATAATTGATACTTACTAAACATCTATTACCTGGAGAACAGGTGGCTTCTATCAGTTGTTGGTTCAGAACATTCATTATCATTTTAAAAATTGATTCGAGGGGATAAGGAAAATCAAGGGGAAGAATCTTTAAAACATAACAATTTACTACACCTCTGGGAAATAAAGAGCACCCAAGGGAACAGTCTCTAAACCAGAAGACTTTATATTCTTGTCAATTTAGAGTAATGGCTGGGAACAACACGAGTGACACGAGGTCTGCAGAAAACAGCTCGGCTCCTCCATCTCTCAAGGCTGGTGCACACTGCCCTGGAGACACTGTGGGACTCTTCAGGTAGGTACATTAGCCCAACTTTGCAGCAGGAGAAACCTGTTAAAATCCCAGAATGTTCAGCCCAATAAAACCACTCCTTGACTCTGTCCACTGTTATAGATAAGCACCTGTTGCCTGGGAGGGCACTGGCTTGGAGTAAGATAAAGCATACAGGGCTGGAAGCATCCTGCATGTCGGACATGCCTGTTTGTACAAGAGTGTGATGATAACTTTTACCCACTGTGCCTTCTGTTCCTCGGTACTCCATGGTGCTGGACTACAAAGTCGGTCCCAGAAGACAGTCTTCAGGGCAGCTACGGAACAAATCTGGCAAGAAACACAACTCTCAAGAATCTGTACCCACAGGGAGTGAATTAATTTTTTTATCCTTAATTGTATGAGAGAATATTTTTTTCCAGTAATAAGATTTTTTGAGTGGTGAGGACAAATCTTGGAGGAAGCAATACAGTTATAGGAACACTTGGCTAAAGCAGAATATGAAGTCATCCTGAGTAGCACATAATTACTTTTATGTTTTAAAAAAACAATACTGTTATCTATTCCAAACGGTTACAGAAAGCCTCAACAAAGGCATGGCGTGTGTGCCGCTGGTATATTTGATTCAATACCACCTATCTCAGGAGACACAGATGGTTTTAAGTGAATTTAGCGAGGTGCTGAAAACACGGCTTCACCCATAGATCAAAATTAAGTTACCAGAAAAATCAATCTTTCCAGTGTCCTTCATTGCTGAGAAACTTCCTTAATGCATTTCATGTTTCATTTCCATATTTCACTCTAGGTTTGATGTGCCAACTAAGGTGAGGCTAAGTTAAAAATAAACTCAAACTCAAGACAGATTTCTAATTTCCTCTGAACCTAGGTATGAGTGACAATAAAACATTTCAGGACCAAACAGTCAATTATTTGGTTTCCTTGAGTATACGCTCCATGATGGCATTTACCTGATGCTTTTCAACATGAATTTATTAATCTGTAATCTGATTGGCATAACTAAAGAAAATTAAAATTGCTTCATAGAATGGTCTGCATATTCCAAAGGCATTTTAGACTGTCTCTTTAAAGGACTGGGAACAAGATAAAATTTTCAGATGCAGCTCCGTGAGGTTTGTATTTAATAGGTTTATGTACCAAATGACTATAAAGTCTGACGGACTGTAAACAGGCCTTCAATAGGTATTAGCAGGGAAATATGACTTAACAGCTTAATATGGTTCAGATAGAATTGCTATTAGTCTCAGAAGTTCAAGTGCAGAATTTGGAGGGCAACAGCTGATATGCTGCTTGGTTAAAACCCAGAGGGTTCACACAAGTAGGGTAGACGGAATCAATGATTTCAGCACATCAAAAACCAAAACCAAAACCAAAAGAACTGCTCCGAAACCATGTCTATTGGAAATCATTAGCTTCTTTTCCGTAAGGTCAGTTCCTATCAATGCCTTGCCCCACTTATTTTAAAGACTAAAACACTGGCGGAGACTTTGTCCTTGGAAGTGTTCATCAGATAGATGGCATCCAGGGAATTTAGAGAGAAATCTCTCCTATAAAGAAGAAGACCCTAAACCTATGAGTAGAGAAGATTCCGCTGCTCCTTTTCAGAGCTCTGTCAGGTCACTGGCCTTAACAGGGAGCCAGTCAGTGCCCTGGGAAGGTTAACTACTAACCTTCCAGGCCGGAATGATAGACTAACTTATCAGTCAATGATTTTTCCATCGGAGAATCCAGCCAGTACAGTGTTCACACCATAGATGCAACCGTTATTCAGTGTTTCTGAGTTCACTGTTCAGACACCTGAGCATCCTGTCCTGCCACTTATAACTGTATGGCGCCATCAAGTTTAACTCACATTTCATTTTAGGGTTGTTAAAACATGAAAAAAACAGCCACCTTAAGCTTGATGAAATACGGAAACACCAGTAACAGCTAACATGTTGAACGCTGACTATGTGCACACTGAATCTCCACAACCACTCAGAGAACAGGAACTATGATTTCACCCATCTGCAGGCGTATAGAGAGAGGAGCACCATGCCTTAGCCAGCCGCTAGCAGCTGGCCCAGGAATCAAACCCAATGGCCTGAGTGTAGTGCGTGCAGCTTCCATCCCTTCACCATTCTGCCTATATCCTGTTGATTACTGTTAGGTGGCTGTCACCTGCTGGTGCCAAGTTGGGCCAATCAGAATCCCCTACAGGTGAGTGGGACCCAAGGAAAGACTGGTTCTGAAATCAGAACTCCCAACGCCCAAACAGAAGGCTACTAAGCAGAGGGGCCAGGGCTCTGCCAGTGGTCACTCCCTCCTCTACCTTGGAAAAGTGAATTCAAAGGCTCTCACAGATATGTGACGTCTCAACTTATGTCTGAGGACGCCCCATCCTGGATGGGGGAACAGGAGTACGAACTATAGACTTTAGAAATATGAGAACTTAGTATCTTCCCTCAAAAGAACTCCACAAATCAAGTTCTCTACTTGCAGATCTCCAGGGGTCTAACTCTGAAGCGGTTCCCACCAAGAACCAGTGAAGTTACAGAGAAGGAAAGAACCACTGTTTACGGAGTAGTTGACACGCGCCATCTCACTGCTTCACTAAACCAAGGCCCTCTGAAGCAGGCATCGGTTTCCCCTTTCCACAGCTGGGGAAGTTCAGAACAATGAAGTCCCGTTATCACCAGGCTGCACAGCCCTGCTTTGGACCCAGTTGGGTCAAGGCTGGTCAGTTCTCTGAATCTAGTACATTGTCCTGCTCAATGGCACTGGCCAGGTGCTAGCTTTTGGCAAATTCCTAAAGTGTCCTCACCCAAAATGTCCCAAATTGGCCACCACCTGTTGTGAGTAATTCATTCACGGAGGTACCAACAACTGGGCTCAACAAACATACACACAAAGCTCTAGGTAAGGAAACGGGAAAGTGGGCTTTGTATTTTTTTCAAGTGAACTGCACTGTTCTCCCACATGAATTAGGTCTCCTCTGAGGGTGGAAAAGCCAAACATTTGGGAAGCAATGCAAAGTAACAGGAACTGAGACTGTGTCACAGAAAATAGGAGACATTCAAATCTCCCGGAATGGTGTTACTAGATAAATATTTTTTTCCAAAACTCAAAAAAGATGAACAACATCCAGAAAGATACCAAGGATCATACAACAGCCACTCTCCACCACTGAAAACGAACACATTTATGTAAACATTTCTTGTCATATTTGATTCTCATTCTGCTCCCCTCCCCCATTTTAAAAAAAGAAAGCCTCCCATTTAACGTTAAAATCCCTTCCTCTTTTACTCCAGGCTGACAGCTATCATGAATATGCCGTGAACCTGGTTCATATGTTTATAAACTTTATATTTCTTACAATGTGTAAATGTATCCATAAATAACATATTCTTAGATGATTTTAATGGTTTCCCACAATTAGGTTTGTAAACTCCTTTTGCATTTTACTGTTTAACATGGAGTGAGGTAGGGATGTAATATCTTATTTTTCTGTATGAAATGTCAGTGGACCCAACATCATTTTCTGAGAAAATGACACAATGTCTTTAGCTCTACTGATTTGAGATGCTTCGGCTACTATGTGTCAAACTTCCATAGCCAGCTTAGGTCTATTTCTGTCTTTGTGCCAACATCGCCCTCTCCTAACATGGTTTTGTTATCTGGTATGATGACTCTCCCTCATTGTTCTTTGTCCAAAATTTGTCCTGGCTACTTTTGGACTTTCATTCTTCCATTTGAATTTTATAATCAATTTATGACGATTCTGTTGTGATTTTGATTGTAATTATATTCGATTTGGAGATTAATTTAGGGAAAAAACTTACTTCTTCATTGTATTTAGTCTTCCTGTCCATGAACATGGAGTATTTATCATTTACTCAGGTCTTTGCCCTTTATTAATTTGCTCTATAAAAGTCAGATTGTTCCTTGGTGCCTTAAAGTCGTATTGGTATTAACAATGGTACCGGGCCCCACACAGCTTTAGGTGAGTTGGAGAGACACTTAAACGAGCAGTTACTATCCAGCATGATAAGTGCTGTAAGTAGTTAGGGAGGCACAGACAGAGTTGTGTACAAACATTAGGGAGGTACGAGACTTGGAGGTCTCATCTGAATCTTCTCCATCTGCTTCTTCAAAACTTCAGGACACAACCCAGAGTATGAAATTACTCAGAGAGAACATAGGGTTTCTGCAATTAAAGAATTTTCTTTTCATAACCATCTTTTAGATGAACAGAGTCAACAATGATGCTGATAATAGTTACGATTAGGCTATTCTTAACCTGTTCAAATGAAATGAGGATATCACCCCAAAGAGAGAGAAGACCGAAAACCTAGGCTTCATGGATACAGAAAAAGAAAAACAAAAGACTCGCATCACTTTGAGTAAGTCGTCTGACATCTCTCTGCAACATGTGAAGAGTTCCTTAATTTTTATAAGTTTTTTTAAGAAAAAAAAATATATAAATAAACATTTTTGGCTGAACCATGTGAGAGTAAGTATGTTACTTCATTCCTGAATATGTGAGCGTGTATCCTCAGAACAGGGACATTCTCCTACGCCTTCACCATGTAATGATCGCAGGCAGGAAATTATGTTGACTCAACGCTACGTACCATAGTATCACCTGACATATGACCCACATTCAAATCCCCCCCACTGTCCCCACAATATTGTTTCTTGCTCCCTGCACTGTTTCCCCCCCAACCCTCTTAATCCAGAATCTAATCAAGGACTAGTTAGGCATCAGAGTTAGTTGTTGGATTACATTAGTCGCCTGTAGTCTGGGCAGTTCCCCAGGTTTTTGTTTTTGGTCTTGAATGACTTGCTCTTTTTTGAAGAGTTTCGGCTCATTGTTTTGTAGCACGTTCCTCAATTTGGATTTGTTTGATCGTTTCCCCCGTGCTGAATTCTGACTAAAGCCTTTGGCAAAGAAAATCCACGGGTGATGTTGTGTCAGTAGGTCACAGCGAAGGCGTGTTATGTCAGTGTGTCCTACTATGGGTGAGGCAAAATTGGCTTGCACGAGGGTGTCCACTAGGTTGCTCCGCTGTTTACAATTAACACATAAATCCGGGGTGATACCTGGAGGCTGGGTGAACTCCCGTTCCCCACACTATTTCACTCGATGGTGTTGGGACCCATGGACGACTCTCGCTTGAGTCAATCACGACTACAGTAGCTGTAAAACGGTTGCCCAGAACTTGATACCTGGCACTGCTCTTCTGGCTCTGCCCTCTGTTTCCTACCAGGATGCAGCCTAGTCCCTTGATCATGCTGCTTTTGACCAGTTTGGCTAACTCTCTTCCTAACGGTCAGCACAGGCAGGCCGTGTTTAGATTCCCCGCAGCACTGGTGAACCTGGTTTAGACAGAGAGCAAATTCTCCTTTAAGCTCTATGTACTAATTCTAATTGTTACTAGCAATAAGTTCTAGCTTCTCTGAATGCAGGGGTAACCTGCCCTGTGACGGCATCCAATGAGAAAGCGAGTCCTCAGGCTGGACAGGTGCTCATTTTGCCAAACATTTTTGTTTTTAACATCCAGCTCTCAGATCACAAACTGAACCAGCCACAGGAAAATCAACATCTCAAGGAATCAAACATGATCTCTTTTCCACTGTCCTCAAAATGACACTGCCAGACACAGAGAAGGCCACTGAGCTCCCACTTCATGGACCAAAGGGCAATAACCCTTTGAAACTGTGATGGGGGTGTCTTCTTGGGCAACCTTCTTTTCAGCACATCCTGATTTATAAGAGAAAATTGCAGATTTTGTAGGTGGCTGGTTATAATAATCTAAGGTTAAAAACCGAACCATAAAAGTTAAAGACATCAGAGATCTTGTCTAAAAATAAAGCAAATGCTTTTTTCTTTCTATAATCCTCAATTAGAAGCCTTTTAAGGAAAAGATAATCAGCATCAGACACCTAATAAATATGGATCCTACAGTTCTCCCTGGCACCTTTGCTTTACAAATTAACTTTTGAACATTTTGAAATGTATAAATGAATTATTTTATCCCACATCCATCCATGTTGCCTTCTTGGTGTTAAAAATAAAACCACTAATACTAATAAGAAACAAACTTCGTGATGGTGATTATAATAATAAATCCTCAATAAACACAGCTCTCCTTAGATGATAAATTCTCTCTTTGTCAGCTGCTAACTTCAGCGGAAGCTATTTGTGGTCAGCAGAACTTTCCTGGCCATTTCTCCAAGGCAACGCAAGGTAAGCCAAGGGAACGCACGGAAATGTTTACTTAATTCACACAAAGGAGGCACCTACTCAGGGGAAGTCATCAGATTTGTAAGGTCGATCTTTGTGGTCAACTAAATGAGATAGTCTAATTCCCTAAGATTAAGTACAACTCAGAGATGGAAAATGAGTCTTAATCAAGGAGAAGAGATAATAATTAGAAGCTGGACTTGAACCCTGGCTGGTGTGGCTCAGTGGATTGAGTGCCAGCCCGAGAACCAAAGGGTCACCGATTCGATTCCTAGTCAGGGCACAGGCCTGGGCTGTGGGTGAGGTCCCTAGAAGGGAGGCAACTGAGGGGCAACCACACATTGATGTTTCTCTCCCTCTCTCCCTCTCCCTTCCCCTCTGTCTAAAAATAAACAAATAAAAAATTTAAAAAAGTTAAAAAAGAAGCTAAACTCGAAAGCTGTGGGATGGTCCTTCTCAGGACCTGGGTGTGCTCTATCCTGGAGTATCCAGAACCTTCTTTTTTCTGTCACTCCTCTCCCTAGATAACCACTTATTTTCAACTCTGTATCATGACCTGTCCACCTCTCCTTAAATTCCAGATTCGTATATCCAACTACTCACCTGCCATTTCTACTAGGAAGTCTCACCAGTACCTCAAACTGACTGTGTCTCACAAGGAGCTCTTGTCCCCTCCGAACCTGGCCCCTCCACTGTTCCCTACTACGGCAACAGCACCACCACCCACCCAGGCTCCACAGACAAAGCTGGACATCCTGATGTCTTCCTTATTTTGCTCCCTTCTCATGCATCAGTCCCAACAGAAAGTCCGTTGCTGAAATAAATTTATATCCCTCCTCTCTTTAGGCACTGGCATCTCTCCAGCCAAGCATCACCGTCTCGGGTGCGGATTACTGCAATCACCTGCCGACGGGACTCGCTGCTTCCGTTCTTGCTGTCCTACCAACGATTCTCCATGGAATGGCCATAGCAAATGTCTAAAAACATCAATCACCCAATGCAACACGGTTTTCTAAACTGGATTCTGGAACAGAGAAACAGGTGAAATCTGAACAAAGTCTATAGCTTTGAAAAATATATGATGGTTATGTGACTGTTAACACTGGGGGAAGGAAGCTGTATAGGAAGGGCAAAGGGGGAGAACTCTCTGCACTATCTGTGCAACCTTAGTGTACATTTAAGACGACTGCAAATTAAAAAGTTTATTTAAAACCCTCCATAAATATCATTTCTCGTCTTTGTTTAAAGTCCTTTTGTAACTTCCTACTACACTGAAATTCACACACTCTTTGCCTTGTTCTCATAGGTTTTATGTGATCTGGCTTCTGTTACTTACAAAAAAAAAAAATCATTTCCTACCAGTCTGCTGTCACTCCTAATGCTCTGGCCCCTGGTTTTCTGACCAATTGGGAGGATTTGGGCCCATCCTATGTTCCTGGGATATGCCAGGCTGTGTCAGGGGCTGGTGCCTTTACCCTTCTTGTCCCTGTATTAGTTTGCTCAGGCTGTCATACCAAAGTACCCCTAAGTGGCTCAAACAACATAAATCTATTTTCTCACAGTTCTGGAGGCTGGAAGTCCCAGATCAAGGTGACGGCAGGTTTGGTTTCTTCTGAGACCTCTGTCCTTGGCCTGCTGATGGCCGCTTTTGCTGCGTCCTCACATGGTCTGGGTATGTGGTCTTTCCTTTGTGATTGCACATCCTCGGATTTGTGTGCCAAGTGTCCTGTCCTTGTAAGGACACCAGTCAGATTGTAAGGACACCCTAAAGGCCTCATTTTTAACTTAATCATCCCTTCAAAGGCCTTTCACTTCAACACATGAATCTGGGGTCACAGCTCAGCCCGTTACAGTTCCCTTGCCGAGGTACCCCTTCAGGTGGTTGCGTCCTTCGTATCCTCAGGTCACCCATGGACTTGTCACCTCTTCTGTGAGGCCACAAAGCTTCAGGCTGAGCTCCCCCTCCATCCTGTTTATTGCCTCCTGTGCATTCACCACAGCTGGAGTTTTTGTTTGTCTTTTCGCTTGTTACCTGCTTCCCTGCACTCCACGACCTGCGGAGGCCCCATCTGTCTCACTGCTGGGTCCTCAGTGCCTCTCAGGATGCCTGACACACGGTAGGCTCCCACGTTTTGCTGAATAAGAGATGATTTATTTACAGTGCAGACAAAAGTCGAGTCTCATTAGGAAATCACGAACATGGTTAATCCCAAACTATGGCCCTACCTGAAGCAATACCTCTTATAGGTCAGCACTTTGGAGACTATGGAGTGTTTCCAGGTAAATTAACCTGTATGAATCCTCCACTCTGTGATGCCAATAATCCTCCACATTATTTACTCTACTTTCTTGATAAGGAAACCAAGACTCCATTGCTTCAGGTCATACTGCGGGGGCTTCAACACTGATCTTTCTGTTGCACAAAGAACAACCCCGTGTTCTTTCATCCCAACACAGATAAACTAGATACTCGATTCTAGATACTACTTCTTTTAGGTCAAGGAGAGCTCTGTGCAGGACAGGGCTTCTTGCTTCCAGGAACTAAACTGGACACATCCTTTCCAGCCAATCAGAGGAGGTTCCCTTGCTGAAGAATAATGGCTAATGAGAATACATAGGATGCCCTCAAGCCCTCTGATTGTGTGTGGCGGTGGCGGTGGTTATAAATACGCTTTTTGTAAACTTGTTTCCAGGGGTATGAAGAAGTAGAGAAATTCAGAGAATCCAATTTCCTAAGTTTCACAACTGGTTTTAAATAGCATTTAATATTTCTTTTAAATCTATATTCTCAGCCTTCATGCCCCTCAGATTCACCTGGGGGAACTTGACAAATCCCAATGCCGGCACCCCAACCCAGACCAATGAAATCAGAATCCCAAGGGGTAGGATGCTGGCGTCGCTTAAATACCATCAGTCACCACTGAGAACTATTTGTCTAGACCTATTTGTCAAATGGAATGGGGATCTATCCTACAAATGGCACATCCTCCCTTCTCCCCTCCAAAGAGAACACACTGTGTGTAACTGGACAGTGGACTCCAGAACTGCAAATAGTGCTCCCAATCCGCAAATTCAGCGTTCCTAGACGGATAATGTTCTGTACTTCACGTGTGTTGGCTGCTGTAGACCAGCCTGCCCCCAGGACAGATTAAATCCCAGGGGAGTGGAACCCAGGCATGAGTCATTGTGAAAACTGAGTCATTGTGAAAACCGTGCAAGTGAGTCCAACAGGCAGCAAGGTTGAGAACCACTGCGAGGGTGAGAACCACTGCGTTAAATGGTACCTGCTTTGTTTGGAAGAGGAAGTGAAGGCAAGGCCTCCCCCATCCGCCCCAGTGAATGACAGTAACCTGGCAGCAGCTACACATGAGCGCTAAACTCCAACTCTCCCAGATCTGGATTTATGGCCTTAGACAAACAACAGAACCCTAGCTTCTCATGGTGCTGTCCTCCCCACTACAAATTAAGGCTTAAATAATTCTCGTCAGTATGTACATAAAATAAATGGATCTGAATTTAAGACAACTTCCCCAGGGTCCTGGTTAATGTATTCACAATTTACAGGTTCTCACAATCATAAATAGACTAATTTTAACACAGAGGAGAAGATATTTAAACCTACCCATCTCAATGGGAATTTTTTTAGTACATATTGGATCATGTAAAAAAATTACTTACATGGTAATTGATAATAGGATAACAACAATGTACCCTCTTCAATCACTAATCAATATGATTATCACTAACGTCTTTCAATTTAATTTTTGCTTCTTATCGTCATCAAGTTCATTAAACTTTTGGCAGGTGGGACAGGAAACAGTGCAGACACTGGTCTGGAGGATGGTAGCTGACAAGACCCAGGAAATGCAAAGAAATCAAGTGAGTTTGCTAAATAATTGGGCAAAGCAGTGAGACAAGAGAAATACCCACTACTGCACTGCCTTTTTTTAGAGACTCTGCCTCCCACCAAAAACTCCATTCTCATCCACAGACAGAGCACGTGCCAGCACTCGCCACCCACTTCAGGCCCTAGTTTTGAACCCCTGGACAAAGCTGTCTTTTAATAATTAAAGGAAGCATTACATTACATAAAAATATATTATCATGGTCTGATTAACAAATGTGAATGAAGCCAACGAGGTCTTCCTTTTCTGCCTCCCTGGGACCAACAGCCTTGGACCAGCTGTGTGATCCACAGCTGCTGCTGAATATGTGAACGAGAGAAAGGTGGATTGCCAAAGAAGTCTAATCAAGCCGGGGTTGACCCATCTGGTCCAGTGGCCTCAGAAGCAAGACCTAGGGATCTCTGGAGCACAGCCAGGCACAGGTTGAAATGGGAACTCGGGCAAAAGCACACCTAGGACCTCTTCAGTGTGACAAGATGGTAGGACGTGGACTTGGGCAAGCTGGGTGCCATGACAGAGAGATAAGGAGCTGGCCCGGGGGCAGCCTCCAAAATCAGCGAGTTGGGGAGGAGAGGACACAGAGTACAACAGCTGGCGCTTCTCCCAGTGGACGCACACTGTGTTGCCCACGGCCTAGTGCTTCTCCTGCAGGCCAGCCTATGACTCTGTGGGGGGTGACCTGGTATTGCAAATTCCTAGGAGAGCAGTAACAAAGCTAAATTCCTAGGAGAGTGGTGAAAAGACCGAGAAGGGGTACAAGCTAAGAAATGATAATTATGTGAATTTTTTTGCCATTTGAACTGAGCGGAGTACAACCCAGAAGATCATGCTGTTTCTAGCAACCTGTAGGGATCATGGTGAGGCCACAGGACCCCCTCACACCTCCACAAAGGGAGCAGTTTTTAACTACCCACGAGGACAGAGTGTTAGAGAGAAAGAGAAAGCAAGGGAATTTGTTTGGCAAGACTAAAAGATGTTAAAAAAAATTATCACTGTGCCAGGCAAAGCAATGCAGACATGTCTGATCCGTACCACCCTTTGTCTGATGGTCATTACGATGGTCAAGCCCACTTCATATCCAGCGACTGGCGGTTACTCAAAGGAGTGTAAGTATGCAATGCCATTAAAAATCGCACTGGGAAGGACCCTTCACGACATGTTCAACATAGCATAGTATATGGTTCAATTTAGGAGAGCTGATTAAAAAATAAGTTTATCAATAACCTGAAACATGAACCTAAACGCTAATAGCAGCCATCTCTAAATTATGGAATTAGTGCTGTTTGTTTTCCCCCATGCCTTTTTTGGGGGGTGAAGGGGAGATTTTTCAAGTTTTAATAACCATGTCTTAACTTTCCAATCAGAAAAAAAGCCATTATTTTATAAGGGTTCGAGTTAAACACTGTGTAACGCTATTTTAGACAGTAAGGCTTTGATGAAATTGGCCACCAAAGCACTTCTGATTTCAGGCTGCTGACAAGGAAATGGTCCTGAACTTTTCCCTGGAGGTCACTAACCACCAGGGGATGCTAACCACTGGGGATCCTGAACTACTGGGGGAAGAGTACCCCTGCCAGCTACATTGTTCTTTCCTCTGGAAAGTTCCAGGAACACTGGAGAAGGCATTCAGCTGGGACAGCTGGTAGAAAGATTGATGAATGTCAAATCTTGAGATCTGGTGAGCGTCCTTTGGATTTGAGTCTAACCAGGGGTCAATAAACAGGTTCATTTTCTGTAAAGGGCAAGAGGATGAATATTTTGGGTTCTGTGGACCACATGAGCTTTGTTGCAAATGCCAAACTCTGCTGATGCAGCATGAAAGTAGGGGAGATTATACATAAGGGTGAGTGTGGTTGGGTTGCAATAAAACTGTATTTACAGAAAAAGTAGTTGGCTGACTCCTGATAAACTCTAGGTTTCCTAACTTAGTTCTCGAAGCTGAAGTGACTAGGTACAGGCCAAATCAGCCCCTGTAAACAGATGGGTCATTACTGAATGCAGCTCCACGAGCTCTTGCCATTTTGAGGATCGACCAGTGGTGACTATTCACACCAAAGGAAGGGAATCCCATTACCAAGCTTATGCTTTTTAAAAAATTTTTATTTATTTCTTTTTTAGAGAAGAAGGGAAAAAGAGAGAGAGAAACATCAGTGTGTGATTGCCTCTCATGCACCCCTTACTGGGGACCTGGCCTGCAACCCAGGAACGTGCCCTGACTGGGAATTGAACCTGCTACCCTTTGCTTCGCAGGCTGGCGCTCTATCCACTGAGTCACACCAGCCGGGGCTCAAGCTTATGTTTTTAAGTCATTTAAGATGTAGGTTCTCCCCCCAACTAAACTATGAGTTCCTGAAATTTGACAAATGAGTCTGTATTAAAATGCCATTGGTACAATTCATAGAGTGAAGTATAAATAGAAAGTGTTTGATACCGGCTTGCTGAACACCGAATGAAAGAATGAATGAATGAAGGAGTGTCCTCTCTCACCAAGCTCATGTAAAATGTAGTTCTTGGGTGACACCCCTTGGGAACCACACAAGCTCTGTCCAGGCTGACTCCACCATGAATGGGACAATCTGTGTCCTGCTGAAATTTTCTGGAAGGTTATCGAGACCTTCCAGAAAAAATTGCTCCTGCCCCAGGTAGGAACTTTCTAGAAGATGCTTCTAGAACATGTCAACACAAAGAGCCACAGAGTAGGTCTGGCCAAAGCTGTTCCTTCTGGCAGGTTTCTCAGGTCTTCTTAATGACTGCTTTCATGGGAAAGAAGGCCTTCCAGGTGACGATGTGGATGAGTCCTTAGATCTTGCCGCATGGCATTTAGGATGCACAACCTCCTGCATCCTTTTTTGCCTTCCCGTGGCTTAGTGAAGGCACCAAAGGGGTCGCCTTGTTAGGAAGCTCTCTCTTGCTCACTTTGACACAGTCACAATCTTCATCATTCTCCACAAATGCAAAACACATATGTGAGGTAGAAATTAATGGTGGCGGCCTTGCGGCTGCGAGATCCAGGCTCTTCCCTCAGTGTGCTCTGATGGAACCCACAGCACGGCCTCGGGGTGAAGCTCTTGATGGGTCAAAACACCAGCTCCCAAGGAGGAGGGCATCACTGCTCTGACAGAAAGCAGCTAGGGTAAAAGCCAGGCCAGGAGACAGATTTTAGGCAATACGAATAACGTACCTGGCTGAAATTTAGGAAGAGTCAGAGTGCCCCACGAGGGGAATATCTTGCAGGAGGAGTACGCTGATCTGAAGGTGGGATACGTGTGTACCTGTGTACGTATGTGCACAGAGGCACAGTCCAGGAAACGGATACAGAATGGACACATGTATCTGACTATTCATTTTTGTAAGTAAACATTAATAGTCATTGAGAAGATGTGTGCTTAATCCAAAGATCAGAAACCAAATCTGGGAGTTCCAAGGCCCCCACCATCCTCTCAACACCTGGTTAAAATTACTGAGGTCACAGAAATTTCTGCACATAAAAATGAGAACAAAAGCTGGACAACAAAGTATTCCAGAAAGAAATCCTGTGGCTCTGGCCCTCAGATCCAAAGGTCCGAACCTGTCTGAGGTCCCAGGCACAGATCTTGCTGCTGGCCCTGGACACACGACGGCTTGAAAAGCACTGCGGCTCTCAGAGCCCACGACGCAAAAGCACAGCATGGAATGGGGTGGGGGGGGCTACTCACGCTGTCGTTGCTTCCTTTGTTGTCCTCATACTTGGTTTCTATATGAATGGAGAATTTCGGCAGAAAGGAACACTATGGAAAAAAGAGTAAGGTTTCATTAGCATACCACTTTTTCCCTCTTCACAGCTTCAACATAGCCATGACCATTTGACCAGGAGCACCGTTTGCAAGCGGAAATGCTAAGATATTAGGTCAATATCCGAATTGAGACAAGAGCCGCCTTGGGCAATGTGAACACAATTTTATCTGTGTCAGGCCAGAGAGAATAACCAAGCAATGGAAGGCAAGTCACTGAAGAGGACATTTCTAAAAGGATTATGTTCTGAGTCCTGCAGACTGGAAAAAAGAAAACTCCTGAATCAGAGGCAATGCCAGCTCTGGGTGCTTTCCTCTGGGGGGCAGCTACCACTGCTGGAACCTGGGGCCCCGGCCTTACCCTTTTACAAATATTCACATAAAGCTAGGCAGGTGGTATGGTAGAACCTTAAGGTCATATTGTACGTTACTGAAGTCAGACACACCTGGCTTTTAGTTTTGGGTCTATCACACGATAGCTATGTGACTTTGGACAAGCTGTTTAACTTTTGTGAACCTCAGCAGTATTAAAACAGGGACACTAATTATTACCTGTACTGACACCGTGAGGCTTACATAAAATCATGTGCGTAGAGCACGTGGTGCTGGGCATAGAGTCAGCATTCACTGGGAGGCCACAGCCGAGCTTGACATAAAAGCACCCTCTCTTCTTGCTGGCACAGGGGAGAGAAACCCAAATGCACGTCGCCCTAGTTTCCTGGTCCCATTGAGTTACATTCTATGGATTCAGTGGATTTTAAGTGTTAAGGTAGCTTCAAAAGCAGATTTTGATGAATGTTGATGTAACGTCCCTGCTGCTAGCACCAAGGTGAGCATTAACTTCCCTGGCCAGCAGAAAGGGGGTTGAAGACTATTGGGTAACAGGACCCAGGCAACTCCACTGGGAGCTGCAGGTGCTGGAGAAATGCGAGTTGGGCTGATATACGCTCAGTCCCAAGAGCACGTATTCTATGCCAGGTACTGTCCTAAGTGCCTGCAGATTCTCATTCATTTATTCCTTGTAACCATGCCATGAACTAGGTACTGTTATTATTACCCTGCTCTAAAGATAAGGAAACGGAGGCACAGAGAGGTCAAGATAATGGCTCACAATCACATAGCCCATAAATGGTAGAGTCAGGATTGAAAGTCCGGTGGCCGGGTCCCAGTGTCTGTCCCCACTGGTTCTCGAAGTGGGGTCTCTGCGCCTTGAGCAGCAGCGGTATGGAACTTGTTAGAAGTGCAAATTCTTGGGCCTGGCCCCAGACCCACTGAATGAGAAACTCTGGGGGTGGGGCTCAGGCATCTGTGATTGACTAGCCCTTCAGGGACTGCTGATGCTCACTCCAGTGGGAAAACCACCTTGCTGCTGCATGCATAGGAAGTGAACCGAGAGAATGCATTATCTAAAATCCTGAAGTCCACAGTGCTCACCCTCACCATGTGCTGGTGATTTCCTTTCAGCCCAGCTGAGGCCACCAGGAATCTGTACCATATGGCAGGGGCCTTGGACACACCATTGAAAATTCTCATATCACACGCCTGTGTGATTCCGCATTCAACTGTCTTAATCCGAGTGAAGCAAGTAAGCTGAACCGTGACTAAGGAGACATGGGGACAGTCAATCCCAGTAATTGCCTTGATGGAGAATGTGGCCCTGTGGTTATTCATCGACACTTTCTTTGCTGTCTCCTCTCCAACCTCTCATTCCATAACTGTTGCCCTCACGCCCAGTCCCGGGGAGTTCCAAAGCGGGGCTGCTCCTTGTGAATCGAGACCCTGGAGGACCCAGATGGCTTGGAGGCCCCCAGCAGAGCTCTCCATTGACTTGCAAACTAGGGCAGATGCCCAAGACCCTTTTAAAAACAACAAGCCTTCAGGTAAACAGATTTTGTCCTTTTTAACCCATAATTTATATGAGTCAACCCAACGTGAGTATGGTACCAGCTGGTGAGAGAACACAGCTGCCCAGTGTGGGGAACTGGGTGTGGGTGCATCAGAGTGGAACCCCGCAAAGAGTTTTTATTGGTTGAACCACTAAACCACTTACCTAAGGTCAAAAAATTAACCTTAGCATTTGGGTATTGAACCCAAATATGAGATGCAAAACTCTTATGCAAATTAGCAGGTGTTATTTTTGAGTCCAGGACTTCAGTTATTTTCCTATCAGAATGGCAACGCTGCCTGAGGCTGTGAGTGCACCTGGCGGGCAGGGCAGTGGAGGACCCTGATCAGACGGGCCCACTCCAGGCTGGTCAGCAGTTTTCTCCTAAGACCGTGGTTTGCAACTGATGATTCCCTTGGGGGCTGTGAGGGCTGTTTCTCGGAGCCCCGGAGTGTACACGTGTCTCACGTTAGAAGTCAGATGTGTCTACGGCTCAGGGCGCTTTCAGAGCTGTCACTATAATCTTTCCAGGGGGATGTCCATGTTCAAATGGACATGGATGCCTTTGTCCAAAACAAAGGAGATAAACTTCTGCTTCCCTGTGTAGGCAGCACCTTGAAAAATCCGGCCCACTGGCTCTGACTGGATAGCCCAGTTAGTCAGAGCATCGTCCCGATATGCCAAGGTTGCAGGTTCAATCCCCGGTTGGGCACATACATGAAGTAACCAATGAATACAAACAACAGATTGATGTTTCTCTCTCTCTCTCTCAAGGAAAAAAAATATTCGGGCCCACTAATGCTCGTGGAGATTGGTTATCTCACCTCTGAGTTTCTTCTAAAGCCTTTCTCTTCCTAAGACTCCATGCTTGTTTCACTCTTCCTCCCTCACAGCTGAGAGTTCTGATTCACAGTTTAATGAAGACCTGGACCATGTAATAGAAACACCTACAACTTCCCTCTCCTGCATTTCAGATCTTCTGCTTATTCTTTATGCTACTTCTTATTCTTTGTGAATCAGAGAAAGACATGGCCTTCTTTACCCCAACGGAAACCAATATAATGAGAAGAACTGAGATATAGGAGGCAGCAGACCTGGGCTCAATCTGAGATGTGCTGACTTGGGCAAATGGCTTTACCATTCTGAGCCTCGGTTTCCCCATTTATAGAAAGGGGACAATCCTTCACTACTCTGTAGTAGTGTTGAGAAGTTCAATGAAACATTTAGCTAAACCCTAGCACAGTGCCGGCACATAATGGGTGCACATAGTAAAAAGTATTTGTCTCTTCTCTGGAAACTTATTTCATTATTTGCATCTTGCTTCCTTCCTGCCTAAAAATGAAAGTCTTACATTCTCAAAACAAAACAAAACAAAACAAAACAAAGGAAAAAAATAGGCCTCAAGTTCCCTCGGTTACGTTTCTTTCTGTATCTGCAATCAATCCATGTCTCTGTCTTCCTAATCGAACTCTATTAAGAGTAGTCGATGCTTGCTGCCTCTACGTTCACCTCCCACCTCTCTCAGCCAGAGCAAACCAGAATAAAAATGAATGATTATCAAAGGGTTTTCAAACCAGCATTGCTTTTCCATCCTGTACGCCCTGCACAGCTCTCTACGCTGTTCGATGTCACAGAGCAACTCCTCTTTCCTGAAGCAGGTGCTTCTCAGCTTTCTCTTCCCTCCTCCACCCCTTCAAAGGAGGCGGTCCCTCAGCTTCTGCCCTGCACCCTATTCTCTTGCTCCAAATTCTGTCCCCTGGTGATCTTATCTGCTGAGTTTTCCATGACTAACTTTTTTCCACCCAGCCACCCTTCATGACCACTTTTTTTTGGATGACCCCCCAATTGATATCTCTGACCCAATCTGCTCTTATCACAAGTTGACCTGCCCACAGGCCACCCCCAACAAGGTAACACCAAACTTGAAAGGTCTATACTGAACTTGAATGTTCTATTGCACTGTCTGAGTTTCCTAGGGCTGTTATAGCAAGATTACCATGAACTTGGTGGCTTAAAACAACACAAACTTATCCTCTCACAGTTCTGGAAACTGTAAGTCTGAAATCAAGGTGTTGGCAATGTTGTGCTCCCCAGAAGGCGCTGGAGCCGCCTCTTGCAGTTTTGGTGGTCCCAGTGTTCCTTGGTTTACGGCTGCAAAACTCTAATTGTCTTCTGTCTCTACTCCACCTTCTTCTTTCTCTGTTTCTGTGCCTTCTTTTCTTAGAGTCACCAGTTATTGGATTTGGGCCCAACCTAAGTCTAGTGTGATTTCGTCTCACACCTCACGGTCCTTAACTAATCACATCTGCAAAGATCCTATTGCCACATAAGGTCACATTCGGAGGTGCTGTGGGCATGAATTTTGAGGGGATAACACTCCCACTACACTCACCCATCACGTCCAAAAAACCGCCAAGTCCTCCTGGCTCAGCTTCCCTCCTTACAGGGAAGACATGGAGTCTTCCACAGCTGACCCTACTGCTCTCTGAGGCTCTGCCCTGTATTTATCCCATGGGCCAGTCACAGAAGACTATTTCCCATTCCCTGGAACACTTGGGGCTACATACTTGGGGTTTCGGGGGGTTTTTTGGTCCACAGTTCTCTCAGCCTGAAATTTCCTTCCTAAATCTTACTGCAGACCACCTCAAATACCACTTCAGAATGATTGTCCCCCGTGTGCGGGCAACGTTGTCTGTACCTTTGTCACAGTGTTCATCTCTTTTCCCATTATCACAATCGTCCCTGTGTCTGGCTGAACAAACGGACGATGAGCTCAGATACTACTGCAGCAGAGAGAGATCCCTCCCCGACATGCTGCTGCCATCAGGAATAGAGTAAGTCACGGTCACCCCAGTCATTCAGACATCAAAGCATCTCCTTTAGTTTCAGATTGCTCAAATCTGCTATCCGTGACTTCAGGGCTTCGCTCCAGCTAGGAATATAGCCTCTAACCCGTCATTCTCAGATATCCAGGGGGAGAAAGGAGCACCCCACCTTACAACCCTGCACTTTATCACAATACGCATTATTCCCTAAAGATTTGGACACATTTCTATGGGTAGGGGGGTTGCTGTTGTGCTGAGGGAACTGTCAGGAGTGTGGGGGAGGAAAAAAGTTGGGAACCCTGACATAACCGAACTGGGACACAGTGAGAGAAGAGAGACGTCAGGAGTATCGCCTGTTGGCTGAAACTGGATGGCGTCTAAGGGACTCAGAAGACCTGTGCTTTCTAAGCATGTTGAGTGCTGAAAGTCCCATCTGGCCCACAACAACAGGAAAGCAAGACCAAAACACTCATGGCAGAAGGAATTCCCAGATGGGCCCCCGATTCCCAGTCTACACATCCTGTACAATCCCTCCCAGTCAACGTGGACAAGACCTGTGACTACGGGATAGTAGCTCATTAGATTAGATTACCTGAGTGATCTGATTATGTTGTATCATATAAGACTTGTTTTCAGAAGAAGCAGAGATTCCTTTGCTGGCTTTAAAGAAGTAAGTGGCCATGTTTCGAGAGGGCCACGTGGACAGACGCTGAGGTGGGGCTCCAGGAGCTGCCAGTGACTCACAGAGGCCAGTCAACTAGAAAACTGGACTTCTTTCCCACAGCACAAGGAACTGGGCCCTGCCGACAACCAGCGTGCTTGGAAGAGGGCCCTGAACCTCAGATGAGCCAGGAGCCACGGCTGACACCTTGCTTTCAGCCTGGTGAAATTCTGAGCCAAAGATCCACCTCACCTGGGCCCCACTGGAAATGTCAGATGATAAATTTGTGATGTATGAAGTCACTAAATTTGTGAGAAGTTTGTTACACAGCAATAGAAAATTAATGTAATACCCAACCTCCAGAATCCAACCACTGCTTCCTTTCCAAATCTTCCATCTGGCTCATCTGAGTGAAGTATTACTCACTCTGAGATTGGAACATATTGAGGGAAATGAGGAATTTGCATTCTTTTTTAACTTAGGAGTTCCACCTTTGATGTCATCTGCTTTACCGATGGCCACTGTTTACTCCCAGGGATAACATTTACTAGTAACCGATAGCACTAAGCTTGCGTTAGCTGCTGCCCGGGTGCAGCGGCACACGGCCAACCGACAGGGAGGATGCATGGTGGTTCAGTAGAAAAAGGTTTTGGAGCGAAATAGACTTTAGTTCACATTCCAGCTTCCTTTCTCACAAACTGTGACATGGGGCAAATTCTTAAGCTGCCCAAGCTTCAATTTTCTCATCTGTAAAAGGGAGACAACACCAACCTCAGAGCTGTGGGGTGAGGATTAAATGATATAATGAACGGCCAAGACCAGGCAGTGTCTGGTGGAACAGTCACTGCAGAAATGTTGGCTCATCCCACTGTACCCCTTTCCCAGGAAATCCCACAGGCTACCCGGGGAGAAAACAGGATTGTGGGGGTGGGGGCTGGCCTGCTCTCTAGGTGTGAGGATGAACGGGGAGGTTGGGGCTTCTGGGGCGGTGATAAAGGAGGATGCCTGATTGGTCCTTCCTGCGACAGGAATGGTGGCCAAGACACAGAGCCTGCTGGGCTCCTTCAGCCTTGGTCTGAGACTTCTGACCTGTTTTGTTGCTGAGGACGTCATTATACTTTCTGGGGCCATCCCCTCACTGCCCTCCTTTTCCTGAAGGTTTGGCAGCTCCTTTTTGTGCATGGCAGCTCTCTCCCCGCACTACTTCTCAGCTTTCCCAGACTCCCTGCCAACTCCATGCAGGAAAACAAGAATACTACCGGGATCTCCGTGTACTTTCTTTTTTCCTAGATCTAAAGTCTTTATGCTGGCTGGCTCACGGAGCCTCATTACACAAACAGACTCAAAGGAATTAAGAAATAGCACCAAAAAAAACCAACAGATTTTGGGAGCCGCAGAGTCCCACAAGATGACCCAACTCATAGGCCCAGGGTTGGGGCGGGGACTCCAGAAGAGCGTGGTGGATGGAGCAGGGGAGAGGCTGTGAGGGGCCCTCATCCCCTGCAGCCTGGGGACATAGTGAGTCATTTCAGCACCTCCCTAGTGCTCCTGCCTCCCCTGGGCCCACATTGGATTTGAAATCTTTTTTCTCATGAAAAACCTTTCTTTCTCTCTCTCTCTTGACTAGAAGAGCAGCTTGGCCAGAAGAATCACAACAAACGTTCACTTTATTATATCCAGGATTTGTTTTGCCCTCAACCCCCTAAAATACTAATGATGTCATGGAGCAATTAGGGAAATAAGGCAAAAGTACTCTTGTGATCTCCCCTTTGATTTTCTTGCTTAGATCCCCCCAACCCGGAAGAATCTTGCTAGTAGTGCTGCCACCTGCTCCCTGCCATGACCAGCTTCCTTAGTTGCCGGGATCTGTGTTTCTTTAATGTGCTGTCCATACCCAGGGGCATCCACTGGCATGATCCTCTTCCTATAAAGTGACCATCAAGTACCTGCACAATCAGCACAGAAAAGCAATGGTCCTTTGTTGAACATGTGAATGCTTGTACTTGTATCTTTTGGAAGACATGAGAGAATCTGCAGTCAGAAAGTAGGCCAGGAAGGATGAGCCAAGGACCTGCAAGAAGAATCACTTCCAGACATGAGCACGCTCAGGTTCAGTGTTGCGAAATGAAAGCATCTTATGCAGAGTACAGGGCAGAGCTGAATTTTCAATTCACTACAGACATGCTTCCAAAACATGAAAGAGCTATTTTTAGTCCAGTGATTGATTAGGGTTGCCATGGCAATAAGAAACACTGAGAACCAAACTAAATGCAGCAAGTCTTAAAGAGAAAGGGGCAAACAGACCGGGAATTTCAGTCAGTTTCTGGGTGGTGCTGGAGGCCCTGGTGGCCAGCCCACACCTGCAGAGGGAGAGTGGGCCATGGGAGCCGAGTCTGAGGCTCTCTAAGTGTTCTGCACCTCAGAAGCACACAGTGGCACAACTTCTGGAAGGACGCGCCATTCATTTTGAAGACCATCATTAATGCCACGCTACACTCCCACAGCACACAGTGCATGGGGAAACTAACCTGGTAAGCTAACAGGAGTCAAGCCTGCCCTACAGCAGCTAACACAGTAAAACAAAATCATGCATTCTCTAACAGTGTATTTCTAAAACTTACTTAATGATGCCTCATTTGGGGGGCTTGTTGAAAACAGACTCCAGGCCCCTCTCCTGCTGATTTGCTGAGGGTTCCGGGTTCCCCACATACTGCCCAGGTGTTTCTTAACCCCGGGAAGTTTTAGAATAGCTCTGGGTTGAAATGGTGCAAGGCAAACACTGTCGGCATTCTCCGTGTCCAGTGTGGGCCGGACAGACATGACCCAACACTGAGGTAACAATGATGACCGTGTTGATACTGTGCTTACCATCATCAGGCACTGTTCGAAGTATTTTTTTTTAATCTTCACCCTGAGGACATGCTTACTGACTTTAGAGGAAGAGGAAGAGAGGGAGCAAGAAAGAGAGTCGAAACACTGATGTGAGAAACATCGATGCCATCCCAAAGTAATTCTATTATCACAAGATGTTCCAAATATTCTCTTAACTTCGGTCCACTTTCATGTAAGGAAGATCCTATTATAAAGAGCACTGATAAGTACATAGAAAGGTGTAAATCCAGAAGTTCGGGAATCACTACTTCGTTCATGGAATTTTAGCAGAGGGCTGGACCTGAGAGGTGAGACAGTTCAGTAGTTCAAGCTACTTTTAAGGGACATCAGAGTCTATTCTCCAAACAGAATGTTATGCAGGGACATGGTGTCATGCAGTGAGGCATGGACAAGGAACCTCCGGGACCAAGAAAAGGAAAGTCTAAAAACCAAGACTGAGCCCAATAACTCAATGCCTTACTCCTGGTCACCAGTCGCAATCCTTCTATGTCTGAGAGCAAACTTCACGTGGAGGCCTGGCATGAAGAAAGTTAAATGGAAGAGTTGGGAAGCTGGCTTGGGGTAGGTGATGTATCTATATGCTTTTAAAAGGCCATTTCCTTTTAGCTTTCATCTGAACTCAATCCATTCCTCCCTGGCCATCTTGTTCTGGCTCCAGACAACACGTGTTCCCGGTTATCAATGAACATTAAGCTCTCTATAGACTTGACCTTTTCTCTAATGGAATTCCCCTGAAGACATCGATTCTCTGGTATTATATTCTTTCTTATCATATTAAAGATAGTCTAAGGCCATACAGGGAATTTCAGCTTGAGAGGGGATCATTAATAAAACTGGATTTGCAAATGTTCCACATCTCACCAACAAGTGACTTACATCCAGAACGCTCTATGGGGCTAGTGAGGTCGGCCTGGGGTTTAGGATTTATTATTGTCCACGAACCCAAGGCTGTGCTGTTTCTAAAATAGGACACTGTGGGTGGTGGGTCCATATATACAGAGACAGCTGGTAGACACCTAGATATTAAAACATCTTTCAATTTTCTTTATTCTTCACCAGGAAATGTTTATCCTTCCATTTTGAAAGAAAATTCGCCCCATAACTGGAAGGTAATATACATAAGCTTCTCTTTTGTGCATGGAAGACCTTTTACCCATACCAGTTTCAGGAAGGTGTCTGTCTGGCTGCCCCCATATACTCAGAAGCTTGGTCACCCTACATGGAAAGATGCAAAGGAAATAAAAGGAGCTATGTGGGCTTCCCTTGCTGTTCTGGGTTCCAAGGGCCACACGTGACTTTACACACAGATAATGTGGGTGGTAATAGTGACAATAGTGGGTGGTAGTTGGAATAAAATGGTAAAGAACAGTTCCAGAAAAGTGAGAAAAAGAACCCAAGTGGAGATTTTTAAAAAAGGTGTAAGAATTTGAAAGCAAAGAAGATGGGAATTACAAGTAAATCCTAGAGAGATGAGGATGAACCAGAGAATGACTTCCCAGATATAGGCTGCACAGGAAGAAAAATGTATCCCAGGGCAGCAGGATCTGAAAGAGAAGTGGGGGAGGATGAGAGGAAGGCAAAGCATGCAAACAAAGCAGGAAAACAGCTGCTTGTACTGCAGCCCACAGCGAGGAAATGAATGGCAGGCTCTCCTCCGCTTCTCATCAGCTGGCGCCCTACACGGAGGCTTCTGTGCATTCATTAGTTCATTCATTGATGGAGCCTCTTCCTGTCCACTAGCATGCTGAGTAACAGCGACTCATGGAGAAGCAAGGCCAGGAGGGAGTGGGAGCAAAGACATGAATGAAAGTATGTTTTCTCAATGGGGACATGGTTTGCTACATACGCTTCTATGAAAATCAGGCAGGGAAACTAAATTCAGGCTCATAATCTAGGGCTGGAGACCTGTCAAGGCAGAAATAAGCAGAAGATGCTGGTGAATACTGATAGCTACATACAATAGAGGCGGGGCAAGAATTTAAAGAGACAGGCAGACCACATCAAATGAAAAAGAAGTGCATGAAAATAACAGAGATGGGAATGATTGGGGGACTTCCCAAATATAGGCTGGCATATGGCCAGGTAGGAAACCTTCATATTCAGCTAAAAACTGTAAGAATCTTCCTCTTAACCAACTGGGCTAAGTCCTCACTTAAATATACACTACCATGTAGTTCAGAGGACCCCAGTGATTAGAAAGGTCAAAAGAGCTGGGACAAGTTTGCATTGACTTAATTCAATCACTAAAACTGACTATATTAGTAGAACCATAGATATGTGCTTTTTGTTTTGTTTTTACAGAAATCTGCCCACAAAACTGCCCCAGTTGTATTATTCTGACCTCACCAACTGGAACTGAATGCACTCCATAGGCATTAATACGTTGTAGAAGAGAGATCCAAGTTTCAGAACCGCAAGCGCAAAAGAGAAAACAAAGGAGAATTCCCTAGTGAAATGTTCTATCGAAAATTCCTTTAAACAAGTATTTTTTCTGATGATTGCCCTCTATAAAGTCATTCTGCGTGATGTTTAAAAAAAATACAAACAATTTAAAAATGCTACGTTAGAATAGAGAAACACATTTCATCTTCTGTTCTCTCCCCCACTCCAAGTGGCTGAATTAATTTTCTCTGAAGTACAAAGAAGAGTCGGGAACAGCGAGAGCAAATGCAAACGGGGTAAGCCAGACACACAACACTGAGTGGGTGCTCCAAGGTTCCTGCTTCACCGGGTACTGATCAGCTAAGCTGGCGGGATGTGGAGACAAGTTCCTGTCCTGTACAAGGACCAGGGCAGGCAACCGGTTCACCCGTACAACCAGTTCACTTTCTAAATTGAAGTAAATCAGAATGCAGGAGCTCATGGTCATTCCAATACACTGGGGTCTTTGCTTTGTGGTCTAACAGAATCAGCTAAACTTAAAAAGGAACTTATAGGTTCTGTGTTGTGTGATTCTTCAAAAAAAATTTTTCATTGCTGTTAGGAGTTCTTCAAAAAACTGGTATTTGAGTAATAGTGATCTTTAGGCAACGTATTAACCCACTGAAATTTAAGAGAAAACAATAGCATTAACTAAACAGAATTAATCCACTGGCCTTTTTACTGAGCACATCGTGGCTCTGACCCTGGGAGAAACTTCTGGCACTCCCCGAAGTTTTAGAAGACTGGATTTAAGAAATCCAAGGTCACGGGGCCAAATACCGTATTTTGCCGTGTATGATGTGCTCCCGTGTATAATGTGCTCCCACGTTTTTAGCCCAAACTTTCAGGAAGAAGATCTTTTGTTTTAGTTTTTTAATTTAATTATTTATTTACTTATATTTAGAAACAAAACCTATTATCATATTCCAGGGTATTATTTTGCATATGAATATCATTATTGCTTTCTAGAGTTATACTTTCAGTGCATAAGTATAAATAAGAGAATTAAAAACATTTATATAGATACGGAATTAGTACTACCCATGTATAATGCACATCCTTACTTTTCACTCAAAAATTTGGGCAAAAAGGTGTGTATCATCCATGCCAAATATGGTAAGTGTTCCATATTACAGCTCCCTTTTGTGGGTTCACAACGCACAGTAGAGCGGTAAAGGCTCTGAGAAGCCTTGCAAGCCAAAATGTGTTTAACAGTGTAACCCAGTGTTTCCCTCACTTAATGGGCCACACACCACCTTTATGATTATTATAAATGGTTCTAGAAAGTTCCCATCTAAATTCTCTTGAACCCTGAAGATTTCTGAACTTGACCATTCTGGTTCCATTTAGGAGCCACAGTCCACGGCTCCTCTGACTTCAACTCCCTTCTCTGGGAAGGTCCTCTTCTGGCCAAATGGCTGCCTTGCTCATCAGTGCCTCCAACTGGAGGACTTTCTTTGGCCTTGGTCCCTAACTCATCTCAGCTCATATGTCCCCATTTCTAAGAAGGAATACTTTGCTTCGCCCCACAAAATTATGTGCTGCACTGGGTATTGAGAGTGAATTGTGACGTGGAGACGAATGTTATCTTCTACTCATCTAACCCCTATCGCAACCCCTGGTTTCATGGTCCCAAAGAAGAAACACACAGGGACCTTTGTTCTCTTAGCTCACATAGTGGTTGAGTAGTTGAGATGGCCAGATTGACCTCTAATTTCCTTCCAGACCAGACTAATCCTGGAGTTCTGGTATAATAATCTATCTTCCCTGGACTTGTTCCTGTTTCCTAGCTTTGTAATTTCCTAGTTTTGTAATAACCCTTGGCAGGGACTCAGTGGAAGGCGGAGGACGGGGGAGCTTAAGCAGGAAGAGAGGGCTTGAGAGGAATGGTCACCAGCACCCCTCAGCTCTCTCAATTATCAGAGAAACTGATGAGGCCAAGACTGCAGGTGAAATCCTACCCAGGCCAGTTAGCTGCTTTCAGAATAATGCCTCAATCGACTGCCACCCCTGGGAAGATAACCCGAGTTCATCCTGGGTGGCTGATGTCCCATTCCCAGCTGTGAACAGCCTTGATTCCTCCAGGTTCAACTAAACCAATAGTGAACGGCTCAATACTGTTTGAAGTTCTCATTCAAGGGTCATTTTCTTCTTCCTGGTCTGTTACAATTTACTTTTTGTACCTCTTTCAACTAAATAATTAAAATGTTGGGCAACACTGGGCAGCCCGCGACCACCTCTGCTCCGGGGAACAGACAGCTAGCTGTTCTAACAGAATGGTGCTTCCCATTTGTCATCGCCTCTTCTGCAGAGTCTTATCAAAAGACGTTTTGGGGGAGTGGGATGGTCAGAACAGCAAAATATATATAGCAACTGTACATTCTAGGTCACTCCTATCGACTTACTATAGCTTAGGCTGTCAGATTCTTACAAATGGGAAGAAAATCCTTTTTTCCTCCTTTCATTATTACTGAGGCTGAATTGATGCTGCTGAGCTTTGTTCATACTCCAGTGCTTCCTTTTTTAGCCCTATACAAACAAAATCAGCGACTTTGGAAGGCAGCCAGCCTCCCCGGGCACCTTCCTGTGTGACTTAAACTTCAGAAGGACCTTCAGGTTCTGAAGAACTGGTCAGATGGTCTGTCCTCTGGAAAACTGGCATTGGGTTGCTCTTTGTTTATGGTATAATTAAGATTTTTCCCATAACCAAGCTAAAGATACTTTTTCCATTTCCTGGTCAAATAGAATTTCCACATAATCCTAAACACACACAGTCACGGTGATGAAAAAGCTTTTACGTCTTTATAACTGTGATAATGTTGAAGCCCTAAATGATCCTAAATAAAAAGGTCCCTTGGCTGGATTTTGTCACAGATGAGAGCAGCATGAGGTCTCAGTAATAGGCTGGACAGTCAGATACAAGACCGAGGGGACCCTAGGAACAAGCATTGCTCTGGACTAATGCTATGAAAAGAGACAACTATCTGGCTTTCAGGAGGGAGGGATGGGCTTGGGGGTGGAATTGGGAGTTTGGCATCGGGGAAGTTTTGCTCTGGGGCACAGTCAGGAAATATGAAGCTTGGAATGACATCGAGCAGAGATATCCAGGATTACAGAATCAGGGGATAAACAGCCCAGTGAAAAAGCACTTAAAATTGGAAAAAAGATGAAGACAATTGAAAGCATGTGTCATAAATCCCAGGAGCAGACCCTTGTGGTCAGAGAGAAGAGTGGGCTCTTCCGTCTAGTCTGTTGCAGTGGGCTGAGGGCATGAGAACACAGCCGAGTCCAAGTGGACGGGAAGGACTGCACCTGCAGCCAGAGAGAGAAAAGCCCAGATTCCCCTACTCACTAGGAGACAGAAAGAAAAGCTGTCCTATATTTGGGATGGAAAATAAAAGTGGATTAGACAGGAACAATGTTGCTTCCCTATGGAGAAAGAAATCCAACCTTGACCTGACATTCAAAGCCTTACTGACCTGGCCTCCGTGTATCTAGGCAGCCAGGATCTGGGTTGTATCACTTAGCCCTTGGGAATGGAGTGAGCATGCTAAGTAAGAACTGTGTGCCTGCTCCCAAGTTCATGTTGAGGCCCTAACCCCCACTGTGATGGTATTTGGAGATGGGCCTATGGGAGGTGATTAGGTTTAGATGAGATCATGAGGGCGGGGCCCTCATAATGGGATTAGTGCCCTTATAAGAAGAGACCAGAAAGCTTGCTTTTCCCCCACTCTCTGCAGAGTGAGGACAAAGCAAGAAGGCAGACCAGGAAGAGGGCCCTCAGCAAAAGCCAAATCAGCCAATACCTTGATCTGGGACTTCCAGCCTCCAGAACTGTGAGAAATACATGTCTCTTGTTTAAGCCACCCAGTTTGTGGTATTTAGTTATGCACCCCGAGCAGACTAAGACCCAGTAGGTGTCTGTAGGTGGGAATTCTACCATTCCAAAAGTCCAGCTCGAATCCCACCTTCTCCAAGAAATCTCATATTTCTCCGAGGCAGAACTTCTCTCTCTTTCACAGCCCTCTTATTTGCACTTCCACCCTTAGTACAGGCTTTCCCTGAAACACTGACAGTTATGTAGTCATCTGCTCTCATTTTGTTTTCTCCAGCTCTGTCCCCCTTCAATCCATTTCACTTCCTGAGCCAATCCTAACTGAGGCAAGAAGCACTTAAGTGGTTCTGACCGGTCATTTCATTGGCCTTAGTGTTAACCTGGCACGTCAACTGCAGGGCAGTGTTCAGAGTCACACGATTCTCTCGCATCCTGTTTCCTGGCCTACCAGTGTGCCCTGCTCTTACAACCTGATTTTGGTACTTTGCTCTCTGAGACCAGTTCTGCCCCACCACCATGCCTACCCCCATGGGACTGCCAGATAAAATACGAGATGAACATCTTTTAGTGTAAGTATATTCCATATAGTGTTTGGGATGTACTTATAGTAAAAACTAGTTTTTACTTGCTAAAGCCAGCAACTTTATCATCCCAGCATTGCATGATCACCTCGTCTGACGTAGGTACGATGGCTGTGTCCTGTCCCTGAAGCTGAAGACCCCAATCTAGAGGCCAGGACACTTCCTTTCACATTGCAGTCGCCTGTCTGGCTAAGGCTCCAGTGCCATTCCACCCTTTGGTGTGAGCCTCTGCTGTCAGCCCCTCTCAGAGTTCATTCAGCTCAGTGAGCAGGTCTGGTGCCAGCCTGTCCCCTGGGCTGAGGGATAGCCTGTCCTATCTTGCCTTCAGAAAATCCCATGACCTGCTGATGACTCTTGGGTTTTGACTGGAATGTCACCAGACTGTTATACCCAGATTGCAACTTGCCCCAAAGGCAGGGGTTATTGCTCAGTGATGCCTTATGGCACAGTGCTTTACACACTGTTTGTGCTTAATAAGTGATTGTTAACCTAAACCTGAAAGCCAGTATGATGGGTTGAATTGCACCCCCCCTTATATGTTGAATTCCTGACCTCAGTTCTTTCGAAAGTGATCTGATTTGGAATCAGGGTCACTACAGAAGCAGTTAGTTAAGATGAGGTCATGCTGGAGTAGGGTGGGTCCTTAATCCAATATGACTGGTGCCCTTACCAGGAGAGAGACACAGCAAGGAGGGTGCTCTGTGAAAATATAGATACAAGGGAGGTCCTGGCCCAGCAGCTCAGTTGGTTAGAGTGTCATCCCTACATGCCAAAGCTGAGGGTTGGTCCCCGGTCAGGGCACACAGAGGAAGCAACCAATGAATGCATGAATAAGTGGAACAACAAATCAGTCTCTCTCCCCCCACCCCCAAATCAATCAATAAAAATATATTTTTAGATATGCAAAGAAGAGACATGTGAAGACAGAAGCAGTGTTTGGAGTTCTACTGCCACAAGACAAGGAATGCCTGGGGCCATCAGAAGCTAGAAAGAGACAAGGAAGGATTCTTTGGATTCTTTTGGGTCAAGTCAAGGTGACCTAATTCTAAGGATTACCAGGCAAATAACTGCCTTTGCGTAGTTACAGGGGTGAGAGTGGTCTGCTTACATTCCAAACAAAAAGTCCGTGCACAGGATTTTGGAGAAGCTCAAAGTGGGATAACATGAGATATCAATAAAATCAAATGATAACCCAGACAATTAGTACCGTCCAGTGTAATAACTAGAGCCCAGTCTGTGCTGACGGCCACCAAGACACTTGCCTATAGAAGCTCCATTCTATGGAACTTCTAATGGGGGCAGCCTCTAACATTGCGTGATGAATAATAAAACGACAACATGTACTCTTCAAGTCAACCTTTTGAGAGAAGTTAGTACAGTTTCTGCACTTACAGATGAGGAAACGGAGGCTTGGAGGGAAGTAATGTGCACAACTGTTAAAGGGGGCAAGGTTCAAAAGACCCCCAAGTGTTCCCCTCGAAGACCGTGCGATTGCTAGGAGCAAGGAAACTGGGAGTAGCGTTGGTGCGGAGCATTTTATCGCCTGTTATGCACAGATGTGCTAACGGCGTTCTATAGCCATCAGGGGTTGACAGACTGTAGCCTTGGGGCCAAATCTGGCCTGCTGCCTGGGCAAACATGATCATGCCAATATCCTCATGTGTCGTCTATGGCCGCCTTCACAGTGACAGAGGCTGTCTGGGCCACAACGCAGAAAACATTTGCCAGATAATCCTTTACAGAAAGTCTTCTGACCCCTGTGTTACATCACCGCATCCTGCTACTAACAGCGGCATGAAAGAGGGGTTATCCCCATTTAGAGATAGAAGAACCTTAGGTGCAGAGAAGTTAAGCTGCTTGTTCCACAGCAGCGGTTCCCTGACTTCCAAAATGTGTACTTCGCACAGAATGGCCCTTTTTTGAAGTTATGGGCATTGGGCAGGAGAGAATGCTATATATATTCCTATAATTTCATTAAAAAAAAGACACTTTAATGTCCAAGAATGAGGGATGCAATTTATTCCTCGTAATGGAAGCTTGACGTGGAATAAATTATTTTATGAAAAACTTTGAATATTATTTCTATTTTTTTATTTTGCAAAGGACAGAGAAGAACATGGTCACAGACCGGTATGAAATGAAGAACTAGCTGTTCGGAGTCACTCACGTGAGAATTTGCGCCAGTGAGTGGCAGAGCCAGGGGATACTCAGGCCCATCAACTCCAGGTAGTGCTACTTCTGTGTCTGTTTGGACTGTCTCTCCTTGGCTTGTGCATTCCTTCCTTCCTTCAATCCCATTGCTGTTCACTCAGCCAAGAATTCACAAGTTCACTGAGAATGAATTCATTCATTCAGTAACTACTTACTGAGCACCTGCTACGTACAGGGCATGCTGCTCATGCCAAGGGCACGGTGAATCCTTTCTCTCCATTCTCTCCCACCATCTCTCCTTCCTTGGCTGCTGTGATTGAGACTGAAAATGTGACTCCATCGCAGCTCCGTTAACCCTTTTCTTGTTCTGACAGTGTGAACTGTTGGCCGCTGGGGAAATGATCCAATGAACATACCACAACACAATATATAACAGGGTCCTCTTTTTTTTTTAGAAGTAATGACTCTAGAGGGTCTTAGGACAAGAAGAAAGTAAGTAATGTCATCAAGCCACTGAGACTGTCCAATCTAGAGCTCCGAGTACAATGGTTTGAACGTGTGTCTTTCCGGTTTCAAGACTCTCCTGTGAGGGATGAGGCCACAGCCCATCTTCCACTGGCAACTACCGCCGTCTCGTTCATTCCACATCTCTAGAAACTGTTCTTCCGTGACAGTGACCTACCACAAGTAGATCAGTCAAGCCATTTAAAAATACAAGCAAAGTTAATTACATAAAGTAACTACCAAGGCATTTTAAGTTAACATTCATATTCTGGAACAAATGAGAACTTTCAAGTTATTGCATCATATATAACTATGTAATAGCCAACATTTAAATATTTCTGACTCTGAACTATTCCTCTGTATTTTTATCACAGTGATAAGATGAGAAGTACAAGAGAAGTTTCAATTATTCCATTGATCGTATGCTGAATATTTAAAAATGATTAAATAAAACTTACTGTGTATTCTGGTCCCAGAAGTTCATTTGGACAAGAGGGAAAAGAAAAAAAGAGACAAAAATGGTGATTTAGACTATGCTTACATACAAAACCATAGAGCTAATATATGCTAGTGCATTATAATTATTACAGATGTGGTAAAGAAACCTTCTAAAAATTAAACTTTCATAAATACTGAATGTTTCCATGTTTGTTCTTGAAACTCTTTCATACGATACTTTGGTGGTTGGTCAGATAAGGAATGTAAGACAAGGTTCAATTAGCCTATGAGTTTGTGGCTAATTAAAAACCAAAACACTGGCATTATAAAAGCAGAATTAAAGATTAATAATTCTAGCAGAGTATTTCATTAACCACACAGGACATCTTTTAAGTGGAAAAGCAGCTTTTGTAACCAGTAAGAAGAGGCTGTGATAAAGACATTCAAGCGGGATTTTGAATTTTCATGTGTTTGAGGGCAAGAACCAAGCCTTCTATACTTTTTGGCCACAATTTCTAGTTCAGTGTCAGCATAGAGGTTAACATTCCATTATTACAAGTGAGAGGAAAAGTGATTTGAAAGATTTCCATACTATCCAATTGCAAAGCATGTAGTTTGAGACAGAGGGACCCAACAGAATCTCCTATATAATTTATAGTCAAGGTGCTTTTGGGGGTGTGGGTGAGGGGGGCTGTAAAACAAACAAGTCAAAATAAACAACTTGTTTATAAAAAAAAAACACATATCCCCAAATTACTTGAGGAATCAGAAAACAATAAGGATAACAAAACCTCTAGAAATGTCAGTAAAAGAGCTTCCCTTTCCTTCTCCAAAATCATTTTTAAAAGAAAGGAAATGGTCTAGCTTAACCCGCCCCTGACTCCCGGCTAAGAAGAGTGTTGACCAGAGAGGATGTTAGGAGTCTCCCACAAGTCTCTGCGGGGATAATGAACCTGCAACCAGTGACATCTGACTCCTGTTACGTCTTATCGCGACACGTAACATACTGGCACAAAGGACTTACCTGTAATTGTGTAGGGATAATAGTTCCAAGCCTTCTCCGTAACATAAAATATTTTGGGAACAACAGCTCTGGCCCAGCTAGGCAGTTTGCTAAGAGGAAAGAAAGAAAAAAAGAATCAGCGTCTGTTCAGAGCCTCGCTGTGCTACCACATCTTCCTGGATGAACTGACTGCCAGCGAGACCTCGGGGCTCTGAGGCAGCTCTTCTCTCTGCAGCCATCTCTGCCCTGAACCTCTGGTCTTTAAAATAGTCCATCGATTTCTGTGCATATTGATGTGCTCATCAAATGTGTGAAGGCAGGAGGTTCCAGACTGGTGTGGGGACCTCATAGGATTATCCCCTGAGCTCTGATTTACCAGGACATGACAATTCAGTGGCTGGGAGGTGCTATGTTTAAAGGGTTTGGCCAGCCTGGCCTTTGTCTACTAGGAGTGGTATGGCAGACGTAGTAGGAAGGGATGTTTAAACCGAATATGGGGTGGGGGGAGGAAAACGCTAGAGCTTTGCTTAACAATGAGCCATGTTCTGCAAGTGGACTGAAGCAACAGAGAGTAGCAACTTTAGAGATACGAGGAAAAACTCCTCGATGACTGTAGTCGGTTGACTTGGGTCTCCCCACAGAGATGCACCCACATCATAACCTGCCAATTCAACCTTAACTGAAAATAGGGTTTTTGTAGATGTAATTGTTAAGGATCTCAAGATGAACTTTCCCCAGATTTGAGATGGCCACGTGAAGACGGAGGCCCAGACCGAGTGGAGTGATGCAGCTCCGAGGGCTGCCAGTCACCAGAGGTTAGGGGTGGGGCACAGGTCAGACCGTCCCTCAGAGCCCCAGAAGGAACCAGCCCCGCCCACGCCTCGGTTGCAGACTCCTGGCCTCCAGAACCACGAGAGGATAAATTGTGTTGTTCTCAAGCTACCCAGGTTTTAGCAATTTGTTGCTGCAGCCCTAGAAAACAAATACAATGACAGAGCCATTACGCCTCTGGAACAAGGACCAGGCCTGCATTTGCAGAAAACAAATTCTTAAAACAAAGAAAACCCAAAGGCACAGGTCCCAAGACCTTTTGTAAACCAAGGGCTAATTAAGTTTTGTTTGTTTCCCTTCAGAGGCAAACTCCACAGCATAGGACAGGCCCAGAGAACTCCTTAAATATTCTATTTAAACATATAGTATTATATATTCCTTAAATATGTCTGCATGATTTTATTCCCCCCACCCCCACCCCAGCAGTACACCCGGGGTTCTCCGTCTTTCCAGACGCTACCATTTCATTTCTTTCCTGTTCTGGTGCCTACAGCTACGTGTCTGGGACACTGGTGTCTGGCAGTACGGCAGACCCAGCGAGATGACGCACACGCCAGCTCCTGAGGGCTGCGTGTTGGCAATAAAGAGCACCACGACGCAGTTTTGAATTCCAAGCTGATATAACCAGGAGAGGCGGGGAGCATCACGCTTCTAGAACCCCAGGTCCCCAATCCCTCTTAGACATGGAATTTAATGACACCCAGTGCCAGTAAAATACTTGTTTCTTGTGTATCTCCTCAAATTGTTTCTCTTGTTTCTGACAGTTTCCAGGACCTGCTCTCTAAAAGACAAATAATGTGTTTGCAATGGCTGGCCGGACAGGCCTAACCCAGAGAGCTCTGGGCCATTTATCAGGGTTAAAACAAATGGGAGCATGAAAGCTCCCCTGAGCCAGGTGAGTGTGGATGAAGACCACTGCTTCAGGTGGGCCGTGGGGAGAAAGCCGGAGCAGTTTTAGAATTCACATAACAGTTCTTTGTGCCCTAACACAGAATGTCTCCCTCCTGTAAAGTCATCTCTGCGGTAACTGCTCATTTACCTCACATTCACACTGCTCCAAAGGAAGGAAGGCTGCTTCCTGACGGGCGTGTTTATAGCTTCTGCCTATGATTTATTCTTTCAGTCCCCGAAGTGGGGGCGCAACTGGTGCTGACGTCTCGGGTGGGAAGGTCACAGTGAGCCCTCTTGCGGGAAATGATCTTAAGCAAAACTTCCCCTGGGTTCCCTCCCTCCTTCTGCCTCCAACCCCAGAGCAAAATGTCAATGTAGTGCAGGAAGAAGTGGGTTCTACTCACAGGCAAGTGGTTTTCTTGTGCTTTTAATGGACTGAAACAGGACTGCAGAATGTCCCCAAAGTAGCCTAGGCATTGTTTAGCTTAGACAAAGTGCCTATGACTCTCTGCAAGCATCAAGGCCCGCTGTGCACGGTCGTCCTCAGCGGGGAGGGGTTCCATCTACATGGCAGCCCTCCCCAGATTCATTAGGTGCTCAGGCATGGCACTCTGAGGCCCAAGCTGCCCTCTCTCCATAATTCATTTAAAAGCCTCCCAGAAGCACATTCCTATGCAACCATCACCTTCTAAAGGAAGATGGAAAACACTGGCAGTGTTTCACTCACACCGAGACTTCTCCTATTTGTAAACGGTCAGGACTCTAGAGTCTAGAACCTTCGTTTTGGCTGTTTCATTCACCAGCTCCTGTAGGACCCACAGCATTATAATCAGTTACCTTGTCCAATGCAGCGCCCTGAGAAACACCATCATTTTGCCAAGCTGGCTGGTATGATTTTAGGTGACTCTCAATTAGTCTGGGAAGGAGGCCCTCCTGGTACAAGTCGTTTACCAGGTCAGGTGCAGGGGGCATTTGCAGCCAGTTCTATGACGTATCATTTTAAGTATCGGTAAGCCTCCTAACAGACCCTCTCTTGGACTCCACTTACCCAGAGCACATCATCACACACACTGTCTTTGGGAAAGGGAAATTTCTTTTTCCCTGCAGTAATGATTTATTGGGGCTGCAAACGAAAAGGGAATTAAATTAGTCCCCATTGTTGCTGTCACGTTCATGATGTACACTGTCACACAGCCTACAGTTCTAAGGAGAAGTCTGTCACTCAGACTTACTACGGGGTGTCAAACAAGAACCTCTCTTCTAGAAAGGCAGCATGGTTCACCTCACGGGTCCTTGGTCCACTGGCCATGACCAGAGCTCCCGGTGGCCCATCTCGCCATGGCTCCGGTTTACAGGCAGTGAGGAAGAAGATGGACCTCCGTCTCTGACGCCTTCACGGTACTGCAAAGTGTGCGGACGTGAAATGATACCATGTCTCCCCCCAGGCCCTCGTCGAAGATAGACTTTTCAAAACGTTTGGGTTCTTACTTTGAAACTTTAGTATGATGTAGAACTTATCAACCCCACAGCTGGGTGACCAACTCCTCCCGGGTTGCGTGCACTGTCCCATGTGCTAAAATTTCCTTAGTCCTGGGCAAACTGGGATGGTTGGTGGGTCATCCTAAAGCAGTAATTCTCAACAGCAGGCGGCGTTTGGGATTTTGCCCCCCAGGGAACATTTGGCAAAGTCTGGAAACATTTTTGGTGGTCATGACTGAGGGGGTTGGGTGGAGGGATGCTGTTGGCATCTAGTGGGTAGAGGCCAGGGATGCTACCCAATACCCTACAATGCAAAGGAGAGTACCCACAACAAAGAATTATCTGGCCCCAAATGTTCAAAGTGCCAAGATTAAGAAACCCAGCCCGGGACCTAAGTGAATATAGTCACTGCGACCTTCTCATATATTCCCCAGGCTTCCCTATGTCACCACTGACCCTGTAAGAGGGCCCCACAGGCAGGCGTAATCTGAACCTACTTCATAAGGAATGAAAGGAACTGAAACCTAAAACATCCCTCCAGTAGAAGCTTCTGGCACTTTATAATCCAGATTATCTCTGTGTTCTCCATAATATCTAATCTCACTTCGTAATTTATGCATATTTGGGGACATCATTTGGCCCCAGGAAGTACTAAACTTCATCAGGCCAAATGCAGCCTATATGGAGTCTAATTCCATTTTCTCAACAGTGATCAGAATCCCGATGGTCTTAACTGGAAATCTGGGGCTTCAACATCCCCAGCAGATGAAGACAGTCCCCGTCGAGTTCACGGAAACAGTGCTTCACTCGGGACTGACCCGGCACAGCGCACCTGAAGCCTGGCCCCGCACCTGAAGCCTGGCCCCGCACCTGAAGCCTGGCCCCGTCAGTGCTGAGATTATGCTCAAGTAGCTGCAGCTCAATGACTTCAGAAAGGACTGAACTGCCTTCGTGTCCTCAGTCCCCACAGGTCCAGGAGGGATATTCTGACCTTTCGTTTCTTCTTAGTGCCCAAACCCAGCATTTGACAATTTTTGGATGATAATCAATTATTCCTATCCAGCTCCATATACAGTGATTTTTGAGGTCTTTAAATTTCTTCTGCAGCTGCTGTGATTTATTCACTTACTGTTCTTAATGGTTTTCCTGGCTGATCTTTTAGTTCTGCTCTTAATGTAATTCTCTCTGTGGCAGCAGAGAGATGAGCAGTTTCCAGAGCTATCACCTCTGAGAAGCAGGGCTGCGGGGCTTTACCCGCAGGAGGTCCCCCAGACGTGGATACCGCTGCCACTCTCCCTACCAAGAAGACAATGCGTGCTGGGATTTGGAATTCCAGGAAGCGGCCTGCCTGGTGCAGGTTCTTGGAGGGCGCTGCTCGGACAGCAGGAGGGGGATGTGGCCAGCACGCCGTGCTGAACCCAAAGGAATAGTCCACACGTGTCAGCATCACCCGCCGAGGAAGCAGGGTGGAAAACCGCTGCACTGGATGCTAAGATCCCAACTGGGTCCAAACATTCTGTTTCACTGATTTCCCATGGGAGCAGCTGAGGAGGCAGAAAGGAGGGTGGGGCCTGTCAGTGTGAGACTGCCTGGCACATTGTTAAGAACTGAGACAGGGCCCTGACTGGTGCGACCCAGCTGGTTGGGTGCAGCCCGCACAGCAAAAGGTTGCTGGTTGATTCCTGGTCAGGGCACAGGCCTGGGTTGTGTGTGGGTTTGGTGCCTGGTTGGGGCACATAGGAAAGGCAACTGATCGATGTTGCTCTTTCATATCAATGTTTCTCTCCCTCTCTTTGTCCCTCCCTTCCCCTCCCTCTTAAAGAAAAAATAAAACAACTAAGTAAAATCTTAAGGGGGGAAAAAAAAGAACTGAGATGGGGACAGAATAGAGTAGCAGGGACTGAAAAGTATGTCTGGAAGAAGTCCCTCGCATGCTCTATTTTCCCTAGTATATAGTAAACAAATATTAAATGATTTATTTAATATTATAGTAACCATACATTTATATAGCAGATTGAATATTCTAAAATATGTAATGTTGTTATATACTGTGGCTGTTGTCTGGCACTCCCAGCTAGAATGCGAGCCCCAGCAGGGTAGAGATCTTCGTTCTGCACATGGCGGCACGTCCAGAACCTGGGACGGTGCCTGACACAAGGCAGATGCTCAATAAATATTTTATGAATGAATGAAGATTGTATTCAGATATTCAGAAGCCAATAATGACCATGAAGAGTCTTCAAGAACAGCATGGAAGCAAGCCCTGGGTCAGGATCTCTGGCTCTGACACTTTTCTATGATTTGTGTCCAGGTGGTGGGCTCTTCCAAAGCCACAAGAGCTCTGGGTACTGGGCTCTTACACTGGGGAAGACCTGGGAGACTAGGAAGAGGGAATGTGAGAGACAGACACAAGCCATGGCAACAAAGCCCCACCAATGAGCCGGTAGGTAAAGCAACCAGCTGGTGGCTTTGTTTTTTCAATCAAACAGGATTCATGGCTCATGGAAGCTGTACGTTCTCCTACCTGGAGCCACTAGAGGCCAGGAGAGGTTGCCCTGGAAGGCAAGAGCCACGTCGTGGCAGGAGAAATGTACTCTCCATGCAAATCGATTCAGGCATTAGGCAGAATCGCTGTTAGAAGCTGGCAACCCTCCCTGACTGGCAGCTGCCAGCACAGCCTAATTAATCCAGCAGCCTTGGTGGGGAAGAACATGACACTTCATGACTGAAAAACAGGACTAAAAATAGGCTCCATTTTTCCCCAAGGTCCCCCACCCCCACCCCTGGTTCCATCTCCTCCTGGGCTTCAATGGAGAGGTACTAGAGATGAAGTGAAAAGGGCACAGAAGAAAAGCTCCCCCTACCCATATGATTCTGGCTGCAGGTCTGATTTAGAATCTCTTCCAGAGTTTGATGAGTATCTCATCTCCTTTCCCGGGATGGCAGTTGAAAGCAGGATTTTTGAAGACAAGCCAAGAAATACCACTTATTTGGTTAACTAAACTGCATCTAAGGACAACCACCAAATGTACTAATGTGTCGGCACTAATGCAATGTCCTAAATGAACCAGGCAACCGCCAAAACATATTGTGCACCCAACAGTGTACCAGATGTTGTAGCAAGCGCCAGAGGAAAGAGCAAGCCCGTCGTCACTGGGACATGACAGCAACTAATAAAAGGATAAATGACACCTATAAAAGATATTATACCGAACTGAAAAATAGGCAAAGGACTTCAGTAGACTTTTCTCCAAAGAAGACATACAAATGGCCAGTGACGCTCAACATCACTAGACATTAGGGAAATAAACGCCCATCAAAACTGTGAGACACCACGCCACACCCACCAGGATGGCCAGACAGGAACAAGTGTCGGCGATCACATGGAAAAGTCGGGACCCTCCTATGGTGCTGGCGGGATTGTAAAATGGTGCCATGGTTTGGAAACCAGTTGGAAGTTCCTCTTCCCTCTCAGGGATGCTTATGTTTGGAATTCTGGAATAAGTGATTTAAAAAAGGGACAACTTGGAACTATTCATGGCAGCCATGGGGGTGGCAGCAGAATGAAACAGTCTGATTCTACTTAAAAGATGGTTCTCCTCATTGCTGCTCCTGGCCCCTGGGAGCTGCCCATTCTCAAGCTCCCAGATAAAAGACCGTCAGGCCCCCAATCACTAACATTCTTCCATGAAATGCCCATTCTGCTCCAGACAGACTCAGAAGGCCCTGACTACATAGCTCTGAGTGCTTCCAGTGTCTCTAATAGTTGCTTTGGATAATAAATTTAAAAAGCAATTTCTGAATGAGATGTGGCTTATTTTGCCAGCACACGACTTCAGGTCCATAGGATAATGATATTTCTCTGTGTAAATCACTAAATGGGCACTGTAGCATTTTAGCTACTGCTGGTCCAATTCCAAGAGCCCACTTCACTCTGGCCAGTGAAGGGGTCCACCATACACCACAGTGGCCTAGGGATTATTTAGAGCTGTGGACAATTGAGAACCAACAGTTGCTTTTTCTGAACTCCCCTTATCTGCCTCAAAATAGAGCCTCCTGAAAGAATTCAACTGTCACAAGCCCCTCCCTGCGAGTTTCACGGCCAGAGAAGGCTGACCCCTATCACCAGGGACCAGAAGTAAACACCAGGATAAGAAATCCCCTGAAGAGCCCCTGCCACAAAGCTATCGTATCTCCTATCCATTCTCCTAAGGCCACATTTATTTTTCATAAAAGTAACTTGTTTTCCCATAAGTGCCTTTTTCTTCCCCGCCTCTTCCCCTATTAAAATGGTATATGTAAGCCCCAAATTTAACCACCCTTTTCGAGTTGTGTTTTTCTGTGCTCTCGTGTGACCAGTGACCCTACTTTGATCCGGAGGCAGACACATCTGGACACACCACGGGATCCCCTCCAATACCCAAACAATTTGTTGCACGGGTTTTGTAATCGAATGAATTATAATTATGAGGCAGCCTCCCCAACACGGTGGCCCCAGGACCTGTGCTTGGAAGACGTGGGTCAACTTGAGGGGGGCTACCTCTCAGTTATAACTCGACAGTGATGGGCTTGGTGGCTTTTTATGATTATGGACATACTTGTTCTATAGGTATGTCACATAATTTTTCTGTCTTTCTTATTAAACCATAATCTCCCTGCTCCTAAGATATGTGTTCCTACTCTTCCAAATATGCCAAGAACCTTTTAGGTTATGAAATGATGGAAGCGGCTTAGATCTGTACGACGGGAACTGTAAGCACTTGGCTTTCCTGCGCCTCACTGGTTGTTCATTCGCGTGTGTTAGAGGAGAGTCAGGACCATGTCTGAAACATACTTGCCCCACAGGAAATTCAGGCTGGAGAGGAGCTGCAAGGTTGTCCAAGCAGCTGCCCAGTGACGCTGGAGTCTGCTCAAGGACAGCCTGCAGTCCGGTGCTCCGCTCCTGCTCAAGCGGCCCCAGGGATGGCGTAATTGACCGTAAGGCACCCTATTGTGGTCCCAGGTCACTTGCACACTGAGATTTCTTCCTTAAACGGAACCCAAAGCTTCCTTCCTCCTGGCATTCCCGCCCATTGGTCTCTGTCCAGTTGGCCTTCCTGGGGTCTCCTATACTCCACAGGCCTGACTCTCCTCCCCCCGAATACACCATTACCCAGTTTCATCTGCTCTCTAGCTTGTCTATGTTAAATGTTCTTGGTTTCTTCAGTCATTTTTCACATCATTTGGGTTTCTAATCCTAAAATTCATACAATTTTTTTTTAAAGTATAGTAAGTAGGAGGGACTTACCCTAGCAGATATCGAGGTTCTTTATAAAGCTATAGCAATTAGGAATTTTAGGATTATATTCTCAAATTCTTAAAAAACAACCCCATTGCCATTTTAATTAGATTTGCATTAAATTTATAATTGATTTGGGAATTGACAATTATATAACATAGCATTTCCCATCCATGAATACTACCACTTGTCCAGGATTTTAAAAATGTCCTCCACTAACAGTTGATATTTTTCTCCAAAAGGATTTTGTGTATCTTGTGGATTTGTTTCTTTTAAGTTTCTTTTAAGTTTCTTTTTCTATTGTAAACAGAACTTTTTAAATAAAAAGATTTAGTTTATTTATTTTTAAAAAGAGGGGAAGGGGGAGAAAGAGAGGAAGAGAAATATCAATCAATGGGTGGTTGCCTCTCGTGCACTCCCAACCAGGGACCTGGCCTGCAACCCAGGAATGTGCCGTAACTGGGAACTGAACCAGTGACCCTTTGGTTCAAAGGCTGGCACTCAATCCACTGAGCCACACCAGCCAGGGAGTAAACAGAACTTCTAAAAATTCTATTTTCCACTTATTTTTCCTGGTGCATAATACTGCAACTGACTTTTGTACATGGATTTCATACCCAACAATCTTGGTGAATTCTCATCTTATATTGATATTAACAGTCCAAGATAACTTTGATCAAGTCATGGATTATTATTATTATACTCTGAGGTATTTGATTTGCTAATGTTTTATATAAGATTTTCATGGCTATGTTCTTGAGGTGGGTCTGTAAGTTTCCTTTTTGTACTGTTACCATTTAGTTTTGTTGTCAAGGTTCTTGTGCGAGGCACTACTCATTGCCTTACCACCAGCCACCGTCAGAGAGGCAGATCACGCCTCTCTTGAGCACGGGAATGGAAAATCTTCTATCTCATTGGTTGGAACTAAGTCATTTGGCCACTTCTAGCCGCAAAGGTCACTGGGAAGCGTGGTTTAACGGACATTTTCAACCCATGAATTATTTAGAAATGTTTACATTTCTCAATGATAAAAAAAAATCTCTTTTTGTTGTTGGTGTTACCAATTTCTTTTTGTAATCAGCCAACAGGATCTACATGATGTTGATTTTCTGGTGTTTGTTCAGACTGATTTCTGGCCTAGTTTGTAGTTAAGTTTTGTACATTTTCATGTGTGTTTGAAATGCATGTTGGTTCCAGGATGTATTGTTGTCCGCTAGATCAAACTTGTCATTCTGTGGTTTACCTCTTCTCTGTGCTTGCTAAATGGTCTGTCTACTTGATCTTGAGGTTTGTTAAACTGATAGTATGTTAACCCTGACAGGTGTGGCTCAGTTGGTTGGGCATTGTCCTGCAAAGCAGAAGGTCACCGGCTGGATTCCCGGTCAGGGTACATGCCTGGGTGGCAGGTTTGGTCCCCAGTCAGGGTGTGTGTGAGAGGCAACCAATCGATATTTTTCTCACACACTGATGTTTCTCTCTCTCTCTCTTTCTCCCTTCTTTCCCCGTTCTTGAAAATAAATACATTAAAAAAAACTGATATTATGTTAAAATCTCTCATTGTAACATTAGGTGACTTATGATTTTGTCAGTGTTGCCATATATTTTTTGATCTAGGCTGAGGTTTCGGATTTAATTCACATACCTTTACTGGGACCCACGGATATATTTTATCTCACCCTCAAAATATGTTTTCTATTTGTGCTTTCCATAGGACTTTCTTTGTTCTTCCTCTGCCTTCTGCTGGATCAATCAAGTCTTCCCTTGGAAGCTGCGCACTGTTGAACTGCTCCTTTACAGGCCAGCTTTACCTTTAGAATGTGTGCACTCGCTTTTAAGAATTTAAGTCAGTCAACGTCTCCCGCCCTTCCTAAACAATATTAGCAACTTAGATTGTGTTTTACTATAATCACTACCCTCTCATCTTCTGCTATTACTCTCTATTATTTAAATTCTGTGAATAAACTCCAATTACTCACTATTAATATTTTTAAAACGTTCCATGCTCATTCGGATGTGCCCAGATGTTCACCAACTTCTTGTTTATTATTATTTCTAGACACACCCCTCCTTCCTTGTTGGGTTCAATTTCCTTTTACTTCAAGTACATCCTTTAGTAGTTCTTTCCATATGCATCCCTGTAACCTCTCTGTTGTTATTGTCAAAAATGATTTTTAGGCATCTTTCTCAATTGCACCTCCCCATTTTCATGGGCCTAGGCCACATATCTTGTCCCCTTATGGGTGAGGCAGCCCTAGATGTCTGACAGCCTCCAGCCTCCTTAGCATTAGCTCATCTGCTGCCCATTTTGGTTCGAGCTTCCTCTTTATTTCTTGTACCTAAGGATTTCCCTTCCTTTGTTTGGAACTCGACTTTATATTGTTGTATTTCATCCTGCCTTTGTCAGGCGAGGTGAGGGGAAGGTCCACATCAATCTTTTCAGTTCTTATTCCTGGAAATCCAGATACTCTATTTATAACAAATTTCCCTCTTATTAATGTTTATTCTCTTTTAAAATAAATATCATTATTTTGATAGAGAAAACTGACATGACAGGGAGAAGTTGGACGCTACTTGTTCTGTTTCGATAAAAATTATAAAGTCTTCTAAAGTTTTTCTTGAATTTGGCAAGTAGAGAACATTCCCCAGGCAATAACTTGGGGAAATGCAATCAAATGCCAAGAAATGAAATTTTCTGCAGGTCTGTACCTCTTTTCCTACATCTCCTTCACCTCTCTTTGCTCTACAGAAATGATCCCTGCTCAGAACTTGAATTATATCGTCTGCACTAACAGGCCAGGGCAGCATACTAGAAACCCTGTCTCCGTAAGGAAGCCACCTATCAACAGCCGGCTGCAGGCTGAACTTGTTCCAAACCCTGGGAAGACGAATGGGATCGATCTAATTTGCTTTTCGCGCTGACTCAGGAGTTCCCTGGTACTGCATCCCTGGTCAGATTAATAGCACGTGCTGGTTTAATCAGCCCACGGCCTTCGGTGTCAGGATGCTGGCCTAGAGATCACCACACCCCCAGGCAAAGGACCCAAACTCTCCCCAAGAAGGAGTGGTGTACTTCAGCCTTTCGGAGGGTGGAGGCCATGTGAGCACAGTGCAGTGCAAACGTCTGACCATGGTCAAGGCACAGAAAATGGGTCAGGGGGCACTGTCCAGCTATTGGACATGCTTCCTGAATAATCCCATACGGGCCAATGGGAGACGCCGTACCTGGGGGATAAAGAGTATTCCTGGACATAGCGAACACCAGGCTGGTCACACACTGGTTCCCCAGAGTTGATAGTGACTTTCACTAAAATATATTCCACATGGCACATGACTATAAATTACTGACCCCGCAAGGTGAAATGGAGAAAATGGGCTGGAGTGGGGGTATAGAATAGGGAGAAGATCAAACAGGCACTGATAATCAATCATGCCATTGGCGATAAGAAAATAGCAAGAGATTAAAGAATATATTCTGCAGAGCAGAAGTGCTCCGACCAGTGCTGCTTTGTCACCCTCAGCCTTTCACCCTCCCCAAGGAGAGCAGACAGCCTCCACCTCGGGGAGGACGGCTGCGCCTGAGGGGGGAACCACCTTCGCATTGCCTATTGTACTTGGGTCACCGGGGACCTTGGTTTGGTCAATTCCCTTTGTGGTCCCCTGAGGGGCCACCTGGCAGAAAGTGGAAACCTCCCAAGTCAAGGCCCCCACGGCACACCGCTACCTTCAACACTTCCCTACACCTTGCAGGCAAAGCTGTCTTCTCCCACTGCTGGCCCTGAAGCAAAGGAGAAGACAAAGTCCTGCACTTCTGAAGATCAGATTTCATCTTCACCTGTCACTCAAGGTGTGGGGAAGCTAAGAGGAAAGCTCCTCCTGATGAAATGCAGTTGAGGGCTATTCTGCAGACCACAGGGGAGTCTGTGGTTGGAAGCAACTAGGCTGGTGGATGCAGAGGGTGGACATAATGACTTTCCAAGTCACCTTTTTATCCTGGACACCGCCTCTGCCTCAGGCCTGCTGTGGGGCCTGGTGGGAGGGGCCCCTGTGTGGTGAGAGAGAGCCCGGAGATGGCAGTCACCACTCACCTGTTGAGATACACACGCTTCTCGGTGAACTGCCCGTTGCCGTGGTGCGGGTCCTCGAAGGGCTCATTCTGGACAACCTCCACACCTTCTCCTCGGTCGCTCTGTTCGTGGCTGTGCTTGCTGATCATGTACAGCTGTCCGATTTTGTACTACAAAACACAGACACAGAGGTCAGCCCAACCACTAGCCTCTGAAAACAGCCCCCCAACAATGGCGCCGCAAACAACTAATATCAGCACTCTCTGCTCAGAAAAGACAGCAGACACATGGGCCTGGTGTTACTTTTCCTCGGGAGCCAGGAGGATGGCGAGTCGTGAGCAGAATGCAGAAACGACATGTTCCTGTGAACATTCTGCATCACCTTGGCAATCACCTTGGGTCTGGCACCCCACCAGCCCATGGTAGCAGCAAGGAGGCGGGAAGGCAGGAATCTCCCTTCCCACTCTCGCCCTACAGGGTTAAGCGGAGATAAAGTCCTATTTTTCTCAGCAAAACGGAGGCCAAGGTGTGCTCTTTCTGTCACTTCTTTCTGCTTAATTAACTGAATTGCTGGGCACAAGAGGATTAGGTGTCACCTGTCTCTTCCATCACCTCTTACAGAACGTTCAAGCTCTCCTGGAGGTCTCTGTCCCCTAGGACAGCAGGTCTCAAAGGTGGCTGGACATTATGATCACCTGGAAGCTTTTAAAAACTCCAGGTGCTCAAGCCCCGCCAGAGTGAACCCTGTGTTCTAAAGGCTGATCCACATGAGGAAAATCACAGCATCTTTAATTATTTTTTATCCAACTCCATTAACAGTGTGGAGCCTTCTAGCCCAGGGTCCCAGAAGCACCTTGTGTTTACATGAAAATGATAATATGGAATAACATAGAATGTGAACAGTTCCTGTCCTGTCTTCATTTTCAAGCCCTTCCACTCTCCTTCCTGCCTCTCTGAAAACCCTGGGGGCAGCAGCATTTCTTCCCCCAGTGAACTTCCAGGCGTGGCAGAGCTAATTTGATGGAAGGAAAAGAAGGAGAGAGAGAGAGAAAAAGGGGAAGGAGGGAAGAAAGAGTCCAGAGGCAGGACAATGCCACCCTGCTGTGGTTCTTCCCACGGATCCGAGGTGAAACAACACACGTGTCATCATTACTAAAGCCCTGGGACAGAATCGGGGAAAGGGCCCTGCGCCTGCAGCAAGCTAGTGACAGTTCTGAGTCGTTCCCGCAAGAGCCCAGGACAGCAAGGATGCGGGTCTCCCGCCTACATGCATACAAGAGAGAAACAGGCTTTGATTTAAAGGGGCAGGTGAAACGTACAAGTCAATGATGCAATCGGTTTCAAAGCCAAGAGGACACACACTTCACTCTGAGGCAGGTGCAGGGAAGGGAGTGTGAGGAGCATCTGAAAGGCCCTGGTCCGAGGCCAGCTCCAGGGACCAGGCCTGGTAACCATGACAATGAGAGCAACAGCCAGCTGGGTCTCCTCAGAGGGCAATGCTCCCTATCTGTGCCACGCCCCTCCCTAGGATGGTTGGCATCTTAAATGCCTTAAAAAACTTATTGAATTAATTGGGGTGGCATTGGTTAATGAAATTACATAGGATTCAACTGTACAATTCTGTAATACATCACCTGTATATTGCATGTGTGTTCACCACCCAAAGTCAAGTCTCCTGCCACCATTCATCCCCCCCTTTACCTTTTTCTATTAAAATACTTTTAACATGAGTATATGTACGCTTGGGAGGTGGGAGAACTCTGAGGATAAAAGCAGGAGGAGGAGAGAGGAAAATCAAAGATAAAATCTATTTTTAAAGCAATTTCTGGGAGCCCTGGCCAGGTAGCTAAAGTTGGTTGGAGCGTCGTCCCAATGCACCAAGGTTGTGGGTTCAATCCCTGGTCAGGGCACATACAAGAATCAACCAATAAATGCATAGACAAGTGGAACAACAAACTGATACATCTCTCTCTCTCCCTTCTTCTCTCTCTAAAAACCAGTAATTAAAAAAAAAAACAATTTCTGGAATAAGAAACATGGCCTGGCTTCCCCTTAATAAATCCTTACTCTTACTTTTGCTCACAAAGACGAACATTCTTTCAAGGAGGAAGACATTAAGAAAAAGCTTACAGATTAAGATCTGTGTGATATACCCACGAGAGCAATAGTCCACCTTACACAGAGGGGCACATGAGCCTGTAATAGAACACTCGGCTGCCCAGGGGCGGGGGAGAAGATTTCATCAGCAGTTACTTAGTACTTGGTGTTCAAAAAATAAGTGCGTGCCTACAATGGAATATTATTCAGTCACATAAAGGAATAAAATATTAATACAGTGCTGCTTAATGGGTGTTATGGGTTGAAGTGTTTCCCAAAATTCATATGTTGAAGTCCCAGTAACTCAGAACGTGACCTTATCTGGAGAGAGGGTCTTCACAGAGGTGATCAAGTTAGAATGAGGGCATTAGAGTAGGCACTAATCCGACAGGACTTGTGTCCTTACACAAAGAGGAAGCTGAACACAGACACACACAGAAAGAAGACAAGGTGAGTCAGTGCAGAGAGAAGACAGCCATCTGCCAGGCAAGGATGCACCTGGAACAGATCCTTCCCTCACACCTTCAGAAGGAACCAACCTCACCTGCTGACCCTTGATCTTGGACTCTTAGCATCCACGACTGTGCGACCGTAAGCCTCTGGTTGTTGAAGCCACCCAGTGTTTGGGGCTTTGTTACAGCAGCCCTAGCCAACTAAGACAGCAGGGATGGGACAGGGTTTCCTTTCAGGGTGACAGAAGTGTTTTGGATCTGGATAGAGGTGGCAATTGCACAACACTGTTATACACTCGGGTACCACTGAACTGACTTTAAAATGATTAATTTTATGTTACATGATTTTCATCTCAAAAAAATTTTTTTTTAAGTGTTGACTCTGCTTCTGAAGCAGTTACCCCTAAACCCAAATTCTGTCAAGGGCTTTAGTGGGGGACGATTTGGCAGAAGGGACATGTCTACCACTGGATGATCTTCAGGAGCTCCACTCCACTCACCTATGAAAAATATAAGGCATCAAGGATGAGGCACAACACAGAGAAGCCCTTAGCCAGACGCGAGTCAGCCCTGGCTGCCCTCGGCTCAAGAGCTTCCCGTTCTGCGGAGAAGGGAAAGGGCCACAGCAGCCGGCAGCTGATTCACGGGCGCTCAGCAGAGGGCGCGGCTGCCTGGCCTCATTGATCATTCCAGGGGCTCCTGAATGAGCTAGTGCAGGGCAGACATCAGCCTTAGCTCATTAAGATGGCGTCAGTCTGGGGGCGACTGACAGATGCTGGATGCCGAAAGGTAGATGACCTTGTGGGGGGTGGCAGGACACTCAAGCCCAGACATTCAGATGGTCCAGGGCTCTGAAGTGGTCACTTCTTTCCTTCCCAAGCACAGCAGGCCCGCTTGGCTGGTTGCGGCCATTGGAGCAGGCCACCTGGAAGCAAAGGTTTTGTTGTTTTTATAAACTGCAAACTGACTCACAGACACATGCATTTTTCTCAGTCCAGGGAGAAGGCAAGGCCATGAGCCATCTGCCTCAAAGTCACCAGGCACAGTCCTAAAAATGTGGAATCCCGCCACTCCAGCTTTCACATTCAGCCTCTGGAGGAGAGGGGAGCTGGGAATCTCACTCAAATGCACACAGAATGCTGAGAACCACTGGGTGAGAGAGGGGCGAAGGCATTAATTGGGACTTGCTCAGTGTAAGAAGGTGCCTGGGTGGAAATGTTCCATCTTTTGGTGACCTGTTTTTTCTTTAATGCTCATTTGTTGCAAAGCTCCATCCCTACTTTAGGGAAAATAGCATGTCCTTGATCACCAACTCCAAACTCATGTGCCACCTGAACACTGCCAAATCCAAAGACTCGGGGCTCTGAAGACTCTGAAGCCAGAGAACTGATAACAGAATTGATGATGATGATGATGCTGGTGAAGGTGCTTTATGTTCATTCAATGACTCGTGCAGGGAGGTATTTGCAGAGGAAGAAGGTGAGTCTCAGAGAGGGCAGAGATTCTATGTCACGAGGCTTCTAGGTGGCAGTGCTGGGACTTAACACCTCCACCCAACTTCAGCCCTTATTTCTCTAACAGGTGAATTGCTTCAACAAATCAAAGCCTCACTGTGATTAAAGACGGGGGCGGGGGTGGGGAGGGAAGATGGTTCAGAGCCACTGCCTTTGAAGCCTGCTGTTTCAGAAGATGAATAACAAAGGTCTGATATCATTTGAAAGATCAAAGTTGTTTAAGCTGTGCTCACATGTGAAATGGCGGAGCAATTATGCTCTAACTTTGTAAAATCTATTGTTATAATTCTGGAGTCTGGCTAATCATCATTCCAGGCAAGCAGGGTTAGAGACAGCTCCACACTGCAGGGCTGGGCCTCCAAGTGAGCCACCATCAGAATAGCTACCCCAAGTAGTTACCTCCACAGTCAAAGAACATCTTGGGGATTCAGAGCCTTCCCGGTGGCACACAGGACTGCAGAACGCGAGAGAAGGCAGGGTTGGGCAATGTGCCTGGAGAAGCTCAGCGGTGTCGTCAGTTTGCACTTTGCCAACTCTAGGGCTGGGCACAATCCACTGAACACAGTTCAGCCTCCAGCCCTGGTTTTCGAAAAGGCCAAAACTCCCAAGTATGGTTAAGGGATAATTAATGGAGCACCAATAACACCACGAACATAATTCTTGCCAGAACTAGTGGACCCAAAGTTTCAGGTTCAACAGAACTCCTAAGACTGATTTTCACTTAACTGCTCCCCACAACTGTGAGCCTCAGAGATCTCTGCAAGCCAGCCCCCTATGTTCCGCATCCTAAGAACCAAGGGGCAGTCATCTAGCTTTTTTCCACCTGTGAAATGTGCGTGATTCCCGCCTGTCCTCCTCTGGCTCTGCGGATGAAGGAAAGAGCAGAGGGTAACACTATTTGGTTATTCTTGGGAGATTGCCACAGTATTCACAGCAGTGTGAGTGCATTTGTTTAAACTCCTTCCAGCCTTCTTCAGCCTCTATACACGGACCTTGAAACAGAGTGAAGCACAGGGAGCCTGCTGAAGAAAGCGCCTGAAAGATAGAACCCCACGCAGGACTCGGGTGCACTGCAGTCTCCACGCCAAGAAGTACACAAATCGTAGTTACACACAGGAAGGGAGATACAATGAGTCCTGATTTTAACACCCTCACGTCAGAACACAAGAGGCTGGGGCCCGCTGTTTTCTGTAATCCCACAGCACAGCTAAGGCACTGGGGAGAATGTTCCGGTCTAGCAGTCAACACACTCTGTGGGCTGGCACCCGCTTTTTTAAAAAAATAGGTGAAAGATTTATATGATCTGAAGAGAAACCAGAGTACGCCGCTTTTTTAAACAAAGGTTTATTAGAACACAGCCAAGCTCATTCAATCTGTGGCTACTTTCACGATACAACAGCAGAGTTGAGTAGTTACAATGAAGATTGTACGGCCAACAAAGTCAAAAATGTTACTGTCTGGCTCTTTATCAAAAACGTTTGCTGACGCCCATTCAAGTTCACTGGTACTGGGGCTGGTCGGGGCCAGCCTTAGCTGGTCCTCTAGACGGGTGCTGTCTGGTGTGGTGGCCACTTGCCATATGTGGTCAGTGAGCATTTGAAATGTTCCCTGTGCAATGGGGGGGCTTAATTTTATATTTTCTTTAATTTTAATTAATTTAAATATAAAAACTGACACTCAATTCACTCATTAGAAAACCTTTACATATGTTTGCTTGGGTGTGTAAATCTACTTTTTCAATGGGAAATTTTATGAAATCTAAATTCAGAACCAGTACCTCTAATGAAAATTTAGCATCTGATTTCAGGATTTTGATGACTTGATACCACCCTGTCCTCCTCAAAAGAGTAAAATAGCTAATTAATAATTCTTATATTGATTACATATTGAAAGTATAGCATTTTGGATATTCTGCATTGACTAAAGAATAGTCTTAAAATTAGCTTTACCTATTTCTTTTTACCATTTTAAAGGTGGCTACTATAAAATGTAAAATTATGCACGGGGCTCCCATTTGTGGCTTATTTCTACCAAACAGTGTTGGTCTAGACGCTCATCTGGGCCCGTGGGCACTGTCAGTCTGGCTGTCGTGCCCACCAAGACTTCAGAGGGTGTCGGTCGGGCGACAGAGCCAAGCCCACGGTTTCCGTGTGATCCTAAGCTAGCAAGGCAGAGCACTGGTAATTAGAGATATATTTGGAGAGGACTGGCGATTCCCTGGCCCTCCAGAGAGGTGATAATTGCTCACAGTGTGCTATGGTGGAAAGCCCTGGGGTTTTAAAATGGAAAACGGGTGGAGCCGAAGTCCTGGTTCTACCTTTGATTAGTTCTGTAACCTCAGACAATTTACTTGTCTGAGCCACAGTTTCTTATCATTAAAACAGGATGAGCAAAATACTTTGCAGGACATGGCGAGAACCAAGGGAGAAAAAAGTTACAAATTAAAATGCTGCATAAAACATAAAACTGTATACAAACCTCTGAAGCAACCGCTTCGTAGGTCTGGGAACCTGCCTGACTGGGACTGGAAGACCTGTTTCTCTAGTTTCCCTGGGACACCACAGCGCTCTGAAGGATTGAGCACCCTTCAGAGCTCTAGGAGGAGAACCCCCGCTCTCCTATACACCTGCACAATGCCGAATCCAAGGGAAGCCTGACCATCTGCCTTTCCCTCTGTAAAAATTCTGTCAGTTGGTAGTCAGATCAAACATTTGCCACAATATTATAAAAAGCCTGAGCCCTGGCTGGTGTGGCTCAGTGGACTGAGTGCCAGCCTGTGAACTAAAGGGTCACTGATTCAATTCCCAGTCAGGGCCCGAGTGCCTGGGTTGCAGGCGGAGGGGGGGGCAGCAGGGGGCACATGAGAGGCAACCACACATTGATGTTTCTCTCCCTCTCATTCTCCCTCCCTTCCCATCTCTCTATAAATAAATAAATAAATAAATAAATAAATAAATAAATATTTTTTTAAAAGCCTGGGGACTTCTCCTTATAGAAGGTCCCTAGAGAGTCCAATTCACAGGGATAGAAGGTGGGATGGTGACTGCCAGGGGTCTGGAGGGCTAGGGTTTAATGGGCACAGATTTTCAGGCTGGGGTGATGAAAACGGTCTAGAGGTGAGGGTGGTGCCGATGGCTGTACAACACGAATGATTTCAATGCCACTGACCTGTACACTTAAAAAATGTTGAAAGTGGTCAATTTTACGTGATGTACGTTTTATCACAGAAATTTTTAAAGCCTGGAACATGTCATTTTTAAGGGAGTGTGGCTCACCCACCTCATAAAGGTGGCCATCAACAAGGATTCTATTTTTATGATTATGAAAAAAATTTTTATTTTAAAGGACAGGGACTTTTATACTTGATGGCTCTCCGGTTTGAAAGCTGATTTGAAGGTGGCGAGCCGGGCAGACAGGAGAGCTGGTTTATGACCTCCCTCAGAGACGCTGCTGTACAAGACGCCCCTCTTCCTGCCATGCCAGGGGCACAACGTTGTCTGGCTCCCTGTGCCCTCAACCTAAATGTCTTCGACATTAGCATTCTGCAGAGTTCACACTGCTGATGCTCCCAGGCAACTCGGTGCCGACTGGGACGCGCTGCAGACAAAGGCCCTGACATGAGAGAAGAATGATTAACTGAATTCAAACGCACTGTGACGCTGCCACATTAACATTAACGGGGGTAATGAGAACACTTGCTCCTTTCTGAACGTGACTGTCGTGACTGTCGCAGCTCAGCCCCTCCACGTGCCCCCCGCAGCCTGGGGATCCGCCTGAGAGCAAGACATTATTCCAATTCCTTTTTCCTTGGGGAAGGCAGTGTGTGTTTCTACCTACCAGGGCTGGACCTGATTTGGGTTCCACCAGGACCTGACTGGCTAACCCCTCAGTCTTTCTGGCTCTTTGATTCAATGCCCTGATTTCTCCGTGACAGGGAGGTTAAAAAAAAAAGGTGGAAAGTTCTTCGGCGTTTCGTCGGATCTCTCCCTGCCAGGTCAATAAACCACGAAAACCAATATCCGACCCCACAAAGAAAATGCAAACCTGCAGCTCATATTTCAGGCTATCAGTGCACCGTCACACACTTATCTTTTCTCCTGGATTTTTACAAGCAGCCCTCTGAGGTGTCTTATTTACGTAATGCCTGTGTCATTACGCCAGGGTGCGGGGAACGAGAATGCTGATAAAGAGATTTGAGAAGGAGCTGGGATATCGACATTTAATTCAAAAAAATTCTCCTTTTGTGACAAACTGATATAAACGGCATCGTACACTGATGCGTAACACGCTCTGCGTTTTGGACTGAAGAGAATACAGCAACTCAATGCCAAGGGAAGGGCTCAAGATGAGCTTTGAGCTTTGTGCAGGCGCGAGCACAGCTCTGGGCCTGTGGCTGCCGCGAGGCTGTGCAAATCATTTCCAGTACGCTTGCCACCTAAGAGCGGAATGTACTTGACCAAATACAGGAGGGTGCCAATATTCTTTGTAGCGTATGGAATATAAGAGCGCATGTTATCTGCTCCTTCCAACACTGGCTTGCCCTTGGGGGGTGGTGTTCTAGTCCTGAGAACTCATTTGATGCCCCCACCTGAAAAGCCAAAATGACCGCATGCAGCACATAGAGGCCGCTGTCTAAGCATGTGCTCAAGTGGGAGGTGTCCTCCTTTGTATTTATAAACGAGAAGTTGCACATACTAGCCGCTAGTAAGCGCCGTGAAGAATCACAAAGTGAGCGAAGACAGGAACCACTGGAACTCAACTCAATACCACAAAGGTCGTTGGCCCTTGTGGCAGAACATGGGATTTCTGCATGCACTTGGGTGTGGGGACAGTCTCAGTTCTGGAGAGTCCTGTGCACTCAACAAGACTTCGGTCCTGAAGACACTGGAAAAGGAGCTAAGGAGAGGAAAGACCCGGTCTCTGGTGAAGAGGAGGGTTTCCTGAGGAGTCTCACCTTGAAGACATCAGGCTATGAGCTGAAGGAACTTGAGGTTTACATCAGAGTCATCAAATCATTTGCCAAGAAATGTGACACTGACCGCAACCCAGGTAAATGGAGAAGTTTGGTGACAGGCCTGACCTTTGGAAAGCAATCAATGCTCTGGTGTTTACTATGGAACATAAACCCACAGCCAATCTCAAGATTAAAAAGGATAAAATTGAGACAGAGCTTTCCTAGGAAGTGCATCCTGCAGCATCTCCTCGCCATCCCCCTTTGTTAATGCACATCTCCTTAACCTTGGCCTCACAGTCAGAGATGTTTCCAGGAGAGAGGCCTATCTACTCTGGGGGTAGCAAGGTCTTTCCAGAACGAGAAAAGCCTCTGTTTGGAAAGCCTATGGCACCTTTAAGAAAAATGACTGGTAGCATCAAGGGACACCGTAGTACTGGATAAAAGCACAAATATACTCGCATGAATCACAGCAATTAGTTTTAGTGTCTTTGAGACCTTGTGAGAACAGAAAGGCAAACAATGCAAAGAGAAGCCCTTGCTGCTTCCCATGCAATTGAACAATGGGAGTTCTAAACGTTTTCAGAGTTATTCAAGCCACTTCATGCCTAGAACAACAAGATCTCAGTAGTATTTGAAGGTCACAGAACCTCTTTGCTTACTTAAGAGCTACACGGCACAGCAAGTGGTTTGAGGGCTCTGCTAATGACCAGGCAACGCTGAGAGTTAGGCGAAGTTCCATCTTTCTTCACCCCACTTTGGAGGCAAGACCCCAGGTTTCACATGCATAGTACAGTGCCTTCAGCCCGTAGGCAGCCTGTACTTGTCTGTGGCTGGTTGTAGTGAAGGTACCATTTTCCTAAGCAATGGCAGCCTAAGGGTGTTTCTTCCTTGGTTTAAAAAAAAAACAGAAACAACAAAAAAAAAACAGAACAAAACAGCAGTAACTGACTGACAAAAAGCATGTGATTGTCAGCTGCAGCTCTCCGGAGACAGTTAATGAAGATAGGCAAAACAGAGTCCATTGGGTACAGCTCCAGAAATTGCTACATTAAAAAAATCTATCTTTGGAGCTCCTGTTGCGCTTTGGGCTTATTCTAATGGCCTGGAGAGAGACTCTGTGAACTGGTACTTTCAAGGCTGAGTGGTGGCCCTGTCCTCCCCATGCCAACAGTTGGCGGGCCTCACTTCACTCTGCGTGTTCTTCTAAGGGAGGACGGGAACAAGTCCCCTAGGCAACGCCATAATGAACTGTAATTTACCACGTTACCCAGGAGTTGGGAGAAACAAGAATGTAGCGGACAAAATAAGGAAGTGTTATTCCTCCCAGAATTTTTCTCCCATGTTTTATTGTCATGAAATATACGCAAGAAAATTCACCATTTTAATCATTTTGAAATCTACAACTCAGTGGCATTGAGTATGTTCATATTGTGTAACCATCACCAACATCCATTTCCAAACGTTTTCATCATTTCAAAAAGAAACTCTGTACCCATTACACAACTCCTAATAGCCCCCACCCCCTAGGAAACTCTAATTTACTTTCTGTCTCTATGAATTTGTCTATTCTAGGTACCTCATATAAATGGAATCATGCAATATGTTCTTCCTTTTGCAACTAATTTATTTCAGTTAGCACAGTGTTTTCAAGGTTTATCCATGTTGTAGCATTCAGCCTTTTCAAGGCTGAATAGTATTCCGTTGTGTGTTATGTACCACATTTTCTTTATCCATTCATTTGCTGTTGGATATTTAGGTTCCTTCTACCCCCATTGGCTATTTTGTGAATAATGCTGTTATGGACCTTGGTGTACAAGTGCCTGAGTCACTGCTTTCAATGATTCAATGCCCTGATTTAGAGGTTGTACCTAGACGTGGATTTTTGGATCACAAGGTGATCATGTTTACGTTTACGTTTTTAAGGACCACCGAACTGCTTTCTCTAGCAGCTGCACCACTTTGCATGCCCAGCAGCAACGCACAGATTCCAGTATCTCCACGTCCTTGCCAACACTTGTTGTTTTCCACTAAAAAAATAAATAAAAGCCATCCTAATGGTGTGAAGTGATTACAGGATGCTTTCAAGTCAAGTATAGGTTCTTTCTTGGATCTCTCATTCTTGTAAAGTTCATTTTAGGTGGTGCATGGGCATTTCAAGCCTTTCTTCCAAGTAAGTACTGAGACAGCTCTGGGAGAGATCTCAACCCTATTGTTTAATTAAGCCAGAAATGGCAATCAATAAATCCTTCTGATAAAATACTGATGACCTGAAATGGTTATTTTTCAGGGGGTTGGAGGGGGCCCCTTGGCAATGCTCTGGTTGCAAATCTAAGATTAACTCAATGCAATAAATCCTTTTAAGTCAAAAAGTCCCCAACACCCTCACAACCAGTTAAGTCACTCTATAAGGGCACAGCAAAAATGCAGCTACGAATTACTACCTTAGGCAGCCTGGGGGTGGTGGTGGGCATGACCTGAAAAGGCACTTCTAGTTGTTATAGAAGCTGCATTCAGGATTATTTTGGTGGCCCAGCCAAGAATGTAGTAAATTACAGAATCACAATGTAGAAGGCAGCACACAGTCCTGCAGAACTTGCTTATGAAACAAATATGTATGATTTACATTTAGAGATTTGGGGTGAAAAAGCCATTCTCGGTAATTTGCGTATTTCATGTTTTTCTTGTGGATGAAGTCACTTTTTATCTGTTTCAAGAGACAGCTAATACTAAAAAAGTAATCTTGGAAATGGCTTTAAGCTCTGCAGTAGACAAATTGTTTCTAATACTTTTTAAAAAGTACACAATTCAGAGATTCCAGTCTACTCAAAGGCGGTGCAACGGTCACCACTGTCTAACCCCAGAGTGCTCATGGTCCCAGAAGGAAACTCCACACCCCTTAGCACTCCATCTCCAGTACTCCCCCCTCCCAGACCCTGACAGCCACGAATCTCCTTTCTGGCTCTAAGGGTTTGACTATTCTGGGCATTTCACACAAATGGAATCATACCACATGTGGTCTTTTGTAACTGTCTTCTTTCATTTAGTATGTTTTTAAGATTCATCCATACTGTAGCACGTATCGGTATTGCCTTCCTTTTTTATTATCCAATAATGTTCCGCTGTACGCATACACCACACTTTGTTCACTCACTCATCATTTGGTAGGCATGTAGGACGTCTCCACTTTTTGGCGATTAGGAATACTGCTGCTATGAACATACATGGATGAGTCTTTGCGTGGACATATTTGCTGGGTCATATGATAACTCTCTGTTTATCCTTTTGAGGGAGTCAAGCTGTTTCCACAGCAGCTGCACTATTTTACATTCCCGCCAATAGTGTCTCATACTTACTTCTGATAGTTTTAAGTACTTGTAGAGACAAGGTCAAACAAGTGACTTCAAAAGCCAAGAGTAAGCGATGGGACAAGTGTGGCCTTGCTTGTTCGTGTCACTGTATTTTATACTTGGGAAACATCCAGTGAACAGATACCATGGGCAACTATCCAGCTACGTGGCATCTTTTCATTAATCTGCAGGGATGCCCTGGCTGGTGTAGCTCAGTGGATTGAGCATGGGCCTGTGAACCAAAGGGTTGCTGGTTCAATTCCCAGTCAGGGCACATGCCTGGGTTGCAGGCCAGGTCCCCAGTAGTGGATGCGTGAGAAGCAACCACACATTGATGTTTCTTTCCCTCTCTATCTCCTTCCCTTCCCCTCTCTCTAAAAATAAATAAATAAAGTATTTTTTTAAAAATCTGCAGAGACAACAAAGATCTAAACTTGACAAGACGATGAGAAGCTAAGACAGCGCATTCAAATGTACTGAATTCGCTGCACAGGAGGAAAGTGTGCACAGGGTTAGGAACGGAGGGGCAGCACAGGCTGTTGTTGTCCAGGAGGGCATCACGTGGAAAATGGGGCTTGACTTATGTGTGAACAGCCACTATCTTGGCAAGAAGGAAGGGGGAAATCACACCCAGCAAACACATCCAGGACATTTATTCGCTCACAGCAAAACCACAGTACTTCCCAGGACCCCTGAAGATGAGTAGAAATAATGATAAAAGCTGCCACACAGTGCTAACATTGCTAGGGTCAGCATGGTTCTAAAGTGATTATACTTACTTAATCCTCACAACAACCCAATGAGGTAGGCAGTATTATTATCCCTATTTTACAAAGGAAGAAACTGACTGATGCAGAGAGAGGCTGACTAACTTGCCCCAGACCACCCAGCTAGAAAGTAGGAGGGCTGGGATTTGAACCCGGGCAGTTAGGCTCCAGGATCTACCCTCCCCTGTCTCTGGCATCAATCTCCTCAGTCATTTGCTTGACATCCAAATAAAAGGCTATTTATTTTATTTATAAGGCCGAGTGAAAAGTACCCTGGGGAGTAAAGTGACTTTCTTTTCTCTTGAATGCTGCTGACAGTTTGAGGTTGATGTTAGGAGGTTTTTGTTTCTGGTTCCCACCCCACCCCCCTTTTTAAGGTGGGAGACAGCTGGGCCAAAGAGAGCAAGGAGAGAAGAGGTCACAGGGGAAGTTACCAGGGGTAACAAAATTGGAAGCCAAGAGCCCAAGGGTCTGAGCCAGCTCCTGGAAACGATTTCTCCTGGACAGATTCTGACACACGGCAATGAAAGGAAGCACACCCACCCATACGAGTCCTTGAGATGTGAAAGTAAAAATTAAAAGTAATGAGTGCATCCAATTTGGACTCACAAAACGCGTGGGTGGAAGCCACTGCTGTGGCTGACAGCTGAGGTGACAGTTATTTCATGACAAGGAAGAGAACTTGCCTGCCTTTGGATTTGAATGTTTCCCAATGCGATTCTGAAGCCAGCCTGGAATAACTTGCAGGACAGGAGCTGGATATAGCTATTTTACGGGAGAAAATCCCTTCCGCTCACCCAGTCAGCCTGAAGGGCAGGAAGAGGAGATGGACTGTCCACTTGCATTCACCCTTCCCGCGAGCTCACCGATACAGGCAGCGGGCTACAGGTCTGGTGCACACACTCTGCTCAGTTGGAAACTGGATTCCTAACAGTACTGTGGAGGGTCAGAGTCCTGCCTATTCAACAGTTTCATTAGCTACTGTAATTATCTGAACCTGAGTGTTTTGTGACACACTGAATTGGTATTTGCTACCCTTCCTGCTCACGCCCCCACCCGGGGTAAACCCCACCTGTCTACCCCTAATGCTCTACCTCATAAGACTGTCCACAGGGCAAATCCTGAACTCCTTTGTGGGAACAGAGTGAGGAAAAGGCTCTAAAAGTGAAAAATCACATCTTCTTCCCTGCTTTTCCTTTCTCTTCTCTTCCCTCCACCCCATCCCTTGAGGAAGACATTTCCAGAACTGCTGACAACCCCTGCCCCTCCTCCCAGGAGGGAGGCCTTTCTTCCTTCCTCCTCTTGGGCAGATGGTATTTGCATACTGACATATTGTAAATCTAGTCACCCAGGTAACGGGCTTCGGTTAGCAACAGCGCAATGCAGGTCAGCCTGGTTCCTTCTAAAATTAGAAGTCAGACTGATATGATTTTTAACTGTTCGAGGAAGGGTGCCCAGTTAGATGGCAAATTCAATTTTTAAAATGAATTCTCAGTTGGGAGACTCAGGAGTAGCCAGTTAATAAAGGCATTTCAACATACTAATAACACAGGTTTGACATGGTGAAGTTGTAGCTCCGTGACTTTACTGTTTCTGTGAGTGATCCTACTGCGACCCCAGCCCTTGTTCCTACAGTCATCTTCAGCCCCCCATCTCTCCTGACCTTCACAGTCAATGGGTCACTGAGGACTTCACTCTCAGCCAGGTTTCAGGCCTTCCACAGGTTGGCCTCCTTCAACCACACCCACTCTCTCACAGCCAGACTACCGTATTTTGCTGTGTAAAAGGCACACTCACGTTTTGTAAACATTATACACGGGATTATTATGCCCATGGCATGCAATCATTAATGCCCATGTATAATGTGCACCTTTATTTTTCCCTCAAAAATTTGGGCAAAAAGAGTGACCATTATACACAGCAAAGTGCAGTAAATGGCACTGAATAGGAACCATCTTTTCCCACCTCTTCGGTCTCCATCCACACACATCCCTCCTACCTCGGATTTACTTTCTTCTCTTCTTTCTCTTTCATGGAAAGGGGTCTTGGATAGGGCTTTCAAGGAATGCATGAATTGTGCACCGTCTCTTTCCCCACCATTAACTTCTCAAAAGGCCCACGGCCCCCAAAATGTTACGGGTTAGCAACCATTTAATCGCAGATGGTATCTATACCAGCATGCCCCATATTGATTTTAAGGAATAGGAGATCTGTTGGCTGCTCAACAGTGGGAGGAAAAAAGCTCCACAGTCAAGTGCGGGCAACACTAGTTCAGAGTTAGACGGGTGTGTTAGCACAGGCCTTCCCTGGGCCTGTGCTGTACTGACTGATACGCACCGTGAACCACTGGACACGTCTTAATGTCCCCTTAGTGATCTCTCGGAAACCTGAGCTCCCACTTGACAACTACCAGGTCATGTACCACTTGCTGACAGTTCTTTCTGACTGTTTGAGCTATTTTGGTTTTATTATATATTTTTAACAATATAGAAATTGTATCATTGCACTTGTCACATTATGTTGTGCTCATTTGATATCATTTTCTTTGTCTCCCCCAGTAGACTGAAAGCCACTTGAGAATGGGGTGCACACCTTTGTATCCTTAGTGTTTAGATACTACGATACTAATGTTGAATAACTGAATGAGGAGCTTATCTCCCCAAATGGGTAATATTTCCTTCAGAATATACACATTTTAATAATTAATTTTTTAAAGATTTTATTTATTTATTTTTAGAGAGACGGGAAGGGAGGCAGAAAGAGAGGGAGAGAAACATCCATGTGTGGTTGCCTCTTGTGTGCCCCCAACTAGGGATCTGGCCTGCATCCTAGGCATGTGCCCTGACTGGGAATCGAACTGGAGACTCTGGTTCACAGGCCAGCACTCAATCCATTGAGCCATACCAGCTAGGGCTGAATATACATATTTCAAACTTTTTTTGTATTTCCATAGCACCTAGAAAACAGTTTTTCATATGACACAAGTCAATAAATTTTTAGAAAATTTGATCCATTAGAAGACATTTATTGGACACCAATTATGTCCTGGCACCAAGGATATTAACATGATAAAGTACAATCCCTGGAATCAGGAGCTTAGGTTCTGGTAAGGGAAACAGACATATAAACAAAGAAAGATAAAATAGACATATAAACAAAGAATGATGGTAAAACATAAATACTCAAAAAGGAAGCCCAGGCTGCCTGGGAGCACAGGATGGAGCACTCAGACCAGGAGCACTTGCGGGAAGTGGGGAAGAGTCAACACTGTGACGCTGAGATTTCAGGATGGGATCTGCAGCCAGGGCTCAAGCACCCAGGTCCCGAACTGGCCACATGTTGGGAGAAAGTGGCCAAGAGGCAGCTGTCATTGAGGCAACACCCCATTAGCTGGAGTTTTGGCCTCAATGCCAACATGGATCGCAAGCCCTAAGGAGCTGACCTCTGCCACCTAGAGCTAGTCCTTGCTGCCCAGGGAGACACATCCTGGGACTTAGCCATGCAGGCAGTGTGGCTTCACTGTCTCCAAGTCCTCTATGTCTTACTAGTTTGAGACTGAGGGATGGGCCATCCAAAGAAAGAACACAAGAAGGGAAAGAATAAAAGCCCTTTTTTTCCTCCCTGAGAACTAGGTCTGGGCTGGTCTCATTCGTCCACCTAACCTTCCTAGGGAGCAGCCCCAAAGCCCGAGAACCCCAGGACTCATAACCTTCAGTTTTGTGAGGAAACCTGGGGATCCTAAGAGGCAGCATGCCAAGGAAGACAGACAGTGTCCTCAGACACAAGCCCAATACACATTTCCCATTTAGGAAGGTTCTCTTGTTCTTGGGGGGAGGAGTGGGACAGGAAATAGAACACCCAACACCCAGGTCTTGGTACTGTTTAAAGCTTCCAGGTTAAGGTTGAGAATCACTGGGGTAAAGGGAGTAGAGAGGGCCCTGGAGCAACCCCTAGAGACAAGTTGTTAAAACCGATTCAGATAATAGTCACCTGTCCATTGCCTCCAGGGGCTTGGCAGGTCAGGTCCATGAAGGATGCCAATAATTAAAATGAACAGACATACTTCCCTGGTAAATTAAAAACATGGGAATACTCTTCACTCATATAATGCATAGAAATATTCTTGCTTTAATAGTTTTGTCTTAATTTCCCACTTCCAGTAGAGCATGGGTACCAAGAAATATTCCTCGGCCAGAAAGAAAACAAGGCAAGTGTGGTGATGAATGAGAAATAACATCTAGATGCATGGGGCAGGGAAGACAGGTGGAAGGGGAGAAATAAAGGGAGGCGTCGCAACCTGGAGAAACCATGCCCTGTCTAGAGTGGGCAGCAGCGACCCAGCTCTAGGGGGTGCTTGCCAACATTTCCTATTTCTCAAGAAAAGTTAGAAACCTAGATTATTTTTATATGAATGCTCTAAACTTTTTGATTTGAGTTGGCTCAAATTAAAAAACAACAACTCACAACACTCTGTAGAGACATAAGGAACTGGTGGGCTACGTTAAGCCATATGTTGTGACCTCTGACTACGTGTAACTCAGTTACAATAAAGAGAGAGAACGGCGGTGCACAGCGGAGTAATACTACTGAAAGTGTTATATTCCAGAGCCAAGCCACCTCATTAACATCCGTGACCTAGGACAATTATGGAAATGGAGAAGATATAAGAACACTGTAAATGTTTTAGCAATGCTCCATTGTCAAAGATTTCCCTCATATCCTTTGCCATCTCAATATTGATAATGGTCAGACAGCATACATTGGAAAAGAGTACAACTTGTTATAGCAATAATGACAAAAGTACTTACTGAATATTTACTCTGTAAGAGGCAAGGACTACGTGCTTTATATAAAAATTATCTCATTTAATTCAGAAGGCAACCCTTTGTTGTAGGCAAAATTACCATCCCAGTTGTCAAATGAGGAAACTGGGATATAGAGAGGTTGAAAAAGTCATCAAAGGTCAAACAGTGTGTGGAGCAGCTGGGAGGCAACCTGGGTCTTTCCCGCCATAACTCTGGGCTGGACATCAGCCTCCAGCTTTGCGACTGGAAGTGGTACTTGGCACAGGGGTCCAAAGGGCGGGGATGGATTTCCCGTCCTGGCAGGTAGAGCACAGTGAGGAATGAAAGTGCATGATTAATAGAAGCCTGGACAGGACTTTAAAGTAATATAAATGTCTGATAAATGTTCAACCTCAAGTAATCAGTATCACTCCAGGGTTTTACAAGGGGAAGACAGTAAAAAAATATTTTTAATGCAAATTAAAACATTGTACCCATGAGATTAGTAAAGATTATAAAGGCTAGCTACTGTTGGTGAGGTGGAGGGAACAGACTTTTAACCACAATGTGGTGGGAAAGCAGAGGTTAGACCCTTTAGGAAGATGATTTGGATATCACCTGTAAGAAGATGATTTTGTCTATTAAAATTTAAGATGTTTAGCCCTGGCTGGTGTAGCTCAGTGGATTGAGGCTGGCCTGCAAATCAAAGGGTCGCCAGTTCAATTCCTGGGTGCGGGCCAGGTCTTCGGTGGGGGGCACATGAGAGGCAACCACACACTGATGTTTCTCTCCCTCTCTTTCTCCTTCTCTTCCCCTCTCTCTAAAAATAAATAAATAAAATCTTTAAAAAAAATTTTAAGATGTTTATACCATTTGACCTAGCTGCTCTACCTAGGAATTTATCCTAGAGGAACTCTTTTGCAATTGTGCAGATTTATATGCGTAAGATTATTCGTGACTACAGTAAATGCAATAGCAAAAAGCTGGAAAAACTCCAATTGTCCATCAATGGGACCAGTCAGATATTCAAAGTACATCCAAATAATCAAATATAATATAGCTATTAAATCATGAAACAGAGCTCTACTTGCCAAAATGGAAAGATGCCCAGATGCACAGTTAAGTGGGAAAAAGTAAGCTGCAAAACCATAGGTATAGCAGAAGTTTCAGTACAATGCACATACATATCCTAGTATCTAGGCAGAGGGAAAAAGACTAAAAAATATATAGTCAATTGTTAATAGCAATTACCTAAGAGGATTGAGGGAAATGTGCTTCTATAAGCTTTGTAGTTTTTATGAAGCATGTCCTTTTCAAATAAAGAAATAAGCTGGCATAGAAAAGGTCCCATGCTGAAATTTTAGAGTAGGATTCCAATTCCTTAGAAGGAGGGTAGACAGAATCAGGAAGGGACCTGGAGTCTTCATGAACGTGCACGACCACACAAGTCGTGTGCTGCCCAAAGGCGCCCTTGTGAGTGACCTGTCCAGGGTGGGGGGCACTAGGCTCCTGAAACAGAAACTCAGAAAAGCAACCAAAGCAAAAGCACTGGCATTTAAGGAGGACAGGAGTGTTATCAGAAGGGGGCCCAGAAAGAAAGGAAGAGTATGCATGTCAACTGCGGCCACCTCAGGATGCAGGGGTCAATGTTCCCTGAAAGTTGGCAACAGAGTGGCCAAGAGAGCCTGAGCATGGCTGTGGTTCCCAGATCTGCAGATGGGTGAGGGACATGACTCCTCCCCATGGGCCAAGCTGCCCGATACTCCCTGACTCAGACCCACACTGGTCTTGGACCTGCGACTGGAGGAAGGAGGGACAAATGCAATGTCTGAGGCTGCCCATTTCACTTCCTCTTCTCTCACCCAATTCCCTGTGTTGTTTCAACATCTCTAGGTTGGCCATAGTGACCAGAGCCTGGAAGTTATCCAAAATAGGCAGAACCTCCTATCTTTTCAAAATAACTTGCAAACCTCTGCATAAAGTGAGCAGATTGTGTGGACCTGTTGAAGTATATCTGTCTCCAGTTTGAGTGGACTGTGTCTGGAGTCTCTTTTCCAGGCTAATGTGTCTTAAAGCTCTAAATACATTCTCCCATAGAAATAATGTTGTTAAGTCAGCCTGGAGAAGACTAACTACCCATAATTCTCCTAAAGAAAAGCCCAACCACTGTTTCTAATTATGTTTCTTAAGGAAACGCATTGAGTTCCAGCAGGGTATGAGGAAATAACAAACTTAACTCCTCTTCCATGCCCCAAAGATGTGGAAACATTTCCCAAAGTGTGTTCCTCTAACATCTAAAGCATGTGAATCTATGTCACACTTTAAACCATTTTTTATTCTTTTGATCAGAGGGCTCCATAGTCAAATTTTTTTTTGGGGGGGGGGGAACTGGTTCAAACCAAGTAGAACAGGTTTTATTATTTTATTTTAATTTTTTAATTGTGGTAAAATATATACAACATAAAATTTACCATTTACCATTTTAACCATTTTTAAGTGTACAGTTCAGTGGCATTCATTACTGTCCTGATGTTGTGAAGCCACTGCGAGGACTTTCCATCTTCCCCAACAGAAAACACCATCCCCGTTAAACACGAACTCCCCATCCCCCTGCCCCTCCCTCAGCCCCCGGTAACCACCATTTCTCTTTCTTTATGCAAGAATTTGCCTGTTCTAAGTGCCTCATATGAGTGGGATCATACAATGCTTGTCCTTTTGTATGTTTTCTGAGGACTCTGAAGTTCCTGGCCTGGGTAAGGGGTGAAAGGGAGAAGGGAGACCTGAACATGGACTAGACTGTGGAAGAAAGAAGCCTTTTCGAGGTTGAGGAGTTAGGGAACAGTCAGGGACATAACAAATACATACTGCTTTGGGGCCCAAGAAGAGATGGGGGCTGCAGCTTGGAATGGAAACTCACAGCATTCTGGTGGTCTGTGTGGCCTGGAATAATCCAGGTGGGTAAGCAGTAGCCAAGAGACACAAAAATCTAGGGGAGAGGAAGAAAACAAAACCTGGAAAGGCTACTAAGAAGGACCAGCCAGAGAAACAGAAGAAACCGGAATCACACCTCCTAAGGGTTTCCCTGCCTTGCATTCAAGCTATTCATTGCTCCTTCCAGAATCACCTGTCTAGAAAACAGATATACTCGATCTCATTCTCTCACTCAAAATCTAAAACCTTCAATGATTCTCCAGCACACAGAGCAAACCTGAACTCCTCACCAAAGTTTCCAATGCTCTCCCCAGCTTGGCTCGAACCGTCTGACCACCCACCCCACCTGGTCCAGCCGCCCAGGTCGCCTGCTGCATACCTGCTCAATTCTGCACGTTTTCTCAACGGGACACGTCTGCATGGCACATGTGCCGTTCCTTCTGCGTATCCATCTATTACTACGTTGCTCTCCCTTCAAGCCCTAGCGCCTATTCCCACTTTTCTGAGGCCAACATAGATCCCTGAGGTGAGGGTGAACGTGCCTATTCCCTACAATTCTGTCCTTAAAAAACAAAAACAAAACAAACAAACAAACCAAAAAACTCATACCATCATCTGGCTACAAAATCAAGTAATTTTTACTCCAGAAAAATTAGAATATGAAAAGGGTTTTTTTGGCTTTTAAAAATTATCCAGAAATACACAATAGTAACATTTAGGTACATGTACTTTTTAGTCTTTCATTTTTTTTGATAATTGGAAATTACACTGAATATCATTTTGTAACATGCTTTTTCTAAATTACTATATTATCAGCATTTCCCATATCCTTAAATAGTCTTCAAAACTTATTAATAATTGCATAAAATATATCCTTACATAACTATAATTGAATCAATTCCCAATTGCTGAATAATTGTTAAAATTTTTTGCTCACCATCCAGTACATCATACATAGTCAGTATTCAGAAAATATTTGTTTCATTCAATTTTTCTTATCAGTAGAAGACAGTAGTAATAGGCCAGTCCTGTCCTGGGTTTACTTTGTCATTTAAATAGCAAATACATGATTTAAATGAAAAAAAAAAAAAGAGTTTTTCAGTTTGTGTGAGCATACATATTTTCAGAATTTGTAAACTTTTGTTCTAAAAGCCAGTTAAATCTAAAAAAGCTACTGCTTTCTCCAGTCTGCAGGGGCTACATCTTCTTCCGAAAACGGAAATCCATGATTAGCGTAGTGATTCAGCAAAAATAAACAATGTCCTAAGTCTGCAGGGAGACAAAACTTTTACAGATCTTTAGTAGCTTCTAATCTGAAAATATGTGTGACATCTCACTTCACTTTTTCTTACTTCTTTTCTTCAGCACTTTCACCTCACATTCAAATACACTGAAATTTTTTCAGTTGGTGAAAGCCAGTTAAACATGATTTATGTACTTGCCCACAATACAGTAAACTTTCAGTACTGCTCTTCGTATCTACCCAGCACACAGTTTTATCTCCCGAGCATGATCACTTGGGGGAGAAGGCAGAGAAAGGAACCCCAACGGGACAGAGACAGAGACAGGGCCAGCACCCGTGAGGCAGGAGAGGGGCTTCTAGGATGGAGTAAGAACAGAGGGCCAACAATTGGACAAAAAGCTCCTGTGCAATGTAGATTAAGAGGTGGCTGCTAGTGTTGCTGGGCAGAATAAGAAAACCAAAAACCAAAAAATAAAAACACCAGCAAATGAATTTTGAGAGGAAAAGAATTACTCCTAAATCTCACATATGGCCAAGCTGCCATCAGTGCGAAAGGGCAGTACCCACAAGGCTCAAACACACCCCCTACAGGTGTTCTTGAAAACAGCATCCCAGGAGCTCTTCCAGATGTCTAAGAAGGTATCAAGGTAAGAGCTCAAGATAGGGTAGATCCAGTAATGTACATCAAAACAGTTATGTCTCAATAATTGTAAATATGCTTTAATATTGGTGGAAACTTAAAAAATTTATATATACAATCCAAAGAAAGTATTAATAACACTCTGAATCCCACATATTATTAAACTAGTAGGAGGCTGTGGCATGAAAAGCATAAAAGAGGAAGGGGAGGGGACACAAAAGTACTGCTGCAAGTACTGATTACCTTGACCTTGATAATCAGAAAAGGCAAAGGTTGAGAATGCTTTTGCAAAATCTAAAGGTAACTACAAGAATTAAAAACAGGATGTGAATTTTCAAATGACTAGAGAAGACACAGTGCATGCAAAACAGCACATGTTAAAGAAAAAGATAAAAATAAAAAAGATGAAATAGGATCACACTATTAGTTATAAGAATAAGTTATACTTCCATATTAACAGGAAATAACTTTCATATTGGGTTGAAAAATAAAGCCCAGTGGCATTTTGCTTACAAGGGACAGAACTAAATGAGACACAAATGGTCACAATAAAGGGCTGATAATGATTTAGTAGAGAAGAACAAATAAAAAGTGATTTTAATTTATTATAACAGGTACTATATTTTCTTTTTATGGGCTCATGGAACACATAAAATTTGATCATACAGTAAACCACAATAAAAAACCTAAATAAAATTCAAGAAGAAACTACACAGGACTCATTGTCACCCCGCAAACCCCCAAAAGTCTAAATCAAAACCCCAACACCTGGAAATTTGAAAGAACTTGTTGATAACTTTTGGTGACAGTGGAAGTCCAAACTACAGTTACAAGCAATTAAACAACTGAAAATAACAACGGGAACACTATGTATTAAATCTTCTGTGATAAAGGCAAAGCTGTAATCAGAAGCAAGATAAGCAGATGGGAACATGACTATTATATTACTCTTAGGCTTAAATCCAAATTCGGATGTCATTATATGTACTTATAAACTTATACACGTTCAGGGAGACAGAACAGACTCTCTGATAAAATACTAGAAGTACTTTTATCTCTGGGTTATGAAACTGCATTATTTTTTAAATTCCCTAAATAGTCCCAATGAGCACGCAGCATTTTTACAATCAGAACCGAGATTAAACAAAAGCACAACAAAACATAATTCATCGTCATAGGAGGGTAGAACAAAGCAACACAAGACCATCTTGCCAAAATGATCAAGGCAATTAAAATCCTCTCCTCTGTTCTGACTTTAAAGCTGTAGCCTTTGGCGATGGTTGTAACAAGCCAGTTTTTACTATGTTTCCGCGCAGGTCCGGCCTCCAGTCTTGTACCTGGAAGTCAGGTGTGCTGTGCACTGGCTGACCCCGGTGAGCCACTGCTGCCTCTTTTTAGGGAAAAACCAAGCGACTGGCAAGCGGCACCCAGACAGCGCAGTGACTGCTACTATGTTTTCAGGTTAGCAGTCTCAGAAGACACTCCTGTTACAGAACTGGCAGGGAAAAAATAGAAGGGCAGAAGAGAATTTTCTTTTATGTTGTTGCCCTGTGTTATTTTGGATTTTTTTTTTAAAAACAAACAGGTAGGAGATAATGTAAATGCACTTCAAATATCACAAGCAATCCCAGGTGAAATCCATGTGAAAAAACTGAGTGCCAGTAAAGGTAATTATGTAATTTAAAAGAAATAGTAAGAAGCACATATTTTTCTCCTTGTCTTAACTGACGTAATAAAGCAACAGTATAAAACAACAGGTATAGAATTGTATTGTTGGGCCTATACTACATAGAAATGCAATGCATTTGACAATAACAGCACAAACGAGGTGAGCAGGACCGAAGCTGTATTAGGGTAAGGAAATGCTACCAAGTGGTACCAGATGGTAACCCACATCCGCAGACACAAGTGAAGGGAGCCAGAAAATAAGATTAATAGAACAATCTCTATAAATACATACTCTCCTTTCTTCTCTCAGCTTCTTCAAGAGACTTACAAAGCATATAAAATAGTAATTACAACAATTATTGCTGGGTTTATAACATACAGAGATGTAATAAGCATAATATTATGTAATATGTACAAAAAGGGGAAAAGGGAATAGGCCTATGTAGAACTAAAGTTTCTATATCTCACTAGAATTAAATGAGCACAAATATGAAATAGATTCTACATGTTATGATGTATTATATGGTAAGCCTAAGAGCAAGTCCTAAGAAGTAACATTTAAATTTTTTAAATCATTATAATAATGTAAGCGCTATACTATAAAATATTCAGTTAATTTTTAAAGAGCTGGAAAGGGAGAATAGACATAACAGACATGTGATATAGAAAGCAAAAAGTAAAATAGAAAATGTAAATCCAACTATATCAATAACATTAAATGTGACTTAAGCCAATTAAAAAGCAAATGACCAGGCTTGATAAAACACACACACACAAGAGCGAACTATATGCTGTTTATCAGAGCGTTGAGATTCAGAGTTACAAATAAGCTGAAAGATGGGGAAAAAATACCATGCAAACAGTAGCCATAAGAAGGCTGAAATGGCTACACTGACATGAGACAAAGTAGACTTTAAAACAAAAAATGCTGTCAGAGATAAAAGGAACATTTAATACTGATAAAAGGGTCAACCATCAAGAAGATGCTACAATTATAAACATGTATGCACCTAACAGAGCCCTGAAACACGTAAAGCAAAAACTAACAGAACTGATGGGAGAAACAGACTATTAAATTAAAATAGTTGGAGACTTCAATGCCCCACTTTTAATAATGGGCAGAGGGGCTGGCCAGAAGACTGACAAGGAAACAAAAGGCTTGAATCGCAATGTAAACCAACCAGACCAAAGTATCTCTAGAACACTGCACCCAAATCCACCCTTCTCAGCGCACATGGAGTCTGCAGGAGAGACCAATGCTAGAACATAAAACAAGTTACAATAAATTTAAAAGGACTGAATTCATATGAAGTATGTTCTCTGACAATAATAAAAAATAGAATTTTAAGAAATTCACAAATATGTGGATATTAAACTCTTAAAAAACCAATGGGTCAAAGAAGAAATCACAAAGGAAATTATCAAGTACTTTTTTTTTTCTTTTTTATTGAATTTGGAGTAACATTGGTTAATAAAACTTATAGGGTTCAACTGTAGAATTCTGTAATATGTCATCTATATATTGCATTGTGTGTTCACTGCCCCAAGTCAAGTCTCCTTCCATCACCATTTATCCTCCCTAGCCCACTTCTACCGTCCTCCAATGAATGCTGGTAGATGAATAAAACTTAAGACACAGCATACCGAAATGTATGGGATGCAGCCAAATCTGTGCCTAAGAAGAAATGTATGGCTATAAATGAAATTATTGAAAAAGAAAGATCTCAAATCAATAATCTAACCTTCCACTTATAGACATTGGAAGAAGAGCAAACTAAACCATAAGCAAACTGAAAGAAGGAAATAATAAAGATTAGAGTGGAAACTAATGAAATAGAGATTAGAAAACAACAGAGGAAAAATCAATGACACCAAAAGGTGGTGCTTCAAAAACATCAACAAAATTGACAAACCTTTAACTGGATTGACCAAGATAACAAGAGAGATGACTCCAATCGCCCATATCATTAGCACTGCTTTGTTAATATCATTTCCCAGGTCTTCCCTCAGCCCCACAGACATGGATTCTCGAAAGATTTCAGTCATTTCCTGAGAGCTTTTCAGCACAAGGTTGAAAACTTGCCCTCCAATAGTTTCGCACATGTATCTACCAGTTGCTGGAATAGCAAAACCATTATTGCCTCAGTGCCTTTTAGATGCTTTAGATGACACCTATTTTGCACATACCTGAAAAGACAAGAAAATCTCAGTAGCTTTTTTTTAAATCTTTTTTTTTATTGTTGTTCAATTACAGTTGTCTGCATTTTCTCCCCACTCCTCCAGTAGCTTTTTTTTAACAAAAGATTTTATTTATTTATTTATTTTTAGAGCAGGGAAGGGAAAGAAACACCAATGTATGGTTGCCTCTTGCATGCCCCCAACTGGAGACCCAGCCCACAACCCAGGCATGTGCCCTGACCAGGAATCAAACTGGTGACTCTTTGGTTCGCAGGCCAGCACTCAATCCACTGAGCCACATCAGCCAGGGCTCAGTAGCTTTGTGTGTGTGTGTGTGTGTGTGTTTTGTTTATATGATGTGCTTTCCTTTGCCCTAGACTTCAAGGCTGATACAAAAGAAAATGAAAACAACTTGTGTTCAATAGTGGTTGAGTGCTGTTATTCCTTGGGGGAAGGCTATCCCACACAATGGAGAAAATACCAGGGTTGAAAAGAAGTAACCCAGAGAATGAGATGGCAACTTGGTAATATGCCCCCTTTTCCCTTCAAAACAAAGCCAGATTACCAAGGGTTCTATTGACAGCCCTGTGGGCCACTCATTTGTGAGATGAAGTTGTTCAATAAGTGATATCAGTTCTCCCAGTTCCTACCACCTTTCACCCAGTTCTACAAGTGGGAAATCCGGGAGTTGTCATCCTTGATGCCTCCCTATACCACCCCAGCACATCCTGTAGTTTATTTCTCAGTAACTCTCACCTCTGCTAACTTCTCTGCACCCTACGGCTATGGCCCTGGTCTGATCCTTTTGGACCCTGTAGTATCTTCCAAAGAGTGCCCAAACCCATGCTTGGACCTCTCTGTTCCCTTCTCCTCCCTGCAAATCTGTTTCTGTTGCTTCCCAAGACAAATCCCTTCAACTGCTCTTGGAATAAAGCCCTAGCCTTCAGGCTGGCCCAGGTAGGGCGTCCTGATTGACTGGGCGCCCCTTCCAGCACGTGCCCTCCTGTCATTTAGAGTTTTGTGCCTCCTAATACACTGGGCTGCTCCCCCATTCTTAGGAGCCTTTGCACTTAGGACTGTCTCACCCCCCTTGCCTTTGCCTCAATTAACATCATCCTACTAAACTCACTCACACTGCCCCAGACATCTTCCCTGTGTCCCCAAGATTGGACTCAATCTCCTTGTCAGAGCCTCCTAACAATACCTTGTACTTTTCTTTGTGACAAAGGGTTAAGCTGAGGCTAGGAGTGGCAAATGCTCCTCTCACCCCATTTCAGACATCACTGTCAACAGCCTAAATGTCACCCACGATCCTCTTCAACACAGTGTTCCAAGCAGCCACTACAGCCTGAACAGGCTGGTGGTTTTTTATGGTTTCCAGCTTTTGTACTGTGGCCAACATATTCCACAAACCTTCAAAATCCTCAATTTTCCATCCTTCTTAAGTCTCTTACATTGTTACCCTTCAAACCTGCTCTCATGCATCTAAACCAAATTTGCATTACAATTTGACTCCATTTCCTGGAAATGACTGTGTTTTTCTAAAAATCCTGAGAGCTGAAAGCAGTCTACTGACCTAAAAATATATATATTACACAAGTAAATCCTAAAACACTGATTACGACTTTATGAAAGCAGAGAAGAAAAGCACTAAGGAATAATTCATAAGCCTATGGTGCAACTATGATAATAGGAATGTTCATCTAATCACAGACTTTCCTCTTATGACTTCACTGTTGGTCCACACAATGTTTTCAGAGTGCTGAACGCCACGGTGCATTTAATGTGCATCAGTTACAACATTAACAGCTAACGTTTACTGAACAAATTATTATGTACCGCAGATGGTCTAACAGCTTTTCTACACTGACTCATTTAATCCTCACCAATAACTCTAAGAGGTAGGTGCAATTATAATCACCCCCATTGTACAGACAGGGAAACTGAGGCAGAAGCAAAGTAGAAAACCAAAATGAAGATTTTTTTTAATCCTTACCCAAGGACTTTTCTCATTGCTTCCAGAGGCGGGGCAGGGAGAGAGAGAAACATCTATCGGCTGCCTCCCATATGCGTCCCAACTGGGTATCGAACCTGCAACCCAGGTATCTACCCTGACCAGGAATCAAGCCTGCAAACTTTCGGTGCACAGTATGATGCGCCAATCAACCAAGCCACACTGGCCATGGCCAACTTCCCAGAAATATATTGTTATTCACCGTGAGGCATCTTGTACACATCTAACAAAAACAGACCATGATCCCTGGCATTTCACTGGCTGCGATGCCAGCAGTGGTTTGGGCTTCTTACAACAAACCATCCCACATCTGATTTTAGTAGAATGTACAGAAACCTCACGGCAACTTATACGTATGTTTTTATTAAGAAATTCCCTTCCACTGTCCACTACACAAAGTGGTGAGATCCTTTAACAAATTATAAGGCAGGGACCATCAAAGAGTCTGGGCTCTGCACCACGTCCGCTCAGAGAAGCAGGCTGTAATTTTAGACAGATGTTAGTGAACTTGGGGAATCCTGGTGTGTGGACTTGGTTGCCTCCAACCCCAGATGGCAGGGGAAGCAGCCAGTGCTCCTTGTCCAGATGACCCAGAAAACATTTCTTAATGAATTGTCCGGCATGACTCACGCTGGCTTCCACATCTGGCAGATCTGGGTTACATCACTCATGGTCCTCAGTGTCCTGCGGGTTCCTGGGAACACAGTGCCCAGAGTCAAGTGCACCAGCTGCAGCAACCAGCTGCATTCACACGCCTCTCTGCGTCACTCTGACAGCCACAAGCTATGGGGCTGGCTCCGGCTCCCATTTCCAGAGGCTGAGCCGGCCACCCCCCAGGAGGCTACATCCTCTCACTTTCCCATGAGCCTAAGAAGTCACCATGGAAGTAAAATTCCATGCCTGGAGGTGTCCAGGGCAGGACTGTATTCTCTGGCTTTCTACACTAATAGCTCCTGGCACCATAATTCAACTGTATTAGTGGTGCTAATCTGGAGAGCGAAAAAAACACACTCAAAAACCTGAGCCATTCACATTCCTTGAGTAGGCTCAGAGGAGGAGAAAAATAAGTATGCACTTCGAAAGAATTTCCAACAAGAAATAATACTGACTTAAATAGCTTGAGGCGCAAGGTGGCAAGTGGCAAGGGGGTGACAATTTTCGTGGAGACAGGGCCCTCTGATGCTCTGATTGGTTGGTTGGACCAGAGTCCTGCCATGGTCTCTGCATCACTTAAAATGTCCCCAACACTTTCTAACAGTCTGCTGGGCATGACATACTTGCTTTTTTTTGTTCACCATTGATCCTTCGAGATCTTTATTTTGTATCCTTTCATTTACTGATCATAACTGCCCTGAGGCTGCTCCTGGGGCACCGGACTCCCAGCAGCACCTTGTCCCGCTCACTGTTGCTAACACGTGACGTAGTTCACGCACCTCATGGACCTACAGGCCTCCCTCATTCCCCGGTAATTCCACCTGTTCACTCAGAACATGCTGGAGGTAGAGGGGACATTTTTTAAAATTCATTAATCTTATTCTTCTAATTGGTTTGCCTATCCATAGTCTAATTTTAAAGCCAAGATTAAAAAAACAAAACAAAACTGTGATTCTGACAAGTTAAGCCATCCATCATCCTGGCTAGAAAATGACATCCCCAGGAGTATGACCCAGGTCGTCTTATTCTTGGTTTCAAAATTATATCATGCTGCTTCACTAGTGTAAAAACACCCCAGAAAGTCTAATAAAACTCTTAAAAATTCAGGCTGAGACTTACAAATTTGCAGATATGTTCTGAAGAAATAACCACAAAGAAGATAGAAAGAAAGGTGTGGAGAGAATATCCATTCCTATGCACCATTTACCTGGGTGCACCTTAGACTCGCACAGGGCCCTTCCAGAGTCACTATGCCTGGGTGCGACCTCAAACCAACTGAATCAGAGCATCTGGAGGTGGGGTCTGGATGTCAGTAAGCCACCAGGTGACTCCAGTGTGTAGCCGACCTGGAGTGTCATTGATTTACTGGAGTTTAAGCTAAAATGGCTGTGAAGAGACCAAAACCATAGTTTTCAAAAGAAGAGAACAAAAAAAGGAGGAAGGAGGAGTCATTTACATGATATGCTCTTCAATGTACTCTGTCACCCTCTCTGGTGACATACTGCTGACTTCAGCCTGGGGCAAGGCCAGCTTTCCCCCCCCACCAAGCCTGTGGCCACAGCGGCCTATAGGTTACAACTGGGGAGAAAGGAGGACAGCACAGACAGTCAAGTCCTGTACTCTAAGGGCAGTCACTGGTGATCATGATACTCTCCTGTTTTTTAAAAAAGAAACCCATTACCATATGATTCAGAAATTCCATTTCTGGGTGTATACCCTCAAAAATGGAAAGCAGGGACTCAAAGAAATACTTGTACACTCGTGTGCGCAGCAGCACTATTCAAAACAGCCAAAAGCAATACACCCATCTGTCAACAGGTGAACATGGATAAGCGAAACGTGGTATACACACAGAATGGAATACTGTTCCGCCTGGAAACGGAAGGACATCCTGCACGGGCTACAGCACGGATGAGCCTGGAGGACATCACGCTCAGTGAAACAAGCCAGTGACAAAAAAGACAAGCACTGTGTGATCCCGCTAGCATGAGGTCCCCAGAGCAGTCAAATTCGCAGAGGCACAAAGCACAGTGGTGGTTGTTGGGGACAGGGGGGAAGGCAGTATTGCTTGATGGGTTTCAGTTCTGCAAGATGAAAAGACTTCTGTGGACAGATGGTGGTGATGGTAACACCACGTGAATGTACTTAACACGCCGCTGAACTGTACACTTAAAAATGGTTACAATGGTAAGTTCTGTTACATGTATTTTACCACAATTTCAAACGCATTTTATAAAGTAGAGGGGAGCCCAGTGAGCACCCCTCACTTACTTTTCTCCGGTGTCAGTGGAGGTTCCTGAGGACAGAATCCCACAGACATGTCATCTGTAATTGTGAAGCCTGAGGTCTGGGCCAAACAGACCCTAGGCCGCTGGCATCTATTTGGCAGGACTGGCGGACTCGAGAAAGAGTTATAGAGCCTTGAAGCTCCCTGGGGGCACATTGAGGGCTGGCTGGCGAGCCTGGCGGTTCATGTTATATAACCAGGCTGCTAGCTTCCAAACACCGTGAGGTGAACGACGACGTGCTCCAGGTCTGGGATGAGCCAGCCAACGGATGATTAATTCCCAAATAACTTCATCGTGGAGGCTTTTTCTAAATCCCAAGTGCAATAACGCCACGTATTTAATTCGTTGAGAAATCTCAGGGTTTCTCTGGGATGGGTTGACTCAAACGTATTTTTAAAGACTTTTATCTATCTTTCATCTTTCCATCTTGCTTAGTATTCTAGGGGCAAAGAAAAACTTGAGCTGGAGAAAATTCCACCAGCAACAGCTCTTTTGAGCTGCTGAGGAATCCAAAGCTTTCAAGTGAGTAAGCATTCTCCTGTACCGACACCCTGACGGAGACGGAGAAGAAAAACTGCAGCTCCTCTCCAATCAGGGTTCCCAATACTTTTCCAACATCCGCAGTCCATGAAGATCCTATTCAGGGGCTGTGACATGTGAAGATGTATTCTAGGGGAAGTCACAGGGCTCTGGAGGCTGGTCCCCAAGCCCATGTGTCCGAGCTCTGGCCAGGCATCTAAATAAACCTGTCATCTCCCCCAGCCTCAGCCCCTCGGCCCCAGAGCAGACTCACACTTAGCCTAGAAAGTCTGTCCCGGTGATTCACCATGAATCCCAAAGTTTGGCAGCTGAAAAAATGTAAACTTTCCCCTTTCTTAGAATTTGCAAATTAACAGTTTGGCCAGGAGCCAATCATTCAACAGGAGTTGGATTAAGTACTTGAGAATTCTTCTACCGAGATCAGATAGACACAGAGAAACACTTATTGCTTCTTTGACATAGTGTTTTGCAAAATAAAAGAAATTTCTCTAAATCTGAACAATAACAGAAAAGGAGAGAGAGGTTCTTGTCCATGGAGGGTAAAGGAAATCTGACTTTAATACATGATATTTAGGAATTAAGTTCACAATACTCTTCAACACAGAACACACCACTTTTGGGGTTCAAGGAGATATCCTAAAGGGCAAGTGGGGATGAGGTTTCCTGGGCACTCCTAATTCCTCCCCACCCCCCACCCCCGCCCCAACCCCTGCTGCAACCGAAAGCGCAGACACTTGTCGATCAACTTTAAAATCCTGAAAAATTTTATTAAAAGCCTCATTTTTTGTCTGGATTAAAGTCATAACCTCCTCGCCTTGCCCTACCCTCACGTGTGCCCATGCAGCTGGTCCTTGCATGGAAAGAAGAAGACCCCCTTGATCATAATTGCCACTCATGCTTTGTCATTTCCACAGAGCTCTCTGGACAGAGCCCACAGAACTCCAGAGCCGGAGTGGTCCATAGAGTACATGGACAGCAGTGCCCCAACTGTACCCTGGTGTCACCACAGGTCTCTCTCATCTCCTCACAGGTCTTTGAGTGCAGACAAAAGGTTAGTTCACCTCTATACCACCATAGGAGAAGGAAGGAAAGGTTTATTTCCCACTGTTGCTCCTTAAAGGCATGCTGAGCATCCTGTGTAACTTAATAGTGTATTTCTTTCTTTGCCCCTAAGGAAGAATTCAGCTCATGGAATATCACCATCAATATATATTGTATTCATTATGTATGTAGAGCCCAACACTAAGATAATATACTATGTTCCAAAATGCTGCCAAGACTCTGAGAACATTTTTTGTTTGGGACATTGAAACAGCAGAATGACCATAAATTATGGAAAGGGAGAAATTTTTTAGTACATTTCAGAAAAAAATAAAACAAAAACCTCAAGCAACAGAATTTAGTGCTTAATAACTTTCACATGCTAAAGTTTCAGTTTAATCAATTGCGACTTTTGATATTTTATTAATTCATCTAGGGAGTATCACTGAAAGAATAATTTTCATATTGTTTCTAAATTCAGTGAGAATGGTTACATTTTTATGACAGTAACATTTGCAGAGCCATTCTTTAATACACAAATTATTGAATCCCACAGTCTCTTAATCCACACTGCAGACTAATCTAATGCATTTAAGCCGCCCTTGAAAAGCCATCCCTCAGCATGTGGCCCGCACAGTGTGATAGCTTTTGCTTTTCTGACCTAAGAAATCATTTTTTTCCCTCTTGACATCTTAAGAGTCATTTTTAATAAGGTTTTTCTGTAGTTGCAATGTCTCTCAATTCCTGATGTTCCAGACTGACTTGGCAAGTCCGTTCCTCTCCCGTAAACATACCCATCGACTACTGGTGACTCCCAGGAACATGGTCTGGTAAATAATCTTTTATCAAATCCACAAATCCAAATGAAAGTCCAGATGCTTTGCAGAAGGCTGCACACACTTCCCGCCGTGCACGTGACAGATGCTTCCAGGAGCATGACCACCAGGAAACTGACACAAACATATACGCAAAGACAGACCAGCCAACTGATGAGGCTGAGACCTCCGTGGCTACACTCCACCAACCTGAGGTGAGTCACTGGGACGCTCTAAGTCTCTGTTTCCCTGGTCGTAAGATGTGACTACTGGTTGCCACCACCTTCATTGACGCAGTGACCAAGAGTCTAACCCTAGCCCTTAAGGTGGCATTTGAAAATTTTATTAAAATCCTGAATCTGATTTCTCAGGGAAGTGGACTGATTTTCACAGGTCCAGACTACTTGGCAAAGCAAGAACCAGCAAATTCTAAATCAGGGTTTCCCTGCCTTAAATATTTTTTTCAGAACAAGGTCAGATGTAAATTAACAATGACAGCAGCCCCTCGAGAATCATACTGGCTTATGTGGGGATGGAACTAAAAGGGACTTGTTTGATATAAAGTCAGGATGGTCCCACTTTAGAATAACAAAACATAATCAACAAAGGCTTATATTTTTAATCTAGAACAACTTCGCTCTAAGTTATCCCAAGCATAACAGAAATCGAATCAGGCAAAGCTAGAGAGTAAGAACTAACACAGGTATCTATCACGCAGGCACTTGCTGTATCGCAGGCGAGAAAATGGGATGAAGAAACGGGTTAACAGGCATGAATGGCTATTCCCTGACAACCAACACTGTTGGCTACGTTACAAAACTTCCTGCTCTTCAGTTAGTAACAGAGCTAGGTTTTGAAATTAAGATCTATATGCATTTCAAGCAGAAAAATCACAGTATAAAGTACTGAGTCCCCTAGGCTACCTACAAATGCAATCTGTTTGTACTGCACTGGAAATTTCCCACCCTCCTATTCTGCTCTCAGATAGGTGGGTAGGTGATAGCGAGGTGAGCAGATGGATTTATAGTCCTTGAAATCAATAAACCAATAAGTCATAAAACATTTCCCAAAATATTTGTATACATTAAACCAGAATCGCACCCCTAAAAGGACAATTCATCTTAATGTTGATCAAAAAAGGGTAAGAAAAGTATTTTAAAAAGACGGTATTGCTTTTCAGCAATTTGACTTTAGAATAAGAAGGAGACATTTTACTTTTGTTGTCACTGTGAGATTTCAACTCTCAGTGCTCTGAGTAATGGTTTAAAAAATAAAAAGAAACTTTGAAATTCTTTATCTAGAGATATTTTGGCTGTGAAACTTCCCTACAAAATTGGCCACAGGTCCGATTTCTTCCCCGAAATGGCCTTCTTGTTACTATGAATCAAGAAATAAACCTCGCCATCTCTGCTGCTGCTGGGATCTACAGATGATACCCTCACTCCCACTTCCTCCCAGTCCTGGGCCATCACTCCCAAGGGCCAGGAGCTGGGAAAGTACTGCCCTCTCCTCCCTGGAGTTTCTGCCTGAGGTTCCCTTCCATCGTGGAGAGCAAGCTGGCGACTCCCAGGGGCACAACATAAAGAGAGGCACAGTGGTGTGGGGCAGGGTGACCAGAGGACTGAGAATGAAAGCCATGGTTCTGAATGTCGCCACAAATGAACTATGTGATCTCAGCAAGAGACTTGACCTGTCTACATCTCAGGTCCTCATCTGCAAAAGAAAGCAATGGATTGCCCAGTTTTTAAAGTTCTCTCCAGCCGTGGAAATCATTATGTCTAGAATAAGCACCATTTGTAAAACAGCAATTTTCAAGTCTGGGCCTCATTTGCAACAATTCTTGACTTATGGGGGGCTTCTACAATCTGAATTTCTTGAGGGAAAAAAACACCCAAGTACCAACTGGTTCTTGCTGTCCCTCTTGAAACATTTTGTTGTATCTCATGGGCTATCAAGGGAAATAGCAAATCACAGGCCCTTGGACTCCAGCGTGTTCTAAGGGACTACACAGGCGTGGGTTAAAGAAGAGACCAAAATCCACCATTTGATTTTTGGAGTTCTTATGTATAAAACCAGAAGATGTTTCTGGCTTTACTAACCTAAACTCTACAGACATGAAAAATCTGATCAGGCCAAAGATATGCAAAACTTGATCCAGTTGTGAAAGAGATAGTACACCAAATAAATCCAGCAAAGACAGGAAATTTTCTATCCAAACCATCCTTTATCTATAGTATATTTCTGGTTTACCTCCCAAATTAGTCTGCAATGACCTTACTCTAGACAGTCATATTTTAAAACTTTAAAATCATATTTTAAAGAGTGCATTTAAAAATAACGTACACTATTAAGTCAAGAGTCTCCTTTAAATTATAGCCCTTCCAAGATATTAATGTTAAAGATCATTAGGAATTTAACAAGAATTGCAATGTAAAAAAAAAAAAAAAAAACAAAAAAAACTAGCCCTGGCTGGTGTGGCTCAGTAGATTGAGTGCCGGCCTGAGAACCAAAGGGTCGCCAGTTCAATTCCTGGGTCAGGGCACATGCCTGGGTTGCGGGCCAGGTCCCTGATGGCACCCACACATTGCTGTTTCTCTCCCTTTCCTTCTCCCTCCTTTCCCCTCTCTCTAAAACGAAATAAATAAAATCTTAAAAAAAGAAAAAGCTAAGTGAAGATCAATTACAGCCTTAAATTATTGTTAGGTCAGTAGGAAAATATGATTCAGTTCCTCCATGGCGTAGAGGGAGGTCATGCTACCCTAAAATGTCATAAAACACAGATAGTTTTACTTTTTCCAAAGATCCAAGTAACCCTGATAGCGCAATGAAGCAGAATTGCAAGCTTTTCAATTCACCTAAGCCTTATTCCATGATGTTAGCCAGTTTTCTCCTCTGCGTTTGTCTGGCCACTCTTTGGCCCTTTGCATACAAGACTCTGAACTGCCACTGGTCCAGCTAGTCTGTCGAACTGTAAATCCCTCGAAGGCAGAATCCAAATGTTACACCTGCTCTATGGGCTTAATTCCTACAGGAAATGTCCTCCGAAGACATCTAATCCAAAACTCTATCCCTTTTTTAAATTCTTTATGTTATTTTTTATTTTATAGGTAAAACGTTTACCTATAAATGTTTTTTATTAAAGGTAAAAACAGGTTTCTAACAGGTTTCTACCTCTGTTAGAAACCTCTGTTAGAAACCTGTCCAGCAAAATTCATTTTCTCCTTCCTCCGAAGCATAGCATTATAGCTGGTCTTACAGATGCCTATCAGGAGTTTGTTTCCTGCCTGGCTTTCAGCTGGCTGTAGCTCTGTGACTGTCCCTGCTAAGGGATGTGAGCAGAAGTGATATGTGCCACTTTGGGACCAGTGCCTCTTCCATGACCCCTCTTCTTCCCTGTGACGCCACTCAGCCGTGACCATGGAGAAGGCCTTGGCCCTGGGGAATGGAGGAGCTACAAGGTGGAAGAAACCTGGGTCAGTGAGTATCTGACCAGACGACACATTCAATCTGCACATGCGGAACACCTGCCTCATACTGTTAAATGAGAGGGGGATTCATTTCTCTAAGTCTCAACATTGTGGACCTCTTAGTAGCTTGGCCTTTTACTATAATAATACGTGCACATTTACAGTTGAAAGGATAAAGAAATATGAAAAGTAAGAACAAAAGTTACCTGGATCCTACTACGCCTAAATAACTATTAATATTTTGGGACAGTTCCCAACTTTTCTCTATGCCTATAAAACACAGACACACACACGCACGCGCACACGCACACACACACACACACACACATTTTCTACAGAAATGAAACCATAATGGTTTATAGCCTCTCCCACTTTCTATTCTATTCTATTTAGTATATTGGTATTTTTCTAAATAAAAATACATATATATCATTTTAATAGCTATACTATAATATACTATTGCTTAGATTTATCAGAAATTTAATCAATGTTTCATTGGTGGACATTTGGATTTTTTTCCTTTTAAAAATTCTATTATAAACAACACTGCAGAGAACATTCTTGTACATAAACCTTTATCTGTCAGATTCGTCCCGCCCTAGGTCTCTATTCATAACATATCTTTGCAAACAAAGATGTTTCCCCTTCCTGGTAACTGCTTTAAGACATTCTGTCTGACAGGCATTATTTGCAAAGCTACTTTCATTAATACATTATATTTTTGGAAGAATCCCCACTCAGATCTTGTCTTCCATAGACAACTGGTGAACAAGGCTCTAGCCCTCCGGTCACTACCCACAATGAACAGACGGCTGCCTACGTGGCGGCGGCGGCCAGACCCCCTGTGCAATGCAGCCCTGGTTAGTAACACAGAAAGGAAAGCAGTAGTAGGTCTTGTTTCCTGCTGACAAACCTTGATCTACATCTGTGTTGCCAATTACTTGTTCAACAAACCTGTTACTTTTTTGGAAATAATAAATAATTCAGGGAAAGTCATTTTGAATCCTCTGACATCTGTTGCTTGTATGACTTTGAATTATTCATCAGTGAGCATAAACAGTACTAATTAAAGAAAAGTACTGAGGCGAACCATTGAACTAGAAATGAACATTGCAGAAGCAAATGCCTTTACTCAAAGCATACTTCTTGTCGTCGACAAATATTTCAAAGACCACACACGTCCGTCCTTGAAACTTAAGGAAACTGATACGTTCAGAAATCAGAAGACAGGATATAAATGATAAGTACTATTTTATGTTTCCCATTTCTTTTCCTCTCCTTCAGAGAAATCATCCTCTTTGATTTGGTCTCTTTGGCATTCTACCCCCTTGTTCCCAGTTTGGAAGAGTGTTAAGAGTCTTCGAGGAGAAACGAAATGTACTAATTGAGTTTCAAAAGCTTTGCAGGAATAAGTATCAATGGATCAAGTCATCATGTGCTCATTTGTAAGCTGAGATTTAGGTACATTCATGGAAGAGCTCCCCCAAATTAAAGATGGCTCAATTAATCTGACTGCCACAGCCCGATCATTTATTTCCATGACGCCTTTGGCACTTCCTTTCGACAAAGCGCTTTCTTGTGGTAATGAACAAAAGAGGAAAACCCTGTAGCCTCTGCCTATTTCACATGAGTGGCTGTTGGTAATTCTTCCCCCAGCCCCCTCCCGTCTGTCTCTCAGCTCACTTAGAGTGATGTTACATTCAGTAACACCTTCCACTGTAGAAGAGACTGCAGAATGTGTGTGTGTGGAGGGGAGTGTGAGCATCAAAGAAATGTGTTAAGGATTTACAAAGCACTGGTGGCAAACAGGTGCCTTCAAAGGTGGGAGAGCAGTAACTGGTTCCTTGGGTACCAGAAGAAACAGGTCTCTCGGGAAAGGCAAGATAGGGAGGGAGCCATTGGGGGGAGTGGCTGCTTAAATGGAGAAATCTTCAGAGAAGCCTAGTCCTTTGTGCGGCTCTGGGGAAATCAGTGAAATCGTTCAGTAATGATTGCTTGACATGGAGGTAACCCGGCATGCTCCCTCCACCCTGGTACCAATTGTTGGGGTTGCTGTGGGCAACAGAGGAGAAACACTGGGGAAGCAAAGGGAGGGGAGCTATGGGGAACAGGAAGGTCAGAGGAGGAGGAAATAGCAAGAAAAAAAAAAAAAGCAGATTGAGGAAGGACACAAGCCCAGTTTGGGTGGTTTGGGATCTTTTCAAAACCTCTGAATTCAGAGAATGTCAGGCAATTGGCAAGATATTTCTGCTGGTGGCCACTCATGAATGGTGCCTGTGCATAAAATTAGCACTCCAGTCGCTCCAGATCCATCCACAGAGACCTCCCAACACTTCCAGAAAAAGAGAGGCACAGAGACCCTCCACGCACTTTTGAATCCTCTTTCTGTGACACCCTTTCAAGGGATTTCACAAATGGGGACAAGCCTCCCTTGTCTCTCCAAGTCTGGTTTGTTGTCAGGGTTTTGTTCCTCCGCAAGGAAGGCTGGAAGAGGTACAGGAGGCGGTGGAGGAGAGCTTGGAGGACAGGGAACAGGAAAGGAGGAGCAACAGCTCTGCTGGGCTCAGAAAGGCCCTCCATCACAGGGGGTTTGTTGTTAAAAACAGCAGACGAGGGGTGGGAGGAGAGCCAAGGCTCTTAGTTTCCCAAAAAGAGGTTGAACAGGGACTCTGTCTGCTTGAGGCACTACCCAAAACGAAACTACTGATTTAGACAAGACCTCTCATATAGCATTAGATTTTAAGAAATAAATTTGAAAGACCTTTTAGAAAGACAATGGATGGACTTTCTGCATAAGAGTGCCAACCAGCTAAGAGGCCCCTCAATCGAAACCCAAGTCCAGCTGGGATGCAGCCCGTCTGTAACGTCCTATGCTTCCAAGGTGCCCATACAGCCTTAACTCCCTTTAAATGTTCAAGAACATTTATCCAGGACCTTCCGTTTACAAAAAGAAAAGAGAAGAAAAAAGGCGCTGCTTCCCTCCTTTCCAAAACAATCAGTCTTGAAGCTGGAGGTTTGTGAGAGTCTCAGGAGAGTTGAGCGTCTCCTTGCCGGTCACTCCAGCACGGACACACCACCGCTCTCAACAGGAAGAGTCTGCAGGCAGCCCGAGGCCACAGCTCGGTTTGATGGCTACTCGATGATGCACCCAGGAAGTGGGGTCTATGAAAACACGCTCTAATTGCTACTGGTGAGCAAGACCTTTAGGAGGAGCAGGGAGCTCCTGGTTTCTCTTGTGGCTTCAGTCTAGGAGGCACTCGACACCCACAGAGGAGGGGAAACCAGGCCCCCAGTGGAGGCCAATCATACCTTGAATGTTGTGTGATTGGTAAGAATAAAACAAAAACAGGTGTCCTCAGTAGGGACACCAATGGGCAGCTCACTAAGTGTTCCCAACTTCCCCGCGCATACGGGTCTCCTGGGCATCTTGTTACAATGCAGATTCTGACTCAGAAGGTTTGGGAAGAGGTGTGAGATTCTGCATGTCTATCAAGCCTCCCAATGATGCCGGGCTGCTGGTCCACAGACCAGACTTTGAGTAGCTGGAGTTCAACCCAGACAGCACACTAGAATCGGAAACCCGTGATCCAACCCTCCCCCTACTCAATTAAATCACTATCTCTGGCAGTGGGGCCAACCACTGGGCTGGAAGTTTCCCAGAGGATTCTTCTGTGCTGCCAGGTTGAGAGCCCAGTGGCTGGGCTAATTCTGATTTTCATTGTCAACTAGATTTGTGGACCCTGGGAACTTACATTCCTGGGAGCTTACATCTCAGTTTTGTATCAGAGAAGGGGCTATGCTGGCCAAAATGGATTGGTATAGAAACAAATGTACAGTATTTGAAAGCACTTCAAAAGAAGATGAAATACAATCATTATTTTACATGATAGTGTCTTAGTTTCTTTGGTTACAGTGAGGAGTTAATAGTGACTAATTAAATTCCACTGCATGCTAACTCTAAGAAAGGGATTGGTTTTTAGTTTATTTTGCTGTAAAACTCCCCAAAGCCCAATCAGTGCTCTGGAACTCGAACTTTCTTAAATGACAATTGACTTGTAAATGGGCATGCCAGCCAACACTTTGAAAAACCTCCTGAAAATATTTCAAATATGGATTCCTGGCACTAATGGGTGACTGATGAGAGACCTAGGAATCGAACCCACCATCCCTCCCCTATCCTGCCAATCCCAAGCTCTGGGGTGCAAGGAGAGTCCCCTGCGGCCACCTTTCAACTTTCTGAGCAATAAACAAACCTCCAAAGGATATCAGTTCTGCCAGCCACCAACAGATGGCATCAGTGGTCGTGCAAGGTCGGTTCAGCCTCAGCCTTGGCCTGGTTCCTTCATCTCTGTCATATTTGTTATGTTTGAAATGCAGTGTCTTGTTAAAAATTTACCGAAGCTTAAAAAAAAGTTAGGTCACAATGCAAGTGTCCCTGGATAATATGAGAGGAGTAAGGGTCCCCAACGTCCCCTGTTCTCTTTGGAAACAACCTTACCGGCAACCGATGCGTACCCACCTAGGTTAGTGTCATGCTGGATTTATTTACAAGAAATGGGCTTTCAGAAACCAACCTGCGGGAAGAGTTTCTGTGTTCCCAACCGACACGACGACGAAAGTGCTTCTCACAGCCCACACAGAAAGCAAAACAACCCTCCACCATGAGGCAAGGCTATAACCACAGCAACGCTTTTCAGAACCTAAGACGTTCCGAGAACCTGGATCTTCTGGCCTGTGTGCTCAGAACACCGGCAGCTACTCCCAAGAAATCAGGGCCTCCCTTATCGACGATGGCAATGCTGAGTGTTGAAGCTAGGGCGGCTTAGCCCTTTCTGCAGGAACTTAGGTGAATGCTGTATCTTAGTCTTTCAAAGGTAATGGTCAGAAACCCTGCAGATCGCTGGAACTGTGAATATTATTTTGGATCAGTGGTACTCAGCCAGGGAAATTTGCTCCCCCGGGGACATTTGGTGGCAGTGAGTGGACATATTTTGATGGTCACACTGGGGACGAAGAGAGGAGGAAGCCATTGGCATCTAGTGGGTAGAAGCCAGGGATGCACAGGACAGGCCCCCACAACACAGAATTATCCAGCCCAAATGTCAATAGTGCCGAGGTTGAGAAATGCTGCTGCAGAGGCCAGGAATTTTGGCCAAGAAAATTCGGATTCCAAAAGTCAATTTCCCACTGTCGTCATAAAAAAAGATCTTAACTGAGAAGACAAAGGCTAATAAATGGGCACTCCCTCCTGACGTCAAAATTGGCCCTCCCAAGCTTTCTTCGTCCCTGTTTTTGAGAACAGAGTGTCTCTCATTTTTGCCAAGGCCTCCCCTTCTGCCTCTCATCCTCAGGAACTCGCTCCGTCTACCATTACTCTTCCTCACCACCTGTGTCTACCGGATTCACGGGGGCTGTTTCCCTATTTTAAAAACACCTCTCACCCAGAGAATAAAATAACTATCTGAGTCCATGCTAATAGAAACAAATAATTGAGTGAATGAATGAATGAATGGAGAAGGGACAAAGCTTCCTGACAGAGGAAGTCCAAGTAATAAATGTGGAACGAGATGCGGAACGAGAGAGAAAATCTCCGGTAGAAGGCTGGGGCTGGCAAGAGCCACTGATGCATGTGGGAAGTTTTTAAAGGTGACACAGGATGCTTGCATAGCCTCGAAGCATCTCTCTGAAAGTATCGATCAATTACTGTGGTGGTTTCAGCACGCCTAAACAACCTTTCTCTAGGAGGTAGAGCTCAATTCCTCTTCCCTTAAATGTGGGCAGGATTTAATGACACTCCTGCTTAGAGTGTGTCCTAGGCAGGGCTTTCTAGGATGTCAGGCTCACCTCTTGAGGGGTTTTATTCTTAGGTCATGAAGATATTGGAAATTCCAATATCCATACGAAACACACACCTGGGTATGGCTGGCCAGGTGCCTTTGCTTTTTTAAAAATTTTTATTTTTTAAATTTATTGATTTTAGAGAGAGAGAGAAACATCAATTTGTTGTTCCACTTATCTATGCACTCCCTGGTTGATTCCTGTATGTGCCTTGACTGGGGATCGAACCCACAACCTTGACAGATTGGGGTGACGCTCCAACTGAGCTACCCAGACAGGGCAGGCTTTGCTTTTTGATGATTCTAATTTTTTCACCAAGATACAGAGCTTGGTGTTTACCCTGAATGGCAATAGCTTGCAGAGCGAACCTGTGTGGGGCACAGGCCCAGCAAGCCTCGTTAGATGGCTGAAGGGACAGACAATACCTGGTTCAGAAATTCAGAATTGTTGCAGCAGCTGTTCAATCACTGACACGGCCACTTCAAAAGATTCAGTGACAGCGTCCATTAAGTTAATACCCCAGTCACTCTGGGTTGGAGTACAGAGGAAAAAGGTACAACTGAAACGCTCTCACCAGTGCACACCTCCTTCCCCCAATCTTGTATCTGGAAAGAAATTTGAGTTCAGAAAAAAAAAAATTCCTGGATGCCTCGGCGCCCTCTTCAGCTAACATGGTAACAAAAGCGGGCTCAGGAAGAAATCTGATGGTCCTTCGCACAAGAATGCCGGGTTATTATTTTGCAAAGAGTAGGGTTAAAGCCCTGCTCACTGGAAGAAAATACTTCTTATAAAACTAAGATTGGTTACTGGGTTGTTTGGGGCAGAAAATTAATACTCACTGCTGAGGCCTATTCGCCTTTAGCTGACTCTGGAGGAAAGTAGCAGAGAGATGGATCAGGATTAAACCATTCATCATTGCCCGCCCCACTTACACCAGCGAACTCCCAGGGGGGCTCAGCTCAAGCCACAGGCACCAAAAGGCACGAGCCTCTGAGTCACCTTTCCCCCGTGTCCAGCAGTGAAGCTGTTCAAGGGAGGGGGCTGAGGACACTGAATTTGGGGGGCAGGAGGGGTGCTTTGAAGAGGGCACTTGGAGGACTGGTGACCTGTGTTAAAGGAGTTGAGTTAGAAAAACGTCAACACCTGACCCTATTCTCTTTGCTCTTCTGGGTAACCCCGAGCACCCTGCCTCGGTCCCTTTACCAGGCATGGGTGGTGAGAGTGTCAACTGCTAATGGATCCCAATCGCCCCCCAGTCCACAAAATGGCCTTCAGCTAATGGAAGCCATTCTGTCCGGGGAGGTCATACCTGCACCAAGAGAGGCCCACAGCTGATCAATGGCTGACAAGGGAGGGGGTACAAAAGGCCGACCCTTGGGTGTGGGAAGACAAGCTCTGTGGTCTGTGGTGCGGGTCATGCTCCCAAGCTCCCCAAGAACCCAGCTGAAGCTCTGCTTCCCCACTGCCCTGCCACTCTCTCCGCCTCCACCCCTCCCTATGCATCTGCAGGAGACTCCCTCCACTTCTAAGGACCCAAAACACTAGGAGTCAAGCTTTGATGAAGTGCTGGGAGTGCTTGGTACATCCTGGGAGGAAAACTTCCAGTTCAAGGACAGCCCTCTTTTGAAGACAACTAGGCAGAGAGGACTCTGACCAAAGCTCAGCTGATGCCCCCAAACCAGAGATCAGGTTCATTTCCCAGTCCTTCTTTATTCAGATTGGAGAAAGGACATCTGATGGACATCCAGTAACATACATCTTAAAATCACAGATCCAGAGGGCATACTCCCAGTGAATAGCCCAAGAATGCAAAGGCTGCTTCTGTGTTCTCACTAGCAGTAACGTGCCAAAGTACTTGATTCTTGGGCAAAGTAGCTTAAAAGCCAGAGTTGTAAAAACAGCGGTCTAAAACAGCCTAAGAACTTTATATAACTCATAACACTGTGCTCCTTGATACAATTTTAAGCTAGCTTTCATAAATCTTTGCCTGGCCCGCTGTATTTCAGATGTTGAATTTAGGACAGTGTTCAAAGGCTTTTTTATGGGTTCCAATTCCAATTTACCATTCTTCCTTTACTGACTTCCTTTTGGAGTTCACCAGCATATGAGTCCTTGAGGACTAAAAAAACCCAATAAATTAATCAAAGGAAAAATGTTCTGTGTCCCCCATTTAGAAATTCGTTGAAATATAGATGAAGTCCATCCTGAACAGCAGGACGTTCTGGGAAAGCCATCAGCCTAAAGGCCTTTATGAATAACTATTATGTTAGAAGTTCAAAAGATCTTACATCTCAGCCAGAGGAATAATCAGGCCACCGAGGAACACAGGGAAGAAAATGAACATAATGGGGGTCTATACAGTTTTTTTCTGCTTCTATGAGCGCATAAAATATCTTTCCATTCTACTACTGCACACACATTCAGGTAGCGTCTCCTGCTACCTCTGATGGCTCTCGACCCTAAGTTAAGGACTTCTGGACGCAGGTTTTGCCTCCTCAGACATCCAGTGTGCTATGTGAAGTACAAAATATTTACAGCGTGAAGGCAACATCCCACTTACCTTGTAGGAGCCGGTACTTTGGACTCAGGGAAAGCTATAACTGATGTTGCCACAAATGTCTATTATGGAAAGAGATGCCACAAATTCAGTTAAGAAAGTGATTAAATGGTATTAAAAATAAGTATTAAAAAAAAAAACCTAACCCAAATCAAGCTTTTAATTTCCCCTACCTGCCAATCTGAGGTATAGGGAAATACTATCAGTATTCATCCCTCTTTAGCTATAATAAACTGTTTCTTGCTATGCAAAGGTATTCATAAATCTGAATTACTACAGGAGGCTTACAGTTGTGTTTCGTTTTGTAGATTTTATTTATTTATTTTAGAGAAAGGGGAAGGGAAGGAGAAAGAGGGGGAGAGAAACCACATCAATGTGTGGTTGCCTCTTGCACGCCCCCTACTGGGGACCTGGCCTGCAACCCAGGCATATGTCCTGACTTCCGAACCAGCGACCCTTTGGTTCACAGGCCTGTGCTCAATCCATCCACTGAGCTACACCAGCCAGGGCAGGAACTTATAGTTTTAAAATATGTAAATGCCAAATATCAGCAGTATGTTATTATCAGTGCATGTGTGTGCACATAAATACAACCTATGTATTTGTCTATGTATTTGTAATTACTTAGTAACCAAACTTGCCTTTTCCCCCCCTTAAATTTACCAGTTAGTTAAATCATTTTGAGGGCCAGGGGGTGGCAACAACAGCTACGGCCATCACAGCTAAGGAAATCATTATGTCAGGTAAATAATTCCCCTGGCTCCACCCCAACTGCATAAAAGCAATCTCTTTTCCAGCACAATATGTATTTGGAAAGTGTCCAGTGTGTGGTGTTCTTGTCCAGATCACTCTACCTGAAGCACACAACAGAAAAAAAAGAAAAGAAAAATTGAAGCTAAGTTCACTCCTCCCAACCAATAATTAACAGGACTCTCTTCCTGATCAAAGGACCCAGCAGACGGACTTCAGAGATGAGAGCCACCACCTGCACAGCTATCTTTAAATTCAACGTTGGAAAGATTTCACTTCATCACTCCCCAGGACAATGGGTGCATTTGGAGGAAAACAGGAAAGACACATCCTGTGTGATATGCGCCTGGCCCCTGAAGAGAAAGGACGTTCCCTATTCCACTAATTCCCACAGGATGCTCAGTATTTCTCATCTATCACAGACCAGACCTACTCAGGCGCTGTCCTACAGCTGTATGTCGTCCTGTGCTATTCTGCTGGGACCTATTGTCTATTTGATTCAAGTAGGAAGATTCTAGAAGCATTTTCAAAATGGGAGTGTATAACATGTTTTACTTCTATTTTGAGTAATTTGGAGTACCCATGGAATTGCCTTTTCTGGTACACACAGTTTAAGGTGGGAGAAGGCAAGAGTTCTGCGCCCTAGAACACAAGTAAAGACTAAGCCCTACAGCAGAGTGCCCGGGCTGGGAGAACTCCCTGACACTGTAAGCTATTCCTCCACCGCAGAGAACAATGGCAATCCACAGGCTGACAGGGCAGGTACGGAAAATCAATGAGCACTCGCTTTGACAGACAATGCTGGGCACAGAATACCTGCCACAGGTAATAAATCACTTCATTTAAGTTTATCTTTTTAGCAGTGCACAGTGGATTGTACCCATACATCACTTCTACCTCTCTTTTCTGCCCTGTTGGCACAGGACAAATTGAGAAGGATAGTGGCAAAGTGGGAGAAAGGAGGGAGGAAAACAGAAGAGCTCTGGCACTAGGCCTGTGCAGTGAAAGAAATAATAATAATAATAAAGCAATGTCATTGTTTCCTAAGTGCCCATTGTAATTGTAAATTTTTACAGAACTTCCTGATTTACCATGGGTTGGAAATAAAGGTAGCTTTCTTCCAAACTCCTCAGCAAGTACTACATGTGTACAGTCTCAACGAGATCTCAAACACGTGTCTTTTCTAGTAAGGGGTGAATTTATGGGTCTCACCAATGACACTGCTTAGAAACTGGTGTCCTGTGAAGCCTTGAAACACAGAATTCAGTATGGCAAATGGGACTTCTGGTTTAGCACTATGGCAACAGGCTAAGATATTGCAGGGGGAAAAAAGCACCTCCCACTATAAACACCAGGGAATGCTGGGTAAAATATAACCTGAGAAGGAAAGGGAAAAGCCAAGTAAAAGTTTATGAGCTACTCTGAGTTTGTGAGGTCTACTCTGGTAATTTACAGACTTAGATTTTTAAACCCGATGGACAAAGTCGGTGAAACCTTGAGCTGCCATGAGACAGGGAGTTGAAAGTAAAACCCTTGAGGAAACGCAGGATGCTCCCTCGTGAAAAGGAAGACGAGGAGAGAAAAACTCATCCTCTGGAAAAGGGGTCCGAGGGGACAATTCTGTGTGTCCCTGAAAAATGGATATTCCAGATCTGAGCCTTGAACAGAGTGACCCAGGAAGTTCCAAACTAAGCGAGGAGCAGAAACACTGATCCCAAGCCAGTGATTCTCCTGGGATCTCTAGCATAAGCGACGCAAATGGTTTTGGAGGAGCTCTGCTATCAGGTCACGGGACATCAACACAGGGGAAAGAAATCCCCACTAAAGATTAGCCTAGAAGAAAATGAAAAATTAAAATATACCATGAGCAGAAAACAGCAAACACAACAAATGAGATTTTTCGAGTTTTGGGAACTTGTGATAATAAAATTACAATTTGAAAAAGAGAATACTAAATAAGTGTGTTTAAAACTATTAAAGACAATAAAGTAGGAAATAAAACCCAGATTTAAAAATATTAAAAAAGTAACATTTAAAAATAAACCAAACAGAAATTCTAGAAATAAACAATACAATCACTGAAATTAAAAAACAGATAGCCCTGACCAGCATGGCTCAGTGGGTTGGGCATTGTCCTGGAAAGCGAAAGGTCAGGGCACAGCCCGGGGTTGTGGGTTATGTCCCGGACCGGGCACATCTGAGATGCAACCAATCAATGTGTCTCTCTCACATCAATGTTTCTCTCTCTGGCTTCCCCTCTTTCTGAAAATAAATAAATAAAATCTTTTTTTAAAAAAGTCAACAGATAGGTTAAATAGCAGATTAGACACAAAGAGAGACCTGAGTAAAATGAAAGACAGATTAGAGGAATTACTAAAGGACATCAGAGAGGTAAAAAAAAAAGCATGAAAGAATAGCTAAGTGAATGGAGAATACAATAAGAAGGCCCATATGTATTTAATACAAGATCCAGATGAAGACTCTGACCAAGTAGCTCAGTTGGTTGGGGTCCTGTCCTAATATGCCAAGGCTGTAGGTTCGATCCATAGTCAGGACACACACAAGAAGCAACCAGTGAATGCATAAGTAAGTAAAACAAAAAAATCGATGTTTTTCTCTCTCTCTCTCCAAGATTAATTTTAAAAGAAAAAAAGGAAACTTTATTTAAAAAATAGATGATCAGATGATTAAAACAGAGAGATTGTGTTAGCTTTAGTACTCCAAGATGCAAGTGCCAAGCAAGGATGTTGGGAAAAGCAGGAGCAGGCAAGCAGAACCTTTGGAGAGTGATGCAGGAGTGACGCAAATGGGTACAGAGGTGTGAGTTTCACTGTCTACACTTTTATGTATTTAAATTGTTTTAAAAATAAAAGTGTTTTAGCCCTGGCTGGTGTGGCTCAGTGGATTGAGTGCCGGACTGCAAACGAAAGGGTTGCTGGTTCAATTCCCAGTCTAGGGCACATGCCTTGATTGCAGGCCAGGTCCTCAGTTGGAGGCATGAGGCAACCGATCGATGTTTCTTTCCCTCTCTTTCTCACTCCTTTCCCCTCTTTCTAAAAATAAATAAAAATCTTTAAAACAAACCCAGGAAGTCTTACCCCAGGGCCTATGTTCTCAACCAGCTTCCCCCATATGGAAAGTTTTCCAACACTATGAGGGCAGACAGACGTTCTGGTGAATTCTCAGGATGGAAGACCATGGTGTTTCAGGGGAGCTTACTGGGAAATGAGGCCTAGTTTTTACCATGATGACAGGAAACACTAACTTTGAACTCCAATTAAGCAAAATGTTAACCTCCCCAAAAGAATTCCATTCTTCTCGTTAGTAAACCTGTATTACAGAAAATTGTACCCAGTTACTATTGCTTTTAACTTCATCAATAAAAATTCACTGAAATTTGTTTTGTCTCTCATTAAATAAGCACCTACATCATGTCCTTGATATTATTTCTTGGCCCACAAAGCCTCAAATATTTACTATCTGGCCCTTTACAGAAAGTGTCTGCAGAACTGACAGAGAAAAGCACAAGAAACAGCATACAATTCACGGCGCTCCTGAAATCCCACACCGGGAGCACTGGGGTGACCAGTAGCCTGAATGGTTCCCTCTCCCAAGCTATTCCACAAGCTCTGAGTCACTTAGAGATTGTGTTTCTTTCCTCCTTCTTTTGCCATGTCTGTATTTTTTTAATCTATTACCTCTCACCAAGGCGTGAGCAAAGAAAAGAAAGTAAAACTTAGTTCAATCAGTTTATAGCTTCTTAGAAACTGGCAAAAATTGATCAAGGAAGAGATTAGAAGCACTCTCTGCTTCTGAAGTTAAATTATCAGTTTCTTATTACAAAAAAAATAGAATAAGTATCAGTTCATTCATTCATTCACTCACTCATTCATTCAACACACTCATTTACCACACACCCTGCACAATGAATGGATATGCCCTAGAATAGCTCACAGATTAGAATATATACGACAGTACAACGCAACACACTCTATAACAGAAAGCAGTTTAAAAAGACCGCAGGAAATGCTAATTAAAACCAAAGCGAGATGCCATCACACACCCATAACAGCTATAAGCAAAGGAGAGGTAATACCAAGTATTGGCAAGGATGTGGGGAAACTGAAACCCTTATACATTGCTGGTTGGAGTATAAAATATAAATACAACCAACCACCACTTTGGGAAACAGTCTGGCTGTATCTTCAAAACTTAAACATGTACTTAAGATATGACCCAGAAATTCTACTCCTAAGTATCTACCCAAGAGGAATGGAAACATACATCTAAGACTTGTACACAGTTGATCACAGCAGGATTCTCAGGATAGTCCCAAACTGGAAACAACCCAAATACCCACCAGGTGGTAACCAGGTAAATAAAATGTGGTACATCACACAATGGGATACTACTCAGAAATACAGAAAGAACCAACTACTGATTCACTCAACAACATGGATGAACTCAAAAAACAGTATGCTAAGTGGAAGAAGCCAATATCAGAAGACTACATATTATATGATTTTTACACGGCATTTCCTGGAAAGGTGAAGCTATAGAGACAAGAAAGCAGATTAGTGGTTCCCTTGGATTGGGGTGAGGGCAAGGACTGACCGCAAACAAGCACGAGGGAATTTTTCGGGGTGACGTTAAGTTCTAAAAACAGATTGTGGTAATGGATGCACAAGGCATAGTTTGTTTGTTTGTTTGTTTGTTTTTTGAGATTTTATTTATTTATTTTTAGAGAAAGGGGAAGGAGGGGAGAAAGAAAGGGAGAGAAACATCAATGTGTGGTTGCCTCTCATGTGCCCCCTACTGGGGACCTGGCCTGCAATCCAGGCATGTGCCCTGACTAGGAATCAAACTGGTGACCCTTTGCTTCACAGTCTGGTGCTCAGTCCACTGAGCCACACCAGCCAGGGCCAAATGCATAGATTTACTAAAGCTCATTGGTACACTTAACATGAATGAACTTATGATATGAAAATTATTCCTAGTAAAGCTGTTTAAAACAAAACTGTAGGAACAAAGGGGCAGCTAACTGAGGTGGAGAAAAGGCAGGAAAGGTTTCAGAAAAGAGAACTTCTGAGATAACATTGTGCAACTGAATATTTAGTTGAGGTGGGGATTTAAGTGTGCAAAGGCAAGAAGGCATGAAAACTTAGGTAGCATTTGGGTTATGAAAAGAAAGATGTGATACTGGAGGCAGGATGAACTTAGAAAGAGGGGTAAATGAGGAAATGGGGACCTGGCCAAGAAGTTGGTACTTCATCTCCTAAGCGATAAGAAGTCATTACAAAATTTTAAGAAGGTGAATGACTACCAAATTTGAGTTTTAGAAAGCTAATGCTGGAGGCTATGTGAAAAACAGCTGACTTAGAGATAAGGGGGGGAGGGGAGCAAGAGGCCATGTCCAGGTAAAAGATATAAAAGAAAGCAGGGCTGTAGGCAAAGTGGGTAGAAGTCAAATCAAAATGATTTGGAAGACAGAACCAACCCTTATTTTCTAATGAGGTGTGGGAGGGACAAGGAAGTCAGCTTTTGGTTTCAGTGGCTGAGAAGATGGTTGTATCACTAAAGCCAGATAAGGGTTACAGGAGCATAAGCAAGTTTGGGGGAAGGTGACAATAAGTCCTGTTTTAGGTTGATTTAAAAAAAAAAAAAAGATTTTATTTATTCATTTCCAGACAGAGAAGGGAAGGACAAAAGAGGGAGAGAAACATCAGTGTGTGGTTGCCTTTCGCACACCCCGCCCTGGGGACCTGGCCCACAATCCAGACATGTGCCCTGACTGGGAACCGAATCGGTTACCATTTGGTTTGCAGGCCTGCGCCCAATCAACTAAGCCACACGAGCCAGGCCCTAGGGTGATTTTTGAGGTGCCAGGGGAAATATTCAGGTATAAATATCCAGTGTACAACTGCAAAATTGCAAGAGAGTCTGGAGTTGAAGCTGTGGCTTGGGAAATCCTTTGCAAAAAGGTGGTCACTGAAACAACTCAAGTGAGTTAAGCTCCTGTGGATTCACATAAACGCAAGAAGTCAGGGCTTAAGATTTACAAAGTCTTGCTGTGACTGTGTTGCTCAGTGGCTGGGCGTCATCCTGCAAAGCGAAAAATCGCCCGTTCAATTCCTGGTCAGAGCCCGTACTAGGTTGCAGGTGCGGTCCCCAGTAAGGTGCGTATGCGAGATGCTTCTCTCTCACACTGATGTTTCTCACCCTCTCTCCCTCCCTTGCCCTCTCTCTAAAAATAAATAAATAAAGTCTTTTTAAAAAAACACGATTCACTTTGTCCTGCGAGCAAAGACTTGAAGGAAATGCCTTTCCTCTGTTGTTGTTCTTATTGTCAGTGTATTCCTAGCAGACTGCTAACATATTTTTATAAAGAGTTCGAGACTACAAAACAAACATGACAAAGATGGTAATCGGACTGGGAACAGGTACACAGATTGGAGAACCTCATGGCAGAATATAAGAGAGGCAATTTAGACTATACAGAATTTGATATCTAGAGAGCAAGGTGCATGTTTTAGCTGCCTTCAAAACTCGTATTCCTAACACAGACATTTCATCTGCTCTTTCGAGTTAAGGGTCAGATTCCATCTATTGCCCTCAGCTCACACACAACCATCCAAATGCACATCAGTTCTACCATCTGCTCAACAACATGACATGCACACCGGGACCCTGGAGAATGGCCTTCTTGGACCTTCCCAATGCCCCCAAATGGCTGACACAGGGAGAGGCCAAAAAACTTCATACAATAGCACATCCAGGGTAAGAAATGTAGACAAAAGAACAGCTGGCTAAATGCCAAGAGATCCAGGTTCTGCACTTTATTCTTCCAGCAGGGACAAGTTAATGATATTCTTCCCATGTACAAATGGGACTATAACGTGCACTGCAGATACTGAAAACGTAGGTGTTGTACAACAGGTGATAATGCTGCCTGAAGGTGGTCAGATCCCACACCCGCTCCTGCATACTTAGAGGCCAAGGAAGTTCTACTGTTTCAGGGGAGAGAAGAATCTTTGATGGTAAAATATGAAAATAATTTACAAGGAATCATGCCTAGGTGTGGAGGAACTATAGTTTAACTGATTCTCCTCCTGTACATAACCTTTAATTCTGTTCACATCTGTTTCTAGCCTTTTAGTTCAAGAACTTGGAATGTGACCCAGAGCCCCTCATTCTTCATTCCTCAGGCCTTCACCCACCCACGTACAGCAGGCCTCCTCCAACAGGGAGCCACCCTACCTGCCCTTCTGCTTTCTGGTTGGGTCCCTTCTACCAAGCCAGGGTCCCTTATTTCCTTGTCTGTCTAACTTTACCAGACAAGAAATCTCCTGAATGCAGAGTAGAGCTCATTCTTTGTTGTAGTCTCATTACTTGACCTCATGTAGGGGGCTCAAGAAATGACTCCCAAGTGAAAAAATAGAAGAAAATTAGAAGTAGGAGGGACTTCTAAATGGCATGTACTAAAAAATAAAAGTTTTTTATTATTTTTTAATAAAAATTATACGTACAGTTAAGCATCACTAATGATGGGAATATGTTCTGGGAAATGCACCACGAGACAATTTCGATGTTGTGAACATCACAGCGTGCACCCACACAAACCTAGTGGTGTAGCCAGTGCACACCTAGCCTATATGGTACAGCCTACTGCTCCTAGGCTAAAACCTGTACAGCCTATTATTATTGTACTGACTGAATCCTGTAGGCAACCGTAACCAATGATAACTATTTCTGTACCAAAACATATCTAAATATAGAAAAGGTACAGTAAAAATATGGTCTACACGATGAAAAAATGGTACACCTGTACAGAGCACTTAGCATGAATGGAGCCTGCAGGAGCGGGAAGCTGCTCTGGGAGTCAGCGAGTGGTGAGGGAGTGTGAAGGCCTAGGACCTCACTGTCTTCTACGAGACTTTCAGAAACACTGCGCACTTGGGCTACGTTCAGTTTATTTTAGCGCAGCCTAGTGCTGCGCTACAACAGCCAGGATGCCGGGACAGTCGCGTCGTTAGGCAACAGGAATTTTTTAGCTTCCTTATATCTGGTGTTCACAACAACACTGCATGTCTCACGACCGTACTGAAGGTGTGCAACGTGATGACTTCGCACACACACGTCATGAAACGGTTACTGCAGTCAAGCTAATCAACACATCTCCTCACTCGGTGAACCTTCCATGTGCGTGCCGTGCGAGCGAGAATGAAATTTTAAAAGCCTCCTGTGCATTCGTTAACGGACGAATGGGTAAACATAAGGTGGTACACACACAACAGAATGTTATTCAGCCTTTAAAGGGAAGGAAATACTGGCGCAAGCTGCAACGCAGAAGAACCTAGAGAGCCTATGCTAAGAGAAATAATCCAGACACAGAAGGCTCAGCGCTGTACAATTCCAATCACAGGGGGTCCCCAGAACAGTCAACGCAGGGAGACAGAAAGCAGAGCGGCGATCGCCAGGGGCTGGGGGAGGGGATAAAGGGAAGTTAGCCTTTTTGGGTACAGAGCTTCTTTTTTGGGAAGATGATAAAGTTCTGGAAAGGCATAGTGGTGATGACCACACAGCACTGTGACTGTATTTAATGCCATTGAACCGTGCACTTAAAAACGGTTAAAATGGTAAATTATATACACACACACACACACAACATACAATTTTTTTTAAAAGTCTCCTGTGCAGTATCTTGCCTGAGGAAGGATATGGGACTGTGGCCTTGGTTCACTTTCAGTGGCTATTTCTTTTTCAGTTGAGTTCTTAAATGCCTAATTGACAGCAAAAGGAAGAAAACACATTTAGCCTTTACACAGCTCAGTGTCCAAATGTCTGCAGTCTTTAATTTGGAAAATACCACAAGAATCATGGAAATGGTTCTAAATTTACTTCTAAATCATGAAAGCAAAAGTGAAGTGTGATGTTAATTAGGCTTCCTGGGAGAGTAAGTGTTGCTGCAGACGACTCATAGATTCAATTGTAATCACTGGCTACTCCACTGACCTCACTGACAGAGAGGTAAACAGTTAAGTAATTAAGATATTCAAAACCTGAACTAACACAGAAAAAAAGTTTATGTTTCTAACACTTTGTTTTAGCATCAGTTGTGATTCCTGTATCAAAGGACTAACATTTTTAAAAGGAGATTATTATGAAATGAATTAGTTTTCATATTTGACTATTTTGGTAACCAGATGCATAGAACTATTTTATTGTCCCTCTGCACCACCCCCAAACAGAGAAAGTAGGTGAGTTCAATTCTCTGAGATTTCTAGATTATAATGGTGAAGTTCTCACACAAGCAAAACCTCCCAGCAATGTAGGATGTCTTATCAAGATGAAGACAGGAAGGTGTATTTGGGTTTTTTGGGTTTTTTTTGATATCTGTCAAGACAATATAGAGCTATGCTTGTTACTTTTTTTAATGCTCTTTTCCTTTTAAAGAAAAGTGTTATATTTATTCCAATGTCAGTTTAATCTTGAGTCCTCAGCAAGGCTTTAAAATGGGGGATTAGAATGCAACAAAGTGACAGAGTCCAAACTAAATTGAAAATGCCCTCTCAAGCCTTCAAAAGATGTGTGTATCAGCATCACCATGAGCAATTTTCTGGGCCACTTTTACCTTCTTCCAAGCACCAAGCCTTTCCAGCCCCAAGCATGGAGAATATGTAAGAGAAGGGACTTAGCTTTGTCAACATGGACACGGAAGGTAAATTAAATAGGTAGGACCAAATGGTTTTAATTGCTTAGGTGACGAGGAGGAAGAGCAAAGAGATTAAAATGCTAGCACTTAAAGGGGCAGAGCAATAAATACTTTGAAGATCAATGTACCTGCCTCTGCAGTTCAGTAAACACGGCCTAATGATGATTTTGACTGTGGGCAGTGAGAAAGGACTTTGCACCTGAAGATCTTATCCCCCCGGCAAGGGCTGGAAGCACAGAATCACCAAAGATGGGAGAGAAAGGCATGGCGGTTCTGGACAGGCTCAGCGATGGGTGAAGCAGAGGTGAGATTAGTAAAGGTGGAGTCCTCAGGGTGCTAGAGAAGACCTGTACCCTCTCCCTGAAGTCAGGGAAGCTGCCCCAGTTCTGAGAGCATCTGGTCCCAGGTAAGAAAATCACTTCATTCTGGGTAGAACAACCACCGCCATACAGTCAGGGACACATGCAGACCGAAGTGACCAAAAGAAAAACAAAACACCAGGATTAAGCCCACACATCATTTTCAATAAACCTTTCCAGGAGAACAGTGGAAGTCCTGGAGATGTAATATACCACATGGTGGCTATTGTTAACACTGCTCCATCGTAAACTTAACATCTCCTACAGGAGTAGATCTTAGAAGTTCTCATCTCACACACACACACAGTTGTTTTTTTAAAGAACAGCAATGCATTAGTTGGGATCCCAGGTAAAAATTTCAGAAGAAAACACCTTCAAAGAACGGGGCTTCTCTCTGTGGTTTCGAAGACAAGCAAGTTTCACATCCGCCACACCAAGGACCCAGAAACCCTTACTGGGCTGGGGACCTGGGGTGTGGGAGCTTTGAAAGTTGCACAAATAATCAACTCTTCCTTTAGAAATCCTGAAGTATCTTCTCCTCCCCTAAGAGATCCCAGGGTAGCAAGACATTAATAGGCTCACTCTATACCATTCTTCTATTTCTCTGAGCTTAAATTTTAAAAAAATTTTTTAAATCAGAAACAAAATTAGTTTTACCATATTCCTAAAGGCTCTATTTCTGTGTGACATCCCGGTTAAGCTTGCACATATTTTTATTATTCATTCTTTTTTTTTTTTTTTACCCAGAAGAATATCACCCCCACCCCTACACCAAGGCAAAAGACTCACTCTAGTTAAAAAGAGTTGAATGTGCCCTAGTTCGGGGAGATGCTGAAGAGGCAGGTCCTAAGCAATATAGAGAAAACTACTACTTGTGGCTGGAGGTGGGGGTTAGGGAATCGGTCACACAAAGATACCTGGAGTCTGACTAGAACTTCTGGAGCAATTTAAGCCTTACGCTCCAAATGCCTAAACAATGGACTCCATTTATGCACAGTCCAAAAGACCTCGTTGCATCAGAAGGCGCCTTCCAGTAAGATTGCAGCTAATTCTCCCAGCAGCAGAAATCCACTCCCACGGGTAACAAAGCTTCGCTCTGTTATTCATAATAAGGATTAAACCCAACAGGATAAAATGCACAGTTGCCAGGTCAACTTAGTTATGTAGGACTGAGCATGAAAAAGTGATCTCTTGTCTCCCACAGTAAAGCCTGGTGGTTGGTACAGGCTCCAGTTTCTTTAAATGTGCCTGTCACAATTTCTTTCGCTGTTAGAAAAGTGCCTTGAGAAACAGAGCCTGAATATTACTACTGTCTTCAGCCCCGTGTCACAATTGTGAGTGCAACTCTTCAAAGGAACACACTGTTACATAAAATATCAGATTCCCAGCCAAAAGGCTGCCTCTAAAGCATCAAGGGGCTAGCCGGCTCTGTCCACACCTAGAATTTCCTGCCCATTCGCTGTTCCCCACCCTGTCTGCGGTTCCAGCTAAAACAACCCGCTGCCCATGTGTGGCACACGTGACCTACAGCTCCCCACTCACAAACCTTCTTTGCCAAAACCCATATTCATCCTTCAGGACTTCCTTCAAAGAGCCTCCCCCGTGACCCATCCACGATCCCAACTCACTGCAAGCTCTTCTTTGCACGTGGTCAATAGTGAGTCTGCAGTGGGTTAAAAGTTTAACGTTCTTACTGAAATATTTACATGTGGAATGATATATTGTCTGGGGTTGGCTCTGAAATAATCCAAGGACGGAGGCAGAGGGAGCAGCATCACAGGCACAGGCATGGCCAGGAGCCGCCTGTCGTAGTAGGATGGGGACATGTGGGTTCATACAGGGTTCTCTCCACTTTTGCTTGTGTTTGAGTTTCCACAGTGAAAACCTGAAAATAACGAGTGGCCAAAAGCTAGCTAGTGACAGAACCAAGACTTGAATGCGAGATCTCCTGACTTCAAGACCAGGGTCCTCTCTGCAGAGCTAGTGCTTCTTCATGAATTATTTCATTGTTGCTGTCACAGCCTTTTTCACTGCATCCTTTTGTATTCTTTATTCATTTGACATGGAAAGCCCTGGTTGTTCTCCTCAAGGAGCTGGCAGTGTAACTGGGGACACAGGTAAACAGATAAATCACAGTGGAAAATAGTGAGTGCAAAACAGGCAAGATAGGAACTGAGTGGAAACAATTTCCTATGGGAAAACAGAGTCATTAAGCCGGCCTGGGGAGCCCCAAAAGCAGCCCAGTCACAAGTGGTGTCCCAGACGGAGCTCAAAACCTAAGCAGGGACAGGCACGTTAGGTGAAGGAGTTCAGGGACAGGGGCACAAAGGGGCAGTCTGAAGAGGGAGGAGGTGCCCTGGTGCCCTGGAGGTGGGGGTCAGACTGTGAAGGGGCTTGCAGCCAAGCCACGGGGCCTGGATTTGACCTCTTAGGCCATCAGAAGTCAACAGGGAAGTGACATAACCACTGTTGGTCCTGGTCCTCCGTTAGGAAGGTGTCTGGCAGCTGCGCACCTGACAGCAGGGAGCCACCACAGCCAGGGTCAGGGTGAATGAGGTGCCAGATTTAAAGGGGCGCCCGAAACTCAATGATCCAGATAAACACTACATTTAAACGCAATACTTTTTAGAAATCAAAATTAATGCAAAAAAAATCAAAATTAATGCAAAAAAAATCCAAATTGTAAATAAAGGCAGGCTGTTGCTGTTTGTTTTACGACCCTCCCTTATTATGTGACTGGAACCCAACCCACCTCCTGTCCCCACACCCCACCACTGGGTGGATTTATGAGGGTTGACAATGATACAGGAACAGATGGGACAACATGACGCTTTACATATAGTTGTATTTTTTTTAGTTGTAGAGCTTTTATTAACTTTTCCCACTTGGGTCACCACACGGGAGGTTATTGTGATGAGCATATATAGGGGCACGTGGTTTTGTTTGCATCGGGCTGCAGCATAGGTAGCGGGACTCTGCAAAAGAGATGGGAAGTAAGTGGGGAGGGACCGCCCTTAAAGCAAGAGCACGCTCCCTGAGGGTTAAAGAGGGGACACCAGATTCAAACATTTCAAAGACAGAAATGAGAGACTGTGGAAACACAGGGATGTGGGCCTTAAGGTTCATGTTAAGCAGAATTTACTCTACCCAACTATATCCTAAGTGCTTCCGGGGCAGAAGTACCATTCTCCTAGTTTTTTGGTTTTTGTTTTTTTATCATGCTGCACCCAGCTCGATGAGTTCCTATTAAATAATTAGGTGGATTCCCTGGCTGGTGTGGCTCCGGGGCTCGAGTGCCGGCCTGCAAACCAAAGGGCTGCCAGTTCAATTCCCAATCAGGGAACATGCCTGGATTGCAGGCCAGGACCCTGGTTGGGGACACACGAGAGGCAACCACACATTGATGTTTCTCTCCTTCCCCTTCTCCCTCCCTTCTCCTCTGTCTAAAAATAAAATTTAAAAACCTTTTTAAAATATAAAAAAATAAATGATTAGGTTGAAAAAAGAACTTAAATCCAAAGCACACACAACTAAAGCCAGAAACGCATAGTTCCTGCTTCATACAGCCTCTCGATGAAGAGCAGGGAGAAGTGGTGAATATTCAAAACATATGAACCATTAACAATGACTAAGAGCCCCAAAGACTAATAAGTTACTTGAGTGACACTCTCCTATTGTTTTCCCATTTCATTTTGCACCCTTAGGACTCGGGAGAATAATAACCGAAGCAAGGGCTCAGCTTTACAGCCTTTGCAGCTATCACCTGAGAAGAAAAGCTGACAAAATTGCTGTTTCCCCTGCTTTGTACAATTGGAGAGCATAACCGAGCTGCTTTACAGTTTTCTGTATCAAATATTAACTAGACCCCCACCTCACTCTCTCTAGCCTGCCCGTGCTACCTTCAGTCTTAGGTGATAAGAACATGGCCCCATGTCTGCAAAGCAAATCAGAGGCCGGCTCAGGACTGCAGATAGTTCAAGTGACAATGGGGTGAGGCATCATCCAGATGAATCATCAGGTGTGCAAATGCGCTTAAGAGACTCATGATGCCTGGAGGAGGGGTAGTTCTTAATAAATAAAAGCCGCTAAAACCCAACCTCTAGAAGGCTTCAGAAGGCTGAGCTGCTCTGAGAGGGAGGTACAGTGCAGAGTTGACAGCTTGCGATGTGTGGCCAGACCCAGGCAAGGAGCTGTGGCTTAACAGGAAATCGGTTACTTAGCAGTTGAACGGATGTATGAGAGTTCAGAGCCCTGGCACAGGACTCTATTCTGATGCACCCTATAAAGTGAAAACCGAGCCGTGTTAACCCTGACAGATGTGCAAATGACTCATGAGCTTATAGGTGGTACCTGCTTGGATCTCCCAGAAAACTTAATTCTTTGTGAACAATTATGAATTATTTAAGACCACTGTTTATCAGGCATCTACAATGTGCCCACTACGTCACAGGCTTAATTTTTCAACCACCCCAAAGCCCTGCAAAGGAAAGCATTACTTTCACTTGACAAAAGGGAGCTTAGAGATGTTATTTGCCTGAAGTCACGCAGCTGGTCCTAACACAGCAAGAATGAAAAGCCAGAGCTAAACCAGGCTTAGAAGAATGAGAAACCTTTCCTTTGCAGATCTCAACGACCTTACTTTTGGTTAGCGGGAAGTGAATGAGGCTGAGTTTCCAGTGCAGGGTCAGTTCCTGACTTCAGCATTTTGCTATTTTGTTCATCGTAAAGTATTTTGCATTAATTATAATTTTTAAAAAACATTGTATTAAAATATTATTCATTGCAATTATTGAGTTTTTTGGTGCTCCCTTCAATTACACACCCAAGGGGCGTGTCTCAGTAGCCTCGGCCTAGTTGGCTCTGCTCCATGCACAGTGGACCTGTGATATCCTGAATGAAATCCATACAGAAGCTCTCATTTCCAGCAGACTTTTCCCTTCCTCCCACTAGCCTGCCTCATAAGTTTTACATCCAAAGTTACTGCCTAGTGGGAAAGAGGTCTTCATTTTTGATTTATTTACTTGATTTTTTGGTTCTTTTGTTTTTGTTGTTGTTCATTTTGTTTTTTCCTTTATCCTGTTTCTTTATTCCTCACTGGCTGGGATACTTATAAGCAAGAAATGTAGCAAAAGGGGCCCCAGTCAGGGCACACACAATAATCAACCAATGAAGAGACTTCTGGTCGAGATGGCAGCGCAGGCAGACATGGCTCGCCTCTTGCACCACCACATCAAAGTTGCGAATAAAATATAGAAGCACCACCACTCAGAACCATCAGAAATCGAGCTGAATGGAAGTCTGACTGACAACTATGGAATTAAAGAAACCGCATCCATCCAGACTGGAAGGAGGGCCACAGATGAGAAACAGGCTGGTCCCTCACCTGCAGGTGATGGATAAAACTTTGGGCGGGACATCTTGGGAACAAGGAGACCAAGCCCCACATCAGGCCCCAGCCCAGGGTTCCAGTGCCAGGAAGATAAGTCTCCCAAACTTCCCGCTGCAAAAACCAATGGGGTTTGAGTCGAAGGAAGAAATTCTGGAGCCCCAAACAGTTCCTCTTAAAGAACCCACACACAGACTCACCTACTCAGACTTACTCTCTCTGAGCTCCAGCACTGGGGTGGTGGCTTGAAGGGTACCAGTGGCATATTGGGAGAAGCTGAAGTGTCTGGCATCAAGGTGAGCAGAGGCTGTTTTCCATTTTCTGAGCCCTCCCCCTGCAAAGCCACAGAGGCAGCAGGCTGGTGCCATATTTGAGACTCCAACAACCAGGCTAACCCTGTTTGACATGCCTTTGAGATTCCCAGAGACTACACCCCACCCAACTTATGGGCCCACCCAAACTCCTTTTCCGTATGAATGGCTGCTCTTGGTTCATACTGCACAACTTCCTAAATCATCTCAAACCACCAACAGCTGGCTTCAGTGAGCCCCAGGCCCAACACTAGATTCACAGCTTGGCTTCACCTGGAAATCTCCAAGCCCAGCACAAGTAGCAGATATCTCAGATTGCTTTATAGCTCAGGCAGAATGGCCCCAGGCAAAACACAGGTTGGGGCTGACCTTGTCCTGCACCATCCGGGAAACCCAGGGCCAGTGCACCCAGTGAAGAGCTACAGACCATGTCGGAGGACCACCACCCTGCTCCTGCACAGCTGATCCTCTGGGGAGGGCAGAGGTTGGTGGTACATAGTCACAGCCAATCCTTGCAGCTGACTGGCCTGGGTAAATCCCTCCCTCTGACCTGCCAACAGCAACCAAGGCTACTACAAGAGGAGGGTATACCCAGCCAACAAGAAGGGCACATCTCAAGTACCAAGCTTGGGTGATAGGGGAAGCTGTGCCACTGGACCCTACAGGACATCTACTATGTTAGTCCACACTACCTAGACACAGAGTCATAGCAGCTCCACCTAATACATAGAAACAAAAACAGGGAGGCTGCCAAAATGAGGAGACAAACAAACATGGCCCAAATGAAAGAACAGATAAAAACTCCAGAAAAAGCTAAACAAAATGGAGATAAGCAATCTATCAGATGCAGAGTTCAAAACACTGGTTATAAGGATGCTCAAGAACTTAGTGAGGATCTAGCCCTGGCTGGTGTGGCTCAGTGGATTGAGTACCAGCCTATGAACCAAAGAGTCACCAGTTCAATTCCCAGTCAAGGCACATGACTACATTGCAGGCCAGGTCCCCAGTTGGGGGCTTGCAAGAGGTGACCACACATCAATGTTTCTCTCCCTCTTTTTCTCTCTCCCTTCCCCTCTCCCTAAAATAAATAAATAAAAATCTTTAAAGGGCTTAAAAATAAAATCAAAAAAATTTAAAAAGAACTTAGGAAGGATCTCAATAGCATAATAAAGATCCAGTCAGAAACAAAGGATACACCAACTGAGATAAGAACACCAGTAGAGTAGATGAAGTTGAGAATCAAATCAATGATCTGGAACATAAGGAAGCAAAAAACAACCAATCGGAACAAAAAAATCCAAAAAACAAATGAGGATAGTATAAACAGCCTCTGTGACAACTTCAACAGGTCCAACATTCACATCATAAGGGTGCCAGAAGGAGAAGAGAAAAAGCAAGAAATTGGAAATCTATTTGCAAAATAATGAAAGAAAACTTCCCTAATCTGGTGAAGGAATAGACATGCAAGTCCAGGAAGCACAGAGCATCCCAATTAAGATGAATGCAAAGAGGCCCACTCCAAGACACATTGTAATTAAAATGCCTAAGTTTAAAAATAAAGATAGAATCTTTTTTTTAAAGATTTTATTTATTTATTTTTAGAGAGAGGAGAAGGAGAAAAGAGGGAGAGAAACATCAATGTATGGTTGCCTCTTGCACATCCCCACCAGGAACCTGGCCCACAACCCAGGCATGTGCCCTGACTGGGAATTGAACTGGTGACCCTTTGGTTTGCACACTGGTGCTCAATCCACTGAGCCACACCAGCCAGGGCGATATTGAATCTTAAAAGCAGCAAGAGAAAAGCAGTTAGTTACCTACAGGGGAGTTCCCATAGGAGTGTCAGCTGATTTCTCAAAAGAAATTTTGCAGGCTAGAAGGGATTGGCAAGAACTATTCAGAGTCATGAAAAGCAGGGACCTTCAGCCAAGGTTGCTCTACCCAACAAAGCTATCATTGAGAATCGGAGGGAAGATGAGGAGCTTCCCAGACAAGAAAAACTAAAGGAGTTCATCATCACCAAACCATTATTACATGAAATGTTAAAGGGACTTATTTAAGAAAAGTAAGATCAAAACTATGAACAATAACATGGCAAAAATAATACATATCTATCAAAAATTGAATCTAAAAAACAAACTAAGCAAACAAGAACAACAGAGACAGAGTCATGGGTACAGAGAGCATTTTGATGGTTGCCAGATGGTTGTGGGGGAAGAGGTGAAGAGGTGAGGGGATAAAGAAGTACAAATAGGTAGTTACACAATAGCCATGGGGATATAAAGTACAAAATAGGAAATGGAGTAGCCACAGAACTTATATGCATGACCCATGGACATGAACAATGGTGGAAGGATTGCTTGAGGGAGTGGGGTATGCTGGGTGGAGGGGGGCAAAAGGAGAAAAATCAGGACAAATGTAATAGCATAATCAATAAAATATAATATAAAAAGGAATCAACTAATGAATGCATAAATAAGTGTAACAACATCAACGTTTCTCTCTGTCTCTCTCTCAAATCAATAAATACAAAAAAAATTTTTAATGTGGCAAAAGGTGGTAAATTGGAAAATGGAGGCAAAAAATTTCACACTATTGCCCAGACCAGTGTGGCTCAGTTGGTTGGGTGCCATGCACAAAGCAAAAGGTTCCATTCCAGTCAGGTCACATACCTGGACTGTGGGTTCTATCACTGGTGGGGGCATGTGCAGAAGGAGACTGATCAATGTTTCCCTCCCTCTCTTTCTCCCTCCCTTTCCATCTCTCTAAAAATAAATAAATAAAATCTTTTAAAAGTTTCATGCTATCCATAATTATATTCAAGGACAGAAAAAGGGAGTGTCTAAGGGTAATTCATGCCCCCTGAACTAAAGCTGAATAATATATTTTTATAAGTCAGCTTCTGTTATGATAACATCTTCACACATCCGCTTCACAGCACTGCCTCTGAGCCCTCTTACCAGATACAAAATGAAATAAATACTATGGGCTGAGCTTGTCACTGATAGCTAGAGGGAGAAAAGTCATCCTTTTTCTTTCTAACCTTTTGTTTCTACAAATGTGGTATTGTTATGACATACACAATTATGAGGAGGGTAACCACCAGGCCAACAGCAAACATGGCTGTCTTGAATCTTACTCTGTATTTTTTTTTTAACTAAATACCGTGCTTGATTTTTTTTTAAATCAACATTAGGAGGCTCATCAATTACACAGAAGAGAAATTGACACAGAAATTGACATGGGGTGTAGGTACATGTACTAGACGATTTCCTAAGCAAATCGGATGCTTCTTTACAGTACAAACAAACTATTGCAACATCAGCCCTGATTTCAATTAAAGAAGCATTCATTCACTGCTTACTGTGTGTCCGGACACAACCAGGAATTTGTATCACCAAGACAAAGGGCCAGGTGTCCTGGGACAGACAGGAGCCCAACAACAGAGCATTGCCAGTTGGACCAGTGTTTTATGGAGAAGAGCACAGTACATTAGCTTAATTTAAAAAAAAAAAAGTCTTTATTTCAATCCAAGTACACTTTCTGCAGGACAGGCCAAGAAAAATTTATAGGAATAGAGGGGGTGGACCTCTGGCAGGATTACAATAAAATTAAATTTTTGTGGCTTGGAGATTCTTCTCCCTTTTCAGCACTTTCAACTCTAAAAAACAGAAAAGTAAGTAGCAAGCTGGCAGTGGGGCTGCTTTCTGTGGCTGGGGCACAGGATTATGCTGCTGGATTACTTCTCCAGTTCTCCTAACCTGACCTATCTAATGAACAGCTAAAGGGAGGAAAGAAAAATTACTTCTGAGCTCAGAAAACCAATGTTAAAAGTCCAGATTCTAAAATCCACAAATTTCTACAAAGTCACTTAGGTACTTACTTAAGGACTCTGTCTGCTTCTACCAAAGATATTCCAACAAAGATCTTAATCTGGTTTCTCAACCTGCAGGAGCTTAGAAGGCACACAGCAGAAGGGGTGCACTGTCAAAGAGGCCCATGACCTGAAGACTGTCAACTATAATTGTCATGGCTGGGGCGATTTAATGACTCCCAGGCATGGCCCACTCTAAGGCCCATTCATTCATTCATTCATTCACTCAATCAATGTTCATCAGAAACCTCCTCTGAGCTCCTTCAAGTTCCAGGTACGACCACCCTCCCTGACTTTAAGGTTTATGGAGCTACCAAAGCTCCTGATAAGACCATGCCCCTCACCCCCACCCCAGTGCAAATCTCCTGAGAACAGAGACCCTTAGAAGGTGTACACGTTAGTTTCTAGTGGCTGCTGTAACAAAGTACCACAAATCAGGAGGCTTAAAGACAAAAGAAATTGATTTGGTGGTGGTCATTGAGCAGACTGGACTCTTCTTGCTGGCGCACCTCACTCTGCTTCCTCCTCTACCATGGTGTGACAAACTCTCTGTGGCTGAGATTGAGAAATTTTATAAATCAGAACTGAAGAAGACAGAAATGCAAGAGAAAAATCTACTGCTTTCCAAAGAAATGATTGAACAGGTAAAGTGAGCAGGCGAATCCTAATGAGGGCGCACCACCAATATGCACCTACATACCACAAGCATTGCCTTCTTATTTTAATTCTTTCAGCTTTTTAACTTTGTGAGATGCGGGAGAGATTGGATCAGTTTAAATGACTGCGCTGCCCCTTTTCACATCAGAGTACTACTGATAGTGAAGGCCTCGCCTGCCCCTCCCATCCGTCTGTCTGCCTGGCAGGGAAGGAGAACTTGCGTGTAGGTGAAGGAAGAAGCTGGGTGGGACAACAGTGAAGTCTAGAGTAACTACCAAGCTGGTCCGAGGTGTCCTGCAGGCTGTAAAGTGCAGTTTAATCAGAGTGCCCTTTTTTTGTGTGGTTAAAATGATTTTAATTATTGGAATGTACAATTTTTTAACTATGCAAATAAAAAGTTTTAAAACCTAGAAAAAAAAAGACAACAAAAAACTATTCTCTCAGCTCTGAAGGCTACAAGTACAAAATCCCGGTGTTGGCAGGGGCGCACCCCCCGGAGGCCCTAGGGAAGAGGCCTTCCTGCCTCTTCCGGTTTCCGGTGGTCCCACACCTCCTTGGCTTACAAATGCACGAATTCCAATCTCTGCCTCCATCTTCACATGGCCACCTGCTCTGTGTCATGTGCCTTCTCTTCTTCAAAGGACACCAGACATTGGATTTAGGCCTGCCCTACATCCAGAGTGGTTTCTTCTCAAGGCCCTCAACTAGTCTGCATCTACAAAGCCCCTATTTCCAAACAGGCTCACTTCTGAGGCTGCAGGTGGGCACAAATGTTGACTCTGTATTAGAATACTGACTCAGCTGATGACAAAGAAGGCCATCAGAACATGTCCCCTTTATCTCGCATGCCCAGAAGTCCAAGTCACCCCTGACTTTTATACCTGTCCCCACTCTGACCTTGACTCTGCACATGGCAAAGAAGCACAAATTATATCATTCCCCTGCTTATAAGTCTCAGTGGCTCCCTTTGTAAGAAAGCTATATCCCAAATTCCTGGTTGGGCCTCAGCCCGGTCTGCCCTTTTGCACCTTCCTACCCCGCCCCCATCCCAAACCTTCCTTCCTTCTCCCACCCTTGCCTCACCACCTTCCGCTGAGCTCCTGGCACACCCAGCTTTACCTTCACTGGTCTCCCTGAGCAAACACACCCGGTCATTCCAGCACTAGCTGCTCCCCCTTGTCTGCACGGCTGTCTTCCAGATTGTCACTTGGCTCAGACTATCGTTCAAATGTCAAGTCCTTGGAAAAGCCTTCGCCGTCCATCCTATTTGAAATAGCACCTGCACCCTAGCACACCTTAGGGCAACTGACTGCATTACCCTAATTTGATTTTTCTTGCACTTAAGACTATCTGAAATTATTTATTTCTGCATTTGCTTATTTACAGTCTGTCTCCTCGAGTAGAATGTCAGCCCCATGAGAACAGGGGCTTGCCTGGAGGGGTTCACTGTGTAGTGAGGGCGTACAGACATGTCGATGGCAGTAACACTTAAGAGGCCAGACACTGTTGGGTAGATTTTATCTTCACAGCAATCCTACAGGGCAGGTGTTCTCACCAATCTCATTTTACAGATGAAGTAACTGAGGTTGAACAACTTGCCCAAGGGAAGGCAAAGGTTCAAACCGGGTGGTCACAGATCTGTGCTTTGGACTTCTAGCCTGCCTCCCAAACCCAGATGACAGCACTTGGCCAAGAGGCATATAAAGGTTATGTAATAGCACTGTGGGGGCTGGGAGAGGAAACTCTGCCTGAACGTGGGTGGGAGCTTCCCTTTGCTGCTCAGTTCCCAGGCAGAGGGGGCAATCAACATACTCAGAGAGATTGTTTCTGGTCATCCTACGTGAGCACGGGCAGTGGACACAGGACTCTGGCTCCATAGCTGAGGTGTCAGCATAAGTCCAGCAGCTGCAACTCACTTGGATCCGCAGCCCTGGTTCTATGCAAGCTGCTACATGTCCAGACCTGCTCCGTCAGCCTGCAGCGAAGACCTCTACATTCTCTACTTTGTACATGTAGCTCTGCTCCTCCCTGGCTTCCCTTGGTCGGGGATCAACTGGGCCCATTTCTGACACTGACAGCAAAGGGGGGACAGAAAAATTATGAAAAGCAGAAGAGGGAGAACTACTCAGCACAGAAGCAAATGGCTCTCTGGCCAAATATCTGCAAGTCTTGCCCCCACAATTCATCCAGGTCTCCGTTCAAGCGTCACCTCATCAAAGGCCTCCCCCATCACCCTCCCCAGCCCCACAACCTGCCCCTTTATCCTGCTTTGTTGATCAATCCCTGACATTCTGTTTGTCTGTTTTGTAAGCTTATGTTATTGTCTGGGTTCCCCTTCCTGCTGAGGGCAGGGTGCTTGTTCCAGGCATTGGTGTGTACCTGCAGCGCCCAGAGCCCCGTCTGACACACAGTAATCACTCGATGAATAGCGGCAAGCTCAATGAGAACAGGCCCGCACACCTGGAAGCCAAAGGCAGCACACACTCTATGTAACAGCTGATACTGACAAAGATCCCTCAAGAAATCAAGACAGGGAGGTATTTATCTTTTTTTAGGATTAAATGAGATGTTCACAAAACCTGTAACAAAATTTTCTAGAATATAGCAAGCCCACAAAAACGTTAGCTATTATTATAGAAAACGTTCTAGAGAGATTCGAATGATTTTGGCAAACCTTCCTAATCAGGTACGCGCAGCTTGCTTTCTGAGAGTCTCAGAGAGAGAGACAGCTTCCTGGAGTTTTCCAGGATGGCTAACCCCTGGGGAAGTCGGAGGTAATGTGGGTGTGGTCAGTGCCTTCCGAAACTGAAAGTAGAAGAGACTTTAAATATGCTGCTACAGAAATAAGCATACAGTCCATTATCAAAAAACTCATGACTTTTAGAGAAACGAGGAAAGGTTTTCCGCGTGTTGAGCCCTTGGAGATATACCGTGTGGCGGGGATGTGTGAACTACGCATATTCCCATGTTTGTGCTTCTGAGATCAGTTGTGTTAAGGGACAGATCTCTATTAGTATTCAAGGCCAGAGAAACTAGTCTGTTTTACAAATCACCATGTAATTAAACAGAAGGCGCATGAGATCTATTTTAAGCACATCCTTTCTTTATTCATAGTATTCCACTCAATGTCCAAAGTCCTCTCTAGCCAAAACCGCAACTTAAAAACTGCAAACTCACTGTACTATGAAGGAGTACTTTCTAATTGCACCCCAAAACCAAACTGCTGGACAAGCTTGGTCCCTGTCATGAAGGATGGCATAAGGAGGCCGACAGCTTAAAGATGGGAGAAAAAGTAGGAAGATGGGTAAAGCTTGAGGGTAAGACAAGACAGCAAACTTAAAAAAAATGTGTCGGTCATATTAATGATTGTTAAAGGAACATTTCATTCTAAGTAGAAACACATAATGAACTTCTTTCAACAGTCCTAGTTTTAAGATCACTGAGCAGCAGAGAGAGCTAATGATCCTGAGATGTTAACATTTATTAACTCCTCTGTGTCTGGAACTGTCTTAAACTCTTCATAAATCTTATCTTTACACCTAAAAGGTACCCCTTTTGCAGGTAGGCAAAATAAGCTTCAGAAAAGCGACTCATCCACTCCCCCACCCCAAGTGGATGGGATTCAGAGCTGGGAATGAAACTGTGCTGTTCCAAAGCAGTGCTCTTGGGGCTACACTGATCGCTCCTAAGTGCTACTGTGCCACAGCGTTTGCCCAGGTTCACTGCCGAACAGAAAGCACAAAGCAAGTGTAGTCTGTTTTCATGAAGCTGAATATATTCACTATTTAAATCCTGAAATTGTAACCCTCCTAATGTTCCATGTTTAAATATTCTTTCATAAAAGGGTATTTTGTCATGAAAATTCCCCCCAATCATAAAAACAAAATTTTAAATGAAAAATTAATAAAAGAATATAACGGTGTAATTTTTTTTTAATCCTCACCGGAGGTCATTTTTCCATTGCTTTTTTTTTTTTAGAGAGAGAGAGAAACATTTGATTCAAGAGAGAGGCAACTGATTGGTTGCCTCTTGAATGCACCTGAATGGGGGATTAGACACTCAACCTAGGGATGTGCCCTGATGGGGAATGAAACCCGCAACCCTTCAGTTATGGGACAATACGCCCTTAACTGAGCCACACTAGCCAGGGTTAACGGTATATGTTTTAAAATATCCTTATTCTGTAACATAAAATGTGGATGATCCCGCTCTGGCTGGTGTGGCTCAGTAAATTGAGTGCTGGCCTGGAAACCAAAGGGTTGCTGGTTCAATTCCCAGTCAGGGAACGTGCCTGGGTTTTCAGCCAGGTCCCCAGTAGGGGAAATGAGAAAGGCAACTACACATTGATGTTTCTCTCCATCTTTTCCTCTCTCCCTACCCCTCTCTCTAAAACCAACAAACAAACAAATAAACAAACAAACAAAAAGCCATATATGTATGGCCCTGTCCAGGTAGCTCAGTTGGCTGGAGCATCGTCCTGATACACCAAGGTAGTAGATTCGATCCCCAGTCAGGACACACACAAGAATCAACCAGTGAATGCATAAATAAGTGGAACAACAAACGGATGTTTCTGTTTCTCTCTCTCTCTCTCTCCCCTCTCTGTCCCCTCTCTCTCTCTCAAAATTTAAAAACATAAATCATAAATGCATGTTTGTCCTGGGTCTCGATATAAAATGGACTTCTTACTGTGGGTCACAGTCAAGCTCTAAAAGTCTTTGTACTGTTTTTCTTAGGGTAATACATATTCATTAAATTATAAGAAGAAAGCTTAAAATCATCTATAATCCAGTCACTCACTAACGACTGTAACTGACGTTTGTACCTCCCAGGCGGCGTATGTTTTTATATTATGCAGACAAGAGCTAGACATGCTGGCACTAAATACTCCCAAATCCTCTAAGGAGCTGCATGATTTAAATGGAAAACTGACCCTCCATGGCAGTGTGCCACAGATGGCGGGGCGGGGGGGGGGGGGGGACGTCCTTGAAGAAGACCATCTAGTGTCACTTCAGATGCTTAGACATTCATCAGTCTCTGATTACATCAATTGATAGGCGGAATTGATTTCCAGCACTGTACTCACCACTGAAGAAACGCAATCTTCCATCTTACAGGTAAGCATCTAACTCCACCATTAATGTTTTCAACACAGATTAGATCAAATCAGATTATGTATCTGCCTGGAATTTTGCTTCCAAGTGTTGAGTGTGGTTTATTTTTAGCCCCGAGAGTGATGGAATTTGTGTTAACAGGTCCTGGTGAGAATAATCAGTTCACAGCTATGCTCGGGGCACAGCCAATGTTCAAGCGCAGTGAAGGATGACTTTGAAACGCAGCGAATCCAGCATACATGCTCTTGTGAGAATCAGAGGAGGTTTCAATAGTGAGAAAGTGTAAATCGTGGGAAAGGAATAAAGTAGCCAGGGTCTCACCATGTCTCACAGCCCACCTGTATTAGCATGGATTCATCCCCACAACAGGAGAACTTCCCCTGGGGGAACCGTGGAGACTCATGCAGGATTAGGAGGTCTGCAGTGAGGAACGAGACGTGTGAGGACCTCATACTTGCGATGCTACAAAGGAGAGATGCATGGTACATGGCGCTGAGGACCCATGGGCATAGGAAAGTGATCCTCAAAGTGAACAGGAACGCAACCGTCATCAATTAATTGGTTTCCTATCAAACGTGGGCGCCCTTAACAAACATTTATACATTTATATCCAAATGAGTTTCTTATTCCAAAGTATGAATTTTACAGTCACAAGCATACAGGAAGTTTATGATAATCTAACCACCTATTTGGTAAGCAGTTTTATTGACACAGTCACACTCACTCCCCTACCCTACTGTTCATGGTGGAGCTCCAGCAGCAGAACGGAATGATTGTGATAGAGCAGCGACTTCCACCCGGTGTGCCACAAGAATTTTAAAGACATGCAGTACCTGACTATGTCGTCAGGGGCACTGACCTCTTTTCCCTTGGGTTGTCAAATAAAAACAAAACGACAACACCAACACAACAATAGCCATTTCATGTGAATGAATCCAAATTATGCCTTTTATTGTGTTCGATCGGTAAAATATATACTTCTCGGTGTGCTGCAGAGTTTCAGTAATTACTTTATGTGTGCCATGAGATGAAAAAGGTTGAACATCGCTGTGACAGCGGCCTTATGGCACACAAACCAGTAATAGTTACTTAGTGGCCCTCTAAGAAAAAGCCGGCCTGTAGCAAGGATTCCTGGTGAAGCCATGTGCCTCCCGAACAGGTGGGACATCTTGAATAAAGCTGTGGCCGCTTCCCCCGCACAATGATCCTTCTTTCTCCACCAAGGTCATTTAACAAAGGGGTGTACGAAGAGCTGCAAAATGTAACAGGGACGCCAGTGGGATTTGGATTGGTGTTAAACCAATTTCAGACAAGTGTGACTTCCACGGTTGCAAGGAATCTACTCAAAACCTCTTCTGTGAAACTGATCTGGATGTTCCGGCACTGAATCCAAATGAGGATGAAGACACCTAAGAAGGGCCACCGCGACTGTCCGCACGTGGCCTGGGCCGCATGTTCCCTCCAAGCTGGAGGATACAAATCTGGGGACACAGAAACTCTCCTCTTTAGCAGCTTTCTCCTCTTTGTCCTTTGCCCTCAAACCACAGGATGGAGACCCACATATACACACCTGGCACGTGCCCATCTCATTCAAACACAGGTAGACCATGCAACCCTATGAGTTGAAAATACTAGTAACCAGACTTCACCCACTCTCTATACCCAGCCCATAGGCTCACCTTTAGAAAAGAAAGCCTGTCTTGACCACAGAGGCTGAGTTGGCTGGGCGATGTCCCACAAAGCGAAAGGTTGCTGGATCAATTCCTGGTAAGGGCACATACCTGGGTTGCGGGTTCAGTCCCTAGTCAGGGTGTGTACAAGAGGCAACTGGTCAATGTTTCTCACATTGACTCTTCTCCCCCTCCGTTCCCCTCTCTCTATAAATAATTAAATAAATATTTAAAATTTCTATAAAAAGAAAGAAAAGAAAGCCCGCTGTGCAGGGTCATCAGCGTTCTTGGCTCTCCAGGTAAGCATCACCTCCCCCAGGTTAAGTCCCTGGGAGATGATGGAGCATTCCCCCAGCACATGGTGATTCTTGCGTCTATCGGGAAAAGACCTTTACTCAACGTGTAGCGCATCATTTGAAAGCCAAAACCAAATCTCATATGCCATCCTGACAATCTTTCTATTAAATAAAAACCCTGTTTTGGTGGGGGCTTTTAAAATCAATCTGCCACAAAAAGCTTCAGAACAGGTTAATAATGCAGACACCTGACTCACAGTCTCTAACAAGCGCTCCTCCACAAAGAATCAATGGACTTTGTTCTATATATCAAAACAGTCGGTAGTTCAGCGGTGGTACAATTAAAATGATGCTCTTCCTTAAATTCTTTCTCATATGACTTTTTTTAAAAAAAACCAAGTATTCTGAAGTCATGGGAGTATCAGAACCAAGACATGGCTGGGCTCAGACCAGAGCTCCATCTCTCACAGCAGGCCTGACATTTACCGAACGCCAATCACACCGAGGCACCGAGGCACCGAGGCACAGCCCTACGACCACTGCTTCTCAGCCCACTTTTAAAGATAAACAAACTGAAGTTCAGATCGTTTAAGCGACTGGTCCAAGGTCAAGCACCTAGGAAAAACTAGCAGAACCAAAATTCAAACTCAGTCTAACTCCGAAGCCCTGTTTTGTTCTCCCCCACCTCTGCGCGGTGGGAGTTAGACAATGCCAAAGGTCTGTGACCCCTTCTCTTCTGGGACAGGCCAGCGGAGGTGCTGCCTCCCCTTTGTTTTCCTCTCTGCCTCCCCTTCTGCTCTTTGGAAGCATACATTGGCATAACTGTCTTTAGATGGTTTGTCTTAGGCCTTCTGTGTCACAGTCCTGAGTGAATGAGACTTCCTACAAGTTACAACAGCTCGTCCAGCTGGGCTCTGAGGGTTCACAGATTCCTGGCTTGCCTCTCATACTGTGAGTCTTAATTTCAGTTTAAGGTCACTTCCTGTTGGCCAGAGGTGTTGCCTACATGTGGAATCTCCCTCTCAATGTTATTTCTGGAAGGTCTCTAATTGCCGAGGCCCTGCTAGACGGTGAGCCCCATCAAGGAAGGAAGGACTGTCTGGCTCATTCACCACTGTATTCCTGGAACTTGATAAATATTTACTAGATGAATGACATTTATCTTTGCCACACTTCAAGAAGGCAAGGAATCTGAGACACAAGAAAACTAAGGCAACCTCCCTGAGACCATGAAAGAGTAGGGCTTTTCCTATGAAGCAATGTAAGAACGGCCATAACCTGAATGAGGGCAGCCTGGCTCATCTGCAAAGCGCACTACACCACGCGATTGGAACAACAGGAATGGGTCTCGAAAGTTACTGCCCTCAGCTCCCAAGTCTTCGGCAACAACATAAAAGACAACCCTGTGTATGGGCTGTATGTGTGAATGAATCCACCGTGGGGTGAAAACTAACGGTTCTTGCTCCACCTGCCAAGTTCTCACAGGCACCATGAGGAAGAAAGCCTTCTCTCAGCCTACGGGATGACGCCCAGGAGAGGTGTACAGAGGTCTCCCAAAGTGCCATCTTCCCCTCTGCACCCAAACAAGACCGGCACTGAGTAGGTTCTAGTTAACATCGTGGGTAAGGCATTATTCATGGATGGTGAGATTCTTAGTAATGTCATTGTGAATTAGGACCTATATTAGGCGTGTCTGAATTTCCTTCCGTGACATACAGACTATATAAGTAGAGGACTACGGATTTCATTAGAAGAAATGCTGGAAAATTAGCCTGAGTACCAAGACACAAAATGCTTCTATGATGAGAAAGTATATTGCACGTCAGGAAAGGCTGTGGGAACAAACACACAAATAGAAAACGGACTGGTTCATCTCGGCGTGCCCCCAAGCATTTAGAAACCTGGCCCCACACTGAAATCTTTGCTCCCATGCTTCTGGCTGCACTTGGGAACATGCCAGCAGGCTTTGACTTAGTAATTCCTGAGAACCTTCCTTTGAAGGTTTTGAAATCATATTAAATACAAAGTATCACAAAAAGATTGACTAATCATTGACCAACAAAATATATTCCTTTCCACAGAGTGCCTTTTTTTAGCTTCAGCCTGAAAAGCACTGCTTTCCTGCCGCCCACCCCCGGGGATCAAAGACAGACTAATGTCAGGCCCTTGAGCACAAAGGGACATGAGGATGATTTATCTCCGATAAATCTGTACCTTCTGTGTGGCCGGGAGTGGATTGTTCTGGGACAAAGATTTTTTTTTTTCTTTCATGAGTCAGTTTACTCTGTAATTCACACACACACACAAAAAGAGGGTCTTCCTTTCTCAGATTTTTTTCGACATTATTTTTCAGGTCAAAACTAGAAAGTGTCCCCAGTAGGTCTGAAGCATGCGCTGAATCCAAAGGCTGAGGCAAGAACCCAGGGAAGGATCTGTGAGTCTGGCACAGTAACTGGAGATGTTTACTGGATAGAACTCTGTCTTAGCAGGAAATGCACCACATCCATGCTCCACTCTAGAAACAGGAATCTTCTAGAGCCCATGCCAATGAGACAGAGCTGATGGAACAACTGGTAAATTCCCACTTCTCCACCATAGGTACCTTTATCCCCCTTGCCCCCTGCGCCTGCCTGTCTTTGCCAACCTCCTCTGGCCATCTTTCTTTTTGTTTTTACGTGTTTCCTCTCCCATTCTCCTCCTCCCCCTAAGCAACCTTTTACTTATGGTGGCGAGCCAGTCCACTGAACTTCAATCTAGTGTTAATCTGGGCCAACCGGTTGCTGTTCTCTGCCCCTGGTCAGATGAGCTGGTGTGAAAGGAGCTAGTCAGTCACTTCCTAAGGCCGAGCTAGCCCTACGTTCTCACAGGCTGAGAGATCTTTGAACCAAGGCATCACCAGCGTCTGTGTTCTCGGGTCAAGGGCATTCATTTTCGTCATGATTAATCAAGCAAATTCCTAAAATGATGCCGTCTTCAGTTGCTGATTTCTTTCTTTTTTTGTTTCCTCCCTTCCAGGAAGACTGTTTGATGGAACACGGAGGAATCCGCCAACCTACCCAAAGAATGAAAAATGGCATTTTTCTTGGAATAAGAAGTTTTTGCATGAAATACTGCATTTCCATTTCCTTGCGCTGTAATTTTAGGTCACTATTTACTAAGTTATAATAGTCCATTTAAGTGCAAAATTGTCTTCTCCCAGGACTGGCAGAGCAGTGCTGCCGTAAACAAACCAACTGAGCAAGTTCGAAATTTAGTCTCTAATAAAAACAGGTATTGGGAGCTTTCCAAAGTCTGCAAGGCAATAAGGAGATCTTAATCTATTGGCTAATCACCTCCTAATAATGAGGTCGTGAGCCTGGGAGCCTTGAGGCCCAAATCACCCATCAGGGAGATTTCTGACACACACACTTCCCGAGGAGAGGATACCCCAATACATGGCCTCATTCCACTGACTGAGCAGTCAGAGCTCCCATCCCGGGAATGCAGGGTTGGGGGTGCCTTTACAATGGCACTGGCCGCAAAGGTATGCCATCAGCAGGACAGCTGACAAGAAGCTACTTTAAAAGTGTGCAAATACTGATACATATGAAGGGGGACCCAAAAAACCCCAGAGGTTATTTATTAAAAAGTGTGCATTTATTCTTAGATGTTTAAACTTCAGTCACCTTCCAAGTACTCTCCATTTGATGCTGTACACCTACTGAGATGTTTTTCCCAGTGCTCAAAACAGTTTTTGAATTCATCGATTTTGATGCCTTTTAGTGCTTTGCCATTTTTTTGTTTCACCTCTTCCACATCAGCAAATGTTTCCCTTTGAAGAGTTTTTTCCTCCAGAGGAACAAAAAAAAGTCACTCGGGGCTAGATCAGATGAATAGGGAGGGTGGGGCACAGGGTTCATGCTGTTTTCTGGTCAAAAACTGCTGAACACTAAGCGCAGTGTGGGCAGGTGCACTTGTAAATCACCCTTCATGAAATGGGCAAATGCGTTGAGTCTTCAAAAAAAATTCAGTGAAGCCAAATGCAGCCTCTCACAACACCACCAGCTAGTACACTGATATAGATGGATTCCTAGAATGCTCACCTAGCAGGAGAAGCCTGTATTACAAGGGGCCTACTCTCCAGAAGATAATTCCAGTTTTTTTGTGGGGTGGGGGGGGGGTCCTCCCTTGTACATGATCCAGGCATCCAGAATTTTATGGAAAATAGATTCAATTCAGGCTTTTGAATACAATATGTCTGTTGAGCAATGGGCCTTAGAAGACTCAGGAAGGCTGCCCACCAGGGGATTATATCTGGATCAAGTTAACTCTGCCTCACAGCATGGATGGAACTGGAGAGCATTATGCTAAGTGAAATAAGCCAGGCGGTGAGGGACAAATACCATATGATCTTACCTTTAACTGGAACATAAGCAATACAAGAAAAAAGCAAACAAAATATAACCAGAGACATTGAAGTTAAGAACAATCTAACAATAGCCAGGGGGGAGTGGGGTGGGGACAGTGGGAAGAGGGGATTACAGGAACTACTATAAAGGACACATGGACAAAATCAAGGGGGAGGGTGGGGGAGGGAGGTGGGTTCAGCTGGGGTGGGGTGGAGGGATGGGGAGAAAAGGTATTCAACTGTAATTGAATAACAATAAAAATTTAAAAAGTTAACTCTGCCTCTACTTTCCTGGCTGATACCACATTGGCCTCAAGAACCAGGAGGGTCCTGGATGGGGGGGCAACTTCCTTTTAAAGCATTTTCATGTCACTGATATAGGTTCTTCTTTAATGGTGATGTAGATGCCCAGTTAAATAAAAGAGGTGTATGGTAGTTAAATGAATAAACAATGTATTAAACACACACACACACACACACACAAGAAGTTTATGATACAGCAAAACTGAACTTCCCAAGTATGGTAGGGCCCTACCCAGGTCTGTCAGCCTTCCTGCACCTCGGAACCCCAACAACAGGCTGGAGGTGCCCAGAAATTTAGGTAGAAATATACTGCGTTTGCCCCAGCTCCCTATGACCACCTTGTTTTTCCTAGGTTTATATACCCTTAGCTAAAAATAGAGGATCTTAATCTAATCTTACAGTGAGTAAAATCATGCAAAACTCCACTGTAAATAAAACAGCAATACCCATGAACGATGAAAAGGGGTGTATCTTTATGTACAAAAAAGGATGCAGACTTACTGGGGAAGTTAAGTGAATTTTTCAGAGTTTGTGCCTGTGATCATAAGACTCCTGTCACAGCCAGGCTACTTTCCATAGTGATCCATACACAACGCTGATACTGCTGTGCCTTCAACCGGCAGCTGTTCCTCAACAAATAAGCAGACGACAGTGAAGAACTGCAATGCATTTCTACACGCATAATAGATATAAAACACACGCAGGTTTGCTCTTCGGGCAAACACAACTTTCAAAAGTCAGTGTTTTTCATTTTGAAATATGTGACTATTGCATATTTATCACATCTAAGTTGGTACTTTATTGCTTTTGACCAGAGTTCTTTGCAAATCGCCAGAGGAGGGGAGAGTACAATGCGATCTTGGGTAAAACTGTTACAAAGCTTCATGAAGAATCAAGCCAGAATGAGTTCCTGGGTTCGAAAAGAGGTAACAGTTTAAGGTTTCATATACGAAGGGCATGGCAAGGCCATTATATAATCACGTCCGTGTAACAAACACCCAACATTTCATTAGCTCTGATTTGCGAGAAAGCCAAGGCAATAAAAAGAAGAGACATTAAAAGTTAACTACATGGTACATTTGGGGAACCATAATTAGTTTGATTTGGCCAGAGCACAGGATGCAAGGGAGGCACAGAGGATGAGGCTGGGAGAAGTCTGCCCAGAAGGACTTCAAATGTCACCCAAAGGGGCTTGGACTCATTGTAAAAGAGGCTGTGCCGACCCAAGAGACTCCAAGAAGAATGCGACATGGGTTTTGTTATTAGGAAACTTATAACCTAATGGAAGTGACACCCAGAGAGGTTCATGAGGTAACGAGAGGCAGGAGAGAGATGAATTACGAAGGGGGAGAAGGGAAAACTTCCCTGAGAATGAGGCATTTCAGCCGGGCCCTGAAGGGGGCTAGAACTACGGCAGCAGACGGCAACACAGGAGACTAATGTATGGGAAGTGTGCAAACACATGGAGGCAGAAAAGCATCGAATATACCGGGGAAACGATGAGAATCTCCTCGGAACTGCAGAGTAAGATGTATGGGAAGCGCCCTACAGAAAGTTTCCCCTTTGCCCCTGTCCTTCCCTAATGGCATCGCACTAATCATGATTTGCCATTATTCCTGTTCTCCTGTCTCTGCCTCTGAGTGAGGGGCAAGTGAACTTAAAGAACCAGCTGGTAAACATTTCAGGCTCTGCAGGTCCTAGGTCTCCCTCACAAATACTTAACTCTACTGTGGTGGCATGGACGCCACAGACAATACACAAATACAAGTGTGACTGGGTCCTGGTACAACTGCACCTACAGGAAGAGGTGGCGACCAGGAACTGGCCGACGGGAGGGATTCGGCAGATCCTGCTGGGCTGGGGCTGCCTGTGTTCGCACCTGACAGCACCTGATGTGGCAGGCACTCAGTGATTACTTGCTGAGTGGCTCAAAAAGAATGAATAAGCTGTAAAGTTAGTTGAAATTCTATTCTATAAGGAAATTTGTGTGTGAGAGTTTGGACTTTATTCTAGAGGGCGTGGGATGCCATCAAGGTTTTTTTCTCTTTTTTTAAGTTAGGCTCACTGAGATGTAACTCATACAATAAAATTCACCCTTTCTAAAGTGTACAGTTCCGTAAATGTTGACACAGTCATTTAAACACCACCACAGAGGGCACATGCCCTATACTCCAAAAATGTGCCCACAAGGACATTTCCTTGTGTCCCTTGGCAGTTAATCTCTCCTGTCACCACCAGCCCCTGGGAACCGCTGATCTGGTTCCTGTTCCTATGATTTGATCTCTTCCAGAATGTCATATAAATATTTCCTTTCATGTCTAGCTCCTTTCACTTGGTACGAGGCTTCTGAAACCTGCGCGTGTTGGTGTGTGCCAGTCATTTGTTCCTTTCTAGATTGCGGAGCAGCATCCTATTCCCGCTGAATGGACGCACCGCCCTTGGTTCACCCTGTCATCAGCTGATGAACATCTGTCTTGTTTTCACGTGTTGGATGATTATGTATAAAGCTGCTACAAATATTTTTATACAGTGTCTTTATAACATGTGTCTTTATTTCTCTTGGGTAACCTAAGAACGAGACTGCTAGGCCGTAGAATAAGTATACATTTCACTCTTTAAGGAAATTCCAAAATGTTTTCCAGAGTGGCTGTATTATTTTGCATCCCCAACAGCAATGAGAATTCCAGCTGCTCTGCAATCTCACCAACACTTAATATGTCAGTCTTTTTCAATTTCGCCATTGTCCACACAGAGAATGCGAACAATTCTGCAGAGGCCAACTGGAGGAGGAACTCTCCCAGGGCTAAATAAACTTATCATCACATCAGTGAAAAAGACTGGATGGAAGTGGGGCAAAATGACTCCAGGCGTTTCTCTTGGGGAAACAGAAAGGCCTATTTTTATTTGGGGGTTTGTCAGCATAAAGCTGGAAGCGAGTAAGAGAACTATTTTTAATATTGGTGTCAGATAGGAAATAATCAACAGAAGCTCCATCTCGATACATACCACAGGGTTATTGGGTAAGGCCCCATAGAGTTTGCAGGACCAAATGATGAAGGGTTGGAGGTTTTTTTAAAGATTTTATTATTTTTAGAGAGGGGAAGGGAAGCGGAAAGAGAGGAAGAGAAACACTGATGTGAGAGAGAGAAGCAACAATCGGCTGCTTCTTCTACGCACCCCAACAGGGGACCGAACCCGCAACCCAGGCATGTGCTCTGACCGGGAATCAAACTGGCAACCTTCCAGTTTGCAGGATGACACCCAACCATCTGAGCCACAAGTGTCAGGGCCAAATGATGGAGTTTTATAATGGCTCGTGATTGGTCTGAGGCACGATAGTGTAGTGGATATGTTGAAGAATAAGAGGAAGAAACGCTTGAGGCAAGAAAGTTTATGGGTTGAGAGTCAGGAGGATTCAGCTTAGCCCCTGCTAGCTCTGAAGCCCAAACAGGTTGTCTCTCTTTGCCTCAGTTTCCTCATCAGTAAAATGAGGGGATCAGAGAAGATGAATTCTAAGGCCCCCTTTGGGTTCTACAATTCATGTTTCTAAGACTGATCTCCTCTGGCTGAACGTCACCTCACCCCGCCAGATTCTTAATGTCCTCCAGGTATTTTCATACAAATTGGGTGCCACAAGGTAGAAGGACATCAGACAGTGGTCATTCTGTTTATGAGCCCCTTTAAATCCTAAAAAGAAAACCACTGTTTTCCCTCCTCCATGGAAGAAAAAAAACAACACCCGTGTTATTAAGGCATAAAAACAGCTGAGCAAACTCAGGGGCTTTCTGGAGACAATATAGGCCTTTCTGGTGCCTTGACTGAAGAGAGACAGCAAAGACATTCAATTATCCAAATTCGTGACACTAACATAAACGTGTATGTACATTAGAAAATATTGTTGTTGAATCCAGGAAAAGGGCCCTGGACTTTATGAATCTTGGAAGGTATGATTAAGCGATCTAAATTTGTTTAGATTGCATAAAACAACAACAACAAAAAAAATCAGAAATGAAATTTATTTCATTCTACCCCAATCGCCTTTTTTTTCTTTTTACAGCTTTATCAAGGTGTCATGAACATACACTGAGCTGCACATATTTAAAGTAAACAGGCTGATAAATGCTGACATATGCAAACCCACGTGAAACCATCACCACAATCACGGAAATACATGTGTCTGTCCTCTTTCAAAAGTACCTGTGCGCTTTATAATCCCTCCCACCCTAGATTCCCCCATACCCAACCCTGTCCCAAGCAACCGCTGATGGACTTTCTGTCCCTAAAGATTAGCTGGCATTTTCTACAATTTCACAGGAGTCGGCTCATGAGCAGGGACTCTTGTTTCGGTCCGACTTTTTTACTCAGCGCACGGACTTCGCAATTTCTTCCGCCTCGTCGTGTGTGAGCTGGCTCTTCTTTACTGCTGAGGAGTATCCCGCTGAACGGACCTGCCCCCATTCGTTGCTACATTCACCTGTTAGTGGACATCTGGGTGTTTCCGGATTTTGAGCATTACAGACAAAGCAGGCCCGGGCGCTTTTAATCCCTGCCTTTACTGGTTAGGAACTCCTCTGTTCTCCTTCAAAGGCACATCCATACTTAGCCACGGGTTGATAACTGGGGAGGCTGGGTAAGGTACACAGGGACCTTCACACCGTTCTCTCCACTTCTGTGTAACTGTCAACTTTTACATAATAGAAAAAAAAATAAGCACTTTATATAAAGTGGGTTTTTTTGGGTATGTGTCAATACTAAAAATATTCAGTAATTCTACAGCTGAGCTAATGGGTCCCACTTGGGGACCTTATTTAAAGAGGGTTTAAGTTTGGTTCCCGTATTTGGTTTATTAGAGTCATGGGAAATATTTACTAAAAATACAAGTTCATTTTTCCTCTCCTCAGAAGTACTGAATCAGGTCGCACCAAGACGTTCTCACAAGCAGTTTGGAAAACACTGAATTCTCTTTCTGAATGACCTAACCTCCAGTTTCAGCTGCATTTTGGAAAAGGGGGACAATAAACTTAATTCCCCTGCTGTCACCTCTTTCTCCTCCTGTGCTCTCTGTTGCTCTTCCATCATTCTCAAACGCTCAGAGGCACTGACGTGAGATCCAGTAGCCAACTACCTGCAGAGGGAAACTGTAATGGAGAAATAACAGAGAGGACCTAGAAAGATCATCTAGCAAAATGGGAAATAATATAAGAAAGGGAAAAGAAACAAGTATAAAGAGAAGTAACCATGTGAGGAAATGAAATAGTGCTCCTAATCGTCTTCCCGTTTCTCCCGTTAACTCCGAGTCTCTGTAAGGCCACAGGAGACCAGGAGCGTAATTACAGAGACGCAAACAGAGCCATCAACAGATGCAACAAAGTCATCAAGATCTGAACCTTGTCTGGAGTTGAGCTGGTTAATTCCAGGCATCCTGGGGACAGTGACAGGAGCGCCTGCTTTTGTCAGAACCTGCCTGGAGTTTTGACCTTCGTGTCTCTGCAGATAAACAACCTGATCCTCACATACACATTAAACCCTGTCCTGGGCTCCAGGCCCAGTCCTATCCTCAGTTGGGAAAGGTTTATTAGTGGAAACAGTATTAATGAATACTTACTTACTGAGAACCTACTGCCGGCTGGCCAAGGTGTGAGGCACTTCCATATGTGAGCTGCAAAAGAGGCTTCCTATTTTATACATAAGGAAGCTCTGAGGAACAGAACATTTAGTTGACCTGTCTAAGATTATAAAGATAGTCCGATGCTGAAGTGAAGATTACAAACCAAGATCATTTGACTCCCTAAGCCACTGTTTTTCTAGGGGACGCATAACTCCATGGTGGAGGAGCTTGGGCTCTGGAGCCAGAATGTCTGGGTTCAAATCCTGACTCTGCCACTCACTAGTGTGCGACCTTTGGCAAGTTATCTAACTGCTCTGTGCCTTAGTTTCCCCATTTGTAACATGGAATAGCAGTAGAATGCACTCTGTAGGATTTTTGTGTGGATGAAACATTCATATAATATTTCACCCACATTAAGTACCCCCAAAATGACAGCCATTTGAACAAGGGTCAAAGCCCATCGAGTTCTTTGTGCTCTTGGGCACCGGTTCTCTCAGGCCATTCGAGCTGCTATAACAGAACACCATAGGCTGGTGGCTCACAAACGGAAGTGCATTTCTCACAGTTCTGGAGGTTCGGGAGTCCAAACCAAGGCACAGATTGGGGATCTGGTGGGGGCCTACTTCCTGGTTCATAAAGGGCTGTCTTCTCCCTGTGTTCCCATGGGGAGGGAGGGCCAAGGGGCTTCTCTGGGGTCTCTTTTATGGACACACTAATCCCATTCACGAGGGCTCCACCCTTCTGACCTAAGCACTTCTAAAAGGCTTTGCCTCCAAACACCATCACGTTGGGGAGTAGGTTTCAACATATGAACGTGGAGGGGAGACATAAACATTCCATTTACAGCACCAGTCATAACTTCAGCTTATTCCTGAGGTCAAGTTGCATCCTCGTATTCGAGTTTAAATACAGAGCCTGATGACCCACTCAAGTGCCCCTGGGGCTGGAACATCTTGCCAATCTCCTCCTTCCCCTCACCCTCACTCTTGCTTCGTAACTGGCATCCTGTCCCCGGCCAGGGCCCCACTCTGAGCTGGAGCCCTCCCCTGCCCCAATGTGCTTCTCTGATGCTGCCAGGCAGGCTGCCTGCATCCTCCACCCACTTGCCTTCCAGAGGCCTCTTTTCACATCCTGATGGCCATCCCTGCTGACACCCACCTGCCTGGGTGGTCTGGCATGAGCGTGTTGTGCCTTCTAGGTGCAACTCCCTTTAATTGTCAGCAGTGGGTCTGTCCCGCCCCAGAGAACATGTCCTTGCCTTCCAAGGTTCTGAGCACCACCTGCCCAACTCTGTCCTCACCCCACCCTTTCCTGCGATACTAAGACAGAGCACATTTCTCATTATCGTGGACACAATTTTGTCTTAGCATAACCAGCGTGTACTGACATGTGGGTACCACGGAAGGGAAGCATCCCTCCCACTCCTCATACTCTGATTCTGCCAAGTGCTATATTATACTTGCTCTGGACTCGTGAGTAAAGGAGCAGTAGTAGCAGGCTGTTGCGGTGTAGCTTTAATGGGCAGACAAGCCCATGTACTCAGAGCAAAAAGCTTCACAACCTCACCCAGCCAAAGATCTGTTTAAGCCACACACTGATAATTTACAGATGTAAACATATACTAATTGCATACAAGGTTCTCCAGCTATCGACCTTTTGCTCACTTAAAATAATTTTTACTAATAAAATATCAGAAGCCTAAAAGGCAAATTTCACTTGCAAATACTATTTCTTTCCTTTAGGTAATGACTGTTTTCAAAGGGACTCTAAACAACCAGAATGTCATGTGCATAACTCTACTCTCCAAGACATATTCCCTAGAAAGATGCTCTCGCACGTGGGTAGTAAGAAACATGAAGTTATGTCCCCAGCAACGGTGTTTATAGAAACAAAACTCTGGAAGCAATCCATAGTGCATGGATCGAAGAATGGAAAATACATCATAGCGGATTCACGTAAAGGACATTATAGAGCCATAAAAATGAATTAATTAGAGTTATATGAATCTCAGGATCAAAGTGTTGTCCTGGCTACAGTGGCTCCGTTGGTTGGAGCATCATCCCGTACACCAAAACGCTGTGGGTTTGATTCCCAGTCAGGGCACATACCTAGGTTGCTGGTTCGATCCCTGGTCAGGGCACATGTAGAAGGCAACCAATCAATATTTCTCTCTCTCAAATCAAAAAATATATCCTCAAGTGAGAATTTTTTAAAAAAAGGATCAAAATGTTGAGTGGAAAAGAGCAAGCTCTGCAATACAATGGGAAAAAAATAGTCTTTTCAATAAATGGCTGGGACAAATGGATAGCCACATACAAAAGAATGAATTTGGACTAGTACCCTATACCATATACAAAAATCAACTCAAAATGGACTTAAATGCGAAAGCTTAAAACTATAAAACTCTTAGAAGAAAACTTCAGTATAATCTCTGTGACCTTGAATTAGGGAACAGTTTCTTAGCTATGACACCAAAATGGACCAGAGAAAAAACAGATACGTGGGACTTCGTTAAAAAGTAAAACTTTCGTGCTTCAAAGGACATCACCAAAAAAGTGAGAAGACGACCCACGGAAAGAGAGAAAATATTTGCAAATCATGTATCTGACAAGGGCCTGACGTCCAGAATACAGAAAGAACTCTTAAAACCCAGTAGTAAAAAGACAAATAACTTGAATAGAAATGTTTCTAAAGACATACAAATAGCCAATAAGCACATGAAAAGATGCTCAACATTGTTAGTCGTTAAGGAGATGCAAATGGGAACTATAATGAGATGACACCGGTACCACCATGCAGTGTCTGGCTGAGAATAAGTCTACCAAGACGTGATCTGCTCGGGGAGGAAAGGTGGCAGAACTCTCAAAGGAGAAGGGCCAGGAACCTGTTCCTCAATGGGCTTTTATTGGGTTTATTTGCATAGGAATACAGGGTGTATATATGTAAAGCTCATCAATCATTGTTAGGCAGTAATGATCCAACAATAGATAACATTCAAAGAACTCTTGAGGGCTTATTCTGAGTCAGGGTCAGATAGCTAAAGGGCCATAAAACTTTGGGGAAACAAACTCATTTCATGCTTGGACCCTTATCATTTAAATTAAGGGTAATAGCAAAGCAGGTTTCACAGGATTTTAAGCATTCTTTCTCAGGTCTGATTGCTGGGGGAACCTGCCCTTTCCAGATAGGGCTGCACCCACCTCCGGCATTGTTTCAGGCTTAGGTGGAGCAGGGGAAGTAAGGAAGCCAAGAGATTAGGAGACTTCTTGCAGACAGAATGAGGACTCAGGCTATGTCAAAGCTGAGGGGTGAGGGTCCATCACCCCCTTTTTCTATAGCCCCCCCAAGTCCTTCCCTGAGGGCCCCCTCGTGACCATGCCTGTGTTAGGTCATCCCTCCCTTGAGGAATCTTACCGTCATTGCCTAACCGGTCATGCACTGGGTTGAAGTAAAGTGCCGCAGAGGCAGTGCTCCTGCCAGGGAGATAAGCTTTGTCTCCTTAGTGGCTTATGGTCCCAAGGTCTCTCACTCTGCCTTAGCCATGGGGGGTTACAGCTTCTGAATCCAGGCAGGGTGGTTCCCAACAATGAGATACTTTGTCACAGCCACTAGGATGACCGAAATCAAAAAGATAGACAATAACAAGTGCCGCTGAGGAGGTAGAAACACTGGGACCTCACACACCACTGTTGGGAATGTAAAATAGAGCATCAACCATAGAAAACAGCTTCCTCAGTAAGTTAAGCAGAACTTTATTATGACCCATCAATTCCACCCATAGTATATATCCAAAACAATTAAAAACTGGTGTTCAAACAAAAGCCTGTAAACGAATATTCAAAGCATCAGTATTCGTAATAGCCAATAAGTGGGAAAACCCAAATGTCCATCAACTGGTGACTAGATAGACAAAATGCAGTCCATCCGTACAATGAAACTCAGCCATAAAAAGGAATGAGGCATCGATCCACGCAACAGTGTAGATGAACCCTGAAAACACTGTGCTAAGGGAGAGAAGCCAGTCACAGAGGCCATATATTCTGTGACTTAATTTATAGGAAATGTCCAGAATATGCAAAATCATAAAGATACAAAGCAGATTAGTGGTTGCCAAAGGCTGGGGAAAGTAGAGAGTGGGGAGTGGCTGCCAATGGATACAGGGTTTCTTTTTAAGTGACAGAAATGTTCAGCAATTAGACAGTGGTGATGGTTGCACAAGCTCGTGAATACACTAAAAACTACTGATCTGTAATATATTGGAAAGAGTGGATTTTACAGCATGTGCGTTACATGTCAACATGAAAATTGAGTAGAAAAAGGCAGCAAGCTGTTGAAGACTGCGTCTTCTCTGAGGCCATGTGCAGAGAGAGCCTGGGATCCAGGGAGGGGCATGTAAAGTGTTAAATGAACTTGTTCTGTTCTACTTATTAAGCTAGGCAATCCGTTCATGGGTGTATTCAATAGTTAATAAAAATCAAATTTTTTAAAGAACAATAGTTTTGGAGTGGGGGGAGTTGTGGGGGGTAAATGCAGGCAACTGTACTTGAACAACAATAAAATAATTTTAAAAAATAATGATAGTTTTTCCCATTTTTCAAGCCACAATCAGTGCAAAAATTAGATCTCTATTTGAATGACCGTAAGGTAGTAGTCAACCTCAACTAAGCAACCACTATGTGCGAAGCACCAGAAAACGAACATGGGCACGTGGGGAGTTCCAAGAAGTAGCAACAATCACAGTCCTCAAAGGCGCTCACGATTTAAACCACAAGCAGCCACCAGCTCCATCAACCAGCTTCCTCATCAGATAAGCTCAGCAAAGGTTTTGTCATCCCAACAAACTGTCTATTATTAAGGAATCCATTTCACTGAATCAAACAATTGTACAATAGTGACACATATTTTACTTTTAGAACATCAACATTTTATTCTGAATATCTGTTTCATCTCCCTTTTATAAATCTTCTTTCAGAGACTCAAATACAGGTGGATTAGTGTATGCCTACAACACTTCCATTTTCACTGGAAGTAATGTATTTTTAAAGTCCTAATTTAAGTGATACTTTTAGATTATCACACATTCTCATCTAGGCTCTATTAGTTTCCCTTAGAATAGTCACATAATGACATTTGGAAGTGCTTTTTTTGCAAGATACAGTTTAGATAAACACAGAAGCTCTCTAAAAACAATTGAGGTTTCCCTCAAGATTTATAATAACTTTAAGGTAATCTAAAATTGTATCTATGTCTCTAATTTCACCAAAATATGGCAAATGCAAATAACCTGAAGTTGAACACTCTTTCCATTATGAAGGTCAATATTTTTATTTTATATCACAGCTTCTGGGACACACACACCAAAATGTATCATTCCGGTAAATAATTTAGGACTATCTGCCACGGTCTGTCCGGAAAAAGTGCAACCATTGTTAATATGATGAGAACCGTTTGTGTGACATTGATGTAAGCTGGCAGCCAAGGAGAGTGGACTGGAATGTGCATGTGTGAACGATAGTCAGTGGGGGTGGCAGACGCTGTTGAGGGAGCATGTGTACTGCATGGCCATCCCATTCAAAGTGACTGAGCGGGTAGAGCAATGAGTCTGAATCAGATTTTGTTAGGCTTGAACATTCCTCTGCAGAAGCTGTTACGATGATGATTCAGAAGTCTGCAGCTATGGGCACCTGGTGATTGTAGCTTCATCACAACAACTCGCCTATTCATTCATCACATCTCGTGCAGAGATTTCTGGCAAAATGTCAAATCACCCAGGTGACTCAGTCCCCTGCGGCTCAGATTTGGCGCCCTGTGACTTCTGGCTTTTCCCAAAACTACAATCACTTTTGAAAGGGAAGAGATTTCAGACTGTTGATGAGATTCAGGAAAATACAATGGGGCAGCTGATGGCGACTGGTAGAACTGTGTGTGGTCCCAAGGCGCCTGCCTACTTCAAAGAGAACTGCAGAGTCATTGTCCTATGTACAATGTTTCTTGTATGTTCTCCAATAAATGTCTCTGTTTTTTATATTACATGGCTGGATACTTTGTGGGCAGGCCTTGTATATCTATTTTAGGATCAACTGTCTATACTGATACAATTAACTTGATAATGAATGAATGTCAACTTTCCTTTGGCTGTAGAAAGCAACACTGTTGTTGGAGAAAGCAAATGGAACTTATAGCCAAAGAGCTATAATTCAGCTCTGCCATAGATTGTCTCCATGACACTGGCAAATCCTGTGAGCCTCAATTCCCCACCTGTAAAATGAAAATAACGATATCTGCCTTGGAGGATGACGGCAAGGATGAAATGAGATGATTAACACAGTGGTCCTGGCACACTGGAATGCTCCACTGACGTCAGCCCTCTGTGTTTTCCTTCGTATGTGAATGCAAAGCCTTGCTAGGTAAATGTCCACACAGACAAACATAATTTTAATTAAGTGTTTAGACACTAAAAAAATTGGCTTCACCATTTACTAAATTTTCTCTCCTCTGCATGCTAAATTATAATCTTAGTTAAACTGTGTCATGAAATAGCTAATGAGAACCTTATTTTAAAAATTAAAACTAATGAGGAAGGAGAGCATAATCCATTCTTAAGCTTATTAATATAATTAGGGCTTCATCTCCACACCTCAATGCGTACTGGTTTCTGCAACCAAGGAAAGCAGTTGTGACCTATATTTTAGGATTAGGATGTCACTGAAAGGTCAGGGGCTTAGATGAAGACAGGACGACATGCTTACCACATCTGGCACTAAGTCAAGAGGAGTAGCTAACATGGTAAAAATAAAAGAAGAATCAAAACATTCTGTCCAATTTGACATCACCAGATGCCGTTCATCTCACGTACACCTCGAAGTCTGGGGGAATGGTGGTTGTTCCTCTGAGGCTGCTGGTTTCTGTAGAGTTCACACACCCAGGAGAGAGAGACTTAGCTGTGCCAGGAGGTACGCTGGATAAGACCTGAGTGAGCTGATCGCCTTGTCCAAAGCGGCTAGCAGTTTGACGCAGCTTCTGACACTGCCCATGCCAATGCTTGAGGCAGACATCGACCAAGCGTAAGAGTCTTCTAACCCATCGAGGAGGACACTCACAGGAGAGGTTACACCACAAGAGCGACCACCCTCCCACGCTGGTGCTTAAGCTAAAAGGCAAGATGATTGGCATGCAAGATTATTATAGAAAGGATGCTGACAATGGGTAGGAAGCCGCACTGTTTTAACACTCCGGTTCTTCCTATGATTTTATCTTAAAAGAAAGAAAATAATCATAAATAGGTGAAAGCTTAATGAGAGGTCAACGGAAAACAATGTCCACTACCACATTCACTAAGGATCATACCCTACAGGGAAATATAAGTATATATACCTACATGTATGTGTATTTGTGTGTGTGCGTGTGTACATGGCATGTTGACAAGAGGTCTTCCATTTAAATAAAGAGCGTATCAGATATAAAAAGAATCACATCAAGAAAAGAAGGGCTATTTTTAGGAGGAGGGCTCCGATTACACAAAATAAGGAAAGGACATTCACTGCTAAGTAAAATGAGCTGATGTCTTTCCCTGTGTTACTACTACTACAGGAAATCGGCATGGCACTGTTTAAAAGAGGGGGGAGTCTATATATAAAAAATGGGCATAGTTGCGTGATTTACTTGCACTGGACTTCTTCAAGAAACAGTTTCATGAATATCACAAAACACAGCCACCTGTTAAGCTGTTATTTTGGCCTATCTATTTTCAATGGCAATCTTGATACCCAAGCAAGGGACACACCACCATAGCAACATAAACATCATGGTATCTGGAAAATAAAATTTGAAGAAGCAACTCACACCCCCTGCAGGGCTGAAAATAAACTAATCCTTAAGCATTTGTTACTATGACCAAACATTCCCAGTCTAGAAACTCAGCCCCTATGGGTATCTCAGGATTCCTTCCTAAGGGCCATTTGGAAAGTAGACTCCAAAATGTCTACTGTACTAGATGGTCCCCCTAAAATAAAGGGATTTAAAAGTGCGAGACAATTATCACGTTGTGCATGGTTCAGGGAATGCATGATTACTAGGTGTTCGTGCAGCACCCACAAATGGACAACGATCAGCACTCCTTACATGTGTAGGATCCGTATCTCATGTGATCAGTCTGTGATGGAGGCAAAGGAGGAGCTGACAGTTGGGGAAGCTGAGGCACGAGGAAATCAAGTCTTCCTAAATCAGTTCATGGATTATCACACAGCAAGGACTCAGCTAGTTCTTTTGCCTCCATGTTCACACTCCTCACCATAATGTGCCACCCCACACCAGAAACCCCAACTTAGGGCATAACCGCTTTGGTTCAAGGTGATAAAATGCACAGGGTTTTATTAAATGAAAAGATAAAGAAAAATGGGGAAAAAAAACCCGTTTGGAAGTAATTATACTTCTTTTCAGGGATGAAATTCCCTGTGGGAGCTGGGGCAATTACCTGGACTTAAAATGTGACCTATGTCAGGTGTGGCTGATTTGCAATTCAAAAAGACTCAACAAAAGCAGAAAGCAAGCTGATCTTCCAGCTGGAAGACTAGGCACACCCAAAGGGTGTGTCGCTGGCCTGCATGGGGCGGTGGCAGGCCACAAGGAGTCTGCGCCAGGCTGAGCAGGTTCTATCCCCGGGGCAGAACTGGGCCCAGCGGTCAGCAACACAGGCCTGGCTCCAACCAGCCCTACTTCTTGCTCCCTGTTTACTTGGTTCCTAACTTTTCTCAGTTCAGAGTGGCCTGGAAGGCCCTTGTGCAGTTCCTTCTCCAGGTCCACGGAAGAGACTGTCCAAAGGCCAGGGCAGCGCTGAGTGTAGCCATTCCACAGGTGCAAAAACTAGGGGACTGTGATGAAGCTTCTGTGAGGCCAGGCATTTGGCTGTTTTTGATTTAAGAACCAGTTCTAAACCCTTTTGAAAAATTAGATGGTTTCTGACAGGCATAACCAACACTTTTTTTTAAAAGAAACAACCAGAGTTGTAGGCAAAAGGCTAAGCACGCACATAAATAAATAATGGCTAATTTTCAATACACTTGACCCTTTTGGAAGTGTTTTTCTTTAAAAGGCTTATAGGGATTACTCCATTTGGACAACTAATAGCCTAATTACTCTTTATTAAAAACAACAACAACAACAACCAAGCTCCTTTTCAGCCAGATCTTAGCAAGAAATCTCGTAAGTACACCCGTATCTGCAGCACCATAAGTCACACTGCTGAAAAATGTAATTACACTCAGCTGTGTCCAAGATCCCATCAAACAAATCCAAAAGAGGTGAACTACTGAATCCTCAATCTAAAGGTTTTTCATTTTGGACACGATGCCTCTTTATGAGCAGCAAAAACATAATACCAAAAAAAAATGAGCATCCATCATAGCCTTCAATAACCCAGGGTTTGGGTCTCCATCACGCACGGTACAATCTGTACCCTGCTGATTAAATGTAATTCTAGTTACCCAGCTCTTTGTGCTTGAGGGGGGAGGGGATTAAATAACCATACCTCATATCTTTAAACCTGCCTCACTGAGCAAAAGAACCATCTTTTCAAAGCATTTTAAAAATATTGATAAACCACCTTCATCCACGGCATCACTTTTAGGAAGCTGAATGGCCAGAATGACGGATGGATGTGTGAGAGGAGGTATTAAGGGGCCGCATTAGTCTTTTCATCAGCACCAGCATCACCACAATTTCAGAGCGCGGCAAACTCAGCAAAATGCTCCTCCTGGAAAAGTGTATCACTAGGGCGCCCATCAGGAGCACACACACTTCAGAGGACATGCCCTGTTTTCAGAACAACCTGTTCACACAAGCCGGTGATTACATGTCTTGTGTTCTCAAACATCTATCCAGTGCTGATTCTCTATTTTGTTTAATTGCTAATGACTGCTTTAACAAGGGTTTTGTTTTCCATGACTCTGTATTACAAGTGTCTAATATTTCAGGCGCACTGAAGGTCAAATACACCTGTAGGGTATCCCAGGCACTGGAAAATGCTTCTCAGGCTGGACTGAAACTCTGGGGGCTAACATGTTTCTCCATCCCGCTACCTTGCTGGACAGTGCATGGAACCAACTTCTCCCTGAGAGTGGCAGGACCATGGTCCTATGAAATCAAATGAGATCCAGTTGTGGGCGAGAGCTGAAAACTCTGTCTGCAGACATCACTGAGAAAATTGACAAGAATGAAGATGTTACAAATTGAATAATAAGCCATCATACTGACTTAAATTACTTTTTTCTCCTGGGTTAAACATTTACAAAATCAAAAAATAAAGTAACATTTTAACTGTACTTCTTTACTCAGAAGAAGTGTCCAACTAAGGTCTATTTCCTCCTGGGACAGGAATAGAGTGTGGTCACTGATCACACGTCTACTTTAACAGGGCGCCTGTCAGTGCCAACCCTGTTTATTTACACTGCTTTTAAAATGCCTGGCACTTTTTCCTGTCTCAGTAAGTATTCTGACCAAAGATGCACTTTTTTCTGTTAAACGGCAGAACAGAATTAGATTCTCCTGGATCTACATTTTCAAGCACTTTGGCTTTCACTGCCAAGGTCACAGCCTTTGAGTCATTATCGCCCCCCAAAATATGGATCTGGGTCCACCTTGCCATTTTCTGCCTTTAGAGAAGGCAGGACTCCGGGAAAATTCTAGCTAGTTTCCATTAATTCAAGTCTTTATTGAGTTTGTGTGAGGAAATGGTGTATACAGTTAACAAAGTAATATAAGGACACTTACAAAAGAAGAACCGACCAGGGACGCTAAGCAGCAGATTCACAGAGACACAAAGCGAAGCGGCAGGTGCCCGGGGTGGGAGGGAGACTGAACGGGGAGTCGCTGCTGAGCGAGCAGAGTCTCGTTTGTGCGAGAGGCGTCCTGAGGGCGGGTGGGGGAGAGGGCCGCCCAACGCGTGAGTGTGCCCAGTGCCACCGAACTCTACACTTAGCGATGGTCAGATGGCAAACCTTGTGTGATATGCATTTTACCACAATTTTTAAAAATTACCATTAAAAAAGGAAACTAACCAGAATATACACAACTTACGAGTTAAGTTTGGTCCCTTCGAAAGTCTCATTTTAGGTGATTACAGGTTCATTTCAATAGTGCTGACAGAGAGCAAAACACCTCTGAATCTCCACTGCGGACGGCAGGGCAGGTTTGTTTGGGTTTTCTTCATCGTGTTAACATTCTCAGTAATAGTGAGTGTCTTTGGAGGCTACTTTTTAATTTGGATGAAAGATCTTTTACAGCTCCATTCTCAAAAAAATAAAATTATATCAAGTTGAAATTTTTTATGTAAGTCTACATGAGGTGTTAATTTGTTCATCGGCTTGGTAACCCGGCTGTGGACGGAATGCCAGCGAAGGGGAGCCGTCCCGGCAGGAAGGGTAACACGGCACACACGTCTGACTAGTGCACTCTGATCGTTTCTCATGCCCTCCAATCTGCTCACCTCCGGGTGAAAAGTTTGAAGTTTTCCACTAAATATGCCAAAACCATGGTGCCGCTTGTCTGTTCTCATCGTTATTTTTAGATACTGACTTTGAGAAATTCACAGGTGCTCATCAGCGAACATCTCTGCTGCTGATGTCTATGAAAGCCAAAGGTTTTTACTGCCATTAAAAGGAATAATTTTCAAAAGTGTAGAGGTGGTTCTCTTTTTAGAGCATGAGCTACAAAAGTTATTTTTGAAGGAGTATGATTCATTTATCAGAGTGAAGCTGAGGGATGTCACTTGGTTTAGTACTTGGGTAAAACGGATAGTTCGGTGAAAGAACAAACTTGTGGACCACTCTCTCAGCTTAACTGGAATAGAAGAACTGCCTTCCCCCAACCATTTCCTTTGATAATCCTGAACAAGTTATTTTATCTTTAATAAGTAACCCCTCGATTCTAAGGAAGGAAAAACTGGGCAGAGTGAAGAGCACGGGCTATGGAGTCAGAACACCTCGTTGTGAACCTAGCTCCGCAGCTACTGGCCACGCAAGCCCATGGTCCGCATCTGTAAAATGGGATGATAGTATCTTCCTCCTGGGGCCATTCTGACGACTAAGAAGATACTCAACAAGTGTAATTTCTCTTCCTCTCCTTGGCATATGAAATGTGGCTATCAGTCTAAGCACATGAAATAGAAATAAAATTTTTAAACACTTTCCAAATAGTTTTTCATGGGATGCACTGCTGAGGCATATGGTGCTATTTTGTCATGTGCATAAAAGCAAGGTTACTGCAAGGCCGCATTCCACACGATCTTGTGACACAGGTCTAGCTCCTAAGACAGTCAGGGAAAATAACTTTCACAATCTATGTGAAGACACGCAGACAGAGATGGCGCAGATAAGCAAAATGAACAACGCAACCCCCAGCTTTCGAGGCACTACCCGGTGCTGCACAACACTTTCAGGAGGCCTGTGGACAATACTCACTAACAGGCCATTCCGCCGTCTCTATAAACTGGCTATCCAAGTGGGAAACTTTCTGGCCAAGGGGTAAGTGACAGTTTGCCATTCTTAATGTAAATAAGCGAATCCCACTACAATGTCTAAAACCACCACAACAAAATACTGCAGGCTTTGGAGAAGCACAAACAAGCAAATAAGACCCAGTGCACTAGAAGGTTTCGCCCCTCCACACACAGCAGGCCCCGCCCCCGCCCCCACTCCTCCGCTCTGCGGTTTCAGTTACCTGTGATCCACCAGGGTCTGAAAATATTACGTGGAAAATTCCAGAAATAAACAATTCATGTTTTAAGTTGCATGCCACTCTGAGTAATAGGATTAAGATCTAGCGGGGTCCCGCTCCACCCCACCAGGGACGAGAATCACCCCTCTGGCCAGCATAGCCACGCTGTACATGCTCCCCACCTACTAGCGACTTAGTGGCCACCTCCTTCATCAGATTGACTGTCACAGCGCTGGAGTCCTTGTGTTTAAGTAACCCTTATTTTACTTAGTAATGGCCCCAAAGCCATTCGCATTACTTCTATTACACGTATCATTATAATTGTTCTACGTTATTAGTTATTGATGTTAACCTCTTACTGTGCCTAATTTATAAATTAAGCTTTATCATAGCTATGTATGTGTAGGAAAAAGAGTGCATATAATTTTTGGTACTATCCTCGGTCTCAGGCATCCATGGAGTGAGGGGGGGTCCTGGAATGTATCCTGAGGATTGGGGGGACCACTGTATTAGCATCCAAGTTCGTGGTGACTTCTCGTTCCCCAGTTCATGCATTTTCTTCTAAGTACATTGATTGGTGATTTTTGGTATTAAAAAAAAAAACAACAAAAAAACTAGTGCTCAAAAACACCTTAACACAGCAAACAGAATCAGACCCAAATGGTGTGTGTGTGTAGGTGACGTGGGGCAGGGGCCAGTCTTTGGAGATTAGCTGCTTAAATTAGGCGCCTGACCAACATTACTACAGGTTGTCGTCAAGTTACATTTGTTTGGTCAATCTTCCTGCTCTAGGTGACTCATTCTGGGAAAGAAACAACACCCCAAAGATCATCAGACTTAATTCTAGAGGAATTAAAGGGTGATGAGGTTTTTCTCTTTGCTCAGGAACAACAGGAATTCTAGAAGGTCATGCTTCACCCAAACTTTAAAGAATCAAAGAAGAAAAGAAGTGAAGAGTCATCAAATAAATTTGATGAAGAACTTACGTTAGCTATTTGTTTAGATATGAGTCGACTTTCACCGACATCTAAAAAGGAGTTTTAAGAGCGGCCCCTTTTGTCCGAGTGCTGGGAAATGCAAGAATGAGTCACTTTAATACTTGATGTCAAACTCTTGGTGATTTCTGGCTTTCGAGTTTCTAAATCAACAAACAGCACTGTATAATGTTGCACAGGCAGTTAGCCAGGAAGTGGTGGGTGACCCTACACTCACAGGTAAAGCCAGCAGCCAAGACACTGTGTCCTGTGCAGAGGGGTTCCCTTCTAGTGATCTGCCATCCTGGGAGACTTGCCCAGGCTAACGTGGTATCCTTTTTGCCATCCCAGACTGAGTCTATTGAGACATAGTTTGAATAGCTAGTTAGTAAGCCCATGACGGCCCCAACCAGTGTGGCTCAATAGGTCGGGCATGGTCCCACAAAACAAAAGGTCATTGGTTCGATTCCATGTCAGGGTACACCGATGTTGTGGGTTCAGCACCCCTCCCCCTGTCAGGGCACATGTGAGAGGCAACCAGTCAATGTTTCTCTCTCACATCGACGTTTCTCTCCCTCTCTTTCTCTCTCTCTTCCCCTCTCTAAAATAAAAATTAAAAGAAAAAGAAAAGAAACCGTGATGGGAGGTCATAAGGCAGAGGACTCAACTCTCCCACTGAACCATCTCCTCCCCCAGAATGCGTATTCTGAAATTCATTCTGCCAACACATTACTTCCCGTTCAATGAGCACAGAACGCAGAGAGATGGAGCCAAAGCCAGAAATGATGGCCATCAGCCTCTGTCCCCTTGAGAACAGGGCTGGGGGGCTCCTAAGGATTGTGAAATCGGTCAATAAAGGATCCCCAGTACCCTGAAGCCCTGCAGATGGCCTTAGGGTGACTAGTCAAGTTGTGATTACTTTTTTTCCCTTAAGAATGAAGTTCTGACCTAAATTGTGGTCATTCTGATCCACAGCTGGCAGACTTTTTTCCCATACTGCTGTGGAAGAGAACAACCTCCTTCGGAAAGCTAAATTCAGGACAACCAGAGCCATCTCCTTGAGGACAGGGACCCTAACTTTTCAATGCACTCATAATTCAAATTCAGCACTTTCTGTCAACGGCCCGCTCTCTCTGAACATAGATCGTCTACTCTGCTGGAAAAAATCCGTAGGCACCTCTATTTGAAAAAAAAAAAAAAAAACAACACAGCTTTATTGAGATGTATTTTATATACCAACTCAATGATTTTTTAGAATTTTTTAATTTATTGATTTTAGAATGAGAGAAAAGGAGAGAGAGAGAGAGAGAGAAAGAGGGAGAGAGGGAGGGGGGAGAGAGAGAGATTGGTTTGTTGTTCCATTTATTTATGCATTCATTGGTTGCTTCTTGTATGTGCCCTGACAAGGGGTCAAACCCCAAACCTTGGTGTATTGGGGTGATGCTCTAACCAACTGAGCTACCCGCCTCAATGGTTTTTAATATATTCAGAGTTGTCTAACCATCGCCATAATCTAGTCTATAATGACAATGAAACTTCCCCAAGGGCCTGTGCACCATAAGCTCTAGGAGGACAAGTAAACAAATAAATAAGTACTGCTTATGATAAATGTTCTGAAGGCAAGAAAGAAGTGCAGAGACAAATAATAGGGGGAAACTATTTTAGATGGAGCAGTAAGGAAAGATGGCTCGGAGGAGGTAACATTTCCACTTGTACACCCAGAAGTTTTCTACACACTCCACAGACGCAGGGGCTGGGGAGCCTGAGAGGGCGCAGGGGCAGGGCCACCACAGGGCAGTGTGTCCTCCGGGTGCCATGTACCCTGCAGGTGCGCACCCCTGAGATTCTGTGTGTTTGCATGAACTGTTTGTAAATGTCTATGTTGGAGGCTATGTGGTCTGAAAACTCAAGCTTCCAGGATACTTTTTTCAAACAACTTTACATTTTCCAGATATGATTTGTTTTGGGGCTTTAATACTTACAACACACTTGGAATTTATCTGCCATGTGGCCTACAAAGAAATCTCCACTGGGGAATACCACCAAATTCCTGACTTCAAGCAGGAGACAGGGAGGCTGGGCAGTTGGCGGCGGGCAATCTGAAATTCTCTTTTTCCTCTCCCAGTGGGCTGAATTTGCTCAAAATACGTAAAACCTTCTTGACTTCTTGCTACAAATCAGTCGATTTCTGTATCTGTCTTTTTCTCTGAACAGAGGCACAAGTGTTTGCTGGTTTTCAAAAAAAAGTTTTCAGAGTCCCTCGACCATACAGACCCGCAGGCAAACAGACAGCAGGCCAGTCAGCGCAAGGCGCCTGTGCCCCACTCCGGCGGCGGCGGCGGCAGGGGCACTGACCCTCGGCGGATTTTTCCAGGAACCACTGTCCCTGAAAACCACGTGTCCTGCCTGTCACTGTGCACACGTTTTTATATTTAAAACAACAACCGTGTGAAGCACACACACACTTTCCTAATTCACACTCTGGGGCTTCAGGGAGACCTGACAGGGGTTGAATGTTGAAAAAATATTTTTTAAAAAAGTGCCTACAAAAAAGAGTATTCTCAATTCACCTGAAATGAGAGCCTTTCTGAAATGAAGATGACTCTCTTTTCTCTGAATATCAGTAATACTCACTTAATCAGACAGGGTTTCTAAGTTGATTTTTAAGAGCTTTAGGGACTCACTCGATGCCTTTTAAATGAAAAGCAAAAGTTAATTACCACTCTCTTTTAACTAGGGTTTTGTTAATAACCGCGTGCGTTTTTTCCAGGCCCAGAATGCGTTTCATGTGAAGGGCATTCACACCAAAATTACAGGGAAAATGCAGTGCCCTACGCACACAAAGTCAATCTCACTGGCCAGCAGGGAGGAGGGCATCTGCTCCTTGTTGTCTGATCCATTAGCGGTGAAAGGTTTGCACTTACCCATTAACCCGCCCCTCTCCCCAGGCACCCCTCACAACCTAGGAGGGAGCTTTGCAAGACAGCTGGGCAGCATGAGGAACACTGTTCCCTGGCTCTGGAACAAGCAAGAGACGCTACCAGGAGGGGCCAGAAGTCAAACTCAGGACCCTGTCAATGATTCCTCCCAGCTTGGCTAACAGGGTGGGGTGGGGGTGGATGGGGGGCTCACAACAGTACTCATTCTTTTGTTGTTACTGTTTTGGGTTTGTCTTTTTTGCTGTTTTGCAGTTTTTTGTGGGCTTTTTTGTTTATGCTTCTTTTCTTTTTTTATTAATAGTGCTCATTGATTTTGGTAAGATTTTATTTATTTATTCTTAAAGAGAGGGGAAGGGAGGGAGAAAGAGAGGGACAGAGACATGGATGTGAGAGAGAAACTTGGATCAGTTGCCTCTCATACACAGCCAACCAGGGGACTGAATGTGCAACCCAGGCATGTGCCCTGACTGAAATCAACTCAGCGACCCTTCGCTTTGCGGGATGATGTCCAACCCGCTGAGCCACGCCAGTCAGGGCAGTAGTGCTCATTCGTATAAAAACATTTTCAAAATTATGATTATAAGGAATCCTGGGGAAGGTCTATGAGATTAAGTCAAGGAACCTTTATACTCAGGGGTGTCACTGTGTACAAAAGACAAACTGTCAATGCCAATATCAAACTTAAAATCTCTTAAAATAGGTGCAGCCCACAAAAATCATTTAAAACAGAGAATAAGGAGCACTGTGGGGCACCATGGAGGCTCCAGAGATGGCACCACCCTGGTCCCAAATCTGTTCTCAGAAACGTGCGTAACAAAAGTCTCTGGGGGCCGGGGAGCCAGGGTAAAGTGCACTGGCCCTCTGCCAGGGCAGAGAACACAGTAATATTCCATATTAAAGAAAGCTGTGGGGGGTTTTTTGTTTTGTTTTGGGGTCCCCCCCCTTGCTGGTGTGGCTCAGTGGGATTTAGCACTGGCCTGCAAACCGAAAAGTCGCTGGTTTGATTCCTGGTCAGGGCACACACCTGGGTTGCAGGCTGGCTTCTCCCTCTCTTCCCCCATCTCTCTAAAAATAAATAAAATATTAAAAAAAAATAAAGTTGTTTTTCTTTTCTTTGTTTTCTTTGTCTTTCTTTCATTGTGCACCAGATTCCTAAAGACCAAAAATAGATCCCTAAAAGTGCGTGCATTAACGTTAATGCAGTCAGAAGAGGAACTGCTAAACACCAAAGCAGGCAGTGAGCACAAAAGGATCCCTGCCTCAGCTTGTATCAGGGCGTGCTCAGCTCCAGGAAAATGCTTCTCCTGCTGCTAAGCACCGGTCAGGGAGGGGGTGATCTTCAGACCATGCCTCAAAGAGTCGTGAAGATGACCTTGGGGCCCCGACTGGTGTGGATCAGTAGGTTGGGTGTCATCCTGCAAACGGAAAGGTAGCCGGTTCTATTCCCAGTCAGGGCACATGCCCGGGTTGCCAGCTACGTCCCCAGTTGGGGGCGTGTGAGAGGCAGCCCATCGATGTTCCTCTCCCTCTCTTTTTCCCTCCCTCCCCTTCTCTCTAAAAATAAATAAAAACAAAATCTTTTTAAAAATGACTTTTTGGATTGGGCTGCTGGGACCAGTGACCGCATCCAAGGAGTTTCTTTGGGGATGGAGGGGTCTTGAACTCCACCATAATCTCCATGGAGCCACACATCCAAAAGCCACCCCAAATAAGTACACAATCTAAGGAAAACCAGGGGGCTTATTATATAATACAAAAGCAGCTTCAAACAGAGCCCCCTGGCCACCCTCTGGTCAGCTGACCACCCCTAAATATCCCCTAAGTACACAAAGTCAAAGTCCCCAACCCAACTTCAACTAAAGATTGTCCGGTATGCCTGTTTTGTGTATCATGCTGAGGGATAATATTTCCTTCAAACAAGGAAGCCCAGAGGCAGGGAAAGTGGGAGAACCCCTAGCTGTAGCAAAACACCTTTGCACCAGGTATCAGAAGACCTGGGTTCTGGCCTAGACCCTGCCCTTAGCTAAAAGATGGGCAACTGAACCTTGTACAACTCTATTCTTCTCCACAAAGTGAAATGGCTCAACTACAGATCACCTCTGAGAGACCCTCTGGGTCTAAAATTCCAGAATCTACATCACCAAATGTTTCAAATGAAAACAATGACAACTATCTCTTTATGACCAACTCTCAGCCCCCAGGACCCCTTACTGAGCAAAGCTTTCCAACGGGCTTATTTGTAAGAACATAAATGAGGAGACAGTTCTAATGAAATTTTTAAAATTAATATTAATCCATGGGATATTACTTCTTAGAATTCTTTATCCCGAAATTAATGTCTCAAACGGAACAAAACACCAACCCTCTGTCTAGATTGTAGTTCAGCTTTCTTTTCTTCATCTCCCAGAGCTGTTCTTCTTTCCTGGGACTAGGAGACATTTTATGAGCGAAAATAAGGCTAGAGGAATAGTATAAACAGTACTCTCTATAATAATTAAAGAGCAGCTGATTTTACATTTCGTTGGTAGTGCTGACTTTATCTGTTTTCAAGAAATATGTTTTGCTTTTGCTGGAGTAAATACTAGTAACAGGCAAAGAACAGAGTAAGAAAAAAACAAGTAATGGTTTGCACCATGGCTCTGGTTCTGGCTTGGCTAGTAACTAGTTGTGTGGCCTGGTGCACACACTTAATCGTTCTGCATCTCAGTTTACTTGCCTGCAAAGTGTAGATAACAACACACCAGTCCCCCTTACGCTCCCTCCACAAGGAGTTAAATGGGATAAGGCCAGGGATAGAGAACAGACACGCAGTGACTGTTCCGACTGTCAGTGACTCTCGGAGACAAGGCATTTGCCTCGTTTTTACAAATATGGACACTGCTACTGATTAACCGTGGCGGTTAAACAGAAATAAGTTCCAGAAGTTCCGTAGATCTATGAATGAGGCCTAAAGCAAATCAAGAGTTGAAACAAGTTAGAGTTCCAAAAGACTACTTAAATTGGTGGAAATTGTCTTCTGTGAAGACATTGTTAAGTTGCTTCCCAATTTTCAATGATCAGGTCAGTAGGGCACAGTGCAAAGGGGGATCATGGTGATTATGGGGTTTTACTACCAGTTGGACAATAGGGGTCTAACCTCTGGCAAGCCAGTGGGCCTAGCTGAATCCATCACCTGATGGGTTTCACCTGAATCCTTCCAGTTGGAAAGCTCTATCAACCTAAACTACACCCCTGCTTCTCCGACAAAGTAGAAAACTACTTCAGAGTATGACCTTACAGAAACTGAATCATGCTTTAGTCCAAATGAATTATACATTAAGTTATAATTATACATTATGTTACAGGTGGAGTCTGATTTAATTTGCCAATTAACAATGGAAGGGCCTCCACCTAACCACTCAATGTTACTACTTCACCAGGAAGTGGTGGGTACTTAAGTACTGGGAAAAAAAAAAATGGGGAAAGGAGTTTTGCCTGCGTTTTCAAGAAACCCGGAGAAGAAAACCAACGAGAATAAAGAGATTTTGCAGGTAGTAGAGAAGATTCTAGAACTGGTTATTTCCTTGACTATCACCTGCACTTTGGGGTACTTCATGCAGTACTAACATGGCCCCTAGATTCCAAATTCCTGTCAATAAATAAAGTCATTAGGGGGAGATAGGGTAGACACAAACGCACCGGCAAGCTGAACTGCTCCAGCTCAGCTGCCCACCGAGTGGGATGATGATCTCAACCTCTTCCAGAAATACTCCAGTCAACCAGTTTCATTCATCTGCCTCCCTCACTCTCCAGAGGGCTGTGTGGTGCTTCACCGCTTTATTTACACACTCAGGGCGCTTCCCCACCAAAACTCTGCCTACCCGCAAGGCCTCCGCCCTTCACGATTTTGCTCCAAGGCTATCTCCTCAGATGCCAACAAACTGCAGCTTTCAGTTGGTCATTCGGGTGGGGTCTGGCTGATAGTTTTCTGGCAGCCTGAGTCCCTGGGATGCATTTTGTAAACTCAGAGCTCCTTCGATCTCGCCTTTCAGTGTAGGTAGGTGGGTCTTGCCTTAACACTTGCTCCAGCGACAAATGAAAACAGCCCGTTGGGTGCACGGCAGTGTTCTTGGTTAATTATCTTTTTCTCTCCCAAAGCACCCACCGCCTTCCACAAAGTAGTGTGGCTCAGTAACATCTGATACATTAAGGGCACGGTATTTAAATGTAAATACAGTTGGGGTTGCCGGTTTCGTTTGTTACCATACCAAACTCCACTAATGAGTTTCAAATTGCCTCGATTGGCTTCCCGCTCCCTCGCTGTCCCCGGACAGACGCTAAGCAATGGTGAAATCACCAACAAGGTCGGGAAAGAGGGGTTATTAAAGGAAGCCGAGGCCTGAATAATCCTCATTGAGTCATCATTTCCTGACTGATGCGGCTTGCTGCTTGGAGAGAAAGGACCTGAGCAGTGCGCGTGGAGAACGACCCCCGCTGCTCACCAGCGCTGCCGCCACCGGACCCCAGGGCCTGACCCGCACCCACGTGCTGGAGCGCCCTCCAGTGGCAGCTCCGCAGCCCCCGCAGCGCGCCGCTCGCCTGCAGACCACGCTCCCCGCGGCAGAGGAAACAAGAGACGCAGAAAGTTTCCGAGTCAGGCGGTTTGCTAAAGGTCGAGGCCGGGTCCGGGAGCCTGGGTGCGAGGGCGTGGCGGGAGGAGCAGCACCCAGGCTGGCGGCCAACGCAAGGGGTCCGGGCCCAGATGGACCCCCACGGCTCCAAGTTATTCCCCAGCAGGGCTCGGGGCCTCTAGATCCCGAGGGCATAGGGCATCTCCCCGTTCCAGGACCTTACAGAGAAGCGCGGGAGGGGAGCCTGGGCCCTTGCCAGAACCGGACGACCACCTCCCCCCGACCCCCCAGCTACCAGCGCGTGCCTGGGGTTGTCGGACTTGCTTTATTCATTTGCTTAATTGGAGAAATGCACCGACTCTCTTTGGCGCATTCTGATCCCCAGTAATGAGGACTCTGGGTGCCCCCAAAGGGCCCACCTGGAGTTCACCGCCCCACCCAACGCCGCCCTCCCCCGCTGGGGTGACAAGTGGAAACAGCAATTCCCCTTCCTCCCTGCCCTCCAGCCAGGTTTCCCTGCCGCCCGTAGTAGACTCGCCGACGGGGAGGCGGCAGCCCCGGGGCGGGGGGCCGGGAGCGGGCGAGGCCGGGCCCGGGGCGGCGCTTACCTCTTCCACGGTGAGCGGCATGCAGATCCGGTACTCCTTCAGCAACATGGTCCTGCCGGCCGCGGACCTCGGGGCGGAAAGCGAGGGACACCCCCCAGAACAACAAAGCTGCCGCCCGGGCGCAGGGCAGGGAGCCCGGAGCCCCACTCTCGGAGCCGGCGGGAGAATACGCTCCGGCGGTGGCGCTCAGCTTCTGGCTTCCTCCTCCCAGCCCGAGACCATGTCAAGGTTCGGGTCCGGGTATTCGCGGCTCCCCGCCTCCTTCCTCGCCGAGGTCGGCCCTCCGGGAACGCAGTGTTGCAAAGTCAGGGCGGGAGGGAGCCCCGCTGGAGACCTCTCTGATCCGCAGCCGCGGGCGGTAGGAGCGGCCGTCAGATCAGGACATGCCCGGTGGCGGGCGAGGGAGGAAAAAAAGAGAGATTTCCGAAAATTAAAACGAATGCACAAAAGTCACCCGCTCGATCTGCCTCTGAAACCAAACATGAACCTGCCGACCCCCTTCCCCGGCCGGTCCGCCCAGAGCTCATTCACCAGGAACACATCGCAGCCGGAGATGCTGACTTTCCAGACAAAGGCTCGAAGGGCTCCTCTGCCCCGGCGGTAAACAAGATTTCCTGCTCTTTTTAGGGCCGGTCCCCGAAACGCTCCGGAGCTCGTTGGGGTAGAAAAGGGAAGCCGCCACCGCCACCCGGCTCTGTTGGGCTGGGGCCCGGGCTCCTCCAACCTCCACTCGCACTGCGAGGGGCGGGCGAGAGCTGGCTGGCGCCTTCCGCGCGCGTCCCCTCCCCCGAGTCCCTGGGCTCCCCCAGCGCCGTGCGTGCCCGCGAGTTTGCAGCCACCTCGCGGGGGCCGGAGAGTCCGCGCCGAGCTGCAGTGAGCCTCGGGCCGGGGAGGTGGGTGCGGGAGGAGCCAGCGCCGGCAGGGCTGACATCAGCAGCGGCCGCGGCGGGGAGCCCCATCCGGCCAATGGGGAAATGGCAAAGAATGTGGAGGATTTAAACAAAACAGCATGTCTCTCCCGGGCTGCTGCCAGACAGCTTGACCGTATCTGGGGAGGATCGGAGAAGGGGGCTTCCCTAGACTCCTGGACACTTTGAGTCGGTTCTCCAGCCTGCCCTGAGCGCCACAGTGCTCCGTCCGTCCAGCCACGCTGGGAAACTTCTGGTTCCAAGGAACAGAAGTGCTCCTTGACCTTTGGCAAAGGTCTTTACAAATACCCATCACAAGTGTTTTCACTTTGGTTCAGTAAGCAAGCCCGGCGCTGGAAAGGCCGTGAGATTCGAAAACAAACCTTTGCTCGCTTTCCTAACTGGCTTCGGAAAAGGAGCCCTGGAAAACCGGTGAGTGCAGCAGTGTGAACGACTGGGAAGCGTAAACGCTCACCGAGTGGAGAGTAGACGGTTAGGGGCGCAGCCTCCTGCCGCTCCGGCCCCGCTCTGCAGTCTGGCTGCAGGCTTCGCAGAGCAGCAGCGGTAGGGTTTCGTGTCAGCTCTAAGTTCAAAAAGCCACAGTGAAATGTCAATGAAAATGCCTCAAGTGTTGGTATTTCTCCCACATTAAACAGATCCCTCATTTTAACCACAAGAGGCACATTCTTTGGTTACTCAGGAAGCTTCATATAACTGCTGAAGTCTGGGGGGGGTGGGTTTATTTGGTATTTTTAAGCTTGTTTTTCTGGAAAGTTGTTGGATGAAAAATGCATCAGTTGCCTCTATGCAGAATAACTGGCAAGTGACATCTTTTCTCTGAAAAATATTCATGCTCTAAAGTCCCGCAGCTACTCATAGAGCTTGGATGGTGATACAGATGGCCTCAATTGTATAGTATTTTGAATTATGATTAATAAATAATTATCCAGTATTACTGTGGTGGGCGGTGGCAAAAATCGTCCAGATGGCTGGAGAGAATTTATAACTGTGTGAACATGATACAAAGCTTGATAGAAAAACGACACCCTACATCCAGCTTACATTTTAGTGAAAACGCCTTTCTAGATAAATGTTCCCAGACTTGGCTCAGAAATATTCATAGCAACTAATTAAAGCGAAACCAAATTCCTCGAGGTGGAAAATCTAAATCTGACACTGTAGTGTTGAATAATAACACATTGAAAGCCTGTGATATGGAGAAAAAGCTCAAGCTGTTTTTGTTTTTTCTACTGCTGACTTGAAAACAAGTGTAGTGGCTTCGTTTCCGGCCCCTAATACTCTCCCCAGACGCGGCGAGGGCACGTAGTGGTTAGCCCCACGGACTCGTGCACGCAGGACAGCAGACTCCGGGGTATATTCCTGACTTCCAAGACGTTTCCTGACACTGACTCTTACTCTGTGTACTACTGATGAATGTTACGGGCGAGGAACTACTCTGATTTTTCCAAACTGCTAATCAGTCTGACTATGCCTCTCCTCTTACCCCTCTTGTAAGCTGACTTCTCCACTGAACTTTTCACTCAGTCCATCCGCATGCCTGGTCACGTTAATCTTGTTCCAGCACAGCTTTAATCCTTCAGCCTTCAAAGCCTCGTAGTGATTCTCCATGGCCTACTGAGCAACTTCAAGTTCCTTGGCAGGAGGATCAAGGCTCCGAATCTACCTTTCCCACAATAGCCAGTCACCCATCCCCTAAGACAAATCTCTTGGCCAGAGAGGCCTCCGCTGTGCCCTGACTTTTCTGCTCCTCTGATTGCCTCCACAGAGAATCCCCACCACGGTCCCCACCCTTGCTCCCCCAGGCACCATTTTTCAATTTTCAGCAGGGCACACTGACAGTCTGTGTTTTTGGAAAGTGATTCTGATGGCAGCATGCTGGATGGTGTAGGGTGGAAGGATACCAGAGGCAGGTTATTCTATTATTATAATTCTATAGGAGATATACGGGAAGGGCTCGAAATCGCGAATGAACAGAGGATGGGGATGGATTTATTTTCACTACAACAGTACTTGGAGGTGGAGAGGGCAAAGGGAGAGCTTATTCATTCACAACATTCACACAAAGGGAGGAGCGCGCCACCTACTGGTCAGACGCATTTTAACAAATGTTTTAAGTCACCTTAGTAAGTCTGGCAAGTGTTTTATCCTTTTCAACCAACGGAGTCCCCGCAGTCTCTGTCTCCAAAGAGCCTTGAAGATGTTGCTATTATCATTATGGATGGTCTGATGTTCCACTAACAACATACCACCTACAGCTACTGACCATCACATATTAAAAAATGGGGGTGGACACAAAGGACAAAAAGGAGGAACGAAGTTATCAGTGCAGAAGATATGAATGACCAAAAGGAAAAGAGTATTAGCCCATGCATGTCTGTGACAGACAGCATTTATTCGCAGATGAGTGACCACCTATGAAGGCAGGGGTTCTCAAAACTCGAGGTGGAGGAGACACACATCAAAGTCAATCACCCAAGGAGCTTTTACAACCTATGGTCTAAACCAGAATTCTGATGATGCACCCCCACCCCGTTTGAAACCTCCTCAGTATGTGTGAAAAAACTGTGAGAGGGTCCCACCCACCTCTGTAAGTAGCATCTGAAAGAATAGCGTACCAAGTCTTTGTGACTATTCAAATTATGTTTTATTCCTAGAATACCCCTGGTACTAAGTAAAATACATGCTTCTTCCTGTTTCCTCTTTCCCATTCACTATATCTAAGTTCTGTGGGTCCACCAAAACCCATTGAAAATCCTGTCTCCCTCCCAATAAACTCAATTTTAAAAAAAGTTCTATCTCCTATACAGAGCCATTTTAGATGATTCTTTTACCTTTCTAGACAACCCACATAACTTACTTGAACCATTCGTTTTGATTGTGTGTATGCGAGCGCAGCCTTTACATATAAAATGTCACACACAGTCCTGTTTCACCTGTTCTCCAGTTCCCCACCATGATTCCCCTTCCGGAAGAGATGGAACGTGTTTTCTATCTACGTCATCTGGAAACTTAGCCTGGTGTGAGGGATGTTACAGGTACCCAACAAATGTCTGTTAGATGTATGCATATATTAGTTTAGGGTTCTCAACCTTGGCACGATTGACATTTGGTGCCAGTAATTCTTTGTGTGGAAGTCACTGTAGGATTTTTAATAGCATCCCTGGTCTTTATCCACTAAATATGTACCAACTCCCCACACCCTGCCACACACACACACACACACACACACACACACACACACGTTACCAAATATAGTGCTGGGGGGGACCACTGTATTAGTGTAACATTCATTAATCTTATCAAAATATTTAGCGACTCCAAGAAGCTTCTGGAGAGACTGACTTTCTCAGCTTGTCAAAATCAGGGCTAAGGAGAAAAGGAATTAAACAAAACTGTTACATCACAGTGATGTAAAGATCTCCCTTTGTCGTTCCTATGATCTGCTTTATATTACCAAAATAGCCCTTGATAAAGCGCTTGTCCTCAACCTTGATCACTTGGTTAAGGTAATGTCTGCCAAGTTTTTCCATTACAAAGTTACTATTTTCCCCTGTCCATACCTTATTGTTGGGGAGTCACTATGTGCAGCCCACACTCAGGGGAGCCCCACCTCCTTGAGGGAGACCTTGCAGGATTCCACACACGACATGGAATTTTGCAGGATTTGTCCCTTCCCTCATTTATTCATTCATTCAATTGTCTGTTTATATCAGTGTGGACTCGTGCATATTTATTTTGTACTTGTTATAATTCTATACTGCATTAATTTTGTTGCTCATATGGTTCCAGCTCTGGACATCGGTAGCTCTTGCTGTTTGGTTCCTGTGCCCTTTTGACATGCCCTGCTTTGTAAGGGACACTTTTGAATATCAAATGTTATCCTCTGCAACTATTTTTTGTTGTATTATGGACAACGGTGTGGTGATTGCTGGGGGAAGGGAGGTATAAGGGGACTAAATGGTAATGGAAAAAATACAATGAAGATTAAATTTAAAAAAGTTTTATTTTATTAAATATTAACTCCAGCAAAGTATACCTATGTATGACTGTGTATTTGTGTTTCAAATGCCTGCATGTCTGTGTATGTGTGTTGTAAACACCTTTTTAGGTGCTAAGCTACTGTTAAATTCATTCTTTTTTGAAACATTTTATTTATTTATTTTTAGAGAAGGGGAAGGGAGGGAGAAAGAGAGGGAGTAAAATATCAGTTGGCTGCCTCTTGCACACACCCCAACCAGGCCCGCGACCCAGGCACATGCCCTGACTGGGAATTGAACCCAAGACCTTTTGCTTTGTGGGATGATGCCCAACCCACTGAGCCACCCTGGTCACGGCTAAAGTCATTCTTAATAAAACTACACAAAGCAAGTCCTAAGGCAATTCTTATGTGTAGATCCATGTATCAGGCCCCCATTAAATACAGACAATCTCTTTGATGTGTAATTGCTTGTACTGTGCAGTAAATGCTCATAAAATAAAAATTAATTGACAATAATGTGGTACAGAATGCTTCACAGAAAAACTCTAGAGGTTCTGTGGCCAGTTATACTTTTTTTTTTTTTAAGATTTTATTTGTTTGTATTTTGAGACAGAGGAGAAGGGAGAAAGGGAGGGAAAGAAAGATCAATGTGTGGTTGCCTCTCGTGCGCCCGGTACTGGGGACCTGGCCTGCAACCCAGGCATGTGCCCTGACTGGGAATCGAACTGGTGACTCTTAGGTTCACAGGCTGGCGCCCAATCCACCGAGCCACACCAGCCAGGGCTGTTTTGTATTTTTTTAAATAAATAAGCTAATAATAAACTTATCAAAGTTTTACTTTTAATTGCATTACCTATTTACAGAATTGGCAAAACACTGGAATGTTTTGAGATGAATTATGAGACTACAGGTAATCTATACTCCCTGGGGAGAAATTTTAAAGATGAAAGAAAACACTGTCCTTGATCCTGAGTGTCCTTAAGAGGAGGCAACTGTGCAACTATAATTTACTGTATCGATAGTTCTTTAATGCCAAAGCGTATTTAACCTAGTATCATAAAATGATGTTGGCACATCTGGAAATAGTATTTCTTACCTCTGCAATGACTTTTTGTGGAATATTTTAAATGTTACCAGAGAGAGAAAGAGAGGACTATGTTTGCTTATGAAGCACATGTAATCATTTATATCCAAACCCCAGTTTAAAAATTGCTGGGGTGATTGGAGGTGGGCTGAACATTGGCCCCCAAAGAGATCAGGTCCTAAGTCCTGAAACCTGAAAAGTATCACCTTATTGGAAAAAGGGTCTTTGCAGATGTGATTAAGTTAAGGATTTGTGATAAAGAGATTATCCTGGATTATCTGGGTGGGCCCTAATACACTCACAGGTATCCCCAAAAGAGAAAGGTAGAGGAAGATTCCACACACGCAGAAGAGGAGCCCACCTGACCAGGAAAACAGAGACTGCAGACAGGAGGCCACCGATAAGGAATGCCCACAGCCCCCAGAAGGTGGAAGAGGAAGAATCATCCCCTACAGCCTCCAGAGGGAGGCCTGGCCCTGCCATTCCTCGATTTGGGCCCAGGATACTGACTGCAGACGTCTGGACTCCAGATTGTGAGAGAATCAGTTTCTGTTGTTTGAAGCCACTAAGTTTGTGGTTGTTTGCTGCAGCAGTGAGAATAAATGAATATAATACTTTATTATGACTTTGTTTACCTGACATAACGTGCACTGGACATGAAGAAATTCTACAGGGGACTGAGAGATTTACTCAAGAGAGAAAACACAGTGCATTCTTTTTTTTACAAAATGACTGACAACAGACTTGAAAATACCAAGTTCTCCCACTGCATTTGAAATCAGCAATTTACAGAAACTAATATTTTACACACATGTCAAGAACATTTCTGTAATGTAAGCCGCATAGCTTTGCATACCATCAATATGCTGAGGACTCCTAACTTCAAATCCCTAGCCCAACGGAGTCCCCTTAATCCGATACATGTATGTCCACTCACCTTCTCAACACTGCCGCTGTGATATCCAACAGACACCTCAAACTTAACTTACCCCACACGGGGCTGCTGCCCTTCCCTGACTTGCTCGTCACTAATCTCCGTCTTGTTAAATGGCAACCCCACCTTTCCAGACGGCCAGGTCAAAAGTCTTGATGGCGTGTTTAACCCCTCTCCCCTCACATCCCACGGCAAATCCTGTCTTGGCTCTATCTTCAGATTATACCCAGGACCTAGCCACCTCTTAACTCGTCTATGGCCTCCACCCTAGTCCACGCCACCATCCTTTTCCTCTTGGATTATTGCAATAAGCTCCAAACTAGTCTCCGGCTTCTGCCCAACCCAGTCACCACACATCAGAGGGATTCTTTTACTAGATGAGTCAGCTCATGCCGCTCCTTTGCCCCAAACCCTCACTGGCTTCCCATCCTACTCAGATTAAAAAACCAATTCCTTGTAATGGCCAAATTGCCCTGAACCCCATATCCTACAAGTTGAACCCTCACCCATTCTGGTCTTCAAACAGGCCAGGCACGATCTGACGGCCCTCACCCCAGGGTTCTCGATCCTGCCTCTCTCTCCCTGGAATCTTCACCGCCACCCCTGCCACCCGCCCTGACCCGTTCTCTGTGAGACTCCCTTACTTACTTGAGGTATTGGCTCACTGGTGATGCCTTCCTTGACCACCTCCCAAACGCTGTCACCCTCTGGTACACATTCACACTACTAGTGTCTGTCTTCCCCGCTTTAGAATGTCCACTTCACAAAGGCAGGAGCTTTGAGTCAGCTATGTGCACAGCCTGTAAACTGAACATGCCTAATCTGATAAAAAACATACCAAAAGTAGTGATAGTATATAGACACATTGTTTTCAATAATTAGTATCATACTGTACATTACCAATCTTCTTCCTGAATAAATTTTTTCCAGTCAGTATGTCATCCTACCTTTTAGGTTCTTCATTCTTCCACTGCCAATTTTCCTCTTCTGAAACTAAATTCTTTCTTTTCTTTTTAAATATTTTACTTATTTGCCCTGGCTGGTGTGGCTCAGTGGATTGAGTGCTGGCCTGTGAACCAAGGAGTTGCCAGTTGACTGCCAGTCAGCACATGCCTGGGTTGCAGGCCAGGTCCCCAGTTGCGGGGGGCACGAGAGGCAACCACACACTGATGTTTCTCTCCCTCTCAATGTATTTTATTTATTTTTAGAGAGAGGGGAAGGGAGGAAGAGAGGGGATCAACTGGCAACTCCTTGGTTCACAGGCCGGCACTCAATCCGCTGAGCCACATCAGGCAGGGCTGAAACCAGATTCTTTCTAACAAAGTTACAAATTTAATCTCAGACTCACCCAAATAAAGGATTTGTAGTCTTTCTGTACTACAGTGCTCTTACATATTTTCTCTGTCCATTGGTCTGACTTTTACTGAATTCCTTATTTACTTACTTCAGTTTAATTTTTTGTTTCCTTTGCAGGCTATCCCTTAGATTTCAATTTGCTTTCATTGTTTGTTACCTCCAAGCTTAGGGAGGAAGGGCTTCAGTTTGGTGGGGGAGGCAACTATAGTTTTCTCTACCTATTTGCCTCTTTCTTAGACCCCCTCACACTCTTATTTTTGAGTTCTGGACATCTGTTTATTGCACCTTTGTTATGTGTTGCCTTTTCAAACTCCTCACAAAATGTACACCTCTGAATCCTTTGTCTATTCTAATCAAACCAACTGCACACAAAATAAGAACCAGAAAGCATCTTAACCTACTGTGTGTCTCGACTATACTGGCTGCTAGAGTGTGTTTTAGCAATCTGTTAAGGGAATTTTGGGTTGTCACAATCACTGAGGGGAGAGGGATACAGTAGCATGTAATTGGGGTGCTGGACATCTGCAATGCAACAAACCTACATAGTAAAAATACTGTCCCACGTGTCATCAGTTTTCAATGTCCTTCCAGACACCTACTTATGTGTCTAAGGCCTACACTCTAACTCCATTTTACTTATGCCAAGCTATTCTTTTTTAAGTTTCAATATGGACTAAAATTTCTAAGAATTCTTCTGTGTGAAAAACAATGGATGATTATACTTGGATATAGTCAGAACTTTACCAAGAAGTTGTACACTATTTTGGAAAAATCATGCCACCAACAGCAAGCCCTCATGATGCTTGAGAAACCAATAGAACGCACCCATTGCAACTGTAGCTTTTGTATTTATAGTTATTGTTTATGCACACGAGCAAACGACACTTTGTATTTTCTACCGTAGACATGTTTCAGCTTTTATGTTTTGAATTATATATTTTACTATTTTGCTATTCTTCTCCTTTACAACTGGGGTGTCTTCTTTTTCTTAATTGTGTGTAGATGGGTTATATTATCTATGGTTTTCATTACAGAACAGTATTTTTAAAACGCTACTCAGCATGCACAAAAGGGTGTTGGTGCCTATGACACTAACAGACCACTCCCAAGATTTCCCAGTTGCTTCCCGGTTTACTGTTGATACTTTGACCACACCATACTCGACGTCATTCTTATTTTCAAGGAGCCTAAGCTTTTCCATAGGGACCCTAATGGTGCGGATGATAATAAAGAAAACGTGTGTGGTCCTCAAACATAGCTGACTTAAACGTGTGTGGTGGTAGAGTTTAAATAGTCTCGCATAGATGATCTCGTTTAATGTTTACAAGGATCCTACAGGGCAAGCAAATAAAACGTCTTTCTAACGATTCTTACCAACTGTAGAGTGTTACAGTACAAACAAAAACCAAAAATACTTTACTTGAGCCGCTGCCACATCTTCATTTATGAGCTTTCAGAGATTCCACAGATTAAGGCACCAAGATTTTCAACCAGATGAGACCTCAGAACTTTTTCCTTTAGGACTTATTTCAGCCTGCTCCTATAGAGATGAGAAAACCGAGATTTAAGAAAATTTAAGCGACTTGCCCAGGGCTCTGAGATATCATAACATTTCAAAACAGGGGTGTAAGAATATATGGGATGGCCTGTTCTATTACACCGGCTTTCCTCACCGCAAATTTTCGATGAGAAGACTATCACCCAAAGCAAAACCGGACGTGGGCGAGCTCCGCCCTCGGGGCTGGCCGCGGCACTGCCTGATTGGCGGCCGGCGCAGGGGGCCTCGTGGGGTCCTTCGCGCGGGCTGCCGACGCACTGCCTGAGCGGGTGCGCAGGCGGCTTCCGGTGTGGTTGACGAGTGGTGGCTGAGGCAGGGGTACATCCAGGGACGCTCAGGCAGGTACCATGGCGGACGGCGGCTCCGAGCGGGCTGATGGGCGCATCGTCAAGATGGAGGTGGACTACAGCGCCACGGTGGATCAGCGTCTGCCCGAGTGCGAGAAACTGGCCAAGGTGAGGGGAGGCCGGTTGTCTGTTGGCGGGCGCCACGGGCTGAGTCACGGCGCGGAGCCTGCTTAGGCCTCAGGGGGCCTGAGGACTGGACCGCGCATCCCCAGCCCATGTTGGGCCTGCCTGAACGGGACACCCCAGGGCTGCCTGATCAGGGAGACGCCGGGCAGGGTACGATGATGCGTACAGCTTTCCAGACCCTCCTCAAGACAGATGGTCACTTCCCGCAGGAATTGGGGCCGGATAGTACTTTCTGCGTTTCCTTGGATACTGTTTAACGCTTACTTTAGTAGTGTCTCAGGGGTTAAAGCCCGCTTCGGCATTCAGGCTAGATCAGGGAGTTTCGTTCTATTGCCCTTGCTGGAGCAGTTTATGTGAAGTTGTTTATGGATCCCGGCGATGTGCCTGGCCTTTGGCCAGGAAGAGGGGCAGGAAAGTGGTGCTACGAGGTGATGAACACAGGAGTTCTGTCCAGGAGGAGCTCGTGTACGCAACGAATTAGACAAGTCCTGCAGGGCGGTGTATGCTTTACAATAATGAATAAAGTGTTACTGTAACCCAGAAGGAAGCTCTTCATTCTTACTGGGGGGATAAGGGAAGGGTTTACAGAGAAGCTCATGTTTGTGTTGGGCCTGGAAGAATGAGTAAGATTGGGTGGGGAAGGAGTCATTCCTTTAGCGGAAACTACGTGAGTAAAGACAAGTAGGCACCAAAGTGCAGAATAACCTAATTAGAGGAGGTCTTGAACAGTAGGTTAGCTCCATTGCTTATCTCCTATAGGTTAGCAATCTAACTTGGTCCAAACATCATTACGCCCCCTACTGTGTGTCAGGCAACTTTGTGTATCTTTTTACATGTAAAGAAACCAAGGCTCGGAGTTACTTGTCCAACGTTACAGTAACTAATAGGTAGAACCGGGGATTCAAGACTTGGTTTCCCTGACTACGGAGGGTAAGGGTGGTTGTTGAATCAGCGTCACCGTGGGCTGTTGCTCTAAGGCCTCATTATGCTCAGGCCTTAATAAATTCTTTGATCAGTCTCCAGCCACAGACATTTATTGCTCTTCACCTGGGGTGCATTCACTAATAAGGTGGGTTTTGCCCCTAAAGAGCTTACTACATAAGTACATTGAAGTGTAGCAAATTCAGGGGCAGGAGGAGGACGCTACTTCACATTTAGTTTTAGAAAGAAACCTTTTTAAAGCCTCTCTTTTTTCCAAAAAAAAAAAAAAGAAGAATTTAATGAAGCTTTACAAAAAACGAGGCTAGGGAAAGATGATGTTGACACACCTGTATTTCTTAGGGACAGTACACTTGATGGAGGGGAGTCATAAATTCATCTCTGAGGTTTCTAGCAGAGAGTGTAAAGAAACATCATGGGTTACTTAAGGGTTGGAAAATGCAAACACCTGCAGTGCCAGCGAGAGAACAATAGCTGGCGTTTACCGAGTGGCGTCTGCGGTGCCAGGCACTCTTCCCAGGGCTTACACGCATTGGCTTACTTGCTCCTCGCCCGAGCCCTGTGTGGTGGGTATCGCTGTTCTTACTTTACAGACAGCAGGCTAGGAGGAGTTAAGTCACATGCTGCAAGGCCCAACGGCTACTGAAGTGGTGGGGCCAGGATGCAAACCCAGGCAGATGGATTCTAGGCTTGTGCTCTCAGCATGCTGCCCGGCCTGCAGGGCCTCGTGTGAGGAAAACCTGAACTTCTAAACACCTGCCCAGGCAAAAGGGCAGTAACTCTTCACCTCCAGTTAATCTTTGCTCATTGGGGGTGAAGGCCAAGCCTTGTTAACTCTTCTATTTTGAGGGAGAAAATCAGGAATATGGGTTCATATGTGAAATGCCTCAGTATTTAGAAACTGGACAGTAATCTGTTTTAACATACTATCTGAGTCACAACCATCTAGATCAAATGAAACTCAACTACAGGCCAAAGGCAGCCCCTGCACCACCACTTTGGAACTAATAGAGTGACATTGTCCGTAGGAAAAAACCATTTGCTTTAAAGAAGTACAGCTATTCCAGAACTGAGACCTGGGAGAGAAAAAATCTTCCCTTTACCTGCATATTCTGACGGTCTGCTGGGTGTAAGACCTAGTCAGTGCTAAACATTGTGGGGGGTGCAAAGATTACTAGTCAAAGCTCTTGCCCTCAAATAGGTTAGAGGCCAGTAAGAAAATAGTATCTCACTGCTACCTAGCGATTGCATGTATGGCATTTTTTCAGGACAGTTGTGTCCAAGACAGTTGAAAGATTTGCAGCTCAAATGCCAATGCCTTTTTAGTTACCGGGTGGAATGGAAATGTTTTAAATTAAAGGCATTTGAATTCTGGTTATTTCTTTTTTTAAAGTCAGCATAGCAGTGGGACAAAACAGGGTGTAGGTGTGAATTGCTTTTGTGGGGGTGGGGGGGTACTTGGAGGTGGTAGGGTATAAGATTTTGGATTAGGTTAAAAACTGATGGTTGTCTTATAGTCCTGGTTAACTTTTTAAACAGTATGTCTCTTAGATTTGCTATTTATTTATTGTTTTATAGTATTTTATAACCATTCTGCCAAACATAAGGAAATAACTTATTTGGCATTACGTGTCTGCATTGGAATATATGGAATATATTAGCATCCATTTTATTTTTTATTTTTTATTTTGAACCCATTAATAAAACTGAAAAAAAGTTTTATTTTCATTTTACTTTTGAGAAAACTAAGGTTCAGGCAGCTTAAGCTGTTTATCCAAGGACCACAGTAGAGCCAGGTCAAGCTCAGGTCTCTGGGAACATGGAGAGTGTTCTTGCAACATACCACGACCTCTTTAAGGGACTATTACTTTTGTGCTTACTTTCCTTAAGAAACCTTTTATTTTTAATGTAAAAGACATTTGAAGATGAAAATTATATGTGTATAGCGGCTTTGATAAGGATATATCAGGTTAAAAAAAAACCAACACATGTAGTAAAAGCTTTCAGAAGGTAGACTGAAGTCTAGACCGGGGTGGTCAAATTTGTCAAATCTAGGCTGTTCAGATCTCCTACAATTATGACCTAATACAATTCTGTTTCTGTGTCCTGACACTCACCCAGCAAATAACAATAATAACTAATATTTATTGCTGTGTAAGTTCTATATAATGTTAACTATTATGATGATGATGATGTTCATACTAAGTTCCAAGCATAGGTATTGCTTTAATCGTTGCGCCGACCCTGTGGGCTAGGAACTATTACTATGCCCATGTCAAGGTAACTCAGTGGTGGGGCTGGGCTTTATTACAAAGCAGTCTGGTTGCAGAGCCTTCTTTCTTAACCATTACATTCTATTGTGTCTTTGATTGGTATATGAGGACCCTGCTTTAGGTCGGTGAGACAATAAAAGTGATGCTAGTTTTTGCTAATGCTTTTTCCTTCACCGTTGTTTCAGGGAGTTAAAAATTAATCCAAAGAAGGCCTTTTCTAAACTGTAAAGATGGTTAGCAGTTCTTAATACACAAAAGATTCCCTCCTTTTTGATAATGGTGTATGTGCTGTATGGTTATTTGAGGATTCCTTGCATTATTAAATTGAATATAGCCTTTGGTTCTCCTTTCTCTTGGTGTCTTTTCATTTCATTTGGTCATCTGCAGCCTCTTCTTAAGGTCAGTATTAAAAATAAAGAAGTGAAATGAAGAGTTTACTGATGGGTAGCAGCTTGGACAAAGACCCACTTAACAGTTTATTTAAAGTATTATATTGGCATTAAATCTCAACTATTTGCGGTAACTTCTTATTTGCTCTTTCATACTCATTAGATTGTTTAACAAATCATTAAAAGATTGGATCCATTTAGGAGTTAAAGGATGGACACAGATACAGAGAACTTATAGATACCCAACATGTACTGATGTTGAACAAACTAGTCATTTACCTCATTTGCAAGGAATGTTTTAGTGAGAAGAATGATTCACAGAATTCACATGTTCCAACAAGTTGGTTTTGGTAGCTCTGGCCATCTTGCTCCTCTGTGAGTTGAAAGGCAGCATTGAGGTGGTAGAATTTGAGGAACTATCTGATTAGATAGGAAAGGAAGATGTTTAGCCATAGAATTGAACCTGGAAGATGGGGGGTGGGTAGAGAATTGGGAGTTGTATTTAATGAAGTTGATGGTAGTGTCTCTCAAACAGCACTGAATTACTAGCTATATAAACTGTCACATTCTACTTACTGTGACACTAAGAATCAGAAATTTGAAGCCATTAAGATCAACTGACTAGTTCAGGTCAGTGTCGATATGTGCAGTTGGTGCAAGGGAAATAATTAATTAAACAAGGTCCAGCCCTAAGAGAACTTACCACTTAGAAGGCAAGATGTGCACATTAATAACTGGCATGAGTATAAAGGGTGCACCATAATATCTACAGAAGCAATGTGTGATTGTCCCGATGCAGAGCATGGAACCGCACTGATCAACAGTATAGACACTAACCCTGCTCTTAGAGTTTGCATTCTAGTGCGATTACAAAGACAGTAAACATTAAAATAGAATAGAATTTGGGGTCATTGCAAAGCAGAAAGTCAGTGGGCTTGAGTGTTAGAGGAGGTGCTGAGTGACTTGATTTTAGAGAGCATTATTTGAGAACATCTTTCTGAGAAGGTAACATTTAATGTTTCATTGATACATGCAGACCATTGCTCTAGAGCATTCTGATTCCTTCACATCTAGGGTTCAGTTCTTTAAAAACTATAGTTCTGAATTTGGTCCTGGCTGGTGTGGCTTAGTGGATTGATCCCTGGCCTGCAAACTGAAAGGTTGCTGGTTTGATTCCCAGTCAGGGCACGTGCCTGGGTTTCAGGCCAGGTCCCCAGTAGGGGGTTTGAGAGAGGCAACTCAGACACATCAAACACATCGATGTTTTCTCTCCTTCTCTTTCTCTCTCCCTTCCCCTCTGAAAATAAGTAAACTCTTTAAAAAAATAAAAACCATAGTTCTGAATCTGAATGTTATATAAACTATACTGTGTTGATCAGTCATATGAGTAACAGTACTTAGAAATGTGACAGGAGGTGACCATGAATATACAGCTATTTTACATAAACCATTTTGCACTACATTTTGTTGCCAGACGGTAACCATTTCCCTGTGGCGATTACTTTGATCAAAGCAAAGGTGTAATTTAAACTAATATAGTGTAGTGAGGGGAAGGGAAAATTGGACCAGGAAACAAGGGCCCTGGGCTCCTGTTCTGCTGGTCGGTTTTGCGGCTGAGTTGTTTGGCCCCCAGTCCTTTTACTCTCGAAAGTAAGATGATTGAATTGAATAATGTCTAATCTTTTCAGTTCTAATGTTTTTTGATATTTTATGATTTATTAGCCTTTACTTTGGAGAATTTATAGATTTGCTTTTTGCTCTTTTCCCCTAATGAACATTTAGCCAGCATTTATTGTATATATGAATCTAAGAGCTTTGAGAACTGGTTCTTCCCTTTGCATAGGAAACATTGTTAAAATGTTAATCGTATATGTTTCAGATTCAATTAAAGTAAGTTCAAACAGTGGCTTTACAAAGTACATATTCTGCTGCACAGAAAATTCGTAGTTTAGCCCCGCCTGGTATGGCTCTGTGGATTGAGAGCCAGCCTGAGAACCATAAGGTCACCAGGTCGATTCCCAGTCAGGGCACATGCCTGAGTTGCGGGCCAGGTCCCCCCAGGTGGGGGCCTGTGAGAGGCGACCCATAGATGTATCTTTTGTACATTGCACAGGTCGATGTTTCTTTCTCTCCTTCTCCTTCTCTCTCCCTTCCCCTCTCTCAAAAAATAAATGTAAAAAAATCTTTAAAAAGAAAAAAGGAAATTCATATTTTAAAAGTTATCTTGGCAAATATGGAAACAGTATTTTTGAAAAGTCCAAACATTTGTGCCCTTAATTCAAAAGCTATTTAATACTTTTTTTTCGTCAGTAAAATAGTACTCTTGTGCCATCCATGAATATCACTAAAATAAAATTAAAAAATTTTTCATTTATAGTTAGAAAAACAATTTCTAAAGATAATCCTCATCATAGCTTCCAGTTCATTCATTGTTATTAATATCAGTATTGGAAATGAAGTTTTTGTGCTATGGGCTGGCTTTATCAAAATGTGTGGGTTCCTAATAGGATAGCTTATTTTAGTCCCCATGTATTATCATTTGGGTTCATATTGTTTGAATTTTGTTACTTTCTTTATTTTTTTAAATTTATTTTTAGAGAGAGGGGAAAGGAGGGAGAAATAGAGGGACAGAAACATCAATGTGTAATTGCCTCTCACATGACACCCACTGGGGACCTGGCCTGCAACCCAGGCATGTGCCCTGACTGGGAATCAAACCACTAACCCTTTGGTTCTCCAGCTGGCATTCAATCCACTGAGCCACACCAGCCAGGGCTGTTACTTTAATTTCTTAATGTGTCCCAGGGAGAATGTTTTGTTTTTGCAAATTAGGTAGAGTTTATTAGGCAAAAAGGGGTGTATTTCATCTGGATCAGTATCTGCTTAAGAGCATGAATTTTGGTAGAGCAAGTGTGGCTACTGCCAAGAGGGCTTCATTTCTTTTTAGCACAGTTATTTTTAAAGTCTTTGATAATTTAACCAGGGTTTCTTACCTTTTTACCACCAAATATCCTTTTTGTTTCTCCTCAAAATTTCATGTTTTATAATATTTGTTATGGTAAAGAATTGTTCTTTTCCCATTTTTATTCTTTAAAGACACATGTAGCTGCCAGTTAAGAATATCTGTTTAGAACAAGATGAACAGATACTACTGCACTGAGTTGATAAGTTAGAATCCAAAACAAACTCTTGATGTTTTGCTCAGGCGTTAAATCATTGTTGTTCTGAATTTAGTTTCTCTTAGATATTTTGGAACGTTAAAGAGAGCTTATGGGGCCCTGGCTGATGTGGCACCGGACTACGAACCAAAGGGTTGCTGGTTTGATTCCTAATCAGGGCACATGCGGGTTGCAGGCCAAGTCCCCAGTGGGGAGCCTGCAAGAGGCAGCCACACGCTGATGTTTCTCTCCTTCTCTTACTACCTCCCTTCCCCTCTGTCTAAAAATAAAATAAAATCTTTAAAAAAAAAAAGACTTAACTGCCTTGTTTAAAAAAAAAAAGATAGCTTATGGGCCCCAAGTTGGAAAATTTTAGACTGGTTATTTGGTTTTGTGTTGGTGGTGATGTTTTCATTGTTTATTTTAATCTTTTGTTTTAGGAAGGAAGACTTCAAGAAGTCATTGAAACCCTGCTGTCTTTGGAAAAACAGACCCGTACTGTGAGTAGCTTATAGTGAAAACCTCAGTCACCACAGTTAGCAATAATTTCATTCAATATGGTTCCATTAACTTTCAGTACATTCTCATTTTTACAGGCTTCTGATATGGTGTCTACATCTCGTATCTTAGTTGCAGTAGTGAAGATGTGCTATGAGGCTAAAGAATGGGATTTACTTAATGAAAATATTATGCTTTTGTCAAAAAGACGGAGTCAGTTAAAACAGGTAAGTTCATGATTGCTCACAAACATTCACATTTAAATAAGGACTTTTAGAAAACCTTTCTGTGAATCTGTTTTAAATCTATTAAATCAACATTATAACATTTAGAGAGTTTGAAAATTCTGTCCATATTTTTATAACTGCTTTTATTTTTGTATCTTCTTCTAGTCTTTATTTATTTGGATATTTTTATAAAATTGTAGTGAGGATGTTATTCTCTTTCCACATTGTTCCATAGCGTCTTCATGTTTATTATTTTAAATGATTATTATAACCCATCAAGTTGATAATCTATAATTTACTTAATCATGTGTCTTTTATTTTTTGATTTTTTAATACGTTCTTTCAACTTTATTGAAATCATCCATATCCTGGACATACTTGCCATTTTTAAAAATCAGTTTAATGCTATCCAAAGGTGATGTTCACTTTAATCCTGTTTTCCCTCACGCCATTGTCATGAGCCTTCATTCCAGGCCACATAGACAGAGAGGGCCCATGCCACATGAATGGCAACCACTGCAACAAAAGCAGCATAAAAAGGCTATCCCTATTAGAAACCCCAAAGGTGCCTTCAGAAACATAAGATTTAGCTCTGGCTGGTGTGGCTCAGTAGATTGAGTGCCAGTCTGTGAACCAAAGGGTTGTTGGTTCACTTCCCAGTCAGGGCACACACCTGGCTTGTGGGCCAGGTCCCCAGTAGGGGGCATGTGAGAGGCAACCACACATTGACCGTTCTCTCCCTCTCTGTGTCCTTCCCTTCCCCTCTCTAAAAATAAATTAAATTAAATTAAATTTTTAAAAGAACAACATAAGATTTAGTGGTGAAATATAACCCAATAGGTACAGTGATCTTTCAAGCTGTGAAGAACAGGAGAGTTCAGGGTAGATGCTAATGAACTTTCTGACATCGGTTCAGCACAACTTTATCAAGGCACTCCATGGTGTTGCCACCTGCAGCAGGTCCTCGTAGGTGGACTGGGCTCACTGGCCACTCTCAGTTGGCTCAGTGGATGACCAGAGGCTATGCCTGAAATGCCTGTGAGCCTCATATGTCTTGTATTAAACACTTAATATTAAAATTACTTTTGAAGCCATTTCAGATATTGTTTTAAATACTTACTTTGTTTAAAGATTAAGTATATTTTCTTAGGGCTTTTTTGTAAAGATAGATTTTTCTTTATTGCTTCCCTGTTCTACTGCTTGAGATATATTTATTTAAATGGTCCTCTGTGGAAGTAGATTCTACTTTTCATATTTCTATCTCATTGTAAAATGTTATTTGTTTCCTGAGTAGCTTCTGGGTTTTTAGTTTTTGCTTTCAAATGATAAAGGTAATGACATTGTAAAACAGGTTAGTAGTAGAACCAAAAACAGAAATATAAGGTTCTTGTCTAAATCTCTTATTTTATTAGTCTTCTGCTAGAGTGAGCTTAGTGGGTTAAATTATTTCTTGCAAAAAATAAAGTTACTATGATTGTTTTCTGTTTTGTTTTGTTTTGGTTTTAGATAAGTTTGCATGCGTATAATACTCACTGTTAAGAATTTAATAGATTTGCCCTGGCTGAGTAGCTCAGTTGGTTAGAGCATCATCCCGATACACCAATGTACGGATTTGATCCCTGGTCAGAGCACGCACAAGAATGAACCAGTGAATACATAAACAAGTGGGACAACAAATTGATGTTTCTCTCTCTCACATCAGTAAGTAAGACCTGACTGGTGTGGCTTAGTAGGTTGGGCATCATTCTGCAGACCTAGAGGTCGCCAGATCGAGTCCCAGTTGGGGCACATGTCTAGGTTGCAGGCCAGGTACCCACTTGGAGATGTAGGGGATGCTGGTCATTATTTCTCTTGCACATCAGTGTTTGTTTTTTCTCCCTCCCTTCCTGTCCCTTTAAAAATAAATAAAAATATTTTTAAAAATCAGCAAATTTTTTTTCATAATTTAATAGATTTAATTGAGGCAATCTAGTATGTGTGAATGTGAAATTCATTTAAATACTCCTTTTGGTGGTCAGTTCTGTGTTTTGAGAAACCATCACAGAGTGGTTGAGAGATGAACAGATAAACAGTCATCTTCCTCTGATTTTCTAGGAGACTTGCTTTCTGTAGGACAACTTTGAAAGGGCTACGTAATTTCTAAGGCTACTTTTCCCTTAGTTTTGGGAAAACCTGGATTAAATAAAAGTGTGTTTTATATAGTATACTACAGTTCAAAGCATGTGTCCTCAAATTCAGATTTAATTTCATAGAGTCATAAAATTTCAGCGCTAGTTACAGGACTATTTAATTCTGTTACTTATCCTGTAGAGAAACTGAAATTTATATATACAGCTCTTGAAATATAAAGAAATGTATAATTTAGTACAGAATAGACGCATTTTTAAAAAGATTTTATTTATTTACTTATTTTTAGAGAGTGGGGAAGGAGGGAGAAAGAGAGGGAGAGAACCATCAATGTGGTTGCCTCTCATGTGGCCCCTACTGGGGACCTGGCCCACAGCCCAAGCACATGTTCTGACTGGGAATCAAGCCAGCGACGACCCTTTGGTTTGCAGGCGGGCACTCACTCCACTGAGCCACACCAGTCAGGATTAATTTAGTACAGAATATAAGTCACAAGAAATCATAGTACATACTTTAACAAGTATCCTAAGGTTGATTTTTTATTTCTATTTTATTTTTTTTAAGATTTTATTTCTTTTTAGAGAGAGGGGAAGGGAGGGAGAAAGGGAGAGAAACGTCAATGTGTGGTTGCCTCTCGTGTGCCACCCCTACCCACCACCCCCGGCCAGGGACCTGGCATGCAACCCAGGCACGTGCCCTGACTGGGAATTGAACTGGCGACCCCTTGGTTCGAAGGCCTGCGCTCAAGCCACTGAGCCACACCAGCCAGGGCCTAAGATTGATTTTTTAAAAACTATACACACACATGACAATATATAGTAGGTGACCTGAGAGTAGTGAAAGGTATTAAGAGATATGACAGGAGGAAGAGAATGTTTTCAATTAGGTTTATGAGGAGGCTTTTTGGAGAAAGAGGAATTTAAGTTTTAGAATTGGCCAGTGATGTACCCAGAACTGGGATGGGGACTGCTCCTTTTGCTCTAACATTATGTCTTCATAGCTGTGGGAAGTGCTTAGGGGCTCAACATACCTCTTCCCTTTTCCCATAATTACTTTTTTACCTAAAACTTTTTTATTGGCCTTATCAGACTTAGAAAGTAATACTTTTCTTAACCTTTTCTAGATTGCTTAGTGGTTTCTAATTCACTGTCGCTTGAGCATAGGAGGTAAGCCTCACTCAACTATTACTTCCCTAATGACTTACCTACATTTTTTTCAGGGAACAACAGGGTATTCAGTGTCATTTGAATATTGATAGTTTTGTTCTGTTTTTGCTTTTACCCCCATCTGGTTTCTGTTCATGTGTTTTTGCGTAGCTTTTAGAATCATCAAGTTGTATGCATGCTCTTCTAGAAACCATCGATTTTAGTGGGATCGTATGTTTTGTGAGATACAGGTGTCCCGGGGCCTTGCACTTATTGGAGGAGTTGTATGTTACAATAAAGCCTTAATTTCTGGAACTCATAGGTCTCTAAACAGCAAATTTTTGCAGGCAATTAAGGTCTGTCCCTGGCCAGTGTGCCCAGTTGTTGGAGTGCTGTCCTGTAGACCGAAAGGTTGCAGGCTTGGTTCCTGATCAGGGCTCGTACTTGGGTTGCAGGTTTGATATCCAGTTGAAGGCAACCAATCTATGTTTCTCTCTCCCTTCTTCTCTCTCTAAAAGCAATGAAAAAATGTCCTCAGGTGAGGGTAAACAAATAAAATTTCTTTAAAGAAAAAAGGCTAAACTGTGCTACATGATCATTAAATGTTTTTCAAGGAAATCTTTGCAACACATTCCATGGGATTCTTTTTTCAGCTTTATTAAGGTATAATTGACAGCAAGATACTATGTTTACTGTTCTGTTGTTATACACAAAATATGCTTAATATAATTTAACATTGTCTTAATGACAGAGAGTCCTGATTATTATTATTTATGACTATGATGTGCTGTTTACAATCTAGGAGTTGGCAAACTATGGGTCATGGACCAAATCTCACCTTCCACCTTTGTAAATAAAAGTTTTTGAACACTTCCGTGCCCATTTGTTACATGTTGCCTATTGCAGCTTTGAAGTCAAAAGGCATATTTGAATAGTTGCTGCACAGACCCTGTGACCCACAAAGTCTAAAATATTTACTATGTAAATAGCTATAAATCTGTAAACACAGACAGAGAAGGTTTGCTGACCCCTGACCTCGATCCTGGAATGTTAGAGCTGGAGGGAATGTAGTCCAGCCTGCTTATATTACCTGTGAGGAAACTGGGCATGAGACACCCTTCCTTTTCTTTGTCACCTTTTATTGAATCGAGTGTGGGTGGCCGTGGCTCCTCTTCCCCACCCAGACGATGGAACCATTTTCCTCCTGCCTCTGCCACTGCCTCTCTCTGCTTCAGTCATGCTGTCTGCCGGCTGTTGCCTCACCGCTCTCACAGCCAGGGTGAACTCTGCTTTTCCCCTTCTTTTTATTTATTTATTTTACCTTTAGTCTGTTTTAATTTCTTCCATTCATTTCTGCTTGGCTTCAAAAAGCTAGCTGCAAGCCCCCTAATAGATGTCTTCAGTCATGCCTCTTTCCCTTTCCTTTTGTGTAATTAGTTCACGAGTTGTAGTGGGAGAGGGACAGTCTTACACCTGAGGGTCTCCTACCCTCTATGGATTTACTCCTGGGTACTCGGTGCTTCTTAACTACCCGGGAGGTGTGCTGTTCTTTCACAGACATTTCAGTGCGTAGAGTTGCTTGGCAAGACCACATTTGACCACAGCACTTCCATCAGTAAATACTTCCTTTTCCTATATGAGGAATGGATTTTGCTTATGAGTGATTTTTTATTATTTTAGGCTGTTGCAAAAATGGTTCAACAATGCTGTGCTTACGTTGAGGAAATCACAGACCTTCCAACCAAGCTTCGATTAATTGACACTCTACGAATGGTTACAGAAGGAAAGGTGAGTTGTGTGTTGGCACAACTGACAGTGGTAAATACTCTCTTATTTGTATTCAGAGATACTTGTATGTGTACACATTTTGCATTAGTATATAAAAATAAGGTTAATTCTTCACCTTGCCTAGATCTGCTTGAAAAGTCTGCAATTGGGATAGTAGCTAAGGTTTCACTGTAATGTTTAAATTATTAGAGTATTTGCAATGTGAGGTAAATTTTCAAAATTTCACTGTCTTGCCAGAATCTAGTTGTATTTATTTTGTATTTCTCCCTGCTGCCTCCAATCTCGTGTTTCTCTAAAAAGGGCGAGTACAAAATGGTGACTGTGGTAGACAGGCTTTTTTCCTAGATAGAGTTTTGTGGTTTGAAGGCAAAAGCTCAGCTTGTTTTTAACTTCTTGTGTTTTCAAGTGACAGTTCAGTTCAGTAGATGTCGTTGAGTATCTGTGTTGTGCTAGGTCCAAGTGAGCAGGACTCTGTTACCTCAGAAAGGTGGGTCATGGGAGTAGTCACTGGGCCGTGTTGTGACAGTAGCGGTGTGCCGACGGTCCCCCACAGCACAGGGGTGCCCGGGGTGCCTTGGAGAGTTGATGGTGGCTGAGTGGGCTTTCTAAGGATGAATAGAAATTCTACAGGGCCAGCAGGTATGGGGACGGTATCAGAGTAAGAGACACCCAGTTCATTTATGAAACTGTAAGTAGTTTGTAATTTTTGGAGATTAGATTTTGGGGGGTGGAGTGGGGAGCAAGGGTTGCTGCAGGGCAGAGTTTGAACGGCCAGCCTAAGCATGAAAATTAGCTTCCTGACCCTGTGAGCTATATAGGTAGATTGTTAATGTTTAATTTATTGAAAGTCACAAATCCACTGATATTATTTATAGCTACAAAAAAAGCTAGTAACTTCCATACTTATTAGAAAGATCAGGTATTTGTAAAGAAAGTAGCCTTGTATTTAAAGATAAATCAAAGTTAGAGAATTGGTTGAATTGTAGCTACTGGACTGTATATGCTCTTTGTAAAGGGTGTTATTTTTCAAATCAATGTTTTTTAAGATTTTATTTATTTACTTTTAGAGAGGGGAAGGGAGGGAGAAAGAGAGGGAGAGAAACATCAATGTGTGCTTGCCTCTTGTACACCCCCAACTGGGGACCTGGCCTGCAACCCAGGCATGTGCCCTGACTGGGAATCAAACTGGCAAACCTTTGATTTGCAGGCTGGCGCTCAATTTTTTTAAGGTACTTTTCATTTTGTGTGTCAGTTATGTAGCAGGTGGTTCTGCAATTCATTAAACACAGCAATTTCATATTTAGGTTCTCAAAGCAAAGCTGCAAAGTATGGGCAATGTTTTTTAGAGGCATTTTCTTAAAACTTATGTGATCGTGGAGTGTAAAACGTCACCCAGCTCTGTTGCTCATGGAGGATAAAGTGCATGGTAACTCTGAGTAAATGCTCTTCACCTGGTTTGCAAAAGAGTTCAGTTTTGTCTTTTAACTTGTAACACATGTCTGTAGGAATTTTGATAATAATAAGTTTATTGTATTTGTAGATTTATGTTGAAATTGAACGTGCTCGACTGACTAAAACGTTAGCGACTATCAAAGAGCAAAATGGTGATGTCAAAGAGGCAGCCTCCATTTTACAAGAGTTACAGGTAAGGTGCTACATTTTAGAGTGTGTGAAACTTTATATTTAGCTGGTAATATTTTCTTGTGGAAATAGCTTATCTTGGCACCTTACTGCTTTTTTCTAAACCACCAAAATTAAGAGTGAGTGCAATAAAGTGTGAGGTTATTCAAGTAGCTGGCAGTAGAGTAATTGTTGTCCCAGATAAATTAAACTGCTATAGAAGTTTTGAAGAAAAATTAGGACCAACAAGTTAATCTTGATTTTTGTGCTGTTATTTGAACATTTTGATTCTCAGAATATAAGTAAAATCAGTAATTAATATACTATTTACTTATTCCTTAGGAATTACAGTTAATTATTGGCTTTGTTCTTAATGAATATTTGATTAGTAGTCAGTTTCTGGGCTAAATTGGTTTAACAAAAAGTTGCCTCATAATTTGCCATGTTTCGGGACAATTTTTTTAAAGATGTTATTTATTGATTTTTAGAGAGAGGGGAAGGGAGGGAGAGAGAGAGGGAGAGAAACATCAATGTGTGGTTGCTTCTCACATGCCCCGAACCTGGGGACCTGGTCCATAACCCAGGAATGTGCCCCGACTGGGAATCAAACCAGCGACCTTTTGGTTCTCAGGCTGATGCTCATTCTACTGAGCCACACCAGCCAGGGCATGAATTGAATTGTTCTATATCCTGATTGTGATGGTGATTACACAAATTTATAAGTGTGTTAAAATTCATAGAACTTCACTCCAAAAAAACCCCCCAAACATTTATTTTATCAATACTATACAATTTCCTGGAGGAAATTAGCTATTTTAAAAATTTATCTCAGAGAGAAAGGGAGAGAAAGGGAGAGGAAGGGAGGGGGGAGAGAGAGAAACTTGGATTTGTCGTTCTATTTATTTATGCATTCATTGGTTCCTTCTTGTATGTGCCCTGACCAGAGATCAAACCCACAGCCTTAGGGCATTGGGGATGATGCCCTAACTTGTAAACAACTAAGCTACCCACCTAGGACAAAACTAGCTTTTTTAGAGTCAACACTGTCCCAAAATGCAGGAAAGTTACTATTATTTATCAAAGGTGCCTATTTTAATATGTATTTAACTTTGTTGTAGTTTCTAAGATTATAAGTTAATTTGAGGACTTAATCTGCTAGGTGGAAACCTATGGGTCAATGGAAAAAAAAGAACGAGTGGAGTTTATTTTGGAGCAAATGAGGCTCTGCCTCGCTGTGAAGGATTATATTCGTACACAGATCATCAGCAAGAAAATCAACACCAAATTTTTCCAGGAAGAAAATACAGAGGTACAGTATACGTATCTCTTCATATAAATTCACTTAAAAGTGTTTGGGGGGGAGGAATCCATAAATCCCGATTTATTTTGTCAACTTTCTTTTTTTTTCCCCCAGAAATTAAAGTTGAAATATTATAACTTAATGATTCAGCTGGATCAACATGAAGGGTCCTATTTGTCTATTTGTAAGCACTACAGAGCAATATATGATACGCCCTGTATACAGGCAGAAAGCGAAAAGTGGCATCAGGTAAGAGTATATTCTTTTACTTGACATTGGTACTTATTATGAACAATTTGCAATTTTAAATTTATTTGGAAATAATTTTAACTTCAGTAATTATCTGCAGTTTTATAATGCTGCTTTAAATAGCTTATATGTGTATTGTACATTTATGCTGCTAACTTGTTATAAGAATTACTTTTATACATTTGGGGAAAAAAAACCCAACCCAGGTAGTAATTCAAATAAGCAAAGATTTATTGTAATAAATTTATGAAAACTAAATATTACAGAAAGACACTGGGAAAAGAGCAGCCTAAGATTTTTTTTCTCCTAAGACTTTTGAGTACAACATTAAAAATGAAGTTATACGGTTATTCCATGATTTTTCAGTTCTGCCAAAGTTTTCATTTTGTCTCTAATCTTGCATATAATCTATTGTATTATACAACTTTTTTAGGCTTTGAAAAGTGTTGTCCTCTATGTTATCTTGGCTCCTTTTGATAACGAACAGTCAGATTTGGTTCACCGGATAAGTGGTGACAAGAAATTAGAAGAAATTCCTAAATATAAGTAAGTGTTTTTATAATTAGTTTAGTATACCTCAGTAGAAGCACTGTTTTGAAAATTGGTTAACCTAAGTGAATACTTCTCAACTGGTTGCTGATAGATCAGATGTGTCAAACTCATTTTCACAGGGGGGCCACATCAGCCTCGAAGTTGCCTTCGAAGGGCTGAATGTAACTTTAGGACTGTATAAATGTAACTACTCCTTCACGGTTCAGTGAGAGCCTGCCGCTGCCGCCAGGTGGAAGAAACAAGGTGCCGGGCTGGGTTCAGCTTGCAGGCCTGGTGTTTGCCACCTGTGTGATAGACTGTATTAGAGAATAAAACTAGAGATAGTAGTGCAGTGGTTTTTGTAGTAGTGTATTAGAATTTAATGAGATTATTACACACTTCATTCTAAACCACTTATCAAGTACAAGTTTTATTTCAGCTAATCTTAACATTTTTTGTTTAATTAACCATTTGGTGAAGTTTTTATCAGTAGTTAACGGTTTTGTGATTTTTTCAGAAGTACTTCTGAAAATCTGTTATATAAAACAAATGTACACTTCATCATAAGCACAATGGGCTTTTATTTTTTTAAAGCTATTTTTCTTTTATCTCTTTCATTTAAAAGTTTATAGTCATTAGTCCAGAGATTGGCAAATATAATGTAGGAGAAATAGAATGTTAAGTATAGAATACGGTGTTAAGAATTACTGTGGGACAAAATGGTAGTAAAATTGGTAATATTAATAGTAATCCACCTGACTCTTACTCTGCAGATAAAAATTTATTAAAAATACAGTCTTTGTTGATATTTAAAACCTTGCCATTATATTAGATGAATGTTATCTTATAGATTTGGAATATTAAGTTTTATACCATTTATAGGGATCTTTTGAAGCTTTTCACCACAATGGAGCTGATGCGTTGGTCCACACTTGTTGAAGACTATGGAATAGAATTAAGAAAAGGTTCTCTGGAAAGTCCTGCAACCGATGTTTTCGGTTACACAGAAGAAGGTGAAAAAAGGTGGAAAGACTTGAAGAACAGAGTTGTTGAACATGTAAGAATCTGGCATGGTAGAGATGGCAACTTAGAAGTAAAGTTCAGCAAATTTGAGCATAAACTTTTATTTTTTATGCTTGATAATCAGTTGTGTTAACATGCTTCATTTTGAGATGACCCTGCAATCATTAAAAATTTTATAGCACAGACACTAGAAGGAATTTTTTTTTAAAGATTTTATTTATTTATTTTCAGGGAGAGGGGAAGGGAGGGAGAAAGAGAGGGAGAGAAACATCAATGTGTGGTTGCCTCTCGTGCACCCGCAACTGGGGACCTGGCCTGTAACCCAGGCGTGTGCCTGACTGAGAATCGAACCAGTGACCCTTTTGTTCATAGACTGGCACTCAGTCCACTGAGCCACACCAGCCAGGGCTGGAAGGAATTTTTTAATGTGAGGGATAATTGGGGTTGGGAGAGTGTTTTCTGTGTGATACTCACTTGACAATTTTGAATTGGGTAACATATCTTAAACCTGAACTTTGATCTTCTTGGTGTCACTAGAAATTGAATTATGTCAACATGCATTCATATAGCAAACACTGTTTTAAAATCCTCACCTGGGGATATGTTGATTTGAGAGAGAGAGAGAGAGAGAGAGAGAGAGAGAGAAAGAAACAGAGAAACAGAAACATGTATAGGAAAGGGAAACATCGGTAGCTTGCTTCCCATATTGGCGCCCTGACCAGGGATCGAAGCCACAACCTAAGTAGGTACCCTAATTGGGAATCAAACCTGCAACCTTTTGATGTACGGGACAATGCTCCAACTAACTGAGCCACCTGGCCAGGGCACAAACACATTTATTGTGAGGCTTCTGTGTGCCAGACACACACCACAAAGTGCTGGGACACGTGGGAGAATAAGACATGATCCCTAACTTCAGTTGTCTTGATGCACTGGAGTTGTGGGTTTGATCCCTGGTCAGGGCACATTCGAGAGTCAGCCAATGAATGCATAGATGGGTGGGACAGCGAATGGGGGGGGGGGTGTCTGTGTCTCTCTCCCCCCTTTCGCTCTTTCTTCCCCTCTTCCCTTCTTCCTCTCTAAAAATCAGTTTAAAAAGATAATAAAGATTAGTCTCTAACTTCAGTACCATTTCCAGTGAAAATTAGGAAATTTAATTTCAAGTTACATTTAAGTAGTTATAATGATGATAAAATGATGTTTTGAGAAATCAATTTTTTAAATTTTTAACCTTTTAAACATTTGTCATAATTAGAAAAACTTTAGTTTTTTGCATTTGACAAAAATACTTTAGTTTAGTTACAATTTTAATCACTAATTTATTTAAGATAAGCCTATATTTTGACTATATATTTTAAATAGAGAGTTATGGAGAGTACTCAGAATAATTTACAAGTAACTGCAGAATTAAAAATATCTAAATATTTACTATATTTTTCAGACTATAAGACTCACCTAGGTTTTACAGGAAAATGGAAAATTTTGAAGCAAAAAATGTGGTAAAATATTTAATAACATAAATAACATAATATTTCACCTACATAAATGCAAGCTACATTCGGACTATAAAACGCACCCCCATTTTCCTCCCAAATTGGGGGGTGTGTCTTATAGTCCGAAAAATATGGTAGTTTTATTAATGAGGTTTAGAACTAGCATTATTCCATTGGTGAGCTATGGAAAAAATGAAAGTTCTAAGTCTGACATTTTTACGAAACCTATTTCGATACGAAAACAAATGACAACTGTTACAAGTCCTCTTCGCCCACTGTCCTCTCCCCAGAATATTAGAATAATGGCCAAGTATTACACGAGGATAACGATGAAGAGGATGGCGCAGCTTCTGGATCTGTCTGTTGATGTAAGTAGTAAACCTCATTGTTAGAGTTATTTGTAGCCATTCATTTTGAATGTCCGTCAACGTACAAAAATAGAGAAAATCAATTTTGTTTTACTTAATTTTAAGTTTAGGTGATAGTTTCCCCAAGCTACCTTAAGTACCAAAGAATAGTCTAAATGTCAACTTACATCAATATTATTCACATTAGTTTAAATCTTCTCTTAAATATGTTAGTTTTTCATTAGTTTGAAGCCCAAGCTATATATTCTATAATACATATGTTTGTTAGATTTTAAATACGTTCCCAGAAGTGAACTGTAGGAATAAAAGATAGGCGGGAAACTTGACTGCAGTTCACCTGAAAGGCCCAGGATGTGTTAGAGAGGTTTTGTATTTAAATCTGAGTTTCGTGTTGATGAAATGTACAGCACCAAAGAGATAGGAGGTAAGTGAAATGTATAGCAATGGTCTCAAAAGCCTCGTCTGCCACCAGAAGTACTTGGGACAGTTCAGCCGAAAAATAAGCAGCACGGGATGTTAGGATTCTTGATCCTCCGTTAGTTCATTGGCTCTTCTCATTTCTGGCTGAAGGTACGAGAGTCCTTAGAAGCAAAGTGCTTGTCCATGGCGATGTATTTGCGAGGTAGCAGGGTATATATTCTAAACCAGCATTCCTGGAAACAGTTGACTGTATAATACTGCTTTTTAGGAGGAAGTATTGTAGAAAAGAGTAGATCAGGTTGCTGCTGGCAGCAGGCCCTTCCCCAGGACCAGCAGTATTAAGATTGCAGGGAGGCAGATTTAAACTTGTCCCTGACTCTGAGTGGACTCAGACTCTGTTCTTTCCCTATAGACTCTCAGTGAAATAAGTGCATTAACACAGGAAATCAGCAGTTGCTAACTGTTAATAATGAATTTTAACCCTACATATACTTCAATGAAGAGTTTAGAAAATGCTTTCCTTAAATTCTGTTTATTATCTGTAATTATCTGGTCTTAATCCACTGTCTTTCTCTCTTACAGGAGTCAGAGGCTTTTCTCTCCAATCTTGTAGTAAACAAGACCATCTTTGCTAAAGTAGACAGGTTGGCCGGAATTATCAACTTCCAGAGACCCAAGGATCCAAATAACTTATTAAATGACTGGTCTCAGAAACTGAACTCATTGATGTCTCTTGTTAACAAAACTACACACCTCATAGCCAAAGAGGAGATGATACATAATCTACAATAAGGGTTTCGAAGCCCTTAATGCTTTTAGAAAACAGTTCAAATTGGAAGTCAATTAAAAAAAGAAAAAAAGACTGTTATGGTGTACATGTTGGGTTATTTTTTTCCTATTCTCAGCTCCTTTGTCTAAAACTTAAAATATAGTGAATATGTCTGAGGCCCCTTATGACTGTTCAACTCCCTGATTTCATCGTTAACTTTTCATTTGCAGTTAGTACAAAAATATACATTTCTATTGTCTGAATGCTCAAAAAATTGTGTCATAACTTACCCAAATGTTTTCTATCATTGAAAACCTTCTTAGCTATTATTTGTTTTCATTCAGCTAACAACCATAATTATAATAAAAGCAATATATGCACGTTTATTTTCTATGATTACCTGTGAACATTTTATGGGGTAGTGATATAAGTGTTGGGTTTTTTTTTTAAGTTTTTAAAATAAATTCTGTTGTAAATCTATGAATTATTTAGTAGAATTTTAAAAGGAATATAGAACATGTAAGAACATTTAGGATAGAGTTGGGATTTGTGAAGAATTTGTATTTTAGTATGGTGGCAGAAAGTTTCTAGACTGTGTGTATGGAGGAGCTACATGGTAGGCTGTAGACTTCTTCCTTTTCTTTTTTCCTATTTTCTTTCTTTTTTTAAATTTTTGAGTCAAACTGGTTTTAATCACAGTAGCGTATTTTTACCCACTTCCCCTGACTTGACCAATTGTTGACAAAATCGAGTGATGATGTATTGGCACAATTTAACACGCAGTCATTTTTATAAGACTTTGTAGCTTTAACTTACAGGTCTGATGACATCATTAATACTTCCAATTCATTAGTTCCTTTGAACACTGGATAATAACCTAAAATACTTTTAAAAATGACTCCCCCAAAGACTTCAAGCCACTCACTTAGCAAATGGTATAATAGTATTAACATTTTTTCCCCAGAATTAAACAAAAGTAGTTTTACTGTCAAAAGGAACATCTGAGATCAATTAACATGAGTAAATTTTAGAAGTTTTTAAAATTTGATTTACTTCAGAGAAAATTGAAAAATGAAACAATGTTAGAAGGCTATTCAAAATTATGTTTAAATGACTAAAGTATGAGGTCTACTTTTCAAAATACAAATGTAGAGAGAGGAAAAACATTTATCATAATTAATTTTCCACATAATGGTCACTAAATTGTCCTATTTCATGATCCCATGGCTGGGGACAATTGTGGGGCCTTTACTATTTATGCCGAGTCATTGCGAATAATAATATATTAATCTAATTTTATTCTTTAGAAATTTAATGTATTGGTCACATTAATAACATTAACATCTGCTATCACTTATCTTTAAACACTAACCAAAAATGTGGCAAGCTGAGAAACATCAGTTCACCCTAGCAGTAAGAATATGGTTTTAATTTTCTTTTCAATGAAAAGGATAGAACATAAAATTACTTGGCATTGTTAATTTGTAAATCGAGTTGGAGCTCATTTGACTTTAACTTCTCATTAACTTCATCTTCCTAGGGGCTTGTCCCCTTTGTATCTGCCAAACCTGGACCATTGGGCCAAATCTGTTGCCGTAAAGACCTCAGGTGCCCCTCGCTGGTTTTTATCAACATGCTCACCCTCAGCTAAGCTCCTGTTATGTTGTGATTTGCTGCCACTTGTAACTGTCCAGTGACCCAGTCCCACTTGACCTTATTAACTGCTCATCATTTTCTTGTTTTTACTGTCCAAGAAAATTTAAGAGTTACTACTAACTTTTGTTAGTGTTACAAAAAATAATCCATGATCCTAAGGCAGTAAAATATTTGAGGTTTTTTTAACCCAAAATCCTGTCTTACATTTCAGACCTAACGCCAGCATTCATGAAAAGGATGGAGCCCCTTTATTTTAAATGTGGAGAAGATAATACTTGACTCATTTCATTTTTATTAGGTTACTAACCAGCAGGAGAGGTAATAAGCCTGTTTTTTGTTTTTTTTAAACACCTTTATCCTTTTATTTCTATATAACATGTTTTATTTTTAGAGTTCAATAGCTGTTTCTGTAATTATCCTCAATTTTCATGTGCTGATTATAACTGAATCATTGGAAAACTCATCTTTAAAATTCGTAATGTTTCATTCTCTCTCTTACAAGGATGAAATATATGATAAACGTACCTGTGTTAAATTTTCAATTCCTGGACATAGCAGCAATAAAAGCACTGATTTGTGGGTATTTAAGAAAACTGGGAGAATAAACTCATACTTTAAAAAATTACTTCTCTTTTTAATTCTCTTACTGTTTAAAACAAAAAGCTATAGATGATTTTCAATTTTCTTTCAAAATCATGTTGTCTCTCTCAACCTGTTTTCAGTAGTGGGGAAGCATTTTGCACGGTAGGTTCAAATGTTACATGGTTGGCTTTTCCCCTGAATTCTATCTGATTTAGGATTGGTGATGGGCCATGCCTACGTGTGCTCCTGACCACACGAGTGATTGTCCAACTCGTCGCACTTGGGAATCACCTGCAGGGCCTGTTACCACTCAGACTGCCCACCCGAGTTTATGATCCAGTAGGTCTGGGGTGGGACCTGAGGATTCTCATTTCTAACAAGTTCTTGGGTGTTGCCGATGCGGCTGGTTCCACGAACTGCACTTTGAGAACCACCCCTTTGGACAACATGCAGTAAATGGTAGAAAAGAACTCTGTTGGATGTGCGAAATATCTTTCTGAGAAAACTCCTGAGTGAACGTGCACATGGTGGTGCCGCGTGATGCTTCTCCAGTGCCTTTGTTCTCTCTCCTGAGATGCAGAGAAATGCTGTTGCTTTTTCGGCGGGTATAAAACCTTGTCCCAGACTTGGAGCCAAATCATTACAATGTTGAAGGAAGTGAATGACATCTCTTGAATTTTGCAGAAGTTTCATCATCTTGCTATTTTTTCTCTATGAGATTGGGAACCATGTTTACCCTTTCCAGCCCCTAATAACTTCGTTCTGTCTCTGAATTTGCCTACTCTAGGTATTTTGTGTAAGAGGAATCACAATGTTTGTCCTTTTGTGTCTGGCTTATTTCACTTAGCATAATGTTCTCCAGGTTCATCCGTATTGTAGCATGTATCACAACATTTCTTTGTATGGCTGAATAGCATTCCATTATGTGGATAATACCATGTTTTGTTTCTGTTGATGGTCACTTGGGTTGTTTCCACCTTTTGGCTATTGTGACTGGTGCTGCTGTGAACATGGGTATACCAGTTCTGTTTTCAGTCCTTTTAGTTAGATCTTCATACTGGTTTTAAGAAAATAGATTCAGCCCTGGCTGGTATGGCTCAGTGGATTGAGTGCTGGCCTGCGAACCAGAGGGTTGCTGGTTTGATTCCCAGTTGGAGCATGTGCCTGGGTTGCAGGCCAGGTCCCCAGTATAGGGGGCGCATGAGAGGCAACCACACATTGATGTTTCTATCCCTCCCTCCCTCTCTCTAAAAATAAAATCATTTTAAAAAATAGATTCAGGAAAAATTGAAAAGATTGTGCAGAGCGGTTCTTTGTACCCTTCACTCAGTTGACACATTGACTTTTAAAACCAAAAGGCTGTGTATGTACAAAGGAATGCTGTGGTAGACCAGAGAGGGAACAATTCCTGGCAACGCGGTTCATATTTTAAACATATCCTAGTGAAGATAAAGACAAATTCCACAAGAACTCCAGTTCTCCTGTACCTACTGTCAAGGGGGCCTGCAGTCAGCGGGATAGAAACCACTCGTGATAGTTACCAGACCAAGTGCCAGCCGTGGTGAGTGTGTATCGTGTGTGAATCCCAGGGGAGCGATGGCATTAAAGAAGGCATTCCTGTCTTCATCATAGGTAGTCTTGTATCTGAAACCCATGAAGGGCTTTTTAAGGTTTTAGAACCAAAAAAATCTAAAGTACATCTGGCATTACTGGGACGAATAAAAAGAATTCAGTGTGAATCATTAAAAGTAGCTAAGTGGATTTTATACATCTACAAAGATGGTCCAAGTATTCATAAACTTTATTTTTAGGCTGTAGAAATAATGTTCTCAACAGGGGCAGCTTTATCTATAAAGAAGGTAGGTGTCATGGATACACCTTTTCTTAATTTTCCTGTGTTGCTGTACATACAGCCTTACTTAATATGTTATGAGTCCCAACTTTGCAGTAAAAATCATCTTCAAGTTTTAATATTCCTAAATGTACTACCCTGTTTATATCTTAACCTGAAGTTTAGACATTTTCCTTGAACTGTGAAAGAAAACTCTGGTTTCATAATGTCTTTTTAAAAAGGCTTAAATGTCACTTGAAAATGTAGCAAGTAAAAGGTTAACACAATATGATGCAAACTAATTTTACTTGACCGAGATTTCAGTATTATATTCATTTAAAGTTTTGAGTATTCAGAGGATTAGATAACTTTAAAAGAGTTAACTAACCTTCCAGAAAGAGCAAAGGAAATGTCAGGGTGGAATAAGACGTTTCTTAAAATGCGTATCATGCCTGCTACCGCAGAATACACAAGATAATGCCTCGCTCCAGAATGCTAAACCGCTGGTTTCCTGATGCTTTCACATTGATTTTTATTGTGTGAAGAATGCAGGGCAGATACTGTATTCAAAGTGTTTCTCCTTAATGGGAACGCTATGCAAGACCACAATTCCCTCACCTTTTAGAATGCAAATCTCAAAAGAATGATAATGTGATTTTCTTCTGCTGTCAGTACTTAGGGATTACAAGTCCGAGTTTGGAAATAAATTCTTCCTCTAAGATGGAGATAGTACCAACATATTCTGGACCAGAGCAGATAAGCAAATATATAGTGTCTCTGTGGCTGGCAAAACCAGACTCCAAGAAGGTAACTTTCAAGAGGACAACTTTTACTAGTGGACAACTAAATGCCCAGCATTTGGAATGGTGCCTGGCATGCAATTACAACCTGTATGGACTTTGAAGAATGATCAGATAACTTTAACTTGACTATGCTTGAGATAGATGACTGAAGAAAGAATACGTCAGTCCAGGACTTGAAAACTGGACAGGTGAGAGTCATGAAAGCATACGTTGCTAAAGAGAGGTCCTTAGCTAATCAGATCCAACTGTTTGGGACTTTTCGGCAAGACCATCCTAACCATGAACATGGATAGCGGTGTTGTAGCCAAAGTCCCATGATCCCCTTGGTGGAAACACTTTTCTCATGAAACTGAAGCAGCATATAAAAATAGGTTGCCCTGGCTGATGTAGCTCAGTGGATTGAACACGGGCTGTGAACCAAAGAGTCACCGGTTCGATTCCAAGTCAGGGCACATGTCTGGGTTGCGGGCTGGGTCCCTAATGGAGGCCATGTGAGAGGCAACCACACTTGATGTTTGTCTCCCTCTCTTTCTCCCTCCCCTTCTCTCTCAAAATAAATAAAGTCTTAAAAAAAGAATTTAAAAAATAGCCTAAAATCATATAAGGAGCTCACTTTGATCTGACCCCATGCTCAATAAGCAGACTTAGGATGATTTTCATTTACCATTAAGTCCATGATAACTACCAAATATCACCTGATGCTTACCAAGTATTATTTTCAAAAAGGTAAAGTTTAATAGAAAATGGTTGAGTCATGTGGAAAGGTTTGGTGGATCCTCAAAAACTTAAGCATAGAGCCCTGGTTGGTGTGACTCAGTGGATTGAGTGCCAGCCTGTGAACCTAAAGGTTGCCAGTTTGATTCCCAGTCAGGGCACATGCCTGGGTTGTGGGCCAGGTCCCCAGTTGGGGGTGTGTAAAAGGCAACCAATCGATATTTCTCTCCTCTCTTTCTCCTTCCTTTCCCCTCTTTATGAAAATAAATAAAATATTTTTTTAAAAACTTGAGCATAGAATGACCAACCGTATGACCCAATAACTTCACTCCTAGGCTTTTATACTCAAGAAGACTGAAAAGAATATTCAAACGAATACTTGTACACAAATGTTCATAGAAGCCACAATAGCCAGAGGCTGAAACTATCCAAGTGGCCATCAGAGGACGATTGGATAAATAAATTTGGTATATTCATACAATAGAATATTATTGAGCCATAAATAGGGAAATCAGAAATGCTGATACATGCTATAGTGAAGATGAACCTTGAAACATTCCAAGTGAAAAATCACATACGAACAATCCCATATGGCATGATTCCATTTATATGAAATATCCAGAATAGGTAAATCCAAGAGAAAGAGAGCTGATTGGTAGTAGCCAGAGACTAGGGAGAGGAGGGAATGCAAGTCACTAATGGATAAAAGGTTTTATTTAGGGCTGATAAAAGTGTTTGGGACCTAGAAAGATACGGTGGTGGTACAATATTGTGAATGTGCGAAATTCCACTGAATTTTTCACTAAAATGGTTGGTTTTATGTGCATTTCACCTTATTTTTTTTAATTCCTTATTTTTGCATGATAGTTGATCACCTCAAGAGAATAAAATTGCTACTTAGATACAAAATCGGTTACTGCCCAACAGGGCCACACACTGTAGTGTCTTGAGGTCATCTGTTTTGCCAGACAGGCCTTATTTGCGTCTCCAGTGAACAAAAATCTATTAATTAATCTTGGCTCCTACAGAATTTTAAAATAGCCCAGATGATGGGAAGTCAAGCTCCGTGCTGCCCTGAAAGAAACCCTGGTCATCTCATTTTCCTATTTCCAGGTTTTAAATACTTTTTCTGACATCATACGTGTCTGCCTACCGGGAGAGGAAGGGTTGATTGTGTGGATTCTTAAATGACAGTTAAATTTCTCATTAGTGTTGAGTAAATGCTCATTCTGGCTTTATTCACGGATAATGTAGGTCATCTCTCTGAAAGCCAGGTCTGCTCTTTGAGCTGTAAACACTGGCTTTCTGTGCCTGTGAGGCCAGAGGTCAGACTTGACCTGGAGAAAATTCACCAAGGTAACAAATGCGATCCAGTAAAGTCTTCCTTTCCTTTTTAATTCTTTTTTTGTTAAAGTCTTTCTTTTTCTTTTAAAAGATTTTATGTATTTATTTTTAGAGAGAGGGGAAGGGAGGGAGAAGGAGAGGGGAAGAAACATCAATAGGAGAAAGAAACATTGATTGGTTGCCTCTCCCAAGCCCCCAGCCAGAGATCTGGCCCGCAACCCAGGAATGTGCCCTGACCAGGAATCAAACCTTTCAGTTTGCTGGACAATGGCCAACCCACTGTGCCACACCAGTCAGGGCCAAAGCCTTTCTGGACAGACAGCTTTTTGTCCTCTCCCCAAAGAGAAGTGAGTCCTTTACTTAGGTTGAACTTTAACAATTTCATTTTTGAATTGAACCATGTTTTTTTTCAGATCTTGAAATTCAATGTTTAATCATGTATATACTTCTCTGTTTGTAATTTTTTTAATTCACTTTTAATTATTTTTCAGCCACAGTTTACATTCAACAATATACTTCTCTGGTTTTTGAGATACAGCAATTGTTGAAGTAGCTTTGTTAAACTCCAGTTCCTTTGAGCTCTTCAGGCAAATTCTTCACTCCATGAAGTTACTCTCAGGACTTGTATACTCAACTGTCAGATAGGAGTTGGATGGGGTACAAGTGAACACAGAACACTTGTGTCTGTAAGGAAGTTATGTTCCCTCCCGTGAGATAAGGGTCACTCGTTTCCTTCCTGGTTTTTAATTCCCGTGCTATTTGTGAATGTTGATGGCAGCGTCGTATGTCGAAAACATCTGCCAGCAGGTACTAATTACATTCAAGTGCTCTTGCTGAATATAGTATCTTCAAACTATTAGTCATAGTCGTTGCACTACAACGTGGTAGAGTTGCGTTAGATGCTGGGGTTTTTTTTGCAATGGTAACATGATAAAATGTGTATGTTTATGAATGGCCTGCTTCTCCTATGGTAAACTGACTGTCAAAACGGTTTCCTTGGAATCCTAGGGTTTGTAACAAAACCATCCAGCTCTGCTACTCAAAGTGAAGTTAAAGTGGGACATAGGCTGCGAACGGTCTTTATTTCCTTCTTTCAGATGATGCACCTGGGAATAGTGAGTCACCTGGTTGTTTGCAAAATTTATGTTATATAGTATTTCCCATCATTTGGGGCAAGAAAACAATTGCAGCCGTACACAGGCAAACAGAACCAAGATGAAGCTGCCCTTACTAATGTGGACATGATCTGCTGAGCTGTTTCTGCGGCGTAGCCACTGCTGTGGAAGACTCAAAAACAAACAAGAGGTATTATGTTCTGCTACATTCCAAAGAGCCTTTGGTCTCTGTGGCCTCTTCTCCCTTCCCTAAAAGGCTACGTGGTATGGGCGGAGAAGAGAAGTCACGGGGATGCCCTCTCCTCCAGCCCTGGATTTGCCTTGCAATCAGCACTTTATTCGGGAAGGCACTTGTGGTGTCACAAACTATAAGCGACAGAGCCTCAGGTTTTGGTGGTTTTGTGGCCCCAAACATCCTCACATGCCCACCTGTGTAAATCGGTCCACCAGTGCACACTGCTCTGTACTTTGCTTTTTCAGAGAGTATGTCTTGGGGATGTTTCCATATCTCCTTGTAGAAAAAGGTCTACATTCTTTTTAATAGATACATAGATTTTTCAATGTATTAAATACCACAATTTATTAACCAGCCTCCCCACTCCACCAATTGAATGATTGTTTCCAGGTTTAAATTTTTTTAATTTATTATTATTATCATTATTATTATTATTATTACTATTGATTTCTTCTTCCCCCAGCTCTATTGAGATATGGTTAACAAATAAAAACTGTATATATTTAAAATGTACAACAGGGCCCTGTCCGGATAGCTTAGCTGCTTAGAGCATTGTGTGGATAGGCCACCATTGCGGGTTCTAGCCCCAGTCAGGACACTTACAAGAAGCAACCAATGGTTGCATGGGCAAGTAGAACAGCAGGTGGATGTTTCTCTCCCTTAAAACTTTTTAAAAAATAAAGAATAAAATGTAAAACATGATGTTTTGATGTACATATACATTGTAAAATGATTACCACAAGAAGCTAATTAATATATGTATCACCTTACACAGGTGAGTCTTTGACCAATGTGAGAAGGGAATTGGGGAGTTCCTTCTTTCCAGTTTCCCCCACTGGACAGACTATCCTAAGATGCAGGTTATATGACTTCTTGGAGGACAGCCCCCCAGGGTTGAGCAGTGGCAGGCTTAACAATGCATCTTCCTTCTGGCAGTGCCTACCGCTCTTTCCCAGCCTCCCTCCCCTGGTCCCCCACTCCTGCTGCCTGGAATCACACTCCCCAATCAACCGGTAGCCCATAAACGTTTGCCTCAGGCTGTGCTTCCTGGGGAATCCAGGTAAAACGGTTGGTATTTTCCACCTGTTTACACTGACTTTGAATCAGGCCATCTGTAAATCTTCCTAGTGATCAAGGTTGTCACGGAACACTGAGTTCTTGGGATTGTCAAGTACAGTAAATAGCAAATACTGACCCACTCCCTACTCTTGGGTGAGTGGTGTAAGGTAGTAAGGAATGAGGAATTGGCAGACTTTGACACGAACATTCCCTAACCCTTTCTCACTGTGTCTGCTTTCTCCCCTCCCATCCCCTTCCCTCCTCGGCACACTGCGACCTGACTTCCATCTCTATGGTTCTTCTGAAATGGCCCTTTCAAGGACAGCAGTGCCCTCTCATGTTACACCAATTGCCATGTTACTTGGTCCTTCAGCAGCATTTGGCTCAATTAAGCACTGCGTTTCTGAGACATGCTCTTCTCTAGGCTTCCATACTGGCGTTACCACTATGCCCTACCACAATGGCTGCTGGCTATTCTTGAAGTGTGTCGGGAGCTACCCTTGGGCTTCTCCTGCTCCCTTCCCGATAACCTCATCCAATCCCATGGCTTCAGGTAGATCTCTAGGCTGATGAATTCCACGTCACTATTTCCCTGGCCTTTTGAACCTCAGGCTCCAGCTAGCAACTCATTTCTACCTGGATATCCAAAAGGAGAGAGACTCAGCCCTGGCTGGTGTGATTCAGTGGGTTGAGCACTGGCCTGCAAACCAAAGGGTTGCTGGTTCAATTCCCAGGCAGGTCACATACCTGGGTTGCAGGCCAGGTCCCCAGTGGGAGGCACATGAGAGGCAACCACACATTGATGTTTCTCTCCCTCTCTTTCTCTGTCCCTTCCCCCTCTCTAAAAATAAATAAATAAAATCTTTAAAAAAAAAAGGAGACTCAAATTTATTTAACATCAAGAGTTCCAAGACAACTGACTTCCCAATTAATTTGTTTCTCCCGGATCTTCTGCATTTCAAGAAATGATTCTACCCTCCTTACCTGGACTGTAGGAGCCTCCGAGCTGGCTTGAACCCTCCAAATGCACCCAGAGTGATTTTTGTAAAACTTAAATATGATTATATCTAATTCCTGCTTCCAAAAAAACCCACCCCCAAAATACCTTCCAACAGCTTCTCTTGCAAGGAGAATAAAATCCACAACCCCCCTACCTAACCTTTCCCCTGCTGACCTCCCTGATCTCTTGTCTGGCTTCTCTCCCTCTTCTTTCTGGGACTTGGAAACATGGAGTTTGTCTTGAGTCAGCATCTTCACATGTGAATTTTTCTTCCCCAGATCTTGACGTGGGTGGCTCTTCCTGGCCTCCTCCTTATCACTTGGGTCTCAGCTCAAATGTCATTTCTCCAAGAGAACTTCCCTGACCTCTCTGGGAAGGTGGTCCTGGCCATGCGACCCCTGCCATCCCGCTACTCAGCTTTATTTTAGCCACGTCACCTGTTACTGTCTGAGGTTACCACACTGTTTGTATTCCTTTGTCTTTATTCCCTCATCTAGGCACTGACTGCCTTTTTCTCCTACACAGTCAAAGCCGGACCTTTGTCCTGCTCCTTACAGTATCCCTGGAGTTTAGAATAGTGCCGGGGACACTACTGGAACTCCTATTGGTGTGTATAGAATACGTATTTGTTGAATTAACGAATGGTGTGTGGCGGGATTCTGGGTTGGGTATTTCCCTTCAGCAGGCTGTTTAAGTGACTTGGGACAAAGGAGATCAGAGGGTGGTGTGCAATCTTTGGAAAAAAACTGTCTTTTCTGCCCATTAAGAGGTAAATGTCCCTGGCCTTTCTTTCATTACACTTGTAATTATTATTATTTTTGCCCAAAGAGTCAGGGTCGCCAAAGAGCTTATTGGACTGTGATAACCCAAAGTCATCCTGTGCCTCCCCTTGGCATCACATGGGCTTGGAGGGTGTCACTTTGAAAGAGGGACCAAAGACATGAAGGACAGAACAGACATGTGGTAAGTCCAGCAGGCAGGAGTATCCTGAGAACCCTGAACCCCGGTGCTGGCTGGCTTAGCCTAGGGACTAATTGGCACGTGGTCCTTTCTCAGGAGCTTGGACGCAGATCCAGACTTCAAACCTCCTTCTTCAGCAGCTCTGTGGCCCCTGGGTAGGGCGCTCAACCTCTCTGTACTCCAGTTTCCCCATGTGCATGGCGATGATGATGGCGATGATGGTGATGGTGATGATGATAAATGCCTGTGCCTAGGGTTTTCATAAGGAGTCAATAAATTTATCTAACCCAGTGAAATATTTGGCACAGTACCAGGCTGGATTTCTAGCTAGTTTGCTAAAAGGGGCCAAACTTAAGGTGGCAGTCTGTCCTGCACCCCTCTCGTCTTGTTTCTATCTCTCCTTTCCTGTGTCTTTCCTCCTGTCCTCCAAAGTCTAGGAGAAAAGAGGAAGGAATGAGAAAATGAAGCACTCCCTCCAACATTTATTTAATTTCTTTTAAGGAACTCAAATTCTACTTTCTGGAGAAGCCTGCATGACCCTTAGAAGCCACTAGGGGGCAGCTCTGCTCACGGATCCCAGCCGGTTCTCCCATCACAGTTGCAATGCTGAGAGTGAAGTGGTCTGAGATCCCTTCCACTCTGCCCTTGTTCTCTTCCGAAGGATATCCTGGGCAGGAGCTGGGCATGCGCTCCAAACTCTCAGATGGCAGCAGGAAATAGCTGCTGTCTCCTTCTTGTGGTCGCCCAGGGCCTTGGTGCCCATCTCAGGAACTGCAGCCCCAGGAATGAATGGGGGCTGCAGAAAATGCAGGGGCTGAGGCCTTGGGCATTCCCTTTGGTGATATGGAGGAACAGGACTGGAGGGAACCGACTGGGAGACCCGGGAGGAAAGGAAGCAGAAGGGTAGACATCTCTCCCTCCTTCCCAGCACCCGCAAGGTTGAGTTTATCTCCAAGGTGAACCCCAAGGACAGGGTTGGGGTGCTGTCCCCCCTCCCCCCTCCCAAGCAGGGAATCAGAGAGGGCAGGAAGTTCCCAACAGAACCTAACCACCCAATGGAGGGGTAGCGGACACCATGAGGGTGGGCTGTCCCCTGTGCATGCGCTGTTGTCCCAAGGTGGAGGCCAGAGGCCACCGGGTCTGCTGAGGACTGAGTAGTTTCCTGGGGCTGCAGTAACAGAACACCACAGACCGGTGGCTTGAACACCAGAAATTCATTTTCTCACAGCTCTGGAGTCTAAGATCAAGGAGTTGGCAGGGTTGGTGTCCTCCACGGCCTCTCTCCTTGGCTTGCAGACGGCAGCCCTCCTGCTGCCTCCTCAGTTGGCCGGGACACGGGGGCGTGCCCCTCTGGGGTCTCTGCCTCTTCTTTTAAGGACACCAGGCACATTGGATTGGGGCCCCCACCTTGATATGTTAACCTCTTCAAAGGCCTTATCTCCAAACATGGTTTGGAGGTGAGGTCTTCATCATGTGAACTTTAGGGACACAATTCTGACTCAGCTGGGCTAAGTTCTCCTCAATGTCAAGGACAGCTAAAACGACCACCAGAGAGTTCACATCTCCCCAGTGGGATGACAGAGACAAGGAGTGGGGGTGGGGGCTACAGCCCCTGTGAGGACAACAGTGGGCTGTCATTTGGTGACCAGTGGCGAGGCCGGGAGGACTGTGAAGGCTCTGACTGTGTGAGGAGGGGTGGCATGAACCACGCCCAGCTTTGGGTGGCCAGTGCCCTGCTCTGGGTGGCTATGGACGGTGGAGCAGGAGGACGGGGTCGGGGGAGGGGGGAGGGAAGCCCCGGCAGAGACTCAGGGCGTGAACTGAGGGGGGGACAGAGTGCCCTTCTCAGTCTCACCCTCCTAGTGTGAGGCCCCTTCGTGTGTCCGGGGAAGGGTGAAGAGTGAAAATCGAATTCAGGCCAAGGGACATTTATACTGCCCAGAGAGGTCACTAAAAGGCCATGGCTTGAGAGGAGGGTCCGGAACCAGGACCTTCTTTGACTTTTAAAGCCTCCTGTTGACCTCCTTCCTTCCTTCCCATCTGGGGAGCCACACCTCAAGGCAGCCTCCAACAGGATGGTCTGCAGATACTGCCTCTTCCCAGCAGTAAGGGCTGCAGTGGGTGGGCTCTCCAGCTCCTCTCACCCCCAATCTCTCAAGCTGGGGCTGCCTCCTAGCACTCAGCCATCTTCCGATTTACCTGCATCTCCTCACTGTGTCCTTAACTATTGGGCCATCTCTCAAAGCACCCAGAACCATCCAATGCTGCATTCTAAGGCTCCATTCAGTCCCCCTAACTGCAAGACGAGAATTTTGGGAAAGCAACTTGAAACTCAGCTGGGAAGAGGGCATGATTTGGCCCTCTTCCAAGGTGTCTAAGACATTGCTTGACCATAGTGTTTATGTGAAGAAAATTTGTTCTTTGGGAAGTTGGGAGATACAAAATAAAAATTAAAAAAACCTAATAATAGCCCCGGCTGGTGTAGCTCAGTAGGTTGAGCATGGGTTGCGACCCAAAGGGTCGCTGGTTTGATTTCCCGTCAAGGCACATGCCTGGGTTGCGGGCCAGGTCCTCAGTGGGGGCCACAAGGCAACCACACATTGATGTTTCTCTCCCTCTCTTACTCCCTCCCTTCCCTTCTCTCTAAAAATAAATAGATACAATTAAAAAAAACCCACAATAATCAAAGGAGGAAAAAAGGCCAAGAAATAGCTTTCTGCAGGGTCCAGAGATGACTGTATCCTGTATCGTCACCAATTCTCTCCTGTTTCTTGGGATGAGCTCAGTTTTTCCTTGCCCGGCCCATGCCAAATGTTTCCAGAAGACAAACTATCTATGTCATTTTCCACAGCAGCGGCTGGTGTTAGCCACGTGGTCCCCGCATGGCTGAGGGGGCTGGACGGATGGTTTAAATGGAAGCAGAAGCAGCATGGGGCTGAAAAACAACAGCCTCCCCCCACCCCAACACACTCTCAGATGGCGATCTGGGTATCTCTGCAAGTGGGAAGCCCTTTGTGGGAGTGTTTCCAGAAGGTCAGGTGAGGGGTGTGGGGCAGGGGGCACAGGCAAGAGGCTAATTCTGCTCTGGAGGTTTGGCTTTCATTTTCCTTACAAAAGTAATAATAAAATAAGATAAGATAAATAAAATAAAATAAAATAAAATAAAATAAAATAAAATCTACTACTGTGGTTCTTGCTAAATAGGCCCATAATCAGGGAAACCAGAGTCACTGTGGGAGAAACTATAAGGGAAAAAGGCAGGGCAGTGTGCTGGCCTGGCCTTCCAGACTCTTCCCCTCTGCAGCAAGTTTATTGCAACTGCCAAATATTTCCAGGAGCAGTCCCCACCCATTTTTCCAGAGCCCACACCTTCCCCCATGCCGAGGGGCTGGCTGGTGGGTTGGTGGAGCTTGAAATGTGTTTATGTCTCTCCAATAACACATTCTGCTCATAGGAAAATGTAAAACCCCACAGAAATGTAAATAAGAGATAAACAATGACCTGTTATTCACCACCCAGAGGGCATCACTGATATTATAATTTTCTCCTGGCCTTGTTTTCCTTTAATTTTATTTATTTATTAATTTTTTAGAGAGAGAGGAAGGGAGGGAGAAAGAGAGGGAGAGAAACATCAATGTGTGACAGATACATCAATTCTACACCCCCATCTGGGGACCTGGCCCACAACCCAGGCATGTGCCCTGACAGGGAATTGAACCAGTGACCTTCAGGTTTGCAGGCCAGCACTCAGTCCACTGACCCATATCAGCCAGGGCTGGTCTTGTTTTTCAATGCACGCTTTAAATTTTTTTTAAACATAGATAATATACATTTGTATTATACATATGCATATATTGTGTTTTATATGTGTGTGTGTACAGATACACACATATAGAAATTCCTTTCATCTTAAATTTTCCATTTGACCCTGTATCATGAGCATTTTTTCCACTGGTAGTGTTCTTTTGAGAGAATCCTTCAGACATGGAGAAGGCAGAGCCTGTGGGGACAGGCTGCTCCTGTGTCTCTCTCACTGGGGAAGCACACTGTGTCTGCAGTCAGGGCCCAGCAGAGGCCTGGACCTCCCCCCGGCCTGCTGCTCCCTTCCAGGGTCAGTAGAGCTGTTTGCCTGCCCATGCCAAGCTTCCTCCCATGGGACCTTCCGAAGCTTTCCTCAGCTTCAACATCAACGACACTTCTGTCTGCTCCACTTGGGGGAGAGGGCTGGATAGTCTGTTTTTTGTGTCCTTGATGGATGCAGCCCAAGTTCAAAGGACCCGTGTACTTGCTCAGTTTCCCTAGGTGGCCCAGCTCCAAGAACAGCTCAGAAGCCAAGGAAACCAGAATCCCTGCCTCTGCAGGCAAAATGGACAAGCTGTTTCCTGATTGTGTGTGTGCGCGTGGTGAGTCCCAACCCGTGATTTCATTTCTGTGATAGTGGAAATCAGTTCTGTACAGTACAGCACTGTTTTCTCCCTGGCTCCCCCTCATGCAAAGAGATGATCTAGCCCTCCCTAGCTGACTCAGCTGTAAAAAAAGAATAAGTGTCTGTGAATGAAAATTTTTGCAAATGAATCCAACCAACAGCTGGACCAGAGCTTTGTTAGGGATGAGAATAATCAATGTTTTAATAGAGTATTGCTTCCTTAGGTGTGAGCTGTGTTATAGGAATGGAAGCAGACTCAGCATGGGGCCGGGAAACAACAGCCCCACCCCACCTGAGCCACACTCTCAGATGCACCAAAAGGTGAAGATCTGAGGATCTCTGCAAGTGGGGAACCCTTGTGGGAGTTTTTCCTGGAAGGTCAGGTGAGGGGTGTGGGGCAGGGAGCATACCCCCTTTTCTTGTTCCTTGTAATGGTAAGTGCTAAGATTTGCAAAAAACTTATTTATCTTTAATTTATTGATTCTAGAGAGAGAGGAGGGGAAGGGTGGAGGGAGGAGAGAGAGAGAGAGAGAGAGACATGGATTTGTTGTTCCACTTACTGATGCTTTCATTTGTTGCTTCTTTTTTTAAAAAAGATTTATTTATTTATTTTTAGACAGGGGAGTTGAGGGAGAAGGAGAGGGAGAGAAACATCAATGTGTGGTTGCCTCTCTTGTTCCCCCTACTGGGGACCTGGTCTGCAACCCAGGCATGTGCCCTGACTGGGAATTGAACCAGTGACCCTTTGGTTCACAGGCCCGTCCGTGCTCAATCCACTGAGCCACACCAGCCAGGGCATTGGTTGCTTCTTGTGTGTGCCCTGACCAGGGATTGAACCTGCCGTGTTGATGTATCAGAGGACGGTGTTAAAACCAACTGACCCACTTGGCCAGGGCTTAACCATTTTTAGTGCATGGTTCCATGTCATTAAGTACATCCACATTGTTGGACAACCATCACCTGCCATTCATCTCCAGAACTTTTTCCTTTCCCCCCAAATGAAAGTCTATGTCCATTAAACAATTAACTCCCCATTCCCCCTCCCTCGGCCTCTGACAACCATTATTCTACTTTCTGGAAAAGACTTACTGTTAATATAAATTAGAGTGTATTCTAGGTCATCGTTATTATTCATGTTCATTCATTCATTCATTTAACAAATATTTATGAAGTGCCCATGGTGGTGAATAAAACAAAACGCCTGCCCATGCGAACATGAATATTTAAATTGACATAAGCTAGATTAACAGGAGAAAAACAAATGTTTAATTTCATACATACAGGAGCCACATAGAAATATGAATGCCAGGGGCAAGTCAGGTAGTTGAGGCTTATGTTTAGGAACAGAATAGGGGCCTGGGACTTCAAAAGGGGGGGGTGATAATTCACAGGTGGAGAGCAGATGTTTCCCTGCCATGCAGATGGGTCATTCAGATAAGTTATCTCTTATAGGGGTCCAGCACCTCCCTTTCCCTAGTCCAGACTGGCATATAAGCCTGAGCTGCCCAATGAGTCTTTGGGTCTGATTCTTGCGGAACCCTGGACATACATACATAATAAATTGGGTTATTGTCTCCTGTTAATGTCTCGTGTTAATTTATTAGTCCAGCCAGAAGAACATAGGAAGGTAGGAAGGAAAATTAATTTTCTTTTTTGCTTTTACACTGGTAATAGCTTTCTCTCTGAGCCAGGCCCCCTATCTAAATTCTTTCTGGTAGTTAAGGAGGAGGCAAAAGTTTTTCTTGAGTCTGCTGGGTCTGCCTTCAGTTCAAAATAATCTGCATGCCAAAGTGGCACATTCTGGGGTGGCGTGTCCTGCTCCCCGTTCACAGTGCTTCAACCATGACGTCAAGGACAGGGTGCTTTCCAACTTTCCAACATTCCATTTGGCCGTGCTCAGCTTGTCAGCAGCATCCCTTCCTCATGGTCGAAAGACAGACCGTTGAGCTGTTCCAGGCATCACAGACAGGCACACATCAGGCCAGGAAAGGCATTTCCTCCCATGAGTCTCTCTGCCTTAGGGGGAAATCTTTCCCAGAGCTTTCCTGCAGGTCTTGCTGGCCCGGTCAGGCTGCATGCCCACATTCTAGCCTTCAGGAGGCTGAAGGGCCGATCTTGGCATTTCAGCTTCTAAGGAAGATGGAGCAGGGTGGGGGTGGGAGCAGTTCTGCAGCAGGAAGGGCAGTGAAGGAGGGTGTCCTTGGGCTGGACCCCTGGGAGGGTTTGTCCTGTTGGAGAAGCAGCAAGCAGGCTGGTGTGGGACCATGGGAATCTTGTTGGTTACCCTCGTGGAAAAAGCTGGGGGTGGGGTGGGGTGGTGGGGGAGAAGGCTGAGATCCTCTGCTTTAGCTTAGAGATGTTACCATATCTGGGTCCTAGATTGACTTGGGTTCTATGCACGTTATGAGGAAGTTCAGTCAAAGGCAGGAATGAGGTCCAACAGTTTTGCTGGATTCCAAAATTTGCAAATTTGGAATCCAAGTTCCTGGAAACGTAAGCCATCAACTGAGCAAGTTAAATATTTGACTTTTTGTGATGTATTTTAATGTCCTCGCCAGCCTTTTAAATTAAAGGTCGTCCGATTGATGGAGGGGGAGCAGTAAAGGACTTGGGGAAGTGTGGGTAACACGTTCTGTAACTAAGGTACAAGTACCAGCCAGGCTCTTTATCTGGAGAGCCAGGGCTGGCAGGCAGTTTCTTACATCTTGGACTTTGCACCCTCCCCGGCGAGAGGCAGAAGGGCAGGCGGCTCTCAGGACAGTCTTCTATGCGCTGTCTGGGCACTGGGGTTGGGACTGGACTCCAGAAATCCCCAAACAGACCCAAGCCACAAGGATAGCAATTTCACTTGTCCTTGGTACATACGATATCATTTCCCTCCGATGGTCTTTTTTCTAAAAGATAATCAATTGAACGTTTATTGATCATTGTGTAAAACCAGGGATAGGGCTGGTGAATTGACACCTGACACAAAAATAGAACAGATCAGGTGTCCTAAGGTAAAAAAAATTACCAAATGGAAAATTTTCATGGCCTTAAAAACCTGGGTTTGTAGGTGTAGTTTCACTCCCCTTTAGTCCTGGGGGCCCGGTGGCCCGGTGGCCGCGCATCTAAGCATTTCTTGTTAGGGTGTATTTTGCTCACTTGTACAAACATTCTCAAAAGGGCAGTCATGGGCTTTCCAGCCGGGAGTTCGGATTTTGACTTGACCATGATGACCTGAAAATGGGAATGTTAGGGTGCGTATGTGGCCCAGAGGCAACACAATAAAGTCTGTATAAGGGTGTGGCTGCCTGGCCCAATCTAGATAATAAAATATAGCCTGGAAACACAGATTTGTTGCTGCAGTGATTGACTCTTTTTTTTTGTAATTGAAGTTCTATTTATTAGAGATTTACTATTTAGGTCAGACATTTGCTGACTCAGTTTTTAAAGAATTTGCAAACACTGCTTCCTTGGGCCGTCCCAGCCAGGGGGTTGGGGAGGGTACAGAGATGTGAATAACAGCCGTAATTGTAAAGAGGCTGGGAGAATTGAACTGTTATCTTGCCCCCATCCCCAAGGCGCCAGACCTTTGCTCGGGAGAGAGAAAGCTCCTAGCGATTTGGACCTGCCAGCAATCATTGTCAGGCGAGGCGGGATGCTTTGTCATGCAACTGTGCGCAAGGAAAATGTGCGTGCTCCCGTAGCTCGGGCTGGACAGATTACTTTAGGGAAGCAAAGTCGTGTTAACAGAAGAAATAAGTTTCTTATGTAGTCCAGACAGGAGAGGGTTTGGGAAGAAAATCCCCACCAAGGCAAGACGTTTGATTTTACATACCCTAGGAGAAACCAGCTGCAGCTCCAAGTGGACCACTGCTCCCCGCCCCTCCCCTCCCAAACAGCTTTGAAACCAGAGCTCAGTCTTCCCATCTCCCTGGGAAGGCCTGGAAGTATTGAGTTCCTGGAGCCCACCAGATGCTCTGCAGAAGCTCTGCAGTAACCGGGTAGAGGAGAAAAGCCATAAACATCCTTTTGACACCAGAGGCTTGTGAAATTTGCAAGACAGAGAGGGAGAAGGAGGCAGAAAGGCTCCATCATTTCTGTGAGAAGGGTGATGGATGGGGGAAGGGTCGTGGAAGGGAAGGGGATTTAAGGACAAGCTAGTGATTTGCAAGAAAAGAATACTCTACATGCTGTTTCTAAATTATCCAAAGAAAAAGGTTGAATTACGTTCAGGATTTTAGTAAATTTAGTGTCTCTTACATGTAGCAAACAGCTAGGTGTTTGTGGTTAGGGGGTGGAGGCATAAGGTAGGACTGACAAGCGGTATAAAGGTTGGTTGTAATCTTTTACCCTCTAGCAAACATCAGAAATACTTGGTTCAGTACAAACTCCAGAAATGCCCGAAGAGAGATGGCGAGGAGAACTCTGCAGAAGGAACAGTTGAACCTGCCCAAATGGCTGAGTTAGCCTTCTCCAACTGGGCTGCTTTTGGGTCTGGACCCTGAGCCCTGGTTGCTCTGAATGTCCTTTCCAAGTGAAAAAGATGGGACATCGGGGGTGGGAGGGCCCATCCTCACCTCTGATAGAAGAGCAATAGCAACTGCCAAACAGATGAGGTCTGGATAGGTGGCAAGGGTTCCTGCAAAGGCAAAGCTGGGGAAATTGTCCAACCTTCTCTCCCCGGCAGGTCGGGCCTTGGATTCAAGCCCGGGCCAGGAGTTTGGGAGTCAGGGCTGAGCTTGGAAGGGATATGCTTGGTCAGCAGTCATGGGGCAATGGGAGGACTCTGAAATTGAGTCCTGAGCAAGGGTGGGCCAGGCCTGTTCTCTGGGTCATGGTGCAAAGGGGAACTGGTGTTGAGTCTCGGGACAGGGCAAACCAGGAAGCAGGCCTGGATTTACAACATCAAGTCCAAAGCCAGGATTTGAAGGGGTGGGTTGGAGTCCTGAACTGGCAAGAAGATGAGGCTGGGGGAATGAGCTCAGAACTCTCTCAGCGGAAAATCTACACAGGCAAGAACTTTTATGGATGGAATGGGTAGAATTGTTTAGGATCAGTAAGGGGACTGTGGAAACTAGGACCTGGGGTGGCTCTTGGAAAACCAGAATGTCTGCCAGGGAGAATGAGGGAATGAGCTGAGATGCTTCCCAGGGAGGGGCGGGAGGGCACTGTCTGTTTGCGGTCCCAGATGCCTTGACCAGGCCTGGCCCTGTTCAGTGCTATGTGGCTCCTCCAGGTGTTCTTTGTGGGGCCAGTGACTGGGCAGGTCACCCAGGTTGTGTGCTCGCCCTGGGGTGGGTGCTCTTTGATGCTAATGACCCATGAAGAGGGGGTCGCTGATGCCTGAAGGGGATCTTGGACAAAGGAGCTGCCCTCTGCCAGCTCTGGATAGCTCTTCGCTTGCTTTTCTCAAAACCAAAAACACACTGAGCACTAATTAGCATGTAAGCAGCTCTTTTGTGAAGGGTAAAGAACAGGCCCAAGGCCACATGGAATGGGGATGAGAAGGGTAGTTGGGAGCCACGTCCTTCTCTGGCTCAGTTGTTTGCAAATGGATCAGACCCAAGTCTTTTCTTTTAACCAAATATTTTGTAATGCCCTCTCTGTTCTCCTGAAATAAATAAAATTCACTTATAATATAACCTACTTACATACATTATTTCAAAAAACAAAACAAACCCCCGCAATATAAAGCCCCAATATAAAGGAGAAATAAGTGGAAAGTGACTTATAATAAAATAATATAAATAAAATGTTTTAATACGCAAATGTTTGGGCTTGACCACACTAGAAGGCGTAAGGAAGTGAACGGCTACTTGTACCCAGATTCCGAATCACCAATGAGACACCACAGAGGCAGGCTGATGGAGGTGGAAGGTGTTACTGACTTAAGCACTGCCAGCGGTGAGGCCATTAACGACATTCTTCACGAAAGAGAAAGTAACTTGGGGGAGAGTCCTTTGTGACAGTCTCAATGTTACTGTTTTCCTGTGCCACCCCTGCCTTCAGAGTATTGAAAGTCTAATGCCCAAGACGCTGGTATTAGACGGTGGAACCTTTGGGAGGTCATGAAGGAGCCCTTATAAAAGGGAGCCCGGAGAGCCAGCTTGCTCCTTCTTCCACTGTGTGAGGATAAAATGCGCAGTGGGCAGCCTGCACCCCGGAAGAGAGCCTTCAGCAGAACCTGACTGTGCGGGTATGCTGATCTTGGATTTCCGGCCTCTGGAACTGTGAGAAATAAATTTCTCTTGTTTATCAACCACCTTGTTTATGGTATTTTGTTATAGCATCCTAAAAGGACATACACAAAACGAAGCACAATCATCCCCGAATTTATAAGACAATGGGATCCCCCAAACTTTCATTTTTATTACAAATGTGCTAAGAAACTTCGTGGTTGTATGTGGAGCAGAGTTCGGTTCAGGGCTGAGACAGAACCTGCATGATAATTAATACTTATATAATAATTTTCGCCTCCACAGATATCCAGCGGGACATTCAAAATTCCTGTGCTCCCCTGTGTGTTGTATGTCTAGCATGCCTGGTCTCCCACCATGAAACAGCATTCCCCATTGGTTAGGAAAATCAACACCGCCCCTACAGATTTCAAAAGTCTTGTAGGGATCAGTAGCATCCCTTAGAGAATCCACGGTCTGCCTACAAATCTCCCCAGCATGCGGCATGGCCGGTTGCTTGAGTCTTTGGGACTCTTTGGAAAGTGATGCATTGCTACTTCCTTGTTCCCTGTGATGGTTAATTTTATATGTCAGCTTGAGTGGGCCACAGGGTACCCAGGCATCCATCCGGTCAAACATTATTCTGGGTATGTCTGTGAGGATGTTTGTGGGAATGGAGGTTAACATGTGAACTGGTCGACTGAATAGAGCAGACTGCCCTCCCTGATGGGAGTGGGCCTCATTGGATCAATGGCAAACCTGAACAGAACAAAAAGGCTGAGTAAGAGGGAAGTTCACCTGCCGTAACTGCTTGAGCTGGAACATCAGTCCTCTGTTGCCTTCAGAATGGAACTTGTACCATCGACTCTCCTGGTTCTCAGGCCTTCAGACGTGGGCAGAACGGTGCCATTGGCTCCCTGGGTCTCGGCTTGCCGACTGCAGATCCTGAGACTTGTCAGCCTCCATAAATGTGTGAGTCAATTCTTTAAAATAAATCTCTTTAATACATAAACATACACATGTGCACAGAAAATTGGATATACAAGGTCTGTCCAGAAAATATCCATCCATGTACTATGAAAAATGGAGACATTTATTGAAGATACAAGACACAAGAAACACTGTACACAGGACAATGACGCCTCAGTCCCCTTCAAAGTCGGCACCTTGGGACTCCACACAGTTCCCCCAGTCACCATCAGCTGCCTTGTTGTATTTTCCTGAATCTCATCGATGGTCTGAAATCTCTTCCCTTTCAAAGGTAATTTTAGTTTTGGTAAAAGCCAGAAGTCACAGGGTGCCAAATCTGGGCTGTAGGGAGACTGAGTCACCTAGGTGATTTGATGTTTTGCCAAAAATCTCTGCACGAGATGTGATGCATGAGTGGGTGTGTAGTCCTGCTGAAGCTGCCAATCACCAGTTGCCCATAGCTGTGGCCTTCTGAATCATCCGAATAGTCTCCGCAGAAGAATGTTCAAGCTTAACGTAAAACTTGATGCAGATTTGTTGCTCTACTCACTGTCATTTTGAATGCGACAGCCACACAGTACAAATGCTCACTCAACAGTGTCTGCTGCCCCTTTTTCCCTAACTATATTCCCTAAATAACCACTTTTCCCTAACTCTCAGATCCTTTCACTGGACCTAACTTCCAGAACAATTATAAAATTTAGGTACCAAAATCAGTCAATGGAAGAAAGAAGAGCCTTTTTGTGTTGGGACAACCAAATGTCCACATGTAAAATAATTATGCTGAACCCATCTTACACCACATTAACTCAAAACCAAAATTAACTCAAAACCAAAATTAACTCAAAATGGATTATAGATTTAAATGCGAGAGCTAAAATTATAAACCTCTTAGAAGAAAACATAGGGGACTTCTGGTCAAGAGAGTGGCATAAGTATACAAGTCTTGCCTCCTCACACAACCACATCAAAATTACAACTAAACTATAAAATAATCATCACTCAGAACCATCAGAATTGAGTTGAATAGAAGTCCGACAACTATGAAATTAAATAAACCATATCCATCCAGACTGGTAGGAGAGGCGGAGATGCAGAGACGTGGAACTGGCTGGTCCCACACCCACCTCTGGTGGATAAAATCCGGGAGGGATATCTCAGGAGCGAGGAGTCCCAGCCCCACACCAGGCCCCCGAGCCCAGGTTTCCAGTGCCAGAAAGATAAGTCCCCATAATTTCTGGCTGTACACACCAGTGGGGATTGAGTCATTGGAAGAAACTCCTGGAGTCCCAAGTAGTCCCTCTTAAAGATCCCACACATGGACTTACTCAGACTCACTCCATCTGAGCTCCAGCACTGGAGTAGCAGCTTGAAAGGCACCAGTGGCACACAGGAAGGATCTGAAGTGTCTGACATCAAGGCAAGGGCTGGGGGACAGCTCTCTCCCAGACAGAAAGGTGGGCAGAGCCATTGTCCCTTTTCTGAACCCAGCCACAGAGCTGGCAGGTGGGTGCCTTATCTGAGACTCCATCGACCTGGCTAACACTATTTTACCTGCACTGGAAATCCCCTGAGACTCCATCCCACCCAACTAACAGGCCTGCCCAAAATGTAGTGACTTTTCCATATGAATGGCTGGTCTTGGCTTACACTTCACAACTTCCTAAACCCTCTCAAACAAGCAACAGCTGGCCTCAGGGAGCTGGCAGACACCAGACCTCTTGCTAACTGGCTCCAGGCCTAACACTAGCAGCAGCTGGCCTAGATTCACAGCTCGGCTCCACCTGGGAATCTCCAAGCCCAGCACAAGTAGCAGCCATCTCAGATTGCTTTATAGCTCAGGCAGGGTGGCCCCGGGAAAAACACAGGTTGGGGGTGACCTTGGCCTGCACCACCTAGGAAATCCCACAGCCTGTGCACCCAGTGGACAGCTACAGATCACTTTGGAGCACCACCACACTGTCCCTGAACAGCTGATCCTCCACGGAGGGTGGAGGTTGATGGTCAGTGGTCATAGCCAGTCCTTGCAGCTGACTGGCCTGGGTAAATCCCTCCCATTGACCTGCCAACAGCAATCAAGGCTCAATGACAAGAGGAGAGTGTACTCAGCCCACATGAAGGGCACATCCCTAGTACCAAGCTTGGGTGATGGGGAGGCTGTGCCACTGGACCCTACAGGACACCTACTACATTAGGCCATGCTGCCAATACAGGGAGACATAACAGCTCTACCTAATACATAGAAACAAACACAGGAAAGCTGCCAAAATGAGGAAACAAAGAAACATGGCCCAAATGAAAGATCAGATCAAAACTCCAGAAAAAGAGCTAAATGAAATGGAGATAAGCAATCTATCAGATGTAGGGTTCAAAACACTGGTTATAAGGATGCTCAAGGAACTTAGTGAGGACCTCAGCAGCATAAAAAATTGAAATAAAGGACAATTTACAGGGAAACAACAGTAGAGTGGATGACACTGAGGATCAAATAAATGGTTTGGAACATAAGGAAGCAAAAAACAACCAATCAGAACAACAAGAAGAAAAAAGAATCCAAAAAAACAAGGATAGTGTAAGCAGTCTCTGGGACAACTCCAAGAGGTCCGGCATTCACATCATAAGTGTGCCAGAAGGAGAAGGGAGAAAGCAAGAATTTGGAAATCTAAGTGAAAAAATAATGGAAAAAAACTTCCCTAATTTGGTGAAGAAAATAGGCGCGCAAGTCCAGGAAGCACCCAGAGTCCCAATCAAGATGGATGCAAAGAGGCCCACTCCAAGACACATCATAATTAAAATGCCACAGATTAAAGATAAAGATAGAATCTTAAAAGCAGCAAGAGAAAAGTAGTTATCTACAGGGGAGTTCCCATAAGAGTGTCAGCTGATTTCTCAAAAGAAACTTTGCAGGCTAGAAAAAATTGGCAAGAAATATTCCAAGTGATGAAAAGCAGGGACCCACAGCCAAGATTGCTCCACCCAGCAAAGACAGCATTCAGAATTGAAGGGCAGATAAAGAGCTTCCCAGACAAGAAAAAACTAAAGGAGTTCATCATTACCAAACCATTATTATATGAAATGTTAATGGGGCTTATTTAAGAAAAAGATCAAAACGATGAACAATAAAATGGCAATAAATATGTATCTATCAACAATCGAATCCGGAAAACAAACTAAGCAAACAAGAAGAGAGATAGAATCATGGATACAGAGAGGGTTTTGATGGTTGTCAGATGGGAGGAGTGTGGGGGGATGGGTGAAGAGGTGAGGGGATTAAGAAGTACAAATAGGTAGTTCCAGAATAGCCATGGGGATGTACAGTACAGTATGGGAAATGGAGGAGCCAAAGAACTTATACCCATGACCCATGGACCTGAACAATGGTGTGGGGATTGCCTAAGGGAGTGGAGGATGCTGGGTGGAGAAGGGCAAAGGGGAAAGAATCAGGATAACTGTAATAGCATAATCAATAAAAATAATTTAAAAAGAAAATATAGGAATAAATGTTTAAGGCCTTATGTTAGGTAATGATTTCTTAGATACAATACCAAAAGCACAAACAATAGAAGGAAGAATTTACAAATGGGACTTTATCAAAATTTAAAACTTTTATATTTCAAAGGACATCATAAAGAAAGTGAAAAGACAACCCATAGAATGGGAAAAATTATTGTATTATATAACTGATAAGGGAATTGCATCCAGAATATATAAAGAACTCTTTACATATAATTCAATTAAAATAGATAAAGAATTGAATAAACCTTTCTCAAAGAAGATATACAAACTCCAAGAAACACATAAAAAGATGCTCACTCTTTCCGCTGTCTGGGAGCCTGTGGAGCCTTCTGGGAACTGGACTTCTACAATGACATATTCGTCTGGAAGGCTCTGGTCCAAGGTCATTTCTGCCAGGTATAAGTGGTTCTGTGGAACCAGAGGGAGCACACAGCTCTTCTTAAAACTGAAGGTGTTTATGCTCGAGATGAAACTGAGTTCTGTCTAGGCAAGAGACGTGCTTATGTGTACAGAGCAGAGAGCAACACAGTGACTCCGGTGGTAAACCGAACAGCACCAGAGCATTCTGGGGAGAGGGAACTCGTGCTCGTGGAACAGTGGCACGGCCTGCGCTAGGTTCAGCAGCAACCTTCCTGCCAAGGCCGTGGGATACAGAATCCGTTCAATGCTGTGCCCCTCGAGGATTTAAACTTGTTGAAAAGTAAGTAAACATCCCTGACTGGTGTGCCTCTGTCGGTTGGGGGTCCGCTGGCAAAGGGAAGGATTCCTGGTTGAGGCACATGCTTGGGTTGCAGGTTTGGTCCTTGGTCAAGACATAAAGGGGAGCCAACTGATGGCTGTTTCCCTCACACGCCGGTGGTTCTCTTCCTCTCTTTCTCTTGCCCTGCCCTCTCTCTAAAATAAGTAAATAAAATCTTTTTTTAAAAGTAAAAAAAAAAAAGAAGATGTTCAACATCATTAGTCATTAGGGAAAGGCAAATGAAAACCAGAATGAGTTACCACTTTATTCCCACGAGGATGGCTAGAATAAGAAGTGCTGGTAAAGATATGGAGAAAGTGGAGCCCTCATTCACTGCTGGTGGGAATGTAAAATGGTGCAATCACTGTGGAAAATAGTTTGGCAATTTCTCCAAATGTTCTCACATGACGCAACAATTCCACCCCTAGAGAAATGAAAATGTGTGTTCACACAGACTTGCACAAAACATTTATAGCAGCATCGCTCACAATAGCCAAAATGTGGAACTCACCCAACTGCCCATCAGCTGGTGAGCGGACAAATTAAATATGTTAATCCGTACAATGTAACCTTAATCACTAATAAAAATGAATGAAGTACATGGATGAACCTCAAAACCACCAGGTTAAGTTGAAAGAAGCCAGTCACGAAGGAAAAACCCCATACTATGTGATTCCGTTTACATGAAATATCTATACAAGGCAAATCTGTAGAGACAGAGAGTAGTTTAGTGGTTGCCAGGGGCAGGGGGAAGGGTGGGGAGTGACTTTAAGTGGGTACAAGGTTTCTTTTTGAAGTGATGAAATATTCTATAATTAGATAGTGGTGACGGTTACACAACTCTGTAAATGTACCAAGATCGTTAAATTGTACACTTTCGATGGGTGAATTTTATGGTATGTAAATTATATCTCACTAAACTTTATTTTTTTTTTTTAAGAAGTAAGTTTGATTCATTCAGGGACATTTGTCTCTGAGATAAAGCAAATAAAACTTCTTTCCACTGAAGACATTTCATTAGGTACTTCAGGTGCAGTTCCTAGGGTCTATGAGCTTTGTCAGAGCCTAAAAAAGATTTGAGAGGCCCCCCCAAATGTATTGGCTTTAAACCATAGAAATATATTCAAAATAAGATTGAAAAAATGTCAACTAACCAATGAAAACCAAATGACATAAAACTAACACCAACACATAGAAATTGATGTGATATGGTATGTGGGTGTATTTCACATATGACACGCTGTTGGGTGACGCCTCCAAATGCAGGTGCTGGAGGTCTTGGGATGTCCAGTCTTTCTTTCCTCAAAGTGAAACCTCTCTTTTTTTCTTTTAAAGAGTTTATTTATTCATTTCTAGAGAGAGGGGAGGGAAGGGAGAAAGAGAAGGAGAGAAACATCAATGTGTGGCTGCCTCTTGCACACTCCACACTGAGGACCTGGCCTGCAACCCAGGCATGTGCCCTGAGTAGGGATCGAACCAGCAACCCTTTGGTTTGCAGGTTGGCACTCAATCCACTGAGCCACACCAGCCAGTGCTAAAGTGAGACCTTTCCTAAGGCTTCTGTAGTCCTGCCCCTGTCTGGACATCCAAGTTCCTCAGACATATCAATGATAGAAGACAGGGTTCGAGTTGTTGCCTCCCAGAAAGCTCCTTATCCTACATAGTTTTATGAGAGCAATGTGGGTCCCCTCAGTGCACTCAACAGAGAATCCCCACTCCTGCCAAACAAGGCACCTGGTTCTTTAAAAAAAAAGGAAAGGAAAGGAATGATATACTTTCCAACATACATCAGTATTTTTCATTTGAGGAATAAATTTTATTGCTATATTTTCCCAGTTTTATCACCTCCTTTTTTCAAATTTATTATTTATTTATTTATTTATTTATTTATTTATTATGCGGTGTAGTGACAAAGTGCCACCAGGTGCCCTAAGTCTTTTATTTCCATCCCCTCACCTCCTTCCCTTTGGCTCGTTCTTGGTATCTGTGGCTCTGTTTCTGCTTTTGTTCATTTGTCTTTTTTTTTTTTCCTTAAGATTCTACATATAAGTGGGATCAAGGCACCTGTTTGTAGCCACCCTGGAGGGGCTCTTACCACGTTGTATGTCTTCGATTTGTCCCATTTGCTGTTTTATTTCTTTTAAGATGTTATTTTATTCATTTTTAGAGAGAAGGGAAGAGAGGTAGAAACAGTGGTGGAGAAACATCAATCAGTTGCCTCTCGTACACAACCAGACCGTGGACCAAACCTGCAATCCAGGCGTGTGCCCTGACCGGGAATCGAATCGGCGACCTTTTGGTGTGCGGGACGACACCCAAACAACTGAGCCACACCAGTCAGGGCTGTCTCTTTTGCTTTTGAATCCCAGAATTCAGCACAATGCCAGATGTGCTCTGGGCTCAAAAAACAGATTCCTTAATACGTAGATGATTTTTATTTATAGTGTTCATGGAGACAATCCCCACAGACCTGTGTTTTTGCTTTCATGTTCTAAGTGGCAGTCCTCATGCGTCAATAAGGTGTTTTAACAAGCAAATAAATACGATGAAAAATAAATAAATAAACTTCAGCCCTCCTTGGAAAGAACATACAAGAGAAAGTGTTGTAATGTCACTATTGGTCAACCATCATAGTAATCATTGATTTATGCACAAATCATCAACAGATGACAAAACTGGTGGGTGAAAGTTGAAGGACTAACAGGATTGTACACAGTCTCAACATATCCCTCCACAAGATACTTAACAATTGTACAAAGAGCAAATGATAACTTGGAGTGGAGAGACCTGGCAGGCAGCATTCTGACCAATGGTCAAAGTGAACGTCACCGGTAATGGGACAAATGGCCACCATATGCCCTCTGATATGCTGTGCTGAGAATGACAGGTGCACGAACTGAATCTCATCATGACAAAAGCACCTGGTGTACCCAAAGTGAGGGACATTTTACAAAGTAACCCACTCCTCAAAAATGTCAAGGCCATGAAGGACAGTGCAAGACAGAACACTTCTCCAGACTGAAGAGGACCGGCAAGACACGATGGAAGAATGCAACCCGTGATCTGGGATTTTCTTTTGTCATAAAGGACGTTGTTGGGGGAACCGGCAAAACCTGAAACCACTCTACAGGTCAGCTAATGGTATTGTATAAAGGTTACATTTTTATTTTATTTTATTTTATTTATTTATTTTCAGAGATGGGAAGGGAGGCAGAAAGAGAGGGAGAGAAACATCAATGTGTGGTTGCCTCTTGCGCACCCCCGACTGAGGACCTGGCCTGCAACCCTGGCATGTGCCCTGACTGGGAATCGAACTGGCAATCTTTGGGTTCACAGGCCTGCACTCAATCCACTGATCCACACCAGCCAGGGCACATTTTCTGATTTATTAATATATAACCTCAATGTGGTTATGTTGTCACATGAGCCCTTGTCTTTAGGGCATACACACTGAAAGGTGTTTATGGATAAAGGTGCAGTGTATCTGTGACTTATTCTCAAATATTTCAGAAAAGAAATTGATATACAGAGAATGACAAAGAGAAGGTGGCAAGATATTAACATTTGGGGAATGTAGGTGAAGGTTTTATGGGAACTTCTTGTATTATTCTTGTAATTTGCTGGCAAATCTGCAACTATGCCAAAAAAAATTTAGAAAACGTTAAAATATCTTCTGCCTCTGGATATTGAAGATATCATTGGATATCACTTGTGGCACTGAGGGAGTCTTGTAAGCAGGTGAGAATGGGTCAAAAGGACTTCGAGTCATCAGAATTTCCCACCTTTATATCTGTCCTCTCTACAAGGCTCATCCTTTTGCGTAGGTCTAGGTAATTTGATTTCTATGCAATGGCATTATACATTTTATATTTTAGAATGTCCATTTGGTTACATATCTTTCAAAAATAATAGTGGTTTAAATGTGATAGTTTAGTTTCTCCCTCAAGTAACAGACCTGGGCTGTAAATTCGGGGCTTATATGGAACACCCTAATTAACAGAGACCCAAAAATGCCTCCAGTCCTACTGCTCTGATAAGCTGAGTGTGCACCACCCTGGTTCACGCTGGCTGCCCAAGTTCCAGGTAGCACGTCCGTATCTTTCTCGTCAGTAACAACTAGGAAGGATCACAGAAGGGTACCCTATGCTCCCTTCATGGACATTTCTGGACATTGCCCAGAACAGTTTTGATTACATCACTTTGCTCTAGGGCAACTTCCAGCTGTGCGGCATGCTGTAATTTGCAGCCTGGGCAGCCCTGTTCCAACCAAAAATCAAGGAGGAAGAGAATGGACATTTAGGTGTGTCAGAAGCCCACGTTCCGAAGCAAGATAAAAATAATCAACAAGAAAAATCTTGCAATTATGACTCCAGTGACAATATTGGGACTGCTTGGTGGCATAAAGGGTATTAGATTTGGGGGTGGGCAGCTGAGCATATGGAAGTGGAGGACCAACCCTGAGAATGCTCTGGAAAGTAGGATGAAATACAGTTAAGACCTCTGCTTAAGAGTTGTGGTATAAGTGAGTAAGACCCCCACTGAACCGGGAGAAAGAGAAGGAAGGCAGGAGGCAGGGAAGGTGGGGAGGGGCCAAGCAAGGGAAAGATCAGGAATAACAGGATGGTCAAGTTCAGCAGCTCCAGGCTGTCTGAGGCTGGCCTGTAGGTCCCTGGGGCTGTGGCTGTCTCGCTTATCTGTAAAGGGAGTTCTGGGAAGGACAGCTTTATCTGATGCATGTGCTGGAGACTCTCCTGACTTCAAATAAAGCCTTTCTATAACTAAATCAAGTGAAGATGGTACAAGGGCCAGAAAAAAAAAATTAGGCTACCCTGAAAAGAAATCCAGCTGTGGGCAAGGAGGAATTTAATAACTCCTGATCCATCGACCCACGGCTCTGTGGCTGTCTTCTGGGACAGCGTGGCTGATTGCTGTTGGAGCGCCCATTGCTGCGGCTCTGGGGAGCTCTGCTGAACACCGGAACGCTGGTCATCAGGCTTTTGAGTCAATAGATTTATTTTTTAGGCCCCTTATTAAAAAAAAAAAACAAAAAAACCTGCCTCACATCCAATAAACATTTGGTTCTTTTCTTGTGAGGAGAATCATAAAGGATATTTACCTTTCCACCAAGCCTTTGGGGTAGAAAGATGTGTGTAGGTAAAATTATGCACTTGAAGATTCCGAGGGGATGGGCAAGCCTGTTCACAAGCACTTCATTTATAGTAAAATGTTTACATTACGGCATCCTAGAGCTGGAAGAGATCTTTCTCTTGGGGTATAAATATTTCTACAGAAGGCTGCAGAGATTGGAGTTTGCTTTGTTTACAGAAAACTGCTCCACCACACTCATGAGAATGTCACGATTGCAGGCCCGGGCCTGTGCCAAGTAATTTCAAAATGTAAACCTGGTGAGTTTTTGCAAGTTTTGCAAAATATTTTGCAAATCTGCATGCAAATGCCTTTGAAGAGTTTAGGCCACGATCAAGGAGGGGCCTGTAGCTGACCTTAGGAAAGCGTTACCCTGTGTCTCCCCCACCCCCAACGGTTCTTTGGAAAGACAAGGGAACCACAAGGCTAACCATAGCAGGGACAATGCAGCAGGAAAGTCCTGGTGCCTCCGAATCTAGACCCAAGCACAGAGATCAAACAAATGGCTTGGCCCATTAAAAACATACTGAAGGCAACACATTTTTGTGTCGTAACATGTGAGAGGGCAGGTTGCCAAGTACTTGGTTATGAATGTGGAATCCACGGAAAAAAAGCCCTTGCACTTTGTCACTCTCTTCGAGCTGGGTTAACCCTATAGCATCAGAAATGGCACGAGAGATTGACTCCAGTCCCTCGAACAGGGAGTTTTCTTTCTCTGCAGTGACTTCAGGTAAAGATGGCAAACGGGCTTCCGGGAGCCCTCTCATGTATGTGGCTGGTCTGTAGGTAGAAAGTGTACAAACCTTCTGGAACCTGGCTACTGAAGAAAACGACTGAAGTTAAACGAAATAGAACAGAAAATGCCTGAGGGCTGTTTTTCCCCTTACATTGAAATTTGACGTGTAATTAAAACATACTTTGTTTTTTAAAAAGAAGGACCTCAGGGGCCCATTTTTTCCCCTAGCTAGTTCTTAGCCAAAACCCTCCCGACCACTTTTCTGCTGTTGTTTCTGTGATATTAGAAGAGTAAAATCCTCAATCAGAGAATCTAAGGGACTTGAAAGACCATTTAGTCCAACACTCCAGTTTGATGGGCAGGAAGGCCCAGGGAAAGGAAGTCATTAGCCCAGGATCTAACGTAGATCAAGTCCATGGCAGTGATCTTTGAGTCTGGGCTTTTTGCAGTTCATCCTTACACCTCTAGGAAGTAGGCTTACTGTGTGAAGATTCATCTCTGAACTGTGTACTTCTTGCTGACACTGCTGCACGCAAAGCCCACTCAGAACTTTCAGCTACCCACAATACAGCAGCTGGCATGTGGGCCCTAAGCGCCACTTCCAGCTGCAACAGAACCTGGGATGAAAACATCCTCACACACGCTATTCTATGTGAGTGCCGTTTTCCTGTGGAAGAACTCTTGGTCCAATTGCAAATGCTTCGGATAGACCGCCGGGCTGTTTCTGGTTTGTTTTGTTTCTTTGTTTGATATGAGTTATTAACTGGACTATGGGGGGTGAAAGGCAGGAAGAAAACAAAAGGAGTGGTTTTGAATTCCTCGCTTTAAAACCCAAACCTTTGAAAGTAGTAAGAGCTAATCTTGTCGCGGACTTACTCTATCCAAGCCGTGGTCTGAGATGCCTGTCATCCCCATAGCAATCAGCGGGAAGGCTCTTCTACCATTCCCGTTGTACAGAGTGGGACACTGGAGTGGAGAGAGGCCAGGAACTTGCACGGGATCATTTGGTTATAGGAAACAGCACTGCCGGGGCCTGGCTGCAGTCTGTGCTTCGCAGACAATGGGTCGCCAGGCACAACATATTTATTCTTTCTCTAGACCTAGCTTTAGAGGTACGGATTCTGCCTTCAAGTTGGCTTCTTCCTCTTCGACAGTTCTGTGGCCTTTGTTTCCTTCTTTCTCTGCTGACTCAGGACCCCAGGAAGCCTACTTCCTGTCATGATCAGTTTGAGAACTGCCTGCAGAAATGCAGACTCAGCAAAGAGGAGCCTGCAAAAGGTCACAGAACCGGAGGCAAAGGCAGCCCTGCAGAGGTGCCTGTGCACACTTGTACACAGACACACACGGGAAATATCTGACTGGGACAGAGATGGAGAGGGGGCGAATAAAAGAAAGAACTGAGGAGCAAAAACAACGTGGATGAGGCTGGAGGGCATTATCCTACATGAAATAAGCCAGACCCAGAAAGACAAATACTGTATGGTCTCACGTATGTGTGGAATCTGAAAAAAGCCAACCCCCTAGAACCAGAAGGTAGAACTATGGCTGCCTGGGGCTGAGAGGTGGGGGAAATGGGGAGATGTTGTCAAGGGTACAACTTTCATCTATAAGGTGACAAGGTCTGGGGATCCAATGTATGACATGGGGACTAGAGTTAACAATACTGTATTGTATACTTGAAATTTGCTCAGAGAGTAAATTTTAAATGTTCTCACCGCACCCCTGCAAAGGGGTAACTATGGAAGTTGATGGATGTAGTAATTAACTCGATTGTGGTAATCACTTTACAATGCATATATATATTAAGTTATCATGTTGTACACCTTGGTAAATCACTTTGTACAACTTTAAAAAACTAGCAAGGAACAACTACTTCCCTACTTACTTGAAAAGTACATTTTTCCCCCTTATTTTCTAGCTTAATGGCATCATTGTCTGAGAATGTACCTGTACGATTTAGATCATTTGAAGTTTGTTGAGACTTGCTACAGTGTCTAGTATTGTCATGAACATTCCATGAACACTTGAGAAGAATTTGTGATCTGCAGTTGTGGGTGCAGGGCTCTGTCTAGGGCGGGGCAAAAGTAGGTTTACAGTTGGGAGTATGGGAAACAGTTTATTCTTGGTTAGTATTAGTTATTGTATTATTTTTCATATGAACCACTGTAAACCTATTTTTGCCCCATCCTGTATATTAGGTAAAGTTGGCTTATCCAGTTGTTCTAATCTATTTCTTACTAGTTTTCATCCGCTTGTTCTAACAGTTACTGATAAACAAAATATCTTCCACTATAATTATAGATTTGTCTCTATCTCCTTGCAAGTCTGTCTGTTTTTTGCTTTTTATTTCTAGTAGGCTTTTGTCATGAAGCTTCCTTTCTTTTAACTTTTAATTTGTCTTTTTCTTTACAAACTTTTTTTAATTGATTGATTTTAGAGGGAGAGAGAGAAACATGAAGTTGTTGTTCCAATCATTTATGCATTCATTGGTTGATTCTTGTATGGGCCCTGACAGAGGATTGAATCCACAACCTTGGTGTATCAGGATGATGCTCTACCTAGCCAGGGCATGGTTTGTCTTTTTACATTTGTTTTTACTTTAAAGTTTTTTAAAAACAGAATCCTGAAACACTAATTCAAAAGAACCTATGCACCCCAATGTTCATAGCAGCACAATTTACAATAGCCAAGTGCTGGAAGCAGCCTAAATGCCCATCAGCAAATGAGTGGATCAAAAACTGTGGTACATTTACACAATGGAATACTATGCAGCAGAAAGAAAGAAGGAGCTCCTACCCTTCACGACAGCATGGATGGAACTGGAGAGCATTAAGCTAAGTGAAATAAACCAGGCGGTGAAAGACGAATACCAGATGAGCTCACTTATGAGTGGAACTAATCAACAAAACAAACAAGCAAGCAAAGTATAACCAGAGACATTGAAATAAAGAACAAACTGACAGTAACCAAAAGGGAAGGAGGAGGGGGATAATGGGGGAAAGAAGGGAAAGAGTTGTCAAGGAAACATGTATCAAGGACCCATGGACAAAGCCAAAGCAGGGTGCTGATGAGAAAATGGAGACAACTGTATTCAAATAAAAAAAAAGATTAAAAATAAGTTTTGTTAAAACACACATGAGATACAATTCATCACCTTAGCCATTAAATTTATTTTTACTTTTTTTATTGTGGTAAAAACCACATAACAGAATTTACCATTTTAATCATCTTTAAGTGTACAGTCAGTAATATTAAATGTATTCATTCACATTGTTTGCAAGTGATCTCCAGAGCTCTTTTGGTCTTGCAAAATTTTAAACTCTATACTCATTTAACAATTTCCCATTCTCCCCTCCTCCCAGCCCCTGGCAACCCCCCTTCTATTTGCTATGAATTTGATTCACTACTCTAGGTACCTTATATAAATGTTTAAAAAATATTTGATTGATTATGCCCTTACAGCTGTCCCATTTTTTCTCACCTTTATTCCCCTCTGCCCTGCACCCCTCCTCCCACCAGCATGCAAGCCCCCTTAGTTCAGGTCCATGGGTCAAACATTTAAGTTCTTTGGTTTCTCCATTTTCCGTACTATTCTTAAGCTCCCCCTATTTTGTACCTACCATTTATACTTGTTATTCCCTGTACCTTTCCCCCTATTCTCCTCCCTCCCTCTCCCTGCTGATAACCCTCCATGTGATCTCCATTTCTGTGATTCTGTTCCTGTTCTAGTTGTTTGCTTAGTTTGTTTTTGTCTTTAGATTCAGTTGTTGATAGTTGAGTTTGTTGTCATTTTACTGTTCATATTGGTATCACATATAAATTGAGTCATGCGGTCATTTGTTTCCTGTGACCCGCTTATTTCACTTAGTATAATGTCCTCAAGGTTCAACCACGTTGTGGCCTGTCAGCATTTCCTTCCTTTTTAAGCTGAATAATATTCTGCTGTATGGACATAGTATATTTTTTAATTCATTCACCTGTTGGTGGACACTTGGGTTGCTTCTTCCTTTTTGCTCTTGTGAGTAAGGCTGTTGTGAGCATGTATACAATATCCGTTTGAATCCCTGCTTTCAGTTCTTTTGCATGTACATGCTGATGTGGGGTTGCTGGGTCATATAGTAATTGTTTAATATTTTGAGGAACAGCCATAGCATTTTCCATAGTGGCTGCACCATTTTACATTTTCCAGTAGCAATGTGCACAGTTCTGATTTCTCCACATCCTTGCCCCCATTTTCTATTTTATGTTTTTTTGGGTAATAGCTATCCTAACAGGTATGAGGTGACACCTACTTTTGATTCAAGTTGTTGTCAAAAGCCCAGGGCCCTAGGGCTCAAGGACCACAAATTTCAGAATCACCTCCCTATTCTATCTACCCCCCGGTACTTTCGTGCTTTTTGTGCATTTTGTTCCAAATGTGTTCGAGCAGATGTCTTGAAGAACACAGCGTCCATTTTGCTTCAGTTGTCCTCATGGGAGGACTAGTCTGAATTACCTGGACCGCCATCACTAGAAATTAAATTGAGCTAAAATGTAGCCCTGGCTGGTGTGGCTCAGCGGATCAAGTGCCAGCCTGCGATCCAAAAGGTCTTTGGTTCGATTCCCAGTCAGGGCACATGCCTGGGTTGCAGGCCAGGTCCCCAGTTGGGGGCATGTGAGAGGCAACCATGTAGGTCTCACACATTGCTGTTTCTCTCCCTTTCTTTCTCCCTCCCTTCCCCTCTCTCTGAAAACTTAAATAAGTTGAGCTACGAAGTCAAAGGGGAGTGTAAGATTCCAAGGATTTAATATTTCTTTTTTTAAACTCATGTTATCTAAGTGCTCAAATTAATAGGCAGTGAATTCTTTTCAGATTAAGTGAGAAGAAAAGGAAATCCATGAAAGCAAGAGGAGGAGGAAAGGAGAATGAGAGAGTGAAGGAGGATGTGAGGGGAATAGAGACTCGGAAAGAGGTAGAAGAAAAGGAAAAGGTGAAAACAGAGAACAAAATTCAAGGGAACTTTCTTTAGTTTTACCAGTCTTGTAGCCAGTGATTCCCTAGAAACTCAGTTTCTACTTCTTAACAACAACAACAACAACAACCCTTTCTTATTGTCCTTTCTTTGCCAATCATTCACTAATTTTCATGATTGGTAGTGGAAAAGGCAATTCATTCATTCACTCAACAAATATTTATTAAGTACCTTTTTTTTTTTTTTTTTGCCAAACTCTATTCTGGGCACTGAGGATAGACACAATAATGAACAAAACTTATGTAAGTCCTTGCCTTCACTGAGCTTCCATGCTAGTGGGCTGGAGTAACCAAGATGTAGTAATCAAGGTGCTAAATGCCATAATAAATAGATCACAAGTTCTCAGTGGGTTAGCATACTAAAGTTCTATTGTCTGATCAGCTGAGAGTCCAACGCATATATTGATCAAGCAGATTTCCACGTGTCCATTCAGAGTCGTACTTTTGCTCCAACTCCATTTGCAAGAACTAGTCACATGGTCCCAGCTAGCCTCAAGAGCACAGCTGGGATGTGTATTTCTCAGCAACAAACACAAGCCTTTGGTGATCCTCAAGCTGACACTTCACAGGGAGAGAGGCAGACAGAAACTGAATAACTAAACGAATTATTTATTATGTTAGGAGGCAATAAATGCTCTGGAAAACAAACAAGAAGGGGAAGAGATATAGAATGCTTGTTAAGAATACTGAAATTTTTAATTGAATGATGAGAAAGGGATGCATTGAGGTGAGCAAAGGCTTCAGGGGGGCGAAGGAGTAAGCAGTGTGGATATATTACTGGAGGAGGGAACTCTCAGAAAGGAGAGTTCCCTTTATGGCTGTCCATTATGGCTGAAGTGAGCCAGGGGCAGAGGTGGGAGATAAGGTCAGAGAGATGAGAAGAGGCAAATTGTGCGGGACTCAGGCTCCTCCTCTGAATGAGATGAGTGGAAATCAGAGAGTCATGTGCAGAGGAGGTATAGAATTTGATTTAATTTTGTCAAGACCAGGGTTGGCAGTTACATTGAGAATATACTGATGGGGGCAAACGGGAGGAGATAATAGTGAATTGGACCGGAGTGGCCACCATGGAGGTGACGGAAAGTGGACAGATATTGGGTATTTTAAAGGCAAAGCAGGATTTGCAGATGGACTGGAGGGAATGTCTGGGCAATTTTAAAGATTTTATTTATTTATTTATTTATTTATTTATTTATTTATTTATTTTTAGAGAGGAGGAAGGGAGGGAGAAAGAGAGGGACAGAAACGTGATTGCAAGAGAGAAACATCAATCAGTTGCCTCTCAGACATGCCTCGACAGGGTACAGAACCTGTAACCCAGGCATATGCCCTGGCCAGGAATTGAACCAGCGTTTTCACTTTGCAGAAAGATGCCCATACCAACTGAACCACACCAGTCAGAGCAGCCTGAACAATTTTAAGGGTGGAGTTGCTGATAACAAGACCAAGGAAGACCATGGTGGAGCATCTCTGTGGGGAGATCAAGAATTCACTCCCGGACATGCTGAGTTTGAGATGTGTATGACGGAGCCAAGTGGAAATGCCAACAAGTTGCTGCCTAAGAGTCTGAAGCTCAGGAGAAAGCTACCAGCAAGAGCTATAGGTTTGGAGTCTTTCCTCACTCAGGGCAATGGGGAGGGAAAGACAAGGAAAGAGCAAGAGGAGTGATTGAGGGATTATTAATATTTGGGGCTGTGTGTTCCTTAGACCAGAGTCAGAATGAGGGCAGCATCCATGTTGGCCAAGTGGCTCTTCCCCCCCAACTCCGTTCCTATCTTCCCTCATCTAACTGTGCACAGTGGGAGTGACCTGAAGAGATGATGGATAGCACCCTTCGCAGCTCATTCCAGGCTTCTTCAGCATCCTCTTTCATGATCACCCCAAGCTCTGATAAGTTTGGTCATTCAACAAATATTTGTGGAGCATCTATTATGTGCCAGGCCCTGCGTACACAAACCAGACAAGGTCTGTGCCCCTATGGAGCTTGTACTCCAATGGGGGCGGGGTAGACTATAAAGTCAACAAACTGGTAAGAGAATTTCTAACCCAGGGTGAAGGGGATCATGAAAATCTTCTTTGAGGAGGTGACATTTGAGAATAGACCCAAGTGCTGAAAAGATGATCATCAGAGCTGGGGAAGAAGGTTCCTTCTGGAAGGAAGCTTGGGGTGTTGCAGGGGAGGAGAGAAGGCCAGTGCTGGGACCATAGTGAGGAAGGGGAGGCAGGAGCTACTTCACAAGGGGCTTGTGGCCCTGGTTAGGAATTTGGGTTTTATTCTAATTGTGATAGGGACACCTTTGGTGGGGTTAAGCTGAGGAGTCAAGAGATCCATTAACATCACAAATGGCACTGGGTTGGTCAAATGGAGAATAGACTGTAGGGGTCCCTGTGGAGGCGGGGAGAAGAGTTAGGAGGCTTCTAGCTCCGGCAACACGTGGTCCTGGGAGGAAAGGAAGGACCGGGATGCACCCTGGAGTGAGTGAATGGGTCAGGCAGGTACATAAATTAAGCCCTTTGGTTCAAGGCCTGTAGACAAAGAAACGGACCTACTTAAAGAAACGCTTGGGAGGCACAAAACTTAACCTCAGCGTATTCAGTGTTTAATTATAGGAAATTGACCACACACCTAGAGATGTCCTGCACACACAAAACAACCATTAAATCAGTGCACATTTGTGGCTGAAGGGGAAACTGGAAAAGGAGAAGCCGGGGAACCCCGCAAAGAGAGAGACTTCGGAGCCTTCTTAAAGGGGGCAGCAGGGGACTGCGATCGAGAGCCGGCTGTATCCCGGATCCCTAGCCCACGGCCCCGCGTGGCTGCTTGCGCTGGAACCTGGCTCCAGGCTCCTGTTATCCAACTCACTCGTAGCTCCGACAAAGCGGGTGACTCAGGGGAGGTCCCTCCCCCGCACGACGCTTTCACCGCTGGGAGTGACTCATTACCTCGCTCCCTCCCTATGGCTGACCCCGGGCCAATCCCTTAATGAGTCTATACCTCACTCTTCCCATCTGGCAGGAACAATCGCCTGGTGGAGTTTTTTTGCTCCCCGGGGGCAGGGCCCGTGTCAGCACCCGACCAGGTTCCTCGAGAGAGGCTTCTCCAAGGGTCTGGAGGAGCGTAGAACCCTTGGGTGGCCCCACCGCCCGAAGCCCTCCCCAGGCATCGAAGTGGGGGGTGGTTAATTCCCGAGCATTCCTCTTAATTTCGGAGTCATTCAGCATTTTGTACCGAGTGCAGTTTCACAATCACTGATGTCCTGGAGCACTTTTGCCTTGGACACCTCTTTAAAAATTTGCTTGGGGAGGGGGAAGAAAAAGAAAAAAGCAGCCAGCGCAGGCCCTCAAAGTTTGCAAAGCAGAGACCAGAGGCATCGGGAAGTGAAAGGGCGAGGGGACTGCCCAACGGGCGCCAGGGGCACAGGAGACTGCGCCAGGTCTCCCAGCACAACCGAAAGTCCGCGGCGAGTATCAGGGAGAGAGCTCGGCTCCCCAGCAAAGAGCCCGCTGGTTCCAGCAGAGGCCCGGGCGGCGGGCGGGGGCTGCGGGGTCGCTCGCTGGGGTTCCCCGCCAGCGTCTGGGCGCCCCCTACTTCCAGAGCCCTCAGTTGCAGCCTGGGGACTGCGTTCCTCAACAACCCCTGGGCAGGAGTGGTGTCCGCAGTCTTCCCCTTGCCCGGGTGCCTGGGCTTACCATCATGCTGAGACTCGCCAGGTGGACCCCGGTGGGCACACCCTCCTTCCAGCCCCCGACCCTCTCCGGGGCCCTCCCGCCAGTGCTGGAGCGCCTTGGCACGCGAGCCGGAGCCGGTGCCCCGAGTTACCTGCCCCGGGAAGTCACGATCCGCACGCAACCCGGGCGGTAAAAGTAGATTCGGTAGAGCCCACATTCCTGGGGGAGCAATCCCTATCCAGAGGGTCGTGGATCACATTACCGGACTAGGGGAGGAGACAGCGGGAGGGGGAGTAAACACGGTAAAAGTTGCATTTTGCTTATTATTCCCCCTATCCCCCCCAAACGCCCTCAGACGCTGGTTGACTCGGGGACACCGTGTCGCCAGATCCTGGAGCCCGATGGCTCCAGAACCTTTCTTCCCACGAATGCAGGAGTCAGAGCGCCGGCTGGTCTGCAGGGTTGCCGGGCCCTGAAGCGACCCCCGGCTTCTCGGAGCGAGAAGTGGGTCGCAGGAGCCCGCAGCCGTGCACCGAAGATCTGGAGCAATAACAGACACATAATGCGCATAAATAAATCAATGAGCAACTCTTTGCTGCCAGCAGCAGGGAAACCTCGGGCTGATTAAATGCAGACGTGGGGTGTCTGCCAGGGCAGGAGGGCGGCGGGGCAAAGGGAGCAGGCAAAGAGTGGGGGGGAAGGGAGGCCAGGGGCTAGAGCAAAGAGAAAAACCCAAAGCTACATTTAAAAAAATGGGGGTGACTTAAATGCACACGGCCCAGAAGAGGGAAGGGGGCCGGGCCGAGGGCGCCCAGGCCAGCCAGCCACCGGGGGCAACTTTCCGGGCAGGAGGTGCGGCCCGAGGGGCGGCGCCGGCGGCGGAGGCGGGAGTCGGGGGCCGAGGGCGGGGGGGGGGGGGGGGAGTCACTTTAAAGGCTCTTTCTTACCCATAATGCTTTGTGGGGACGTTGACAAGTGGATCCAAGATGGCGTAGAAAGTAATGACAGGTAAGTCCTGACTTCCCCCTTCTCTGCTGCTGGGACCGCTCTGCGAGATGCCGTAGCCCTCCGAGAAGGGGACCGGACTCCCCTCCGCTCCCCTGGGCCCCGGGACGGGCGGTCTCGGGGCCGGCTGGGGGCCCCGGCGGCCCGCGGCGGGGCCTGAGACGCAGGGCTCTTCGAGGCGAGGCCCGGACGCTGGGGCTGTTTACAGCTTCTTCCCCTCCTCGGTCCCCTTCCCCTCCGCTGGGGGCCGCGGCGCCCTTGGCCCAGGCTGTAGAGGGGGCCGTACAGACCCGGGCCGCGAGCGGGTGGGAGGTCTCTCCAGCCCCCGGCACTCCGCAAGGGGGAGTCGAGCCTCCCAGCACGCTTTCCTCCGGGTCGGGGCTGGGGGTGGGGAGCGTGCGGGCCTCCCACGCCCCGCTCGATCGCCCCCTCAGGGCTCGGACTTGCACTGGGTGGGGCGGGGGCCGAAGGGTGGGCGTCGGGAAAAGTGGGTCAGGGGTGCGTCCCCTCCCTCCTTCGTCGAGGGCTCTTTCCTGAGCTTCACTTTCTTTCCCCCTTTCTTCGCCCCCTCCTCGGAAATTGTCTTTGGGCCGCAAGTACATTCACACAAATAAAAACAGACTACCCTTTCCTGGAGATTCCTGTAAGGCTCCCCTTCTCCAGGGCTCAGGGACTGCAGTTTTATCTAGGGACTTGGATTCCTCTCCCCCCAAATTATCTGAGCCTCTACACCCTCCCCTTTGCTGAGGGTCCTTCAGACAGGGATGGAAGCCAGGGTCTAAGGATTTTTCTTGGATTAGGTTCCTTAGGTTTTGTTTGAAACTCCAAATGGTTATTCCTTCTCCTTCATAACTTACGCTTTTCAGGCAAATCATTAATAGAATATGTATAACTCCAGAGACAGTGGATTCCTGGGCGGGGCGGAGGAGGGGGGAAGTTGCCCTGGCTAGTTCTTAATTTTGCCTTCTCCGCTCATATTAATGAGGTTTCTTCTCCTTCATTTCTTCTTTTCCTCCCTTTCTTCTTCTTCAAATTCTTCTTCTTTTTTGAAAGCAAGGTCAGTAAGTGCTAAAAGAGATGACTTTTTTGTTCTGGATTTTAAGAACATTTTGTAATCTATTTTATATCACACAGAAAAGAATTATTTTTGTTTTCAAGTAAGACTCATTTACAAAGCCTCATACTGTACCATTTTGATAACTTTTTCCATTTGAACCTTAGATGCCCTTTCACTTCAGGCTGATCAAATGTTTGCTACAGATTATGACTATTACTGATGTTGTACAGACACATTTTACTTTTCTATTTACCCCAGGAATTGGATGAAGTGATTGATCACTAAAGAACTACAGTGCTGGTGAGATGTGTAAGGTGAGACTGAAGTTAAACATGTTTTACTTTTTTTTCCCTTTATTTTAATCAACTCAGAAGGGTGAGGCTGAGACTAGTAATTTCATGGGTCCATCTTTATATCCCAAATAACTCAGTCAGATGGGTGTATAGGCAGGGCTAGATTTAGACAGGAAAAACATGTCAAATGTACCAAACTTTTCAGTAGCTTCAACATACTTAGCCATAGAGGAGCTTACCCAGAGCCAGATATTATTTGCGACTACCCTTGACCAGTGTCCTCACCAGGAGTAATTATAGTTTGCCTATTTAAATGTCCTCATGTATCTTTAGTTGGATGTCTTAATTTCGTCTGTGTTTTGGTGTCCATCCCTCACTCTCTCTGCTGAGTGTCAGTGACTGTGTGCGTGGATTCTGTGTGTCCCCAGTTTGTGGGACTCTTGTAAAGTACACCCTTGCCATTGTAAAGACTTATTTTAGGCAAATCAGTCACTCCTGTTTTTATTTTCTGAAAAATGGAATAGTACTTGTCTCTCTCATAGTTATTTTTGAAATAAAAATGATAGTGTTGAGTTTTGTTTAGCTTTTTTAGGGCTAAGCCTGGTGTGTTATTGTTTCCCGGTCACATGTGGTGTGTGAATTAAAAGTGTTGCTTTATTTAATGTAACTTTTAATGTTTTGGGTTTAAAGGACTTTATTGCTATTGTGTTAGTAAACAATGTTCAGTACTGAAGAGAAGGAGAAAAGTTTGCTGATTTTACATTTTTCACAAGCAATTTTTCTCAACTTTAAGCATACTTTACTACGGTTTATTGAGAAAATTAAGTTGTGGTAGATTGATTGGTTACTGCAGGGTTTTTTTTTTTTTTTTTAACACATCTGGGTAGCATTTGGATTTTGAAATCGTCTCACAAACTTTTTCATATCTATCACAACATCTGTTTAAAAAGAATAAGCTGTGCTTTTATTTTTTTTCCAGATTGAGGCATACAATTGACATTTTGCCTTAAAAAAAAAAAACTTGGGAGAGGAAGGTGGACATAAACCAAGACCCTTTTGTAAGTGCACACACCACATTTGCTTGTGTTTGAAACTCAGCAGTGCTTGTGTGTATCACATTTATTTTTATTCCTTGGCAGAGCAAATATGGATTTTAACATTTATTTATTTTCAGCTTACAGATGGAGTCACATTCATGCTTTAGACTTCCCAATCTGAACCTTTTATTTTTTATTTTTTAAATTTATAGATTGCTTTGTGGAAAGGAACCAGCAATCTACATTTTGGACTCTGGAGGTGTTCATCTGTAGTCTAAAATTTAATATTTAGAAATAGGTGATCTTGTGTGGCTGGTGTTTGGCCTAAATTGTGTCAAGACGTTCTCCACAATTTCACACATGTTGGCCATGTGAAGTGTTAGCATTCACTTCAGAGTGAAATTAGTGGTTGGCCACCAAACAAGTTCTTACACGAAGTCTTCTAAACTGGGAGATGCCACGGTAACGGGGGTCGTGGTGAAGCAGAAGTCTGTGTCTTTGAGCTCAACAGAGACGGAGCTTTTCTAGCCTGTCCTTTTGGCTGGGAAGCTAGGACACTATTTTTAGGTAAGGCTGTGGTTTTTGGGAGCCAGTAAGTACCTCTCTATCAGCTGGTAAACTTGACTTTTGCAGTTGTTAGCAAGCAGTTTAATTTTCTGATACCATAAATATTTAAACCGCATTGTTTTAGAATTCATGTGCATTTATGGAGTGCCCAGTGCTTTAATGAACAGGGGAGTGATGCTGAACAACAGCAGAGATCATTCCTACTTGCAAAGGGCCTTGTGCAGTTTAAAAATATACAGTGTGTTCATGACAGGCTAAGAATATATTGCAGAGGGGCCTACAAATAAGCAGACCAGATCTTACACATGCCTTTTTGTTTTTTGTGTAATAGGTAGGCTTGGTGTTAATATTAAATGCAAATTAGTCTATGATTGTCAGACTATATTTAAGATCCAGATGTAGACCCAGCACAAGAAATAAGGTCCTTTGGCTATTGTTTCAAATGAATAGAAGATTTAGGGCCAAGTTTATCAGCTCACAAGAGAGGGGGAGGGGCTACTTACAAATTATAAGCAAATTGTTCTGGTGGTTTATTTTCATAAACTTAGATAAGTGCACATACAAATATAATTTGATTTCTAAGTAACATTTTGAAATGTTTTCTGGGAAAGAACTATGAAATGTGTGGAGTGGCCACACCAGCTTACATTTCATTTAAATTGATGGGTGTAGTCAGGATTGTTTCCATAGCATTGGCTACAAGGAGCATAAAAGACAGTGGTCTGCAACTTTAGGGGTGGCTGGGTAATACTTTTGAGTAATCCTGAATTTAATTGAGTTAATATTTCTTTTAAAAATAATATATATTGTAGATGTAACATGAAGACTTTGAATTTACATATAAAATTTTTTTAAGCCATCAGTTGTTTAAAACAAATTGGAAGTTTTTCAACATATTACCAAAGAATCATACCAATTTGTTTACTTGTGTAAATTTTACTGGGTCAGTTTCTCCAAGAGCAGAAAGTTGTCTGGTAAAACCTGAGTTTGTATATTCATCTTGCTTTTGAACAAAAACAAACAGAAGAGCAAAACCGATTAATTCATCATATTCTTCAAGGAATGCATAGCATACTTAAAAATTATTTATTTATTTATTTTTAGAGAGAGGGGAAATGTGGGAGAAAGAGAGGGAGAGAAACATCGATGTGTGAGAGGAACATCGATTGGCCGCCTCTCGCACGCCTTCAGTGGGGACCTGGCCCGCAATCCAGGATGCGCCCTGACCGGGAATGGAACCAGTGACATTTCAGTCCACAGGCCAGCGCTCAATCTATTGAGCCACACCAGCCAGGGCCGTAGCATATTTTTTGACTGAACCATTCTGCAGTGTGAATGCTTGTGATTTTTGTTATTCCTTTGGCACATTTAAGGTGTTCTTGGCACATCTGAATTTGCCTTCTTGCTTTCTTTTGTGGAAATTCTTGTGAAAATAGTTCTGTAAGGCAAGCATCCTATCAATAAGCAACATGTGTAACTAATATTTTTAAAAATTTTTTATTTTTATTCATTTATTTTTATGCAAAACTGATGCATGCTATGGTAAGCAACTTTGAGCAGTACCTAAGCGTATGAAGTAAAAAAGAATAAAAAGAAAAGCCTCTGTTCGCCTTCCTCCACCTTTAGTCATCTTCCCCTGAGCTGACTGTAGAAAACAGCGGGTGTCATTTGGCTTTTGGGAGGTCTCTCTGTTGCTGAGCTGCACTGGTAGCAGTGAAAGCAGGGGGAGAGGTGGGGAAGGCGTGGCACTGAACCAGTTGAGAGGTTATGCAGGGACTATTCCACTCCTATTTCCTGTGATGTTAAGTAATAGTGATAATCTTCAACTACCATCTATTGAAGATAACTGTAATTGAATTGTTAGTGAAGCACTCAAACAGCTAATTCCATTGTCAGATTAGTAAAGTTTTTGATTTATCGATATTTTAAGAATATAAATATTTGTGAATTGAAGTCATGTAACTTTAGGGCTGGGTAATGGTTATAATTACCATCTGGAATTGCATGATATGCTGCACAGTATCCTTACCATTGGCTTTTTGTAACTCATCTCTCCTTTAATTCTCATAACAACCCCATGATAGTCTTTGTTGTTCACATTTTGCAAAGGAGGAAATTAAGACTAAACGTGAACTAACTGACATAACGTCCCCAGATTGGTAAGTAGTGGTGCCTGTGTTCTGTCTTGGAAAACTTGTGCTCTTTCCACGGTAATAGGCTCTACTGCTTCTGTCTAGCCTGTCTTTATTTTCCAGAGGAGGATTTTTAGGCCTGGAGAAGTCAGGTGACTTGGCCAAGGTCACACTGCTAAGTAGTAGAAACATTAAACCAAACTTATTTTATCTCTGGACTCTTATCTCAGGACTCTTTGTCCTGGCTAGTTACGCTACATTTTATTGAAATATTATGGACCAACAGACTGCGTGCTCTGAATACTGGATACAAATGTTCCAGAGCTGATAGGTTAGCAATGCTATTTTCTACTGTGTTTTTAAAAGCTTCCTTCTCTCTCTTTCAGAAATTATAAAGAGCTCTGATGGGCTATTTGGGTGATACCCAGTGCAGTGAACTGCAGGTGAGTAAAGTTTAGGAGAGCCTTATTTAGAAAACAGAAACTTGGTAAAATCCGAGAAGGAGACAAGAGAGACTTACCGTAATCTAGATGAGAGTTTCTGGCCAGAAAGTAGGAGGTGGGACAGGGTGGCAGAATGGTAACCTGAAGATGTGGGTCCTGACTGAAATGGCTGCTTCTGGAACAGACTGGATGATGCCGGACAGCCTCTGAAGAGACAGCCTGCCGCTGTGTCAGTTTGTTTGAAGAGAAGTGAGGGTAGGTTAATCTTCTACCTCTGTTCTGAATGCGTGACTGCATGGGAGCTCGCCCTGTCAGCGCAGTTGGGCCTGGAGAGGTCCTCCAGATTCTGTGTCGACGTCCTGGAGTGCTCATCACCTTGTGCTCTGCTGAACTCGGTTAACTGTTAAATTGTTTTCCCTGTTACCTGCTATGTGTATGCTGTCACGAAGGACTATATATCTGCTTTTTTAAAAAAAGATTTTATTTATTTACTTTTAGAGAGAGGAGAAGGGAGGGAGAAAGAGAGGGAGAGAAACATCAATGTGTGGTTGCCTCTCACATGGCCCCCACTGGGGACCTGGCCCACAAGCCAGGCATATGCCCTGACTGGGAATCCAACTAGTGACCCTTTGGTTCACAGCCTGCACTCAATCCACTGAGCTACACCAGCCAGGGCCATATATCTGCATTTTTGAGGATCTAGATACTGAGAACAGTATCTAGATTTTGTTTCTATCAATAGAAAAAGTTTAAACATTTTTCCTAATGATTGTGATCTCTCCACATAATGGTTGTATTAATCCTTCAAATTATCTTTTGCTGAAATGCTCTGCTAAGTAAAGAAATATTTATTGTGTCACAGTAATTTATCTCTTGGTCCATTGTACTACTTTGGTCTTCCATTATTAAACTTAGAAAAATGATAATACTATAGAAAAACAACTAGAAGACTGTTTTAATATTTTCCTTGTGGGACATCAGTGCTAAAGGCATGTTTTTAATATATTTTCAGTGCCGGTCTTTTGTTAGACATCACCAGCTCTAGAAAGCTTCATGTGTTAATAAAATGACTTGCCATCCTGCCTTTTGGACCCTGGCTGCGTGAGATTTACAAGACATTGCCAGCTAGTTTTTACTCATTTGTTTTAAGCTGGAGTTTTTTAGTTTTCTGTTTCTTGTGCTTAAAATAACAATTTTTCCCTTTTTAACTGTACAGGGGTCTCCTGGACACTAGATCTTTGATCTGTCCATGAGTCCAGACTGCTTTTTCACTGTGACTCAGTCCACTACTGAGTCTGCAAATTGCTTGAGAATCCCGGAGACTTTAATGTGCCAGTGCTCTGTACTTTTAGGACTTATAATTGAATGTGGGCCTTACTACTTGCTGATTGCTAAAATGATACTTGGTTGCGGGGATTCTTCGTTTCGTGAGTATATGCTTGTTTTACACGATTCATCCCCCACAGGGTCATGGGATGATCAGAAGACCAGCCGAGGTGGTTTGTTGTTTTGGAAAGCTAGGTCTGGGGGTGTCGTAGGTCATGGTGATAAGGAGTGCAGGAGGGCTTTCAGTGAAGGCCAGAGTGGACAGTATGGGCAGGGGTGGACCTCTTGAGACTGTCAAGTTTGTATCCTGGAACCCTTCTGTGTCCTCAGTATGGTGTGACTTTCTTAAGTTACTATATTCAATAAATTGTTAAAATTGGGGTTAGTCCACTAAAATAGTTGATTTTCTTTTTGGCATTCCATTAAAATACATTTTGCTCATTTTAAATTATGATGCAATATAATTTGGAACTTTTGTACTAGATCATGAAACAGTTCCACTTTAAAGGTGCCACTATTTAATTTATATAACATTTTGAAAGGCTGCAAAATATTTCATCAAGTCATGTTCTCATAATTTACTTAAATCTTTTTTTTTTAAAGGATTTTATTTATTTACTAGAGAGAGGGGAAGGGAGGGAGAAGGGGAGAGAAACATTAACGTGTGGTTGCTCCTTGTGTGTCCCCCACCAGGGACCTAGCCCGCAAGCCAGGCATGCGCCCCGGAACTGAACTGGTGACTCCCTCGTTCACAGGCTGGCACTCAATCCACTGAGACACACCAGCCAGGGCTACTTAACTCTTTTTATATTAGGTATTTATGTTATTGACTGGTTTTCAGTTGATACTTTAACCTACATTATTACAGATATTACTGTATTTTTTTCTGACTGATTATATCTCTAGGATAATCTTTTTGAGTACATTATTGTTAACATGGTATGAATGTTTTTATGGCTTGCCATAGTGTTTTCAAGAATATTTTTTCAGCTTGTACTACTTACAGATACATGGATATTTCTGTTTTACTATAACTGGACAGAAATACATTTTTTCCTTAAAAGTTTTTTGCTCATTTAATAGTGTAAAGTGGCACTTGTGTTTCTTTTTTCTATAATGTTGAACTTTACTCTTTGAATCTCTTTATGTTGAATTGTTCATATTCTTGACTGTTTTATGCAATAAACTATTGATGTGGGCTTTGGTTAGTAAGGCAAGTATAACCAGCTAATAAAGAGGTGATTATTAAAAAGATAACTAGAACTTATTCAGTGAAAATGTTCAAAGAGGGTCTGGTTTATATGTTGTTAAGTGATCTTGGGGATGGTGTTTGAAAGGGGAGTAGGTGCAATTTTGCAAATATTTATTGGGCGTCTACTGTGTACCATGTGCTGTTGTGTCTTCTGAATGCTTCTGAAGTTATAATGGCGTCTGCCTGGTTGAGAATGCTTGAGGTTTGAGGATTCAGCAGTTGGGGATTCTGGCTGCTGAAGTCCCTCTGTGGCTACTTGGAGGGCTGCGGGATCACTGTCTAGACAGGGGTGTCCAACCTGCGCCCTATGGGCCGTGTGCAGTCCAGGATGGCTATGAATGCGGCCCAACACAAAACCGTAAATTTACTTCAAACCTTTTTTTTGCTCATCAGTTTTCATTAGTGTTTGTGTATTTACTGTGTGGCCCAAGACAGCTCTTCTTCTTCTAGTGTGACCCAGAGATACCAAGAGGTCCAATGCCCCTGGTAGAGAGAGCATCTTTAACTCATTCATGGTGTATACCACTGTACCATGGCACTCTCCTTAAGCAGCTCTGTTCTGAGGGGTACAAGGATGAATAAAACATCATTCCTATAGATGAGGAAGGAATCATCTGGTAGGGAGAATAGGAGCACCAAAAAAAAAAAAGAAAGAAAGAACGAACTGATAGGAATTTGATAGGTGCTATAAAAGGGGTTCAGACAAACTGCTTAGGTGGTAAGTGGAGGGAGTGATACTGCCCCCTTGGGGATGTGGAGGAACACTTCAACTGAAGAGGTGGCATTTAAATTGTACTGTTGCTCATTATTAGAAGTGTTGGAAAGAAGAGGGCATTTGGAAGGTAGGATTGCATGACCAAAGATGGGGGGAATGGTTTCGGAAATGAGGCAGGTCACAGGAAACTGTATATCCAGATTACCTGGACCCTGGGATATATAAAGGAACATAGTGGAAGGTGGGGCTGCCAAGTGGTCAGGACTTGGTTTTGGAGGATCTTAAATGTCAGACTGAAGATGAGAGTGATGGATTGGTAGTGCGAAGGAACTCGAGACAGGGAGTTTAGTTTGGTTCATGCTAATAGTCCAAGTGAGAGATGTTGAAGGCCTCAGTTGAGTTGGCGGCCTTAGCACTGGAAAGCAGGTAATGGATTTAAGAGATATTTTAGCCCTGATTCTGTTGGTTGGGCGTTGTTCCGCAAACTGCAAGATTGCGGGTTTGATTCCCAGTCAGGGCACCTGCCTGCCTGGGTTGCCGGTTTGGTCCCCAGTCAGTTAGGGCACATACAGAAAGCAATCAATTGATGTTTCTCTCCTTGTCTTTCTTCCTCCTTTCCCCTCTCTCTTAAAAAAAAAAAAGATATTTTGGAGGCTGAACAGAAAGATTAGTTGACTGATTAGAAGGGTAAGAGAACAGTCAGCTCTATGTTTCAAGTCAGGGATGATGCTGAAGTTTTCATGGTTGGGTGGCTGACAGAATGGGGCATCATGAATAGGGAAGTCAGGAGGAAGAACAGGTCTCAGAGGTTTATAATAGAGAAAGATGAATTGGGTTTTGTGTTGAGATTAAGGAGTTAGTAGAAAGTTGAAATCAGAATTTTAATCCTTTAGGAAACTAGTGAGGAAGTTGGGGCCCAGAGGAGTAGCTGGACGTGAGGTCTCAGCCAGTTAGAGCAGAGCACAGACAAGCTTCCCACCTCCAGCCTAGCACTCTTTCCCTGCCTCCGCCCGGGAAGTGCTGCAGGCTCTCAGCTGCCGAGTTTTCCCACAGCTACTACGGGAGCTCAATAGAAAGGTGCAAGTGGGAGACTTTATGTTGGGAAGTAAGGTCTTTATTTTTAATTAAAATTTTTTTTATTATAGAAACTTTGAGACATACAAAAGTGGAAAGAAGACTGTAATCAATCCCATTGATCCACTGTCCAATTTCAACAGGTTTTTATTTATTATTATTATTTTTATATAATAATTCCGCACATTCCCCAATTGGGGATTGAACCTGTGTGTGCCCTGTCCAGGAATGGAACCCGCAATCTTTGGGTGAATGGGGTGTCACTCCAACCAGCTGAGCCACCTGGCCAGGGCCAGCTTCAACAGTTATTAATGTTATTTCATCTCTTTTCTTCCTTCCCGTCAATTATATTGAGCTAATGGGAGAAGGTGTTTTGGCTTTAAACTTTGCGTATTTGCAGGAAGGGAGAGTTGAACAGTTTAGTAGGATATGTTTCAGGCTTTCTGGGGTGGGGTCCAGAGTAAAGAGAAGTAGGATATACTTCCAGAATTCCTGTGCTGCCTCAGACCTGTTTTGGGCAAATCACTTAAGTCTTTCTGAGTCTTAGCTTGTCTGTGAGAGGGAGATATCAGCTTCAGTGAATCACTTTAGATAAGGTACGGAAAAGCCCTCTATGAACTCTAAACTTTGAGGCTGAAGTAGCATGAAGGTTGTAGTTGTCAGTGGTGCTGTTCATTCCTTTCGGCTTCTGTGCTACAGGCTTGAAGTTCATATGAGTCAACACATTTTTAATATTCAGCAAATCTATGTTATGTCTGCCCCTGTGGCTTCAGTAGTGAACAAAACAGACAAAATCCCAGCTCTCATGGAGCTTATGTTCTAGATCCAGAGGATAATAGTTTTATAGTAATTAATAGCTATAATAGATAATACTTTTATAGTGATTAATATAGGCCAGGCACTGTTCTAAGTGATTTCATATTTTAACCTATTTAATTTCTTGCAGTTATCCTGTAAGGGAGATACTCTTATTATCTCCATTTCTCAGATTTGGAAATGAGACAAACTTCTATGCAGATTGCCTCAGGTCACAATGCCAGGACTCAAATTCAGGCAGATCTGGCTTCAAGTCTGTGTTCTTAACCCCTGTGTCATAGAACATCTTTAACTTATCATGGCATACCAGTGTTTGATGCAAATGAAGAGTTAGGTCCAGATTGAAATTATTCCTAGACCAATAAGTGTTCTCTTCTTGTAAAAGACAAAATAAAAACAAATGGAAAAATGGCAGTAACCTTTGTAGATATAGGCATATTAGTATTCTTTCATATAACAATATTTTTCTCTATAGGCTTCATCAGCTTTCTTGGTTTCTTTCTTTTTTAAAAAAATTATATGTATTGATTTTAGAGAGGAAGCAGAGAGAGACACAGAGAGGAAGCAGAGAGAGAGAGAGAGAGAGAGAGAAGAAAGAAAGAAAGAAAGAAAGAAAGAAAGAAAGAAAGAAAGAAAGAAAGAAAGAAAAGAGAAAGAAAGAAATAAAGAAAAAGAAAGAAAGATCAACCTATTGTTTTACTTATTCATGCATTCATTGGTTGACTATTGCATGTGCCCTGACGGGGGACTGAACCTACAACCTTGGTGTGCCTGGACGACGCTCTAACCAACTGAGTTATCCAGCCTGGGCTTTCTTGGTTTCTTTAGATACAAATGGCTACCTCGGTGGAAGGCAGTTATTTTTCTGCTGGCCCTTGAGCAGGATGTCTTCTTGAATTAATCCCCTTGTTTATAATTATCTTTTGCCTTTCTCCCCAGTCTCCTCTCTTTTCTTATCTTGGGGTAATTCCCTTTTCTGATCTCTTCTATTCTCTGTTCTTCCTTTTTCTCATAGTGTGCTGTGCCTTTCCAGTCTCAGCTTTTTGCTTTCTCTTCTCTGCCTGCCTTTGCCAGACACTGTGAACCTTACACTGTGCTTTGGCTTTTCTAAGTTGATTTAGTGGTGCTAATATTGGGACCAACTTCCTGCCTCTGGCTCTGCCCTGTCAGCTCAGTCCTCTTTCTTGGGCAGGGCATTTTGGGAAATGGGCAATGAGCATTTCTTAAGTTTGCATCTGGATGAGAACATGTGCCTGACTGCTTTCAGGAGGGCATTATGGTTTGTATACTTAAAAATTTTTTTTTAGAAAATCTACATAACATAAAATTTTACTATTCAAACCAATTTAGCATATAATTTAGTGGCATTAAGTACATTCAAGCTGTGGAACTATCACCACTGTCCATTTTCAGAACTTTTTCATCCTCCCAAACTGAAACTCTTTAAACGATGACCCTTCATTCCACTCTCCCTCAAGCCCCTGGCATCCACCATTCTATTTTCTGTCTCTGAATTTGACTGCTCTAGGGACTTCATATAAATTGAGTAATGCAGTATTTATCCTTTTGTGTATGGCTTATTTCGCTTAGCATAAAGCCTTCGGGGTCCATCTCTGTTGTAGCATGTGCTAGCATTTCCTTTTCAAGGCTGAATAATGTGCCATTGTATGTAAATATCACATTTAAAAAAATCCATTCATCTGTTGATAGACAGTTGGATTGCTTTTACCTTTTGGCTCTTGTGAATAATGCTGCTGTGAATGTGGGTGTCCTGTTTGAATGCTTGCTTTCCATCCTGTTGGGAAATACTCAGAAGTGGAATTGTTGGGTCATATGGTAATTCTATAGGAGGAACTACCATATGGTTTCCACAGCAGTAGCACCATATTATGTCCCTCCAGCAATGCATAAGGGTTTCACTTTCTCCACATTCCTGTCAACACTTGTTATTTTCTGTTTTTTTCCTATAGTAGCTATCCTGATAAGTGTGAAGTGATAACATACCTGTTTTAAAGGTGTCTTATGTAGAATAATAGAATTTCAGGACTAGAAATAATAGTAAGGTTTCTAAGTCAACTAGCAGTAGACAGCAAAGAGTATTCTCCTATGCATGGCATTTCTACTCTCTCACCTGGAGACAGGCATTTTGGGCAGATGTGTCTATACTAGGTCTCCGGCTCAAGATGAGCTTGTGTTAGGGTACATCGAATGCACTTTATTATTTATTTATTTATTTATTTATTTAAGATTTTATTTATTTATTTTTAGAGAGTGGGGAAGGGTGGGGGGAAGAAGGAAGGAAAGATCAATGTGTGGTTGCCTCTCTTGTGGCCCTCAGTGGGGACCTGACCTGCAACCCAGGCATGTGCCCTGACTGGGAATCAAACTAGTGACCCTTTGGTTCACAGCCTGTGCTCAGTCCACTGAGCTACACCAGCCAGGGCAGGGTACATCGAATGCACTTTAGAAGAGATCTGCTTTTCTCTTTTGTCAGTGACTATTTCCTATACTTCTTTACACTCTCCAACTGTGTCTTCTGGGTTACGTGGTCTTCTTTCCAGCTTCTTTAAGGAATAATTGTATTCAAATAAATATACTTATTTAAAAAAAATAGACATGTTAGAAATTAATGAGCCCTAAATCAGTATAAACAGCCTAGCTGATTAAAAGACTATATTCAATATCAATTTGAAGGAAACCTAAGTATTACTACTGAATGTTAGCTATAATTTCCTATGTGAAATAAATCATCCCTTTCAATCTTTTTTTAAAACTTGGAAAAGATAAATTAAGCAGTACATAAAATTAGAATATATTTTATATTTGAGAGAGAATTATAACTTCTGGGTTAATTTTGGTTTGAATCACTTTAAGTTAATGAAGACTTAGTTTAATTTATATTATGAAAATTTTTAGGACTATGTAAGTTGAAAGAATAGTATAATCAACATCCAGTTGTTATTTAGCATTTTGCCATAATTTGCTTTCTCTTTCTCTGTCTAAAATAGATAGGTAGAGTTTTTTCATGAGCTACTTGAAAGTAAGAAGTAGCAGACGTCTTGCATGGCACTTCATACGTATTTCAACATGTATCTCCTAAGAATGAATAGCATTGTCACACCTTAGAAAATAATTCAATAATACTAATGGTAAATATCAAGTCTGTATATAAATCTTCATTTATCCCCAAATGTATTTATTTCTCTAGTTTATTATGTCTCTGTAGTTTTTTTAAATATATTTATTGATTATGCTATTACAATTGTCCCATTTCCCCCTTCACCCCACTCCATCCTGCCCACCCCCGCCCTCCCACATTCCCCCCCTATAGTTCATGTCCATGGGTCATACTTATAAGTTCTTTGGCTTCTACATTTCCTATATTATCCTTACCCTCCCCCTGTCTATTTTCCACCTACCATTTATGATACTTATTCTCTGTACCTTTTCCCCCTCTCTCCCCCTCCCACTCCCCTGTTGATAACCCTCCATGTGATCTCCATTTCTGTGGTTCTGTTTCTGTTCTAATTGTTTGCTTAGTTTGCTTTTGTTTTTGTTTTAGATGTGGTTGTTAATAACTGTGAGCTTGCTGCCATTTTTACTGTTCATATTTTTTATCTTCTTTTTCTTAGATAAATCCCTTTAACATTTCATATAATAAGGGCTTGGTGATGATGAACTCCTTGAACTTGATCTTATCTGAGAAGCACTTTATCTGCCCTTCCTTTCTAAATGATAGCTTTGCTGGATACAGTACTCTTGGATGTAGGTCCTTGCCTTTCATGACTTGGAATACTTCTTTCCAGTCCCTTCTTGCCTGTAAGGTCTCTTTTGAGAAATCAGCTGACAGTCTTATGGGAACTTCTTTGTAGGTAACTGTGTCCTTTTCTCTTGCTGCTTCTAAGATTCTCTCCTTCTGTTTCATCTTGGGTAATGTAATGATGATGTGCCTTGGTGTGTTCCTCCTTGGGTCCAGCTTCTTTGGGACTCTCTGAGCTTCCTAGACTTCCTGGAAGTCTATTTCCTTTGCCAGATTAGGGAAGTTCTCCTTCATTATTTGTTCAAATAAGTTTTCAATTTTTTGTTCTTCTTCTTCTTCTTCTGGCATCCCTATAATTCAGATGTTGGAACATTTCAAGATGTCTTGGAGGTTCCTAAGCCTCTCCTCATTTTTCCGAATTCTTGTTTCTTCATTCTTTTCTGGTTGGATGTTTGTTTCTTCCTTCTGGTCCACACTGTTGACTTGAGTTCCAGTTTCCTTTCCATCACTATTGGTGCCCTGTACATTTTCCTTTGTTTCTCTCAGCATAGCCTTCATTTTTTCATCTAATTTGCGACCAAATTCAACCAATTCTGTGAGCATCCTGAATACCAGTGTTTTGAACTGTGCATCTGATAGGTTGGCTATCTGCTCGCTGCTTAGTTGAATTATTTCTGGGGCTTTGATCTGTTCTTTCATTTGGACTTTTTTTGATGTGTTTTTTTTTTTTGGTCTTGGCGCGCCTGTTACGTAAAGGGGTGGAGCCTTAGGTGTTCACTGGGGTGGGGTAACGCTGGTCGCTGCGCTGTGACGCTCTACGTGGGGGAGGGGCCGAGAGGGAGCACTGGCGCCTGCTCCACTCTCTGCTGGATTTCAGTCACTTCCTCCTCTACCCACAATCAAACTGGGCCCCTCTGGTGCTGATTCCTGAGTGGGTGGGCTTGTGCACGCTCTAGGACTCTGTGCGTCTCTCCAACGAGCTCTCCTGTGAGGCTGGAAGTTTCTCCTGCTGCCGCCTCAACCCCCACGGGTGTTTTCAATCAGAGGTTTGAGGCTTTATTTCCCTGCACTGGAGCCCTGGGTTGCGTGGTCTGTTTCGCTCCCCCGCCGTTCCTCTCAGTTTATCTATGCGCGAATGTGGGGTCGCAGGGTCTGCCAGCCACCACCTTGTGGGGTCTGCTAGCTGCAGCCTGTCCTGCCCCGCTCCACAATCCACCACCTCTCTGGGTCCGTCAGCCGCCGCCTGGCTGTGGATCCTCTCTGCCCCCGCTGCCCGTCTCCACCCCTCCTATGTGTCTGGATGAATGTTTCTTTCTTTCTTTCTTTTTTAAAACAAAAAGATAAAGATAAATTTTTTATTGTTACTCAATTACAGTTGTATGCCTTTTCTCCCCATCCCTCCACTCCACCCCAGCCGAACCCACCTCCCTCCCTCACCTCCACCCTCCATCTTGATTTTGTCCATGTGTCCTTTATAGTAGTTCCTGTAATTCCCTCTCCCCACTGTCCCCTCCCCACTTCCCCCTGTCTATTGTTAGATTGTTCTTAACTTCAGTGTCTCTGGTTATATTTTGTTTGCTTTTTTCTTCTGTTGATTATGTTCCAGTTAAAGGTGAGATCATATGGTATTTATCCCTCACCATCTGGCTTATTTCACTTAGCAAAATGCTCTCCAGTTCCATCCATGCTGTTGCAAAGGGTATAAGCTCCTTCTTTTGCTCTGCTGCATAGAATTCCATTGTGTAAATGTACCATAGTTTTTTGATCCACTCATTTGCTGATGGGCACTTAGGCTGCTTCCAGTACTTGGCTATTGTAAATTGTGCTGCTATGAACATTGGGGTGCACAGGTTCTTTTGGATTGGTGTTTCAGGGTTCTTAGGGTATAATCCCAGCAATGGAATTGCTGGGTCAAAAGGCAGTTCCATTTTTAGTTTTCTGAGGAAATTCCATGCTGTTTTCCACAGTGGCCTCACCAGTCTGCATTCCCACCAACAGTGCACTAGGGTTCCCTTTTCTCCGCATCCTCTCTGACATTTGTTTGTGGATTTGTTTATGTTGGCCACTCTGACTGGTGTGAGATGGTACCTCATTGTGGTTTTAATTTGCATCTCTCTGATGACTAGTGATGCTGAGCATCTTTTCATATGTCTCTGGGCCCTCTGTATGTCTTCCTTGGAGAAGTGTCTGTTCAAGTCCTTTTCCCATTTTTTAATTGGGTTGTCTGTCTTGGAGTGCAGTCGTCTGAGTTCTTTATATATTTTGGAGATCAGGCCCTTGTCTGAGGTTTCATTGGCAAATATGTTTTCCCATGCCGTTGGTTCTCTTTTTATTTTAATGCTGTTTTCTTTAGCCATGCAGAAGCTTTTTATTTTGATGAGGTCCCATTTGTTTATTCTTTCCTTTATGTCCCTTGCTTTAGGGGACGTGTCTGTGAGGATGTTGCTGCGTGGAATGTCTGAGATTGTCCTGCCATTGTTTTCCTCTAGGACTTTTATGGTGTTACGACTTATATTTAAGTCTTTTATTCACCTTGAATTTATTTTTGTGTATGGTGTAATTTGGTGATCGAGTTTCATTGTTTTGCACGTGGCTGTCCAGATCTCCCAACACCATTTGTTGAAGAGGCTATTTTTGCTCCATTTTATGCTCCTGCCCCCTTTGTCAAATATTAATTGACCGTAAAGACTTAGGTTTATTTCTGGGCTCTCTGTTCTGTTCCATTGGTCTATGTGCCTGTTTTTATGCCAGTACCAGGCTGTTTTGAGTACAGTGGCCTTGTAATACAGTTTGATATCAGGTATTGTGATCCCTCCTGCTTTGTTTTTCTTTCTCAAAATTGCTGCAGCTATTTGGGGTAGTTTATGGTTCCATATGAATTTCTGAAATGTTTGTTTTATATCTGTGAAATATGTCATGGGTACTTTAATAGGGATTGCATTGAATCTGTAAATCGCTTTGGGTAGTATGGCCATTTTGATGATGTTAATTCTTCCAATCCATGAGCATGGTACATGCTTCCATTTGTTTGTGTCTTCCTTAATTTCTTTCTTCTATGTTGTGTAGTTTTCTGAGTACAGGTCTTTTACCTCCTTGGGTAGGTTTATTCCTAGGTACTTTATGAATGTTTCTTCTTTATCTCCTTGGTTGTCAGACTTCCATACAGTTCAATTTTCTGTCAGTTCTTGTTGTTTTTTGTTTTAAATTGTTGTTGTCCTTCTTTTGGTTGTGTGAGGAGGCGCAGTGTGTCTACCTACGCCTCCATCTTGGCCGGAAGCCTAGTTTTTTAAAATCTAGAATAATTACCCCCCCCCTTTTAAATCCTTACTCAAGGATATGCTTATTGATTTTAAAGAGAGGGAGAGAGGAACATGTATGCACTGCTATTTTCATTGCAGCATTATTTACAATAGCCATGCTATGGAAGTAACCCAAGTGCTCATCAGTGGACAAGTGGATAAAAAAGCTGTGATACAGCCCTGGTTGGTGTGGCTCAGTTCGTTGGAGTATCATCCTGTAACCAAAGGCTGTGGATTTGATTCCTGGTCAGAGCACATACCTAGGTTGCATTTCAGTTCCTTGTCCAGGTGTGTATGGACACAGCCAGTCGATGCTTCTCTCTTGCATTGATAGTTCTCTCTTTCCCTTCTCTCTCTGGAAGCAATGAAAAAGTGTCCTGGGGTGAGGATTAAAAAAAAAAAGCTGTGTACGTATGTACAATGGCATATTACTTGGCCATAAAAGGAAGGAAATCTTACCATTTGCAGCAGCATGGATCGACCTAGAGGGTATTATGCTAAGTGAAATAAGTCAGTCAGATAAAGACAAATACCATGAGATTTTACTTATGTGTGGAATCTGAAGAACAATATAAATGAGCAAGCAAAATAGAAACAGACTCATAAATACAGAGAACAGACTGATGGTTGCTAGAGGGGAGGACTGTTGGGGGACCAAGTGAAAAAAGTGAATGGGTTGAGAAGACCATATTGACATGGGGATGTAAAGTACAGCACAGGGAATTTAGTCAATAATATTGTAATAATTATGTATGGTGCCAGGTGGGTACTGGAAGTATCAGGGAATTTGTAAAGTATTTGATTATCTAACCACTATGCTATATACCTGAAACCAACATAGAATAATATTGAATGAAAACTAATTGAAAAAAAAAAAAAGGGAGTCCTCATCAGGTATTTCATAGAATGACCCTCGGTTTGGGTTTTTCTGATGTTTTTCTCATAATTAGACTGGAGCTATATGTTTTGGGAAAGGAGATAATTAACTTTTAATATTTTGTTTATATGTCTCAGATTTTTGTGTAAAATATTCAGTGCACACATACACCTTTTATGCAAATAGGATTATCAACTATATTATTTTGTAATCTTTAATTTACAAAATGGGATTACACTTGTAAACATTATTTTGTAACCTGCTTTTGTAACATCTTTCCAATAACCTCTATTCTTAACACTGTTTCTGTAGGAAACTGGTCTGAGTTTCAAACATCTGATTTGAAAATACTGTTTTAGAACATAGACTGTTGGTAAATTGAAGACAGAAGGATGATGATGATGGTGGTGGTACCTTTTCATTTTAATTATGCAGTTGGCTCTTTTATATTGATTTATGTTTTATTTAAAAAGGTCACCTGTTCTATATGATGATGTGTTTACAAGTCTAAAGAGATAACATGGAAGAAAAAATTAAATGCAAAGAATAGAAAATGTTTAATAATAAAATTTTCTTGGCAAGCAGCAACCTTTTCTAAAAGTCAGTCTTTTAATATAATTTTCTTGCTTTGTAAATATGGGTTTTTGTTTTTTCATATCTTTTTTGATTAGTAAGCATATGAAATGATTTGGGAAGAGGTTAGCTGTTCCATTTCTTTATGCATTCATTGGTTAATTCATGTATGTGCCCTGACCAGGGATAGAACTTACAACCTTGTCGTATCAGGGTGATGCTTAAACCAACTGAGCTGCCCAGCCAGGGCATAATTTAAATGCTTTAAATTATGTATTTTAAATACATAATTTAAAGCATTTTCTTTGTTATATTGAATTTTATTCATTCTGGAATTATGGAGAGTTTACCTCTTTATGAAAGAGATTATTCAAAATAGAGTAAGATTGACGATCTTAGTTTCTAGTTTTCTTCTCAATAGGCTTAGCCTCTTTTCTAATGTGTCTTGCATACTCAGTGATTTTATGAGTTGGGGAGAAAAATGCCAGTCTGGCTGCATATTAGCATAGTACAATAAATAAAACTTTATTACTTTGCAGAATATTTTGCCTGTGTATTCCATACAACCATCACAGATTCCAGTTTTGGATAAAAGTAGATAAACTTAAAGATAATACAACAGTGTTTTTTATGACTTGGCATTCTTATGAGAACTGAATTTGGTACAGGACAGTTCTTGGAATGGTTGGAATTTAGGTTATTTTGGGTCATTTCTTTGGGAATTCAATGGAAGTATTTATTGAATGGTTTTAGTGAATTGAATGCTTGTCATGGGGATATAAATGGTGTAAAATGTGACTCGTATTTGTAAGATAGTTGTGTTGGGCAGATAAGGCATCTGACATGAAATATTTAATCCAAGATAATAAGTGAGTAAGAGGCCAGATCAGTCTGTAGGAAGTGATGCTGGTTTGTGGAGGAGAGCATTAAAGCAGCTTTGAAGTATTCATGTAAAGCTGGGTAGGATTTAGGTCCAGAGAGAGGAGGGAAGGAACGTTCAGGCAAGGGAAGGACGCTGTCAGAGACTCAGCGTCTGGACTGTGCTTAGGGCTCACTGGGGGAGTGTTGGGAAAGTTAGGTTGTAGCCAGACTGTGGGTAGCCTGGATATCTAGTAATGCGCTTACAAGTCATTTCGTAGGTATTTTGGAGCCGCCATGCCATCTCTAGAGTTATGGTCCTGAACTTTTTCCTCCCTGAGTAGGTATGATACACTTTGACTGGTGGCATTGTCTCACTAAGGCTGTGCTGCCCGTGGGGCAATGGGGCACATTCTGCTATGCTTTCCTTCCTCCGCTGTGCTGGATCGTGTGGGTAATTTTCAGAATGTGTCAATCTGGATTTTCTTTCTTTTTTGCCACAATACATTTACTACTTTCTATTAAAGTCGTACTTTCAGGATAATAATGGAGTTTCCACAGGGAAAATAATGTATGGGGAAGGTTAAATGCAAATTACTGATTTTTTAAAAAATGTGAGGAAGGAGTAAGTGAACTAAAAAGAGGCAGGTGAACTTGTTTGCAAATGGGTGAGTGTAAAAAAAAAGTTAGTAAAATACAAAATTTCATGATGCCAACTATTGCTTGGGAAATGGATCTTGGAATCATTGCATGTCATTCCATGAAAGCTTCATGCTGTTGTAAACAGATGACACAAAACGATGGGCATCTCTGAGAAGAGCAGTGCAAACGCATCTGAGCATTACAAAAGCAAAACTTTTAATTTTAAAAGTCAAACTATAGCAAATTTGAATTCACTGGATGTACTAACCACACCTTTAAAAAAATCACTATTATTCAGCCCCGGCTGGTGTGGCTCAGTGGATTGAACACTGGCTGTGAACCAAAGGGTTGCCCGTTTGATTCCCAGTTGGGGCACATGCCTGGGTTGCGGGCCAGGTTCCCTGGTGCAGGGCACACGAGAGGCAACCACACGTTGATGTTTCTCTCCCTCTCTTTCTTCCTCCCTTCCCCTCTGTCTAAAAATAAGTAAATAAAATATTTTAAAAAATCATTATTATTCAGCCCTGGCTAGTGTAGCTCAGTGGATTGAGCTCGGGCTGCGAACTAAGTTGCACACCAAGCTGCACACGAAGGGGTCGCTGGTTTGGATTCCTGCTCAGGACACATTCCTGGCTTGTGGGCCAGGTCCCCAGTAGGGGGCACGCAGGAAGCAACCACACATTGATGTTTCTCTCCATGTCTTTCTCCTTCCCCTCCCCTCTCTCTAAATACATAAATAAAATCTAAAAAAAAATCATTATTATTCAGTGTTAAGTGTCTATGGGACAAGTATTATCAAGCTGGGAATCTGGGGAAATAGAGGAAATAAAAGGAAATGTGTTACAAAAATCAAAGATGAATGATTTTCAATCCCTGGCTCCAAAGAACTCAAAGTCTGTGAAGGGGGAAAAAAAAAATAAAATAATAAAAAATGTGATTTTTCAGTTCTTTTGTTAAAACTTTTTTGGTTATGTAAAGAAACTGATTTATTGTATGTGCCTTTTAAATCTTCCTATGGTATTATGGTTTATATAGTTTAATAATTAAAGATAATTTGGAGTCTGATCAAGAACCCATTATGGTTGTGATTTCTGTCAAAGTAGATAGTAGTAATGTTTACCAAAACTCATCTGTTTTCTGAAACCTTTACAAATTCATTTTGCCCAAGTTAATTAATTATGAGATAGATTTTTTTTTGCTAATGGAGACATGTATAAGACAGATACAGAAGTCATCTTCATTTTACATTGAAATTTTTGTTACTACTCCTGGCTTCTGCTATTTGACCACAGTTAAATTTTGTTCATTGAAGTCTTTCTTAATCAAATAAGATTTAGGTCCTTTGAAATAAAAGGACTATGACTACACTAACAAGAAAATTTAGTTTATCAGTTGGTTAGAGCCTCGTTTCGTACACCAAAAGGTTGCCGGTTCCATCTCCTGTAAGGACACATACTTGGGTTGCGGGTTTGATCCCAGGCCTGGGTGAGTGTAGGAGGCAATCCATTGGTGTTTCTCTCTCTCTCTCGTCCTCTCTAAAATCAATGAACATGTTCTTGGATGAGGATTTTTTTTTAAAGTGCATTTTATGACTTGATTTTTAAGGTGGTCTGGTGGTTATTCTCACACTTTTACAGAAAGAAACCACAGTAAGAGGACAATGATACTTTTTAAACTGTCGTAGTCCAGGTCAATCTGCCTACCACCTGTTTGGTGCACTGTTGATTTCATTTGTTTTCCAGTATTTACTTTTGGTCATGGACCAGTTATCCAGCTACAATGGAATTCTTCAGAAGTAGCCTACATTTTGTGCCAAGTGGAATCAATGATGTTCTGTTTGGAGACATTCTTTCTATGGCTCCATTCTTGCCTCTAAAACATACATGTGTGGGAAGGGAAATGTATAGGTTTTCCATTTATTAACAACAAAATTATCCTTCTATATCTATTTCTTTCAGGTTTTAAAAACCATGTCCATTGTGACATTGAGATTCATATTTTAAAAATAATCTTAAAAATTTTACTTTGTAAATGATCATACAGTAAAACTAAATTTTGGTATACAGTTCTATTAACACATATGTATAGTTTGTGTACCCATCACCACAATAACGGTACAGCATAGTATCATAACCCCCCAAAACTCCTTCATGCTATCCTTTTGTGGTTACCCATCTCCATCCCGTAATCCCTGCAACCAGTGACCTTTTTTCCATCCCTGTGGTTTTGTCTTTTTGAGAATATCATATAAATGGAATCATACAGTATGTAAGCGTCTGAGACTGGGTTCTTTTACTTTGTCTTTAAGTTTCACCTAAATTATTGCATGTATTGAAAGTTTACTCCTTTCTATTGCGGAGTACTTTTCCATTGTCACTCATTACAGGGCATGTGGGTTGTTTCCAGTGTTTAGCACTTGTGAATAGAGCTGCTAAAAACATTTGTGTACAGATTTTTGTGTGAATGTAAGTTTTCATTTCTCTAGGGTGTCTATCTGTGGGGAGAGGGGATTGCTGGGTCATACAATTAGTATATTTTTAACTTTATAAGAAACTGTCAACCTTTTTTCCGGAGTGGCTGTATAATCTATGTTTCCAATAGCAATATATGAGAGTTCCACTTATTCCATATCACTAATATTATCAATATTTTATGTTTAGCCATTCTAATAGGTATGTAGTAGTATCTAATCATAGTTTTAATGTGGAATTCTCTGCTGACTAATGCCATTGAACATTTTATCATGTTCTTATTTGCCTTCATTATATCTTCTTTGTGGAGTGTCTATTGTCCCACTTTTCATTGGTTTGTTTTCTTTTTGTGGGGTTCTGAGAATTTGTTACATATTCAAATACAAATGTTTTTTCAGATATGTGATTTGCAAATAGTTTCCTCTCAGTCTTTAGCTTGTTTTTTCATTCTTTTAACAGTGTCTTTCACAGAGCAAAAATGTTTAAATTTGATAAGTGTCAAATTTATCAATTTTAGTTTTTGGATTGTATTAAGATAGATAGACTTTAAAACATTTCTAAACCTAGGGCAAGAGCTTAAACATCTAAATAAATAATGAAATGCAACCCCTGCCCCCCCCCAAAACCCCCCCAAAATCACCCAGATTTCTATTTTATAAAACTTGGGAGAAGTAACTTAGTGACAGGAATGTTCTCATTATAGTTGAATTTTTGCAGAAGGTGCAAAACTTACCATTTATGGAAGGGTGGTGGTCATTAATATACTATCTACCTGGCTGGTGTGGCACAGTGGATTGAGCTCTGCCTGCCTGTGAACCAAAGGGTCGCTGGTTTGATTCCCAGTCAGGTCATATGCCTGGCTTTCAGGCCAGGTTCCCAGTAGGGAATGTGTGAGAGGCAACTGCAGATTGATGTTTCTCTCCCTTTCTTTCTCCTCTCTTCCCCTCTGTCTAAAAACTAAAATACAATCTTTAAAAAAGATTAAAATAATACACTAGTCTTGGAGACACATAAGACTTTTGCTTACTCAAAAGAGATGATTGGCTTAAGTTTTTGAGATTTTTTACAATTAAAAAAATTTTTATTTAGTTTTAGAAATAGGGGAAGGGAGGGAGAAAAAATTTTTTTAAATTTTCTTCAACATTTCATATAGTAATGGTTTGGTGATTATGAGCTCTTGCAGTTTTTTCTTCTTTGGGAAGCCCTTTATCTGCCCTTCGATTCTAAATGATAGCTTTGCTGGGTAGAGCAGTCTTGGCTGTAAGTCCCTGCTCTTCATCACTTTGAATATTTTTTGCCAATTCCTTCTACCTTGTAAAGTTTCTTTTGAGAAATCGGCTGACAGTCTTAAGGGAGCTCCCCTGTAGGTAACTAACTTCTCTTGCTGCCTTTAAGATTCTCTCTTTTTCTTTGACCTTTGACATGTTAATTATGATGTGTCTTGGAGTAGGCCCCTTTGCATTTATCTTGTTTGGGGTGCTCTGTGCTTCCTGGACTTGCACGTCTATTTCCTTCACCAAATTAGGGAAGTTTTCTTTTGTTATTTTTTCAAATAGATTCCAATTTCTTGCGCTTTCTCTTCTCCTTCTGGCACACTTATGATGCAAATGTTGGATCTCTTGAAGTTGTCCCAGAGGCTGCTTATACTATCTTTGTATTTTTGGATTCTTTTTTCTTCTTGTTGTTCTGATTGGTTGTTTTTTTCTTGCTTATGTTCCAAATTATTGATTTGATTCTCAGCTTCATCCACTCTCCTGTTCTTTCCCTGTAAGTTACCCTTTATTTCAATTAGTGTGTCCTTTGTTTTTGACTGGACCTTTATGTCCGTGCTTGGCAGAGCTGGTGACATGAGGTCAGCAAGAGGGGTCCTCTGAAGCAGTATCGGGATTGTCAGGTCAAAGGATTTTAGGTCTCCTCTGCCCAGAGTTTCTGTTCCCTGCTCTGAGAGTGATGATGCAGCTGGGGAGAGGCTGCAGAAGAATTCTGTCTCTCTTACTTGGATTGTTTTTCTCTTATTAATGGTAATGCCTGCTTTTCATTAGTTCTTTGTGGGACTCAGATATGATAGGGTCCTTTTTTATTTAAAAACTTTCCATCATTTCTATTAGCTATGGAATAAAGCCCTCACTTCTTGTGGCCTTTGAGGTCATTCAGAGCTCCGCTTGCTTCTCCTCTGACACAGCTGGAGTTTAAGTCATGCACTTTCTCCTCCTCGTCATTTCCCTGGAACTCTTCTCTCTGAAAAGCTTGCATATGCTCTCCCTCCCATTTCTGCATGGTGAACTTCTGTTCACCTTTTGAGGCCAGCTCATGCCTCATGGTTTTTGGCAGATGGAATAAGTCTTTCTTGTAATTGTTCATTTGTGCTTTGCCTTTCTTGATACAATCTGAGTTTCTTTCTTTCCTTTTTTTAAAAAATTGAATTAATTGCAGAGACATTGGTTAATGAAATTATATAGGTTTCAGGTGTACAATTCTATAATAGATCTGTAACCTATATATTGTATTGTGTGTTCCCTACTCCAGGTCAAGTCTCCTTTCATTACCATTTATCCCCCTTTGCCCCTCTTCTACCTCCCTCACCCTCTGTCCCTCTGGCAAGCACCATTCTGTTGTCTGTACCTGTGAGGGTGGTTTTCCCCTTAGTCTCTTCACCTTTTCACCCAGCCCTCCAACCACTCTCCCCTCTGACAGCTGTCAGTATGTTCTCTGTGTTATGGGTCTGTTTCTATTTTGTTTGTTAGTTTATTTTATTCATTAGATTCCACATATCATATGGTATTTGTCTTTCTCTGACTGGCTTATTTCACTTAGCATAATATTCTTGGTCCATCCATGCTGTAGCAAGAGGTAAGATTTCCTTTTGTATGGCTGAGTATTATTCCATTGTGTAAATGTACCGCAGTTTTTTCTCCTCTCATCTACTGAGGATGGGCACTTGGGCTGCTTCCAAATCTTGGCTATTGTGAATAATGCTGCCATGAACATAGGGGTGCATATATTCTTTCGAATTAGTGTTTCGGGTTTCTTCGGATATGTTCCCAGAAGTGGGATCACTGGGTCAAAAGGTAGTTCCATTTTTAATTTTTGCGGTAATTCTGTACTGTTTCCAACAGTGGCTGCAGCATTCTTCCTTCCCACCAACAGTGCACATCCTCGCCAACACTGGTTGTTTATTGATGACAGCCATTCTGACAGGTGTGAGGTGATATCTCACTGTGCTTCTAATTTGCTTTTCTCTGATGATTAGAGACACTGAACATCTTTTCATATTTCTATTGGCCATTTATATGTCTCTTTGGAGAAATGTCTATTCATATCCTTTGCCCATTTTTTAAATTGGATTGTTTGTTATTTTGGTGTTGAATTTTATAAGTCCTTTATAAACTTTGAAACCCCTTATTGGATGTATCATTGGTGAATGTTCTCCCATTCAATGGGTTGTCTTTTTCTTTCCTTGTGAATTTGTTTTTATTGGGACATAAAGGATGAGTCACTGGGTAGTTAACACCCCACAGGGTACTGTCCATTTTGATATTCCTAGGGTAGCTTTTGGAGCTTTTTCTTTTTTTCTTGGAGCTGCTGCTTTGTCAGGTCCACTGCTGAGTGGCTCCTCTTCATAAGAAAATTTCCTCTTTTTTGGGTGGACACTCCTCTTTCCTGCCACTTTAGTGTCACTAACTGGTTCCTCTTTGGAGAAAGATTTCTTCCTCTTGGGGAGATTTCCACTGCCAGTTGTCTCCTCAAGATCACTAATAATCGCCCTGGATGGGTGGCTCAGCTGGTTAGAGCATCATCCCAAGACACCAAGGTAGTGAGTTCAAACCGTGGTCAGGGCACATGCAGAAATCAACCAATGAATGCATAAATAAGTGGAACAACAAATAGTTTCTCTCTTTCTCCCCCTCTATCTTGTCTCCCTCCTCTTCTGCTCTTGGTTTAAAATCAATAAATAAAAAATAAAAAAAAATCACTAATAATGAGCTCCTCCTTGGAAAAAGATCTTTTTCTTGGGTTTGGATAAGAGGACAGGTGGGTCTTCCCTTCCATTCTCCTGAGGAGTCTCCTGGAGCTTTTGCTTTTCCTTCTTTTTGGGTTTTTCACGTGTGTCCTCACACTCTTCCAGTGTACTGCTGTTTTCTGAAGATGCGAGGGCAGTTATAGCCAGCCATTTCTTTTCCTTCTAGAAGCGTTTTCCTTCCTGTTTCTCCAGCTTCTTAGTAATCTCAACACCTGCTTCCTTTACATGAACCATTGCCTTCTTTATGACCTCCATATTCTTCCATAGAATCTTTCCAGTCTCATAGAAGGATAGCTGCTCCTCCACTTGTTCTAGAAGCTTTTCCCCAAATATACTTGTGGGTACCTCAGAGAAGCAATCAGTCCATAAGACAATTCTGCATTGGTTTGCCAGGTATTGGGAGATGCGGCCTTTGTTTTTGGCAGCTGCTTGGCCAGTGAAATTGGAGTGAAAAATGAATCCATATTTTGGGGTGTTACCCCATGTCTTCAGGGCCCTGGAAACTTGGTCCCTTTGCTGGGAATCACTCAGACACAAGGACTGGCCACAGTGGGTTGTCTTTTCATTTTTTGGATGGTTTTCTTTGCTGTCATTAACTTCATAGTTTGATGTAGTCCTATTTGTTTACTTTTATTTTTTGTTTCCCTTGCCTGAGAGGATATATTAGAAAAAAATATTGCTGCAAGAAATGTCAGAGACTTTACTGCCCATGTTTTCTTCTAGTACTTTCATGGTTTTGAGTCTTAACATTTCAGTCTTTAGTCCATTTTCTTGTGTATGTCCTTTATTCTTGTGTATGGTGTAAGAAGGTGGTCTAGTTTCATTCTTTTTGCACATATCTGTCCAATTTTCTCAACACCACTTAGTGAATAGACTGTCTTTACCCCAGTGTATGTTGTTGCCTACATTGTCAAATATTAATTGACCGTAAAGGTGTGGGTTTATTACTGGGCTTTCTAGTCCGTTCCATTGATCTATGTGTCTGTTTTGAATTTGTGTTTCCCAAAAGCAGTGATGACATCCTCCGTCTTTGAATTCTGTGCTGCTAGTACAGGGCCTGGCCTCAGGAAATGTTTGGTGAATTGAATTAATATGCAGTTCAAACTTGCATTGTAGCCATTTTTTTATACTGGTGGGAAAAATCCTACATGGTATATAGATTTTGATTCTCTGCAAGCATAGTCACAGGATTAGAAGACTGAAATTGTGAGGTTTGGATATGAAACATTTCTGTACCTTCTGGTTAAAAAAATAGAAGCCTTAGGGTTTGTTGCACTTTGCAATATTCAAAGTTATGTTTCATTTATACATTTGTCTCATTTATAAATTGGATGTATTGTTGGTGTGATCCTGACTTATGGTTGACATTTTGCTTGGATCTTATTAAACACTTCATAAAATATAAAAGAGAAGTATGGATTTGCAGCATCAATAGCTGCTCAGCTGTGACCTTGGTCAAAAGGCTGGTTGGGAGTAACTATTCAGATAGATAATTAAGCCAGCTGAGCTAGGAATGGCGCTAGAATTTATAATTAATAAGTTTTTAAAACCTTCTCTTGTTCTTTCCTCATCTTTAGGATTTTTGTCCCTGAGTCATGGAAGACAGAAGAGCTGAGAAGTCATGTGAACAAGCATGTGACTCACTCAAGAGGCAGGACTATGAAATGGCCCTCAAGCACTGCACGGAGGCCCTTCTTTCTCTTGGCCAGTACTCCATGGCTGACTTCACAGGGCCGTGTCCACTGGAGATAGAAAGTGTAAAAATTGAGAGTCTTCTTTACAGAATTGCCTCATTTTTGCAACTGGTAAGTAAACAGTGTTGATAAACCAATGCCTAAACATGTAAAGTGGCCTTATTCATTGAATGGGCAGAGTTACTGGTCACTCCTTCTCCACATCAACTCATAGTGGGCTTACGAGGTGAATGAAGTGCTTGATGATTGCCCAATGTCTTTTTTGGCAAGCAACTGTATTTTTAAATGTTGGAAATTGTACTGTTACATAGCAGTTTCGATTGTTCATTAGTTTAACAAATATGTATTGAGTATATTATGTATAGACACTGCTCTAGGTGCTTGGTATACATTGGTGAAAAATAAAGATTAAGATCTGTTCTTCATGGTGCTTTTTCTGGTAGGGGGACAGACAAACACTAGACATTATAAGTAAGTAAACACTTTAGATTGTTAGAAGGTAACAGTCTGCATGAGAAAAAGCAGAACAAGGCAAGGGATATTGGGGTTACTAGGGTTAGGGATAGGGCTGCATTTTTTTTTTTAAGATATTATTTATTTATTTTTAGAGAGGGGGGAGGGAGGGGGAAAGAGAGGGAAAGAAACATCAATGTGTGGTTGCCTCTTATTTGGCCCCCACTGGGGACCTGGCCTGCAACCCAGGCATGTGCCCTGACTGGGAATTGAACAGGCGACCCTTTGGTTTGTAGCCCATGCTCAATCCACTGAGCCATACCAGTCAGGGCGATAGGGTTGCAGTTTTAAATTGGATGGTCAGGTAGTCCTCATTGATAAGGTGGTAAGAAGGAGGTAAGGGAGTGAGCCATGTGAAATCTGGAGGAATAGTGCTATAGGCAGAGGAAACAGGACCCTGAGGCTGAAGCATGCCTGCCGTGCCTGAGGAACAGCTTGGAGGCCAGTGCTGGAGTACAGTGTGTGGGGGCAGGAGAGGGTAGCAGGGCAGGATCCTCTGGGACTCTCCAGGTCACTCTGAGGACTAGTTTTTATTCTCCTTGAGGTGGGAAATTACTGTGGAATTTTGAGCAGAAGAGTGGCATGATCTGATTTAATAGGAATTCTTGGCTTTTGTGTGGAGAATGGACTATAATAGGATAACAGTAGATGTAGGGAGACTAGTTTAAAGGGTATTGGAATGATCCAGGCCAGAGATGACAGTGGCTCAGACTAAAATGGTGGCAGTGGAGATAGTGAGAAGTGGTTTGATTCTGGTTATAATTTGAAGGTGTAACCAATAAAATTTCCTAACGTTTTGGATGCAGGGAATGAGGCACACAGAGCAGTCACAGTTGATTCTGTGTCTGAGCAATTGGAAGGATGGTCTTTCCTTCAACTGAGAGTAGGAGGCTGTAGATGGGGAGCAGGTTCTGTGTGGGAAGAATTCATTTTGGACACTGAGTTTGGGATGTCATGTAGAAGTCTAGCCTGAGATGTTGAGCAAGCAAGTCAGATATGCAGGTATGGAGTTTGGGAGAGAAATCTGGAGTAAAGATACAGAAATTTAAGAGTTTTAGACTATTGATATATAAAGTCTTGATCCTAGATCATGTCACCAAGGGGATGAGTGTTGATAGAGGAGAGGACCAAGGACTTAGTCTTGTGGCCTCACAGTGTTGAGAGGTTGGGGAGAAGAAGAGGAACCAGCAAAGCAGCTGGAAGGGCAACCTTGAAGTAAAGGAAAACTAATAGAGTACAAAGTCCTGGTAGCCAAGTGAAGAAAGTGCATCCAAATGAAGGAATGTTCAGCAGCGTCCATTGCTGGTCCAGGCAGTGGTGGATGAATGTCTGGGTAAAAGAGTGTTTTAGGCAGAATCAGAGGGAAGGAATTGAAATACATAGTTACAGACAGTTCTTGAGGATTTTTGCCCTAGAGAGGCGTGCGCACACACACACAACACACACAAATGGAATGGATGGAATGGTAGCTGGTGAGAGAAGTGAAGTCAAGAGAATGATTTTTTTTTAGATGAAAGAAATAATAGTATGTTTATTTATAGGACTGAACCAATAGAAAGCAAAAGAATTAATGATGTAGGAGAAGTAGAGGAGGCTTGTTGGAGTGAGGTTCTTCAGTGGACCAGAGAGCAGATCTCCACGGTAGGCAGGATGGACTTCAGAAAGGAACGTGGGTGGTTTGTCTGGTAAGAGGTGGAAGGCAGAGCATGCTGGGAAGCGGGCAGATGTGGCGGTGACGGTCTGTGGGTATTTTCTTCTCGTGCCTTTGGTTTCCTCACTGAAGTCAGTAGCTGAGAATGAGAGTGGGGCTCGGGGTTCCGGTGACCTGAAGTGGGAGAGGGTGAGAAGTGGGAGTGTGAGTAAGTGGACTCAGAAGTACATTGTGGTGCATATTTGTGTTGTGTAATCCCAAAGAACACACGGGTTAGCTTTGCTCTGTGATACTAAATTTGCAACATTAATGCTTAAACTTTGAAATAAAGCCAAGCTTTTTTAAAAAAATAAAATCTCTATTTTTAAGCAGCCCTTGAACTACTTAATAATATTTATCTGGTATCCTTTATTTTGCAGAAAAAGTATGGGCAAGCTGATGAAGATTGTAGGCATGGTATGTATAAAAACAGGACTCTTTTCTGATTTGAAGACTTTGAATTATTTAATTGGGCAATGTTTAAGATTTAATTTCTTCCATTTGCTAATTTCAAAAGTGATTCTATTTAAAAAAGCCCACCTTACTGTGGTGACCAGTGACTGATGTGGGTGTTGACTTTCTTGCTGTGGTTGGTGTGCACACGAACATTGTTGCCAGTCGCTCATGAGTGCTGACGGTCTGGTCACTCCCTTGGGAACATAGATGGTGTCCTTTTAAAGTATGTGTGAGTGTTTTCAGTCAATTAGGGCCAAATTTTGAGAACTGCAACACACATTGATTAAAATGTTGAGCTTGGATAAATTGAAAGGGTGGGTCTATCCCTCCCTCCTAAAATGTGTTTTCTGTTCGTTAGATTTCCCTTAGAGAGAAGAGACTGACCTGAATGCTCTTCAGTGCTTTTTCCTATTTTCTTTTTGGCCGGGAATTGATTAAAAAGGTTCTTGTTCTTTGGATACTGACAGAATAAGAGTCCTTTTCCTTGTGACTGCTGTGAATTCACTAGACAGACCTGCGATGAGTGGGAGAAGGGTTCAGTGTACATTCTCATAGACTCTTGATGGGACTTTTGCACGGCCCAGTGATTTGAATAATATAATGTTTCATTTATCCAGAATTTGGGTGGGGAGTTAGGTGTTTAAAAGAAGTTAATTTTTTCTATATACTCCTTCATGTAAAAAATTATTAAAAATACATATTAATGATTTTTGTTGTAAACCTTACAAAACTATTTATTCTAATACTTCTGTGGCATATTGGACATAACCATAAAAGACTCAGCGACATCTTTATGAGCCTCGCTTCACAAAATATTATGCTTTGAGAGTTAACTAGTTAACTGGAATTTGAAAACTATTTAGAACAATAGTTCTTTAACAAAATTCTTACTATCTGTGGACATTAAAAATGTACCAACAAGCCAAATAATAAGTCAGGTAAAATCAAGGAACATGAGGAAGAGGATCATTTCTACTTCTTCCTCCTTCTGAAGGAATCATTGTTTAGTTTGCTGTGTCTTCTGCACTTTTCTTTGTACAAATAAACACAAATGCTTATAATACATATATAGGGTTTTTTCCTTTAAGAATTAAAAGATTTAGTCCTAGCTGATGTGGCTCAGTGGATTGAGCACTGGCCTGTGAACTGAAAGTTCACCAGTTTGATTCCCAGACAGGGCACGTGCCTGGGTTGCAGGCCAGGTCCTCAGTTGGTGTGCAAGAGGCAACCACACATTGATGTGTCTCTCCCTGTCATTCTCCCTCCCTTAACCTTCTCTAAAAATAAATAAATAAATAAAATCTTTAAAAAAAAGATTTAAAAGATTTATGTGATGATCACAAAGCAGTTTGCTTTCTTATAGTCCGTAGATCATGGATTCTTTCTAAGTCAACACACCTGCTCCAATTCGTCCTTACTGTTCCGTAGTGTAGATGTGCCATAATTTACTCAGTAATGTCCATATTGATGGACATTGAGGTGGTTTTGGTTTTCTAGCTTGTTTTTATAATCTGTCCTGTAATAAATATATATTCTTTCTTACTGTTGCCTTTGTTTCTATAGGACAGTCTTAAAAGTTGCATGTCTGGGTTAAGGAGTTTTAAAAGGTTGGATATCTGGATTAAAATTATAAATATTCTATAGTCATCAGATTAGTTTCAAATGTACACACACACCAGCAATATGTGAGAATGTCTGCCTGTTCCCTGTAGTCTCACTAACACTGGAACCAATCAGTCTTGACATTTTGCCAATTTCATACGTGGGAAATAATCCCTCTTGCTTTAATTTTCACTTCCTTGAGTTCTGTGGAGGTTCATGCAGCCTTCTCATTTTGGAGACATGGAATGTCCCAAAGGTTAAGTGACTTGTGAGAAGTTACAGAAGAGTTAATTGCTGTTGGTGAAGGAGCACATGAAAAAATGTTTCACTTTTCTATTAATTGTTTTTCTTAGCATTTTAAAGTTAGATACTATTTTACAGTTACTAAATCACCAAAATAAAAGTTGAACCAGGAAATAAGGTGATGGATATATTTATTTCCTGGATTGTGATGATAGTACCATGAGTATATACATACGTATGTCCAAACTCACCAAATCGTGTACACTAATTGTATGTAGGAGTTTTTTTCGTATACCAGTCATCCCTTTGTGATGTGGGGAAGAAAGTGTAACCAGTGTCTAAGGTAAAGTTGTCGTGAGATGGCTATGTTCTTGTGGTGTTGGTGGAGTATGAAGCGAAATGCAGCTTGTTAATGTGTTTATCCCGTTGACCCAGTAATCTTGTTTCTGAGGTACTGTCCCGAGTAAATAATCCAAAAGAAGGAAAAAGTCGTGGGCACAATGGTGTTCATGGCAGCACTGTGTGTAAAAGTGGCAAGTCGGTTCGCTTCTGATAAGGGAGGAGTTTATTAATTAAATTTGGTCCATTCCTTGTTACCATTTAAGTGATAAGTAATAATATGAAAAAATGCTTATTTAAATGCAAAAGTAGTGTATGTAAAGTTGTTCATTTGGAGTAGACATTTGGAAATATTGGCCAGGTTTATATGTATATATTACTAATTGTAGAATTCTGCTTTTATATGTTTTTTTTCCTCTCAGCTTTTGGTGATCTTATTTTTATGTAAGATTAAGTACCATAGTTATGCAGTCAGTTAGTAATAAAAAGCAAGACGAAAATCTTGCCCTCTGTTAATTATTATACTGCCTTGTAATGCCAGGTAGCTGTGGAATCGCTCCTATTTTAATGTCTCCAGACCTTACGTTGGCATTTTATGTACAGTATTGTCTTGATGTCTGTTCCCTATCAGGCTATCAGTTTGCATTCCTTGCAGCTCTCAACATACCTCATTGTAACTGCCTGCTGCTGCTTCTCCATTATGCTGCTTCTGACCTGATTTTACTCTCTCAGGCAGGATTAGGAAATCAGGTAATCCTGGTCATGGAATTTAAAGAAAAAAAACTTGTATTATGAAAAACTTAAAACATACAGGAAAGTAGAGCAAATAGCATAATGAATATTCATATTCTCAAAACTTAAATTGTAACATTTTACCACATTTACTTCATTTAGTTTTTCTGAACCATTTAAATGTAATTACAGACATCATGATATTTACCCCTAGATACTTTAGTGTACATCTCTGACAAATAAGGCCATACCTGCACAACCATATTATTATTAACCTAATAAATGGGCAGTAGTTTCCTAATATTATCTAAAACCCATTGCATAATCAGATTTCCTTGGTGGTTCCCACAGTGTTTTTTATGGTTGATTGTTAAACCAGGAACTGATCAGAGTCATAAAATTTTAAAGTTGCAATTCTACTCCAGTAAGAGTGAAGCAGGCTCTGAGTTGAGGACTCAAGGGCATCTTGAAAATAAACTACATAGGCTTTAATTTCATGGAATTCAGCTCCGTTTGTTGTGTTCTGGATAGTGAAGGTTGCCAAACTGGTGGCCACTGGATAGTGAGGTGGTCACGTCTGTTTTCATTATCTGAACATAAGTTGTATTGGGCATAACAGGAAACCTTTCATGAAACGGTGATGATTCTTCGGCCTTTCACATACTTCCTTGTATAGGAAACTTAGACTTTTTACACTAACAAGGTGGAATGAGGTAAATGCAGAAAGTGAAATCAAAAGAAAATGTTAGCAACTAAAAGAGTGTTGTACTACATGCAGTATGTAGGACAAACTCAATCATCATAAATATCAGTGATATTTTTCATAAGACTACAGGATTTTTAAACCCTGAGAGGGTTTTTTTTTTTGGTACCAAAATTAATTTTTTCTTTTTTTTTTTTTTTTAACTGAGAGTGTTGTTAATATAAGAAATCACCATTACAAATGAGGAGTGTGGGACATCTATTGACATTTATTGTAATGATGTTTGCCCTGTTGAATAGGTGCTGACTATATTATCAAAAAGGTGAACCGATACATGATTGATTGAACCATCTACATTCTCCTTGGGAGAAAAAGTGCCATCTTTACCCACCTTTCTTCTCGGAAGAGTTTTGACTTTAGTGGTAATTTTTTTTTTTAATTAGTTAAGAATGGTTAACGCTGTTTATTCAGAATTATCTCTGGGTCAGGTTTTCTGAAATACATTATTTTATTTCTTTTTTATTTAAAAAAATATTTTATTTATTCTTAGAGAGAAAGTAAGGGAAGGAGAAAGAGTGGGAGAGAAACATCAATGTGTGGTTGCCTCTTGTGTGCCCCGTAATGGGGACCTCGCCCACAACCGAGGCATGTGCCCTGGCTGGGAATTGACCGGCGACCCTTTGGTTTGCAGGCCGGCACTGAATCCACTGAGCCACACCAGCCAGGGCTGAAATATGTTATTTTATTTAACCACATTGTAATATCATTTCTGTTTTACAGGCTTACAGGCTTTGTGAGCTTAAGTAATTTGCTTAAGAGTGCAGAGCCAGTCCAGAGTGGAAGTGTGGTTTTGAGGTGAGGTCTTTCTGAAAGGCCATGCTCCTCTTTATCCTAAACTATTGCCTGCGTATTCTTTAGGGTTTTGCAGACATTATTCTGTTTGACACATTAAACTTGGAAACAAAGGAAAAAGGATATTCTAGAAATGAAATAACTGAGGCTCAGGACCACTTAAATAATAATCACTTGTGGAGTGGGGACAGGAGTTTGGGTCTTTAAGCCTCTTCTAGTCTATCCACTTCTTTTCCTATTCACCAGACTTTTACACTAGGAATGCATTCTAATAATGTGTTAAATTGTTCTTTAGATCCAGTTTTGCATTAATTATTAAAAAAAAATTCGTGTGTACAAGCTTTATTTCACCAACAGGAATTTTTAAAAACTTTTCATTTTGAAATAATTATAGATTCACAGGAAGTTGCAAAGATAATACAGAGAGGTCCCATGTACCTTTCCCCTACTGGTTATATCTTTCATAACTATAGAATAATATCAAATCCTGGAAATTTGATCATGTTTAGATTCATGTAACCATCAGTACAGTCAAGATACAGAATAGTTCCATTTCCACAGAGATCTCCCTCGTGCTATCGCTACCCTAGACAGTCACCCACCACTTTCCCTGTCCCCCATCCCTAGTCCCTGGCCAGCGCTAATCAGTTCTTCAGCTTTATAATTTTGTCATTTTGAAAATATTGTGTAATGGAATTATACGATATATAACTTTTTAAGATGGCTTTTCCCCCTTACCATATATTTGAGACGCATTTAAGGTTGTGTGTATCCATAATTCATTCCTTTTTATGACTGAATAGTATTCCATGGTATGGCTGTATCACATTTTGTTCTTTAACAGAAACTGAAGGCTTCATGGAATGGGATCTTGTCTTTCACTCTTCATTGCCTCATAATTCCTGTTAAGTGTTTTAAATGTTTAAGTTGACAGGAATAAAAAGTTAAATGATAGAGGACTAATTTTGGGACAATACAAATCGGGAGTGAGTGTTTATTTAATATTTAAGTTGACTGTAATTCTCTAAATTTGTTTTTTTTTGTCAATAGACATTTAAGTAAGCAGTAGACTTTGAACTTAGGTGAACTCAATTGCAAGAGTCTCATCATGAGTGTGTAATGATCTCTTTTAGATATTTTCAGATTTATTCAGGGTGTTAGCTATAGTCACGAATGTCATTTTAAAATGTATTTTATGTTGTTAATTCATGGAATAAATATTTGTTGTTATCAGTTTTTCATTAACTGAAATCATATTTATACAAAAGGAGAGGATTTAAAGTGAATGATACCTTGCTTCATAAAATCTCAGTAAATAGGGTACCAAAGGGGATCTGAAATTAAGATCATTGTGAACACCTAAAATCGCAGCTCAGTCTTTTTTTTTAAAGATTTTATTTATTTACTTTTTTAGAGAGAGGGGAAAGGAAGGAGAGAAACATCAGTGTGTGACATACATGATTGCCTCTTGTACGCTCCCCTACTGGAGACCTGGCCTGCAACCCAGGCATGTTCCCTGCCCGGGAATCTAACCAGCAACCTTTTGGTTTACAGGCCAGTGCTCAGTGTTGCTCAGTCCACTGAGCTACACCAGCCAGAGTGTTGCTCAGTCCACTGAGCTACACCAGCCAGGGTGTTGCTCAGTCCACTGAGCTACACCAGCCAGGGTGTTGCTCAGTCCACTGAGCTACACCAGCCAGGGTGTAGCTCAGTCTAAGGCAAAGAAAATAATCACGAGAGTAACAAAATGTCAGAGTTTTTCTCAGTAAGCAAATTAACCATGGAAACAATGAAGTACAGGAGTGCCTTAGCAGAGGATTTGAAAACAATCTCGGTTTTTTCCACAATCAGGATTTCCTTTGAATGCTTACAACAGAGACGGCAAGATGTTGACTCTCTGACATGGAAATGATGATAGTGGAAGAGTTTTAAGATAAAAAAATACAGTTAAATTGATTTTGTTTTAAATAGGAAAACAAAATTAACTGCTTAATCCAGTTATTGAACAGTTAGTGGAGGTTAACTTTGCTGTAATTATATAGCAAATGTGTCTCGGAACTTAGGATTCTTTATAAAGAGGAAGTTGGCTGTGCAAACAGCAGATTCTCTCTCATTCACATAGTGTACAACAGACTACTTTTGCAAATATCATTTTAACAATACTTCAAGTAAAAAGTTTACTCAAGCATGTAGATGATAAAATAAAAACCTATTATAATGTTCTGGGAACTGGGATTCAGGTTTGTTTTTATGCTTAGCTGTGTTGTCAGCTTTTTACTGTGTATAATTATTTTATATTTGTACAGTAAGGAGGAAGTTGAGGGACATTGAATTAGTTCTAAAATTTAAACTGGAACACTGAAAATAAACCAGGAGAAATGACCTATGTTTCTGAAGTATGAAAGTAATTGGGAAGCTTTCTTCAAGTACAAACCTCTTTACTATGAACTATAATTGAAGGGAAGAGTACTTCCAAAAATACGCAGTAAAAGCTTAACTTTAAAGCTCATTGCAAACCCAAGGCGATCATGAGGACCAAATATTGAAAGGAGCAAGGTAGCAGGGATTAAGAAAAAGTAGAAGAAGCATACTAGCGTATTTGAAGCTGAAATATTCAGAAGTGTCTAGGTCTAGATAACATTGAACAGTGTTAGGCTTTTTGTTTTCCAAAAGCATTCCATAAAGGAAACATTTTATCTATAAAAGACCTTGGTAGGGAGGGCATAATATGCACAACAGCTGCAGCCCACATGTCCAAAAGTGTTTGTTTATTGCAACTGGAAGAAAAGTGAGGGCAAGGGAAACATTTGGAAGCAAAGGAGAAGAATGTTGGGGAAAACCCCTGATTTTGCCAAATGGATGTGGGTGGGAGATTTGCCACAGTGTTCTTACTCCGGTTTATGTTTTACTTCTTCATACTTAACAAGAAATGAACATTTTAATCTTTGGTTAATACATAGACTTAAGCCTTCCACTGTTATGGAGCGTGCTTATATACTACTCCTCCAATCCCAAAATATATTTTTGGAAAATAAGTTTATTGCCAAAAATTAAATGGCTGATATTTAGGAAAGGAATAAATACATTCATAAATAAATAAATTTATATATTCATAAAAGTAATCTATTTTCATTTTTGATTTTGTTTCTGAAGTGTTGGTTCAGAGAGTATAATTATATCTAAGTGGTGGATGATTTCACTTTATTGATGACTAAAGGATTTAATTTTTATGGTCATTAAAATTTTTCTCTTGAAAATTTTGGGAAAAATACCTTGATTGAGCTAAGCTCTTCAATAAAAGATTGTAGAAATAAATAAGGACTTGATAAAAGACATAACCTAATATGGTCATGTTTCTGAAAAAAATATAGAATAATACTCAACATTTACTGCTTCAAGCTTGATTTAAATTACCTTTCTTATTGCAGGTAGTTCTTTACAAGCAAGGGCAATTACATTTTAGTTGTTAACCTCCTTTTGGTAGCCAGATAATATCAACCACTACCAGGCTGTTACTGTTCAAATGGCTGAATGAATATTACTCAGTTTCTGGTCCAGACTATTCCCAATACGCGGATTTCAAGTGTCAGAAAATATTACAAAAACTTAAGAATAATAAGGGGTAGAGACATGAATGCAGCAACACAGCTAAACTGTTCAGATTTCCTCCTTTGTAATTCCCAGTGGACACGAAGGAGCAATTCAGTTTGGGGACAGGTGTGTGCCCACAGTAGAATTTCACTGATGGTGGGAAGAGAATTTATTTGCAGGGAATTGTGGCTTGTTTATAATTGCTCAGGATTAGATTATATTTTTAATATCTCTTTTGGCAAGTTCAGTTGTTATCGCTGAGACAAGTTTAATAATACACTCTGCCATACTTTCCTTCCAGCTTGTTCAAGAAATTAAAGATAATAAGAGACAAGATTGGTAACATTGCAAAATTTATTTTGTCATATGATGCAGTAACGGGAGAGGTTTTTATCTGTAACTCTTGACTGTTTCTTTGCCATAGTTCTTTATGTGGGATTCTCTAAGACATAAATTGAATTGTATTCAATATTTAAAGGGAACAGTTGGAAGAAATTATGTTAATACTGCTTCTTGTCTAAAAAAGAGAGAGAGGAGGGAAATACAATTTTGACAAGTACCAAGACAATCAAACATCAGTATAATGGTAGAACTTTTGCAAAATAAGATTCAGCAAATTCCTTATATAAAACCAAAGACCTGTAAAAGATGTTTGTAAAATATGATATGATTTAATACTTTTAAAAAATGACATAACCACCTGAGGTTGAAATATTCTTAGATTTTTTTTTTCCCTGAAACATTCTTTGCTCTTGACTATAGTGCCTTAATATCCCAATTACTGAAAAGAAACTAAGATAGTTGAATCATTGGCAGTTGCTGAGAAATGATCTCAAATGACATGGCATATAAATGAGTATATTCTGTATTGTTAGAAATATGTGCTCCTTGTGATTGTAAAAAACTAGATCTGTCAACACTTGCAAACAATTGGGTAATATTTTCTTTACTTTTTAAAAAAATATTTAGTTTTTTTTAGAGGGAGGGGAAAGGAAGAAGAAAGGGAGAGAAACATTGATGTGTGAGAGAAGTCAAACAAACATCGATGTGCGGGATCAGTCAGACAGAAATCTCTTGCGTGCTCTGACCTGGGGATCAGGCCACAGCCCAAACATGTGCCCCGACTCAGAATTGAACCCGCGACCCTTTGTTCTTGGGATGACGCCCAACCAACTGAGCCACACTGGCTGGGGCTGGGTAGTATTTTCAATGGCCATTTGACAGTTGGGTTCTTAGTTAATCTTTCGGGTTTTGATAAAGACTAATTCTTTTTTGCTCAGGAATATTAAATGTTGAGATTTGCAGTTTCTATTCTTAAGCATTTTAATGACACTGGGTCCCTTGTGTCACTGTCAGAAATGTGAGAACTTTCTTCATTGAATATATATCTGCAATTTAAAAGCAGTCTTTGTACGTAGAAATCATAGGTTTGAGAGCTTTAAGATTAATTCTTACTGTGATTTTGGTGGGACCCTACTGGCTCTAGGCTGTAGTGGGTTAGGTATGTGGATTGTCCCATGTTTTTTTTTCTCTCTCGTCTTTATGCATGCCTTGGACAGAGCTGAAACACCACTGCTTTCCTCTAGTACTTGATTTTTTTCTTTTAGAGTATGTGTAGGACGTCATGCTTGTGATAGTGTGCCAATATTAAAATCAAGAAAAATGTGTACTAAATGTGACATGATTAACGATGGCTGTTCTTCTCTGACAGTGCTGGGAGATGGCCTAGCCCAGGGAGGTGGTGCCTTTCAAACAGTGCTTTGCTGCATGCAGCTGAAAGGAAAGCTCCAGCTTGTATCCAACATTCTTGCCAAGTCACTGACAGGAGAGTCCCTGGTATGTTGATGAGCTCTAATTTCTTTTCAGTGCTTTTTTTAAAAATTAAGTTTATTGGGATGATAATAGTTAATAAAATTATATAGGTTTCAAGTGTGTAATTCTATGATACATCATCAGTATACTGCATTGTGTGTTTACTAAACAAAGTTAAGTCTCCTACTGTGACCATATATTTGACCCCTTTCATTCTTTGCTACCCCATCCACCCCTTTCCCTCTGGTAACCTTCCTACTATTTGTGTCTATGAGTTTTTGTTTGATTGTCTTTTTGTTCATTTGTTGCTTTCAGTTTTTTAAGATTTTATTTATTTACTTTTAGAGAGAGGGGAAAGAAGAGAGAAAGAGAGGGAGAGAAACATCAATGCGTGAGAGATACATTGATTTGTTGCCTCTCACATCCCCCAACTGGGGACCTGGCCTGTAGCCCAGGCGTATATTCCTAAGGCGGATGTCCTGACTGGGGCCGGCAACCTTTTGGTTCGTAGGCCAGTGCTCAGGCCTCTGAGCCACACCAGCCAGGGGTGTTGCTTTCAGTTTTATATTCCAATCACCCTATGACTGAAATCATAGGGTGTTGAATTCTAATTTTGAATATCTGAAAACAGATTGATTTATTTGACGCCTTAGGAATATTGTGGGGAAAAAACAATTAGTGTGCATTTTTCCTCTTATTTTCCCCTTCCAGAAATGAAAGTTCATCAGTACCTCGAGATACTCTTTTCTCTTAAACAAACTGATGTTTAATCGGTGGATTCTTGTAGTTTGTGATTTTATATATATATATGTATATATATATATATAAATAAAAGAATTTCAGGGGTGCTCTTGCTGGGTAGGTCAGTTGGTTGGAGTGTCATCCCATACATCAGAAGGTTGTGAGTTCAATTCCTGGTCAGGGCACATACCTAGGTTGCATGTTGAATCCCCAGTCAGAGTGTGTATAGGAGGTAACCAATTGATGTTTCTCTCTTTCTCTCCCCGCCTTCCCTCTCTCTCTAAAAGTGATGAAAAACATATTCTTTGGGTAAGGATTTAAAAAAAAAAAAAAAAAAAGAACTGCAGGTACTTTTAAAAACTTTGAAAGTATAGGATAGCTAAATAATTTTCTTTTTTTAAAATAGTTTATTTTTTATTGTATTTTTTCCATTGCCATTTATCCCCCTTATGCCCTCTCCCTCCTCCACCCATCCCTAAATAATTTTCTATTTATTAATTTAATTTAATTTAATTTATTTATTTATAGAGGGGAAGGGAGGGAGAAAGAAGGACAGAAACTTTAATGTATGGTTGTCTCTCACACGCCCCCTACTGGGGACCTGGCTCCCAACCCAGGCATGTGCCCTGATTGGGAATTGAACTGGCAACCCTTTGGTTCACAGATTCAATCCACTGAGCTACATCAGCCAGGGCTAATTTTCTTTAAAGATATAATTTAACAGAACTTGGAAATATTTTTGGTTCTGTTTATGTTTAAATATTTTTTATTTATCTATCTATTTATGCATTTAGTTGTCATTATTACAGATGTCCCCCATTTCCTTCCCTTTGCTCCCCCTCCAGGCTTATGTTTTAAAATTCTCCTATGGATAAATGATTTTATAGGGTTCTTAATTCAGCCATTTGTTTCCTAAAATGTTTACATTTATGAAAACTAAGTAATAATTACTTTGTTTCCGAGGATGATACGTGTGTAAGTTGATGTGCATGACTGCTCTGATGGAGCTGTTGAGTTCCACTGAGACTTTAGGGTTAATTCTCTTATGTAGCTTTTAATTTTCTAGAGTTTTTTGTTTGAGATAATTGAAAGACTACTTTTTGGAACTTTAGACTTGGCAATCTATAGAAATTGTAAGACAAGAGATAGTATAACTCTTCTCAACAATTGGAAACTGTTGGAAAATTCTCTGGTGTTTTTTAGGAATCATAATGAAAAACAGTGAGAGCAAGAAAGTATATGTATACTTTGCTATTCAGCATGAATTCCCTATTTTATTTTATTCCCTTACTCTTTTGAATTGATATAAATTGTGAAAATCTGGTGCAAAGTTGTGTTTTCAATGCAAATAAATATATTTGGTTAAAAAAAAGGAATTAGGAAAATACTTGGTATACTGCTAAATGTAATGCAATGACCCATCCTAGGGGATAATTTAGTTATTTTCTAAGGAATTATTGAGTAGTGAATTGTGTAATTGGTTTAACAACTTTTTTGTTCGTTTGTTTCATCATCTTATGGAGGATAAATACAGTGCTTTGTGGCATACTGTATATTTTGTCCTGTTAAATTAACCTTTTTAACTTTCCTTATGGATGGTTAGCTTTACTATCACCATTAGTGTAGTGGGGATGGGAGATGAGGGTAGCATTGTTTTCTTTGCAGATAAACCTTAGAAACAGCTGAGGAATTAAGTCTCCACTGTAAAGAACTAATACACTAATCGGTTTTGTCCTTTTTCTCATTTACCCTTTCAGAATGGGATGGTAACAAAAGATTTAACAAGACTAAAAACCCTTCTCACAGAAACAGAGGTAAGACTATTTCAGTGGATCTCTCTGGGAAGAGTTTAACTCAGTCTTGCTAGTAAGTGTTGTGTATTAAGCTTTGGAAAATCATTGGGCATCAGCTAAGAGCAAGGCTTACTTCTGTAAAGGAGGGGATTGCCGCAGATGCTGATGCTGGAAACACACCACGTGTTTTCCCTTCTGACACTTTTAAGTACTTTAACCTTCATTTTATGACCATTTTATTCCTGTCTTTTTGTATATTTGATAAATTCTTTAGAGGGGATACTTTCAATTCATATTTGAAGTCAAGTTTTAGCTTTTATGTTATATTCTGTGTAGATGGAATCATTTTTAAGGGCTAGTGTGGGACTGTGGTACGTAGAGCTTGCTTGTACAAATTAAAGAGATCTTATAATGTATCTTTCTTTTTGTAAGCATACAAATCCTTGTAATGTGAACAATTAAAATTGATTTGTTAGCTTACATATTCTTACATACAGTCCTCATTTTACAAAAAGAATGGATGTTTTTAAAAGCTTATTAGGAAGTAGTTTGAGAATAAGGAGGCATTTTCCAGTAGAGTTATTATAGTGATTTAGTTCCAGCCCAACCTAAAAAAGTCCAATTAATCAATAACATGAATTATAGTGATATTATTGTGTTACATCCAATATATAGTGATATTATAAGTTACATCCAATTAGAATTTATGATATTCTTTTTTGGTACAAGATGTTCCAATTTCACCTTAGGATACCATTTCCTTTTTCTCATTCAGCTCAGCATTTACTGTGTGTCTGTGCTGTTCAAGTTCTGTAGGTTTTGGAAAGCTGAGATATTCATGAAAAACAGTCTGGTGGGCCAGTCCAAGATGCACATAACTAGTATACCCACAGGGCAGCCTGCGTTAGCAAGTGCTGTAATGGAAGTACAGGCAAGGAAAGGAGAGGTTGACACTTTGCGGGGAAACCAGGGAGGCAGGAGTGGGGGAGCTGAGGTTAAAGGATGGGGTTGACTAAGTGAAGACTGTCAGAGGTTGGTACAGGGTGGCAGTCAGTTGGTGCAAGGATAGATGGGACAAGTAGTACTGAGGGCCTTACCTAGGACAGTGGTAGTGGGAGTAGAGAGTGTAAGAGGCATTCTGCACCTGGTTGGGCAGAATTTGGAGAATACTCAGAGCAGGGCAGAAGAGGAAGAGTTCAGGATGGCTTTTATAATTTCAGTCTTGCTCTCTTGGGGGAAGATGAATCTACTAACTTGAGATAAGGAGCAGTGAAAGAGGATATTTGCAGTGAAGTTGATGAATTTTGTTTTGGACATACTGTATTCGAAGTGCATCCAGCCATTCACCCTTCATTTACTGAGTACCCAGTATGTGCCAGATCCTCTGTGAGGGGCATTATGTAAAGGGGCAGTTGCAGGCTATTGACAGTGGGTCTCTACGTGGCTGGCAGTGATCTGGCACGTAAAATGCCATGGAATAGTTAATAACAAGTGCTATGGCTGGCACTCAGTTGGAATCATGGATGTGGAGCTTAGAGTAAAGTTAGGGCCCAAGGGACAGATTGGGGATTTATCTGCACCAAGGGAGTCAAGAAAACCGGGAAGTCAGAGTGAGTGGTCCCTGCCCTGGTCTCACTTGTGGGAGAAGGGCTCATCCCAGAGTGAGGGGGACTTGGCAGGCTGTGCTCCCAGGCCCCCAGGTGAGGGCGCTTCACTTGATACAGGAGAACAGGCACCTGGCTAGCTGATCATTCTCTGGGTGTTAGCAAGAGGAGAGTGAAATGAGTGTGTGTGGGAAGGTGCTGCTCCATGGGGTTTAGGCCCGGGGACTTACACGTCTCTTCTTTTGCTAGCAGGTCATTTTTATGTGGGAAATCTCTTACCAGTTTGCTTAATGAGGGCCATACAAGTACTTCTTTTCTGTGTTTAAATATAGTTAAACATAGAGCAAAGGGCAAAAAATATTTGAAATATTAATGTTGAAACTTTCTAAGTATTCATACTCAAGCTTTAAAAAATACTGAAAGTGACCAAGTTTAATTCAACATGCAACTGGATATTTCTTATTATAAAAATATCTTTCATTTAAAAAATTGCAGACAGCAACTAGTAACATCCTCTCTGGATATCACATAGAAGACTTAGAAGATGGTAAGTACCAAACTCTATAACTTCTGGTAGCTGTGATTCTGGGCATTGCTTTTTTATTGATTACCGGGAGGAAGTTTACTCAGTTATAGTACATGTAAGTGGAAGTGTAGGCGAGAATGTAAAAATACAAAAATTTAACTTTAAAAAATAGGTGTGGATGAAAGCAATTTTTTCCCACCGGCCCCCTTTTTAGAATAATGGATTAATGATGGTAGGAGTTAACTGCAGAGGACATCTATGCATTCTCTTGCCCCCATGTAGTTCTAAATTTAAAATCCATTCTTAGCAATCCTTAGAGGGGGCGGGGGCTTTTCTCTTCTCTTTATCCCAGGCTAGTACAATTACTACTTTCTGGAAGTTCTGATCTGTAAACTGAGTTGTTCTGCTACCCTCATAATCTTCTCTTGCTAGAGGATGACAGGGAAGAGAGACCGGCGCTCACTGAATTCTTCTTAGATGCTGTGTACTGCTTAGTGGCTTTCACAAAAACGTGTACTGGCTTCTTAGAGCCCTTCTCCATCCTTTTGAGAGGTGGTAAAACTGTATTTATTAAGGTTCAGTGATTTTCCCAGTCACATAGCTACTAAGGGATGAAATACTGCTTTAAATTCAACCTGGCTGAATAACTTTATTTTTTGGTGGGGACAGGGAGGCACAATGACTTGTTAGGGAACAGAAAATGGCTCTAAGGTCCTTGAAAACTTGCCACTGTTCAGCCTGTGTAACTCGATCTAGTCTTTTCTCTCTTAAGCCTCATTTTTCTTGGCTTATTTGGAATCGTTTGTCTAACTGAATCAAAACTCATTGTATTCAAAAGTAAACAAATGTTATTTTTTAGCTCCTACCTCAGAATTTAGCTTTTTGAATTTTATTTCAATTGTGAAAAAGGATTACTTTAAACAATAACATGTATGTGTCAGACAAATCCTAAGGAATAAGGGTAGTAATGTGGGGCTTCTTCTCATTCAATATGCAGGATTGGAATTTGTTCTACAAAACTTCCTACCATAATTTTCTCATTCCTGAGGTATTGCTAATAGAGACATGTCCCATACTTAAGAAATGACAAGCATGCCAATGTCCCCCCCACTCCTCCGAGCCTCCCTTTAGTTGTTAGAAAAGAGACAGCACTGGAAATAGGCCCACTGGTTGATAGGATAGAGTCAGGGTCATAGATTTGATTTAGCTGCTTGGTAACCGCTTCTTCGGTGATTTTTAAGTTTCATATGATTAATTTAACTCACTTGATTGGTCAATTACTTTTTTTGGTAGGGGCACATATATCATATTCTTTTTACATCATCTGGGATGATGTGTGTGGAGGGTTTATAGAATTTCTTACACATTAAAATATCAGAATTATTAGCAAGCCTCAAATGATAAGACTATATCCTGATTACTCTCTAGGATCTTGTAATGGTTGGCATTTCCGCCCACCACCTAGGGGAATCACAAGCAGCGAGGAATATACTTTGTGTAAAAGGTAATGTGAAATTTTTTTTAAACCCATGACATGTCTTTATTCAAAGGATAGTTAATTTTCCTTCACTTTTTTAAAGAAGAGAATATGTGAAGGAAGAAGTATAATGATTGAGTAAAATGGTTTATTTTCAATTTGAAACAGAAGCCATAAAAAAATGGTGATTATCATTAAATAATAAAAGTCAAAGCCATATTGATGAGCCTTCTTTTAATTATAAAAACAGGGATATAAATGGGGATTGTTAAGACTTTGTTTGGAAGTCTCTTATAATACCAGTTGGATTAATGTGATGAATTTAATTGCTAGTCTCTGCTTATGTGAAATTTACCTAATTTATGGTAATTGAAATTATATAAACTGAAGTAGAAAAAAAACTGATGAAATGTTAAATTATTTTAATAACTTTTCTAAAAATCTCTTATTCACATAATTCTTATTGATTAATTTATATTTGAAGGGCTAACCTTTCAGAACTTAATAATTATGTATTAAGGTGGAAATAAATAATCACATTCAAAAGGGTGAACTCTTCAGTTCTTTTTATAAGAGCTAGCAGCTAGTGGGATTTTAGATATAAAATTTCATTATTCTAGATTGCTTTTTATCATAAGGGGAATTTGATATGTGGTTTTCATGATTGAATAGCTAAGACACCAGCTTTGATTTTAAAGTAGAAATAAACTAAGTAGTGAATTCTGAAAATCCCGGAAGCATCCTGTTGTAGGAGAGGTAGACCATAATCTGGTTATGCAAAGGAAATACAAGAAAATTTATAGTCTAAGTGAGAATATCCAACCTTTAATTTTTACGAGAATAATCTAAAACAAAACAGAAAGACAAAGAAATATTTGGCTCATAAGATGTACTTAAGAGAAACACAAATGATTTTAAACATGTTTTATGAAACATAAGAGAACTTAATAGTATAATTTAAGCTCAAGTGCTTTGTATATCATCAAGAAGAACTTTATTTACACTCACATTCTCAAACAGGGTGAGCCATTTGTTACTTTAAATTGTGCTGTGGTTCATTTTGCATTTCTTACTATCCATATTTTACCAGTTGAAAAATTATATATGGTGTAATATCACTCTTATCTCCATTTTACTAGTTATAGTTTAATTTTCATTTTTAAATCATAAGATGCTTTATTATTTTATGCTTCAGTTGTTTAAAAGTTGGCTGGACCCATAATTTTGCAGGGTATTTAAAACTTAAAAAATCAGTGATCAAAGTCTTGCATTTTTATCTGTTTTGACTACTTAATTGTCATTGAATTTTCTGAGTCACAAACACTGAGAGACAATTAACTCTGTCACCTTTAAAATAAAGTTTTGAATTTACCTATTGAAGAATTAAATCTACTGAGTTGTGGTTCTAATATAAAACTTTTATTCTTGATTTATTTAAAACTTCTAGCAAGTTAAGATAGTCTAATTTTCAGTGAAATATAGGTAATAGTAATATAGAAAGAGTAAAGGTGAAAAGTAGAAGCCTTAAAATTGATAATTTAATAATATATTGAAGTTTCTTCAGAATGAACTTTTGTGGAAAATTTTCTTTAGGTCGTATCGTTTTGGGAAGTAGGGTTTACCTGTGTTTGATGAGCCGATCCACTTGATGTCAGTGTTGCTGTAAAAAATTCTGCTCTAAGAGGAATCGTCTAATAGAGTTGTTATTCACGAAGGAAGCTACCACTTCAGTGGTGGTTTTTGAGTGTGGGGGTGGTTATGATTATGCTCTGCTTTAGCACCCCCTTATTCCAAAAAAGAAGGTCAGTGAATATGGGGAGTTGCTGTTTTGACAAAATATTGTAAATGTTTTTTAAACCTCTTCTTCCTCCTCTGTGCAAGACAGTGTGATAAATATGGCCTTTCAGGAGATTGAGTTTTGTTATTGAACAGTTGGAGGGCAAATGCTGAAAGTTTATCTTTTAAATGGTCCAACAAAGTATATGATAAAACAGTCTTTCCTATTCTACTTAGATTTTTAGAGCAAGGAATCTGTAGGTATGGTGCGCAGTGTACTTCAGCACATTCCCAGGAAGAACTAGCAGAATGGCAGAAAAGATATGCTTCACGGTTGATAAAATTGAAACAGCAAAATGAGAATAAACAGTTCTCAGGCAGTTACATGGAAACCTTGATAGAAAAGTGGATGAATTCATTATCTCCTGAGAAAGTGGTGAGGAAAATAAACTGCATTTTTTGTTTGTTTGTTTTCAATAATAACCTTGTTTGAATTCTTGACTTTATTTTGTGCTATATTTTGGTTTATTTCATTATTTTCTATATATAAAGAACTTGATCCTTGATATAAAGTGTTTTTAGTAGCCAAAGTAGAGCCATTTGCTAAATAAAGAATAGAATTAAGCCATTTCTTTGGGGATTTGCAGGTATTATATTAATTTATTTTCAATTCAGGGAGGTTTTACTGCCATTTTTTATTGTTTAGTTTCTTAATGTATCTTATCTTTATTATATTTTGTTCTTATACAAATAACTGAAAATTAATGTATAAGACACACTGCTTTATAAGCAGTTCCATCACATCGTACTGTTGACATTTATTTACTATGCCAGAAGTTTCGTATGTGTTTTTAGGAATAAAAATGTAACATTGGTTGTGCTCTGTTTTCAGCTTAGCGAGTGTGTAGAAGGAGTAAAGGTAGAGCACATACCTGATCTGACGGTTACTGTCAACACCAAAAAGTCTCACCAGACATGGACCTTTGCTCTCACCTGTAAGGTATGAATTTTGTGCTACTTAAAGAATGTAAATGTTTTCCAGTGTCCTTAAAGCTTCTTTTGACCTTTAAATCTCTGTGTTAAAAGAGCATTGAGAATGTTTTAATCCAAGTATATTTTAATGTAGGTTTTCTATATGGTGCTAAAGTGTATTTCTGTATTTTGATCATTAAAGGTACATTTTTATTTTTTAAGATTTTGAGATAAAATTTTTGTAGATGTTTAGATGCTTGCTTATTTATTTATTTATTTGGTAAAAAGGTCTTTGGCATGCTGTCTTCCAAATTTGAAACACAGGATGGGGTTCATGGCTTATAATTAACTATTTGAAAATTGAATTGTTTAATCTGGCAGTGCTAAGATTTTTAAACAGTGACACCTTTTATATTTGATTTGATGAAATCATAAATTCTGTAATAATGGGGTTTTAATATGAGACATTTGGTAGTACTTTCCATCTTTAGTTATCATAGTCAAAGTTTAAGAATGAAGCAAAGTAAAAATTGCTGTGAATATACACAGTGGAAAAGTTTTATGTACTTTTTTGGTGGTGTTTCTTCCACTGTACCATCCGCATCTTGGGATGAAAAATCTGGGCACTTTAGCTTTGGCCTTGAACCCAATCCAGTACTTTCAGGGGTAACTGCCTGCCTGTGAAGACTCCCTACTTGAGGCTAGATAAAACTTTTTTAGGCCAAGGGTATGTGTGGAAACTTGGAGGTCAGTGGTCGTACAAGGTGAACGTACAAGGTCGTACAAGGTGTAGCCTTTGCTACAGTGAAAGGTGAACATATCACAGAAAGAGCAGGGGAGCTAGTTACATAGCATAAATATATCACTTCTAAAAATTTCAGCTTTATTAAGGTAAAATTAACATCATAAGTATATCATTTTAATAACGGTTTTTTTTGACTTCTGATTTTTTTTTTTTCTTAAATGGCTTATGAGTGCAATTTGTATTTTTAACATAGTATCTTAGAAGCATGGGAAAGTAAAAGTCCCTTATGGAAATATTTTCATTAAAGAGCCCAATTACAATTGGATTTTTCACCCCCTTGTACTCAATGAATTATTTTAACTTCCTTGTAGCCTGCAAGAATGCTGTATCGTGTAGCATTGCTTTATGATGCTCATCGTCCTCATTTTAGTATCATTGCAATATCTGCCGGAGATAGTACTACCCAGGTATCACAAGAAGTCCCAGAAAACTGTCAAGAATGGATAGGAGGAAAGATGGCCCAAAATGGATTAGATCATTACGTGTATAAAGTCGGGATAGCATTTAACACAGAAATATTTGGAACTTTTCGCCAAACCATAGTTTTCGACTTTGGATTGGAACCAGTACTCATGCAAAGAGTAATGATTGATGCAGCTTCTACAGAAGGTAATATTTAGACTTTTTTCCCCTGATACGGTGTATTAAAAGGCACTATCATAGCAACATTGAAAGATATGTATTGGCCCTTATATGTTCCATGGATAGGAAGGGAATAATAAGGAAAAAAAATCCCAAGTTAATTGACTCATTTACTGTACAATAGGATTCGAATGGTTCACATTATGCCCTTTCTCTTCATACAGTTATCAGGTGAAGCTCACTTTGAGATTCCCCAGACTCTTATGAGTAGATGATCAGGTCTGTTTTGGTCTACCACGTAAACATTTTTAAAGGAAGATGATTTTAGCACATTAAAACCTTTTAATATTAGTTTGGGTAGAATATAATTTTAATAGTAATCATGAGTACACCTACAGTGTCTATATTTCCATGTCTGCCTGCCTGACCAATTAACCTTGATGATATTAGTGCATTATCTGTGAATGAGAAGTCCTAAATATAAGCTTTCATAAGTTGGTTTTGTACATTCCCTAGTGTAAAGGAGACCCAGCTGTCTTTGATAGAATCTGCTCTGTGTCCTTGGGAAGAAGCCCCTGGTTTCAGCATGTAAGCACCTGTAGAGGATGATGAATTTCCTTGTATGTTGTCGTATCGCTGCGCATCTCTAAATTTTATGCCAAGATCCAAACGGATAAGGAAAGACCACATTAGCCTATATTTCTTTGGCTTTGGTTAGATTTATAGGTGCTTTATTTTATTTAACAAACACTAGGTACTTAACAAACACTTCATATAGTAGAGCTGTATGAAACTTGCTTTTGGATTGACTGTAAGTCCCCATATTGGGGAGGATGTTTTTTCCTTTGTACCACACTGTCTCATTTCTAAGAACCAAAAGTTGTTTTTTTCATGAGCAAATGCTAGGATTTAATTTTTGGACATAGTAAACAGGTGGAATTGGTTCTGTCTCCTTCTTCACTTGAGCTGCTAGTTAGGTTAAAGCAACATTTGTGTCCAAATTGAACAATTATGCATGACTTTCTTGTATATATAGTAATATTATTCCCCAGACTTCATTTTATTCTTATTTCTCACTTTGATTCCTTTTACTTGTTTTTATTCTGTTGTATTGTTTTTGTCATCTTAGTACTGTTTGAAATCAAAATGTTATTTCCTGTAGCCAAATAGATATGATAATAGACAAAATGAAAATATTTGGTTTATATTTACCAATATAATTTTTTTTCTGTAATGGGCCAGGTAGTAAATACTTTGTGTTGCAGGGCAGATGATTTCTGTCGCAATTTCTCAGCTCTGTTAGTGACAAAGCAGCCATAGACAATATGTAAGTCAATGGGCATGACTGTGTTCCAATAAAACTTTGGTTTCAAAAACAGCAGCAGACTGGATTCGCCTTGCATGCCATGGTTTGCTACTCTTGTACTAGTAAGTTGCTTTTAGAGACTAAATCTTGAGACATCTAGAAGGCAACCTTTTTTAGTCACAAAGAGATTTAAATTATAGGGAAAGACCAGTGTGCATCCCCTCCTCAAATAGAACTCTGAAAAGATGTTTGGCTTACATGTGGGTTGTGTTTTAAAAGTTTGCTTTTAGATTGATGGATTATAACTGATCACTCACTTCTCATAGAAATAATTTGTGTTGTCAAGAATCTGTGCTAGTCAAAAATGAATTCAAAGTGGATAAAAGATTTAAATATAAGTTGTGACACCATTGAAGTCCTAGAGGAGAGCACAGGCAAGAAAATCTTAGATATTCCACACAGCAATATTTTCACTGATCTGTCTCCTAGAGCAAGGGACAAAAAGGAAAGAATAAACACATGGGATCTCATCAAAATAAACAGCTTCTGCACGGCTAAAGAAAACAGCATTAAAATGAAAAGAGAACCAACCGTATGGGAAAACATATTTGCCAATGATACCTCAGACAAGGGCCTGATCTCCAAAATATATAAAGAACTCACACAACTGCACTCCAGGAAGACAAACAACCCGATTAAAAAATGGGAAAAGGACTTGAACAGACACTTCTCCAAGGAATGCATACAGAGGGCCCAGAGACATATGAAAAGATGCTAAGTATCGCTAGCTATCAGAGAGATGCAAATTAAAACCACAATGAGATACCATCTCACACCGGTCAGAACGGCCATCAGATACAAATCAACAAACAGGTGTCAGAGAGGATGTGGAGAAAAGGGAACCCTAGTGCACCATTGGTGGGAATGCAGACTGGTGTAACCACTATGGAAAACACTATGGAATTTCCTCAGAAAACTAAAAGTGGAACTGCCTTTTGACCCAGCAATTTCACTGCTAGGATTATACCCTAAGAACCCTGAAACACCAATCCAAAAGAACCTATGCACCCCAATGTTCATAGCAGCACAATTTACAATAGCCAAGTGCTGGAAGCAGCCTAAGTGCCCATCAGTAAATGAATGGATCAAAAAACCATGGTACATTTACACAATGGAATTCTATGCAGCAGAAAGAAAGAAGGAGCTTATACCCTTTGTGACAGCATGGATGGAACTGGAATTATGCTAAGTGAAATAAGTCAGGCAGTGAAAGACAAAAATACCATATGATCTCACCTTTAACAGGAACCTAATCAACAAAACGAACAAGCAAGCAAAATTTAACCAAAGACACTGAAATTGAGGATAGGCTGACAGTGACCCGAGGGGAGAGGGGAGGGGATTATACGGGAAAAGGGTGAAGGTTTGCAGGAACAATTATAAAGGACACATGGACCATAACAAGGGAAGTTGGAAACAGGGGAGGGAGTTGGGGAGGGGTGGAGGGAAAAGATAGAAAACTGTACTTGAACAACAATAAAAAAATGTTTAAAAAAAGAGAATCTGTGCTAGTGTACTAAAGCCTGTTTAATAATATAAAGTATTAAATGTGTACAAGGAAAAGACAAAACAATACTGTTAAAACGTGATAATGAGAGAAAATAGTGACGAAGAAGATTGCAGGGCACCCTCATGGACTTGAGAGATGGAGGGCCCTTTGGCTGTTTTTCCTCAGATATGTTCTACTTTTCTAGTTGAAGAAAAAGAGTAGTGGGCAGACTTCAGTCAAGTAGAGTTGGATTTGCATCCTGATTTTCTCCTTATTGTGGGACCTTGGGCAGAGTACTTAACATCTCTGAGCTTCAAGTGGAGACATCTGTACATGGGGCTAGTAATATCTGCCTGAGAGGATTGTTGTGAGGACTAGAAATGAGCCTTGCATAGTACCTGGCACATAGCAGGCATTTAGGAAGTTGTAGCTATGATCTTTATCATTAGCCATGATTAGGATAATTTCTGCCTTACAAACAGAATGAAGAAAGTAGCAAGAGAGGAGGAGGATTTTTTTTTTTTTAATTAGGACTGAGACTAGTGTAGCAGAGGGACTAACGAGCAGACATGAAGAACTAAGTCATTAAGACCACAGCACCTACAGATCTTGGCAAGAGAATGCAGTGTAGGGAGTGGAAGAGAAGTCCAAAATGCCCGATGAGAGTCTCATTTCTGATGTTTCTAATGTATCCATTTGAAAACACAGTAAGTTTTATGTTTCAGATGTGGTAGAGGGAAGTAATGCGGACAAGGATATCCTCCCATTTGGAACCAATACCATACCCGCCTCCTTTTTAATAATACTATGTCTTTCATTGAGTGGCCTCCTTGCAGTTTAATATATTTGCTTATTTTCTTTTAAACAAGGTTTTAGTTTTATGTAGTTACGTTACAGAAAATAATTGAAAAAGTTAAGCATTTTCTTGAACTAATTTGGATACATTGAAACAGTTTCACATAGCAAAATTTATTTTTCAAGGATGGGAAAAATAAATATTACAAGAGAACAATAGAAAATATGCAAAATATATTTTCTGACACGAGATTTTAACATAAAAGGAAAACTTAAATCTAGGTGTAGGCAAGCTAGATGACATTTGGTTGGTTATTTTCTCATTACTTAAATTAACTGACCTGTTGTGCTAATTTTTAGTTCTATGTCAGATATTTTCTACACTCTTAACATCGATGTCATTGAATATCTTGATGTTTTTGTTAAGTTCTTAAATTTTTTATTGTGTGACTGTATTTGTTTCAGTGTGACTGTGTACAGAGTCCCAACAGAATTTTGGAGGAATGAAAGTAGGATATAAACAACAATATTTATTTCCTGTGTCTATCTAGTACTAGTTAGTATTTTTTGATTATTATAGCAGAGTGCTTGTCAGCAAAAAAATTGAGGGCAAAAGATTATGTGAAATCATAATTTCATAAAACATTCTGAAATAATAAAAATGTGAAATGTGAATTTCCCGTTTTTATCTTTTCCTGGAGTATTTGTGTGGATAACAGTCAGAGACGTGAGAGCAGTGAGAACCGGCGAGCGTCTTTGTCCAGTTGGTGACGACAGTCTGGCTCATTTCTCCTCTAGCCTCAGCCAGTTCATTATTTGATCTTTGTTGGCCTAGAATTGGGGGGAAGGAGTTACTCCACGTACAAGTTGGCCAAATGCTCTTGGGAACAGGGGAATTAAATTAGGTCTGTGCCTTATCATGTTTCCATACAGTTTTGATAACATAAGTTATATCACATGTAATTTGGTTTCTACACATGCAAAAAAATGCAGTGATGGTGTGAAACTAGAACTTGAATAGGAAATATCTTTATCACTTCTACTTGATTGTTTAAGTTTTTATCCTTCAGTTTATGCTGGGAATATATATTTCTCTTCCATAAAGTTATAAATTTGGACCGTGGTAGATCATCTATTAGCTCAATGTTTTCAAAACTGTGTTCCACAGAAATTAATAGGTATTATACACATTAATAATAGGTAAAGTGTTACATGTCCAGACACGTTTTAGAAAACACGTGCATGCTTTATTTACCTCTTAGAGATTCACAGTTCACCTCGGTAATTAAAGGCCCATTGTCAAACTGATTTGATCATGGAACTTAGTTACATTAGTATAAATTAGTCCTGGAAACTTAAAATCTGCAAGTTACATAGCAGATATTTATAATTTATTATTCATTATTGAACTAAAAAGCCTACTTTAGTTATTTCAGGTTTAAATTGGGAAAAAACACCACAGGTATTTTTGTTTTTTACACAAAGCTTTCAAACCTTTTTTTGTTTGCAGGTCGTGAATGAATTTGGCAATCCTGCAAATTGTTTGGGAAACGTCTGTAACTTTAACTTTGTTTTGTTCAATTTTTTTTTCTTGTTGGTACCATTCAGGTTCTAAAAAATTGTTTGGATTAAAGATGTGTCTCTCAAAATGCGTGGTAAAAGACATCTACAAAAGAAGGAACTTAATGAGTTTTCCCCTTGCTTAGAAAACAAACCACATTATATAATTTATACCACAACTTTGGGTAATGGGAAATTTTTCCTTGGCCAAATTGATTTGGAATTCTGCTTTGAATATCTGAAAGCTACCTGTTGAAAAGGAATTCTTATATTTAAACTTGGAAATTTGATATACATTTCTCTACTTTGAGTCTAGCAATGTATGTTAACTCTCACATTAAAATTCCGTGTGACTTAAAAATTATCTCCAACTGATTTCAATACTTGGTAAATTAAGAACATATTATATATATACATGAAATATATATTTTGTATATGTATTATATACTGTATTCTTAAAGTAAGCTAGAGAAAGGTAATTTATTAGGAAAATCATAAGGAAGAGAAGATAAATTTATAGTGTTTACTGGAAAAAAAAAAATCTGTGTATAATTGGACCTACACCATCCAGACCTTTGTTCAGGTTTAACTGTACTGGTGAAGGTATTGCAAAAACAGACCATCATTGTCTCATCAAGAGTATTTTAAAAATGCAAATTTTTAATGAGCAGACAATCTTTAGAGATTGATGATTATAATTATAATTTATGTTGCCATTGAGAAATAATGAAACAGGCATGTTATAAAAATACCTTTTCAAGGATCAGAGGTTAGAAACTAGGGCAATTACTGTTCTTACTTTTTATTACATTTTTACATTTAAATTAAGGCCTTTACATTTTAATCTTTCTTAAGATATTAGGATAAGCTGTTTTTTAATATTGAGAAATTTCTGGTGGATGACTATATGTTTATAATTTATATTTAACATTTTATGTAGCAAAATCTCTCACTAGGCAAAAAATGGCTGTTACGCATTATGCTGTCATTTCAAAGGTAGCACAGGATCACTTGTCCGTACTTTGGAGGCTAACTGATATCTGTTTAAGCCTTTTATTATTTTTTCCTTAAATTTTAACTTTGAGTTGTGAAATCATCTTTTCAGTTACATTACATGAAAACTGGATCTTGGCCTGCTTAGTCAGTTAAGCAACTTTTTTTCTTTTGGCTAAGTGTCATGTTTATAGGTGTATGTGTGTTCTACCCACAACACAGTAATATGCACTGCAGACAGAGTGAGGCCACCGTGCTCAGAATTTATGTTACCACATATTCCACCCTGGGCTCCTATTCTACATTGTTTTTCAGAGATGTCAGACTTGAACAGTCGTTCATTTTGACATTGTGCCCTACTTACAATATAATTCAACTGAGGCTAAACTGGCTTTTTTTTTTTTTTTTTTTTTAATGGCATTTGAATCTTACATCATATTGAATTTTAATGTGGAATTAGCAGTGTTTTCCATGACTATTTTTTAAAAGATTTTTGTTTGTTGTAAGTTGACTTTCAGAGTTTAACTGTGCTTTACCACACAAGAAAAGATCTAACCTTTCACAATTGTCTGCTGCTCTCTTTCTATAAAGGGACAGGTATTGGTAGGAGGAGGAGAAAAGTGATTGTCACCTGATAGATTTTTGTCTTATGAAGAATTAATTGTATCTTTTTCCTGCAGATCAGATTTCTCTTGCTTGAGAGTTAAGTTCTAAGTGTTAATCTGTATTTTTAAACTGTTAATAATGATTTCTGGTATGTCCTAGCCTGATGGAAAAAAAGATGTTTTTTATATGGATTCCTATTTGTTATTTTGTTAAGCTAGACAAAAAATATTCCTGATGTGGGGACAATACTCTGCTAAATGGGTTTTTATGTTGTTCTGTTTTTAAGAATTTTAGCTTTAACATATAAAATTCTCTTACCAAAGTATACAGTGCATTATTTGAGAATTTTAATGTTGTGTTCTGTTATAAATGTGCTTTTTGTTTCCACCTAGATCTTGAGTACCTGATGCATGCAAAACAGCAGCTAATAACCACAGCCAAGCGCTGGGACTCCTCTTCTAAGACTATTATAGATTTCGAACCTAATGAAACTACTGAGTTGGAGAAGAGCCTTCTTATCAGATACCAAATTCCTCTCTCTGCTGACCAGCTATTTACCCAGTCCGTTTTAGACAAATCATTGACCAAGACCAACTATCAGTCACGGTTGCACGACCTTCTTTACATTGAGGAGATAGCCCAGTATAAAGAAGTTAGCAAGTAAGTTTTATTAGAAACACTTTTTTTTTGGTTAATCTCCCCTTTGGATGGTATCTCTCACTTTGAAAATGGAGGTGCGCTTCTGTGAAGACAGGTAGTAAAATGGTTGTTACTCAGTAGCTGTGTGTGAGCTTCTTAAGGCTAGAATTGTGTCTTGCTCATCTTGGCAGCCCTAGTGTTTAGTACATCGTCCTTTGCAGAAGACTGTGCCGGGTGCTGGGGGTATAAACATGTGGTGCCTGCTCTTCAGGAGGTTTCTGTACATGGCAGCCGGGGTGAGCACTCAGTGAGTATTTGTTTAATAAATGGACAAAAACTGAAACAGACTGTGTATTATGAAAAGTAATTTTACAAATGAAACAGTTTAGATCTTCAGGAAAACTATTTGGTAATAATAAAATACTTTTTAGCATTGTATAAATGCTTTAACACATTTTACATTTTGTCCACATCCCACAGGTTAAGACCAAGTGTTTAAATCAAAAACTTACTTGAATCATTATAGGAAAAGTAATCTGAGAAATGAAGGTTCGAGCGAAGGAGGATGTTAATGAAACAGTTGTTATACTTGGTAGTAGCATTCTGCTTTTTAATAAAATGGAACTAGCCTTAAAAACTGAGCCACAGTATGAGGCATGAACACATTTTTATAAGTAGTTTTCCCTTTAAATACAGCTTAACCAACATATTTTTCTTTCCCAAGCTGCTTTATTGGTACCTTATCATTGATACCATAGATAGATATTGAACACTCATTGAAGGATATATTCAGAAAAGGAAAAATGAAAACTTTAGGGTACCTTGTGTTACTCTATAGAGTAAATCTGGCCTAGCTTTTGGAAAGTATTTTGTTCAAATTAACTACATGTAAGATTTACAAAGTCAGATAGAATATCATAGTTTTCATTACTCTAAGACTTTATATTGTGGCCTATTGATGGTCTCTTAAAAGACTTACCGATTGTGTCTATAGACAGTTCTAGTGAAATGGTCAGTTATTAAATAACAAGGACAGTGGATTGTATCATGTGCATTACTCATATTTTTAGTATGCGTGTATTTTATTTATGTTATTGTGGTTTCTTTTTCCTTAAGAAAGAACACTCTAAGTCATTAGTACTAGGGTGAAACAGAGCTTAAAAGTTTACAAGAATAAGATCAATAAGCTTATGGATTATTGTTTTTAAAATACTATTTTAAATAGAAATTCATCTGAATGAAAAAAGAAGAAACCCTAAAAACTTGTGGAGGTCAGATTCTGATCAAGAAATTAAGTGGATGAAAGCTCAGTTCAAGAGCACCTAGGAAAGGCTTCTAAAGCCACTAAAGAGGGGCCTGCAAACCGCTGCAATGTGAAATGAGCGCTGGTGGCAGACTGAGTTGGTATACTTCCGGAGGGCTGTTTGCATTAAGGGTCTTCAGAAAGGGTGAACCTTTTGGTATATTAATTCTACTTAGGAGGAGTCATGCTGAAGAAATCACCAGAAGCGAAGATAAAGGTGTCTCTGTACACAAGTGTCTTTCAGAGAGTGGTGACGAATAAGTTAGTAAATTACGATGTAGCCACGCTGAGACTGTGTTCCTGGAGGATTTTTAAAGCAGTGAAGATGGTCATGATAAAATATTAAGGGGAAAATATGCTACTTATGAAACTTTATGCACTGCACGTAACAGACACATGTGTGTGAATATGTATACAAAATATTGGAAAGAGTTAAAGTATCCTGATTGGTGGGATTATAGGTGATTTTTGTGTTCTGATATGTAGTTTTCTCTATTTTGGGGATGGTAAACCATGACCATGTATTACTATTATTAAAAAAACAAAACAGAGAGGACACTAACACATCAATTGCAATACTTGATGAACATAATGTATTGCCCTTGGACATGGAAAGAAAGATTATGGGAAGACAGAATGCAGACAGCGTGGTTAGGTAGTGCATGGTTTTTTTTATAGGAGCACCTGAGCTTGTTCTCTCTCTTTTTTTTTCATCTTTAAAATTAGATCATAGTTATTGACTCGAATAGAGATACTTACAAGTTGAATGTAAATTCGTATGATAACTTTTGATGTGTTACATACAGGGTGGGATAAAAGTGGGTCTTACTTTTGCCCCACCTTGTACGCTAACTACACAAGAGTTTTGAAGAATATTAAAGATAGAAATGAGAATTTTTAGCTACATGTCTAAAGAGACAAGTAGTTACTATGGCAGAGAATTCTGGAAAATTTCCAGTGTTTCTTTCACCCAAAGGTGACCCTGGATGTGAAGGCTGGTAAATTATGCTTCCGAATTTGGCAGGCTTGTAAAGTTTAGTGAAGTATATTACAGATCGGTGCACATACAAAGAACCAGATCCTGTTAATTATTAGATAGAGCTCCCTCTGAGAATAACTAGATAAAGTTCTCAGAGGGTATCTCTGAGCAGATAGAGGACAAATAACACATAAATTGTAAGGATTTTCAAAAGTCTTTCACAAAGTTTTATACATTGCTTTAAAAACAGCTTATTTTTTGTTTTCTTCTTTACCCTTTAAACTTAATATTTGTATGCTTTTTAATGTTGCCTTGAATTTAACTCACATTTGGTTAATTCTTTAAGTACAAATACCATAACTGGGATATATTCTTAAAAATGGATTTTGGGGAGGTCTGTATGCAGCTAGTAAACTATGCTCTGGTTTAGGCATCAGCAGACTTTTTCTGTAAAGGGCCAGTGAGTAAATAAATCAGACCTTCTGGACTCCGTACAGTCTTTGTTGCATATTTTCTGTGTTTTGTTTTTGTAAAAACCACTCTTAGTCAAGAGCTATACAAAAACAGGCTGAAGGTTGGATTTGGCCCTTGGGCCGTGGACTTCTGAGTCTGATTGGGTGATTTTGCTTCTCTCCTCAAGCACTACCAGTCATCAAAGCAAAACCAAGTCTCCTTTAGATTGATGAAGAATGTTTTGTGGGCTGAGACCCATTTTAAAACCAGAAGACAATGGCATGTGGGTGAATGGACTCTTTCCTTGAAGTGTAGTAACAGGAGTACTGTGTTCTCTACGCACTGAAATGTGCCTCTTTGAGACTCTGCGGTCAGGCCTACCCAGGTTCCAGAGAACATGTTGGTAATTTGTAATCTATGACAGTTTAAGCAGAATATTACTAATCATGGAAGTAGTACCAAGGGAATTCTTACAGGTTGCTTACATTTTAATTATAAGGATTCGACTATATTTTTACATGGTCACCTTAGCATTTGTTTCTTAAAAGTAGATCGAATGAAGCCTCTCAAGATTAGACAAAATATATTTTACCTTCAGGCTGGATTTAGTAATTAAGTTTATCTTTTTTTAAGAAAGAGATGATTTTTCAAAGCGGTCCAGAATTAAGATTTCTTTTCAGTTAAGTTTTACTGTGAGATGTGTGGAGGTGGTAATATAATAGTGCATTGATTTAAGTTTTAGAAGATGCTTCTGAGTTCTTTTAAAGATGTTTTAAAACTTCAGTTGGCTTCAAATACATACTGATAGGCATTCTATCTTGAAGTGAAATCGGGTTCATTCTAAGATACACATTTCAAATGAAATTGACTTTGGTTGGAGCTATTGTGCCTATTAAACCGTGTAGTGGCATGCTTAATTAGCTTGCTGTGGCTTCTCAATGCTAACAGCTGGCGTACCAGGCTGTTATGGATACACATTTTATTGTTAAGATGGTGAGGCCTCGGTCGGTTATACCTTGGTTCTGTTTCTGTGCCTCCGTGAAACTGGGGGTTGGCTTACTACCTTGGTGGGGTTTCTTCCTTGTTCATTTAATCAAAAACTATATGAAGTGAAATTCACTATGTAGCTTTAAAATTTTTAAACAGTTATACTCACCATTGATAGAGTCATATTTCTCTTAGATTGAAGTGTGGTTTTAAATTGGTTGGAAAGTTGGCTGGCTACTAGTCTACCAATCCCCAAAAGGTTAGGAATTATTTAGGCTTTAGCGCCGATTTCAAATGTACGACCATGGAAAGATGGTTTTTATTCTTATTTAGAATTATTTGGTTAGTTGTAGGGTATATTTTCTATTTTTGGTATTTCTTAAATAGGAAAGTTTACTAATTTAGTTTTAGCCTATTAATCTCTTAGAAAAAATAAATATTAGTAGCTGTAACTTCTAGCAAGTCTATAATGTCTGCATCTTAAATATATAATAAATCTTCTATGGGAAAACCTGTATTACTTAGTAGTTTTATTTTCTAGTGACTCTACTTCAAAAGTTTTTTTTTTTTTTAAGATTTTATTTATTTTTAGAAAGAGGGGAAGGAAGGGAGAACAAGAAGAAGAGAAACATCAATGTGTGGTTGCCTCTTGCACACCCCCCACTGGGGACCTGGCCCGCAACTGAGGCATGTGCCCTGACTGGGAATTGAACCGGCAACATTTGGTTCACAGGCCGGCACTCAATCCACTGAGCCACACCAGCCAGGGCTCTTGAGAGTTTTATTGTGAGATACAAGTAAATGTCATAAGAGGATCCTTTTTTTTTTAAAGTATATTTTATTGATTATGCTATTACAGTTGTCCCTTTTTTTTTTTTTTTTTGCCCTTTATTCGCCTCTACCCTGTATCTCCCGTCCCATCAGTATTCCCCCCTCTTAGTTCATGTCCATGGGTTGCACATATAAATTCTTTGGCTTCTCCATTTCCCATACTATTCTTGACCTCCCCCTGACTGTTTTGTACCTACCATTTATACTTCCTATTCCATGTACCTTTTCCGCCACTCACCCCTCCCCCGCCCCACTGATAACCCTCCATGTGATCTCTATTTCTGTGATTCTGTTCCTGTTCTAGTTGTTTGCTTAGTTTGTTTTTGTTTTTGCTTTTTTTTTCAGTTCAGTTGTTGATAGTTGTGAATTTGTTGCCATTTTACTGTTCATATTTTTGATCAACTTCTTTTTCTTAGATAAGTCCCTATAACATTTCATATAATAAGGGATTGGTGATGATAAACTCCTTTAACTTGACCTTATCTGGGAAGCACTTTATCTGCCCTTCCATTCTAAGTGATAGCTTTGCAGGATAGAGCAATCTTGGATGTAGGTCCTTGCCTTTCATGACTTGGAATACTTCTTTCCAGCCCCTTCTTGCCTGTAAGGTTTCTTTTGAGAAATCAGCTGATATTCTTATGGGAACTCCTTTGTAGGTAACTGTCTCCTTTTCTCTTGCTGCTTTTAAGATTCTCTCTTTATCTTTAATTTTGAGTAATGTAATTATGATGTGCCTTGCTGTGTGCTTCCTTGGGTCCAACTTCTTTGGGACTCTCTGAGCTTCCTGGACTTCCTAGAAGATGGGGGAAGTTCTCCTTCATTATTTGTTCAAATAAGTTTTCAATTTTTTGCTGTTCCTCTTCTCCTTTGGCACCCCTATGATTTGGATGTTGGAACGTTTAAAGTTGTCCCAGAGGTTCCTGAGCCTCTCCTCATTTTTTAAATTCTTTTTCTTCATTATGTTCTGATTGGATATTTATTTCTTCTTTCTGGCCCAAATCGTTGATTTGAGCCCCAGTTTCCTTCCCTTCACTGTTGGTTCCCTGTATATTTTTCTTTATTTCACTTTGCATAACCTTCACTGTTTCCTCTATTTTGCTACCATACTCAAAACCATTTCTGTAAGCATCCTGATTACGAGTGTTTTAAACTCTGCATCTGATAGGTTGGCTATCTCTTCATCGCTTAGTTCTATTTTTGCAGCTTTGATCTGTTCTCTCCTTTGGGCCATATTTTTTTGTCTCTGCTTGCTTGTTGCATTGTAAGGGGCAGAGGCTTAGGTATTTGCCAGGGTGGGGCAAACCACTTGGTTGCGTTGTGGTGCTGTAGGTGGGGGAGGGGTCTGAGAGTATACAGTGCCACTTGCTCGGTTCTTAGCCAGCTTTCAGTCACTTCCCCAGCTACCCACAATCAAACTGGGCCCTTCTGGTGCTGATTCCCCAGGTAGGTGGGTTTGTGTATGTTCTAGGACCCTGTGGGTCTCTCCAACAAACTCTGCTGTGAGGCTGGGAGTTTCTCCCATGCTGCAACCCCCACAGGTCTTTACAGCCAGAGGTTTTGAGGTTTCATTTCCCTGCACTGGAACACTGGGTTGCGTGCGCAGTCTGTCTTGCTCCCCATTTGTTCCTCCTGGTTTATCTACAGGCAATTGTGGGACTGCTTGGTCCTCCAACCACTGCCTTGCCGCATGTCATCTCTGCCCCAGCTGTCTGTCTCCTCCCCACCTACCAGTCTGAATGAATGTTCTTCTTTAACTCCTTGGTTGTCAGGCTTCCATACAGTTTGATTTTCTGGCAGTTCTGGTTATTTTTTGTTTTTAAATTTCTTGTCTTTTTTTTGGTTATATAAGGAGGCCAAGTGTATCTACCTACACCTCCATCTTGCTCAGAAGTCGAGGATTATTGCTTTAAAACTGTAAGATTAATTTTTTATGCCTGCTAAAGTGTGATCAGGTGTTTGGGGATGGTAAATTCTAAAATAGATGTAACAGTAAAACCTTAATACAAATATATTGCCCAAGTTAGTTGAGAAAATATTACAGGATTTCACAAATTTGTTGAAGAATAATATAAAGTAGTTCAAATGAAAATATGGTACCTGGAAAAATTCAGATTATTACAAACATGTAAAATTATTTAATGAACAGAATTTATTTTGTTTTCAAAGTGTTAGGTTCTAGGCTAATCACTACTGAGCCAACAGAGTTTCTTGTTTCCTAAAGATTTGTAATCCATTAAGGGAGACAGATCTATAAAAAAAGGTTTTTTCCTTTTTCTTAAGAAATTATGACATTCTTGACATTATGCATACAAAAGGTGATCTGAAAAGAAAACAGTTCATTAGTCCCATTAAAATGTGTCCTTTTCCTGCCCTGGCCAGGTCTCTGTTGGTTGGAGCATTGTCCCATACACCCAAAGATTCCCAGGCAGGGCACATACGTAGGTTGCTGGTTCGATCCCTGGGTGGGGCATGTAGGGGAGGCATCCAGTCTGTGTTTCTCTTTCACATTGATGTCTCTTTCTCTCTCCCCGCACTCCCCTTCCCTCTTTTTTCCTCTCTAAATCAATAAACATATTCTTGGGTGAGGATTTTAAAAAAGTTGCCTTTTCTAAAAGCAGATATATAGATTTTAAAACAATTTCATATTTTCATTCAAATATGTTTAAATTTTCTGACCTGCCCATAAACAGAAAGGTCTCAAGTTCGATTCCCTGTTAGGGCACATACCCAGGTTGCCAGTTCATTTCCCGGTCAGGGTGCATAGGAGAGGACAGCCAGGTTGATACCTCTCTATCATCTATCTATCTATCTATCTATCTATCTATCTATCTATCTATCTATCTCTGAAAGCAATGAAAAAATGTCCTCGGGTGATGATAAAAAAAATGTTCAAACCTTCCAGGAGAAAATACAAAATGTTCTCATTCTTACCACGTTGTCTTCTGTCTTAGCACCATTTTACAATGCCAAAGGAGAAGAACTGTTAGTTAGTTTAAATGTTCATTTGACTTTATATTACTTGACTGTATGTAAATTAATCTTGGTTCTCTGTGCTTCTTTCACACACATATTCCCTCCAATTCCTGCATGAGATCTGCCTCAGTGTAGCCATAAACGGAAATTTATTTTGGATGTTATTCATTAATGGTATTGAAAGAGAAATTTTATGGTTAGAATTTTTTGGTAAAATCTACTTGGAAAGCATCAGCTTAATAAAAGTCCACTATAGTTTTAATGCAATGCATTTCCTTCTAGTTCTAGGTAATTGTAAAGTCTTTTATTTTTCCCAATGGTGTGGTCAAACACTCTCATAACTAATTATATGTCATATTTCATTTTACTAAAAAAATTATACTTGGTTTCACTTTAAATGCTCATACTTTTAAGAGTGTGTGGATTTTTCAATACAGTTTAGCATGGGTCGTGTTACTGAATATGAGTTTTGTTTCTTTCCAGCTTGGATTAAAGGCAGACTGAGAGTATGTAGTTTATAGCTCAGTGGCGTGGAGTTGATAATGAAGTTTTAATTTTTTGTATTTTTATATTTGACTTATTATTTTCTTTTATTCTTCTAGTTTTTAAGTTTTTTATGTAAAATATTCAAACTCATTTTCTATTTCTGATTTAGGTTCAACCTTAAAGTGCAGTTACAGATTCTAGCAAGCTTCATGCTCACTGGAGTTTCTGGAGGTGCAAAGTATGCTCAGAATGGACAACTTTTTGGTCGCTTTAAGCTTACTGAAACACTTTCTGAAGATACTTTGGCTGGACGGCTGGTGATGACCAAAGTCAATGCTGTTTATTTATTACCAGTCCCTAAAGAGAAGTTAGCACAGACCCAGGGAACCAAAGAGAAGGTTTATGAAGCTACTATTGAAGAAAAAACAAAAGAATATATATTTTTAAGGATATCCAGGGAATGCTGTGAAGAACTTAACCTTCGGCCTGACCATGACACACAGGTGGGTTACGTGTGGCTGCAGTCTCCTTAGCAGCCGGCACTCTTCTGGTTTGGTCCCGCTTCTGACAGAGCCCTAAGTGTTACAGGGGTGCGGGTGGGGATTGAACCTCTGGCAACTTTCAGAGAAAATAGAATCTCTTTAATCTAAGTGACGTCTGAAATGTTCCAGTTTTATACAGTCAAGCTTTCCGAATAGAGTTTTAAATCAGCAATGGAAGAACAGATGAAAAGAAACTAAGATACACCCTAAGACAGTTCTCATCTGAAGTGGTATCTGTTCCTGTTCTCTTTGTGGATTCTTAGGTGAACTGTGTGTTCAGTCTGCTGTATTTAACTGGAAAGCTAATCTTTTTTCTTTTTAACCATAAAATGGTGAACATTATTTATTCATAGTAAATTGATAGTGTCTTAGGGTTGGTTTTTATCACTCGAGAGGTGATATTTCACAGATGTTCTATTGATTTTATCAAATGTATTCTTCATAGAATGCTGTAATCAGATAATCATTTTCTAGAGATTAATTTGCAAGTCCTCAGTTTCTTTAGGTATAAAATGAGGTTAATAATAGTATATACATCATTGGCACTGTCTAATGAGATAAAAATGTTCATTATAGTGTCTGACACTAAGTAAACTAAGCAAATATTAGCCATGATAATTATTATTGCAATGTAATTGTACTTTAAAAGAATCTCTAAACTTAGTCTCCCCTAAAAGATTGTCTCCACAGAGTATTCTAGTGAGCTGCAAGTGTTGATATTTACTTTAATGCTTTAAGAACGTTTGTTTTTATCTTGTGTTTCAGGTTGAACTTCAGTTCCAATTAAATCGATTACCCCTCTGTGAAATGCATTATGCGCTAGACAGGATCAAGGACAATGGGATTTTATTTCCAGACGTCACTATGACTCCAACCATACCTTGGAGTCCCAACAGGTACAAAGAGATAATCTCATTAAAGGAGGTTATGTTAATGTTAAATTAAATATCTGTATCAAATAATTCAGGCGTGCTTTTGTAACAGAGTTGCTCTCTGTTCTTTAGGAGACATTTTATTAGTTGAGAAATGAGAGTAAGAACCCTTAGAATGAAATATTTGAGGTTCATCTTCTATTTACCTTTCCTCAGAGTCTAAGTGAATTCTCTTGCTTTTCTCAACAGCCGTAAGTTGATAGGATGCCAAGCAATTTAGGAATATTTGTGAGTAGAAATTGAATGGGGAAATTAGAACCTTTCTACAATGTTTCAAATAGTTAATTTCAACTAATTTTTGAATATAGAAAACTTTTTATAATTTAGCACAATGGAGAAAGTATCATAGACGATATCACTTCTGAAACTATTCTCAAGGTAATGGTTGTGTAAATATTTTTCTGCTTAAATTCCATTTGGCTCATCTTTACATAGTATAATTAAATATGATACTTCTATTTTGTTTGCAGAGTAATAGCAGTGGTGCCTGCATGACTACATCTTTCTTTTTACCCTTTTCACTGAGTTTTATCCTCTTGGTTCCTGCCCCTGCCCAGCGTACTCCCATCTTCTTTCTTTTTATAAATCTCAGTTGCTCTTTACAGTACTACCCTATTTATTTATCGCTTGTGTCAATCAAATCATGGTAGGGTGGTTCTCTTCCATCTCTGGTGGGGGCTCTGGTATCTTCAATAAGTGGTTTCCAAGGTCGCCCTGAGTGTTGGCATCCAGCTGGGAGAGGGAGGAAGAATGAGCACAGAGCATCATGTAGGAAATGTTTATGGGCCAGGCCCAGACGTGGCATATATCTCGTCTCCTCACATTTCATTTCTGCTGATCCTAAAAACAGAACAAGACAAAATATGCCTTCCAGCACCAAATAATTTCTCCCTTGTTTTCACTTACCCTAACTATTCTATCCCCATTTTTCTTTTTACTGCCAACATTCTTTAACATGAATAGTCTACATATTTCCAGTATTCCTATTGATTCATTCTATAATCTCTGTTTTTCACTTCCTCAGTCTCCTGAAAGTAATCACTGATCTACTAATTGTAAAAATCCAGTAACATCTTCTCAGTTGTCATTTGATCCAGCTTTTCTGCATCTTTCCCTTTCTTATTCTAACAGCCTGTGCTTAATTTAGAGCTGCACTATTTAAGTCCTTTCTAGTTGGTCTTTGGTCCTGCTCTCTGTCTCTTTTCTCTGGGCCAACCCTCATATTTCTTTCAGAGTCAGTCTGCTAAAATAATCATTTCATTTCACTGCTTATACACCTCTGAAGGCTTCCTCTTAACATAGAGATAAAGCCTGCGGGGCCTGATACAAAACTTTATTATGTGGTCTCATTGACAACAATTTCCAACAGTCTCTTCTCAGTTTCTTTTACTTTTATCTACTTGACACCTTCTTTTTCCTTCCAAATCCCCATGCTCTAGTCATATTGAATTACCTTGACATTTGTTTAATTTGCCCTACACGTATTTGACACCTTGACTTTTAAAAAATGCAATTTTTTAACGTTCTGGTAAAATCTATATAACATAACATTTACATCTTAATCAGTTTTAAGTGTGCAGTTCAGGAGTGTTAAGTATGCTGACATTGTTGTAGTCAGTCTGCAGGAATTTTTCATCTTGCAGAACTGAAACTTTGTACCCGTTAGACTCTACATCTCCCCTCCCCAGCCCTGTCTTCTCATATATGGTATTTTCTCCCTGAAATAATCTTTGCTCAACATTGATCTATTGAAGATCTGTCTTTCAAGATTTACCCCAGTAAAGTGCTCTTCTCTTTCAAGTAGATAAGTCTTTATTTATTACTTGAAAGAGATACTTTATTTCATGATTTTAACAAATATTTATTGAGTGCCAGCTATGTGCTAGGTTCAGTCAATTTTGTTTTCAAGCATAATTTCTCTCATTAATTTCTGTCAATTGTGTACATTTCTGCTGTTCTCATTAGATTCTGAACTTTTAAAAATTTTTATTACTTTTAAATTTTTGAATTACAGTTGAAATTCATTATTATATTAGTTTCAGGTGTATAGCATAGTAGTTAGACATTTATGTAACTTATGAAGTGATCCCCTGATAAGTCTAGGACGCATTGCTTTTTAAAAATTTGTTTATTTTTAAATCTTTATTGATTTTAGGAAGAGAGAGAGAGAGACATCTGTTTGTTGTTCCACTTATATATGCATTCATTGGTTGATTTTTGTATGTGCCCTGACCAGAGATTGAACCCTCAACCATGGCATATTGGGACAGCACTCTAACTAACTGAGCTACCCAGCCAGGTCACACCAAGCTGGGGGCCTGGCCTGCAACCCAGGCATGTGCCCTAGACTGGGAATTGAACCAGCTGGCACTCAATCCACTGAGCCACACCAGCCAGGGCTCCTACTGAGCTTTATAAAGGAAGAGACCACGTTGTATTTATCTTTGAATCTCCAAAAGGACTTTGCACATTATTAATATATGACATGTTTAAATTAATAAGAATTTTGATTGAAGAAGAAATTAGGGTTTCAGGCCGTGGCTGGTATGGCACAGCAGATTGGGCGCTGGCCTGTGAACCAAAAGGTTGCCTGTTTGATTCCCAGTCAGGGCACATGCCTTGCCTAGGTTGCGGGCGGACCCCTAGCTGGGGGTATGCGAGAGGCAACTGATTGATGTTTCTCTCCCTCTTTCTCCCTCCCTTCTCCTCTCTCTGAAAATAAATAAACAATATCTTTAAATAAGAAGAAAAGAAGAAATTAGGGTTTCAAGTGGAGGTCATGCCAGTATTAGGCCATGCCAGCATTACTTGGTATGCTCACTTCTGAAAATTATATAGTATATAACAATGTATTCAAATATCCCTAACTGCAAGTGTCAATTGCAAAAGTTAACTGAGAAAACTTCAAGTAGCAGAAAACTTTTAAGCAGGAACAGATTCCATACTATACTTACAGTATAAGTATACTTATATATGAGTGTACTTACATACTTATAAATAATCATCAAAATGCATCTGAGGATGGGAAAATACTGAGAAATCATTAGTCATTTAAAGTCTTTTCTGGAATAAGGTAGAATATAGATAGATAAATGAAGTTGAGAAATTATTCTTGGGCATGTAGTGTATGAATTAATTATAACAATGCATTAAACCAAGAAAAAAACTTTTTGAATTAATTTGGTTTAGGGAATAAAATAACACTTATTCAGAACAAACTTGAAGATACTTTATACTGCTTTAAATTGTGAAAATCAGAGATGACTTATCAGCATGTATATTATAAATCTTCTTTCCTTTAGTAGGTAGCACAATAAATAAAGACATTATGTTTTACTCTTCGGCATTCTATGAATATTCATCATTCATAACCAGAAAATAGAGAGTAGACCAACATTGTTAAAATTTCTGTTCTACTCTGAAGCATTTATTTACACTGAAACAGTTGAGAAGTAGAATTAGCTGTGTAAATAAAGAAATATTGACATATTTTAGAATTATAAATCTGTCATTAGCCTCTTAGATTTATACTTTTGTATATAGTCTAATGTCTCTTCATTAATAGGTTCATTCAAGTCCCCGAATTTGAAAGATTAGAGGTTGTTTTTAAACCTTTTTCTTGGTTTTTTGAAGTGTACTGTTCAGGTTTTATCTAATTTTTCTGAAACCCTCAGAAAATACAGTAAGAGGAGCAAACAGTAACTGAGCACTAAACAGCTTGTGTGCATTACCTCATTTGATCTTGACAATAATCATCTGATGCACTGTGTCCGTGTCACTTTGTCACTGTGTCCGTGCACAGATGAAGGAGTCGTGAAGTCAGGTATCATGGAATCATAGTAATCAGGTATTGATACAAGTAACAGTTTACTGAGCTAAGTGTGGCTTCAGTATCTAGAGATAGAGGCCCCAGAGGTAGGTGGTCCACGGCTGGTGCTGGGGGGCTCAGCAGTGCCATCAGGACCACTGTTTCCCCTCCTCTCTGCCACGCACAGCATGTTGGATTTCTTCTTGATGCCCGTTGCCTCATGGTTATAACGTGGCTGCTGCAGTTTTATTTACCATGAGCTCATTTCAGCCAGATGAAGGAAGAAGCAAAGCAACAGACAGTGCTTTTTTCTAGTGAGGCTTGTTTTTGTTTTATTGGGTATAGAAGCCCTTCTGAGGAACTTCCTCCTACATCTTACTGACTTAGACTTGGGTCTCCTGCAGAGGAGGCCGGGAAATGGAGTGTTGCAGCTCAATAGAGGAAAGGCAGAAAGGGTACTATGGGTGATTTGGGGGTAACCATTCCATAGTGTCTGCTACTTCTATTAGATCTGAAGCTAGCAATCACCTAAAGCAACTTCCTCCGCTGTAGAAGGTGAAAAGTGGCAGGCTTGTGAGTAAATAAGCTGGTTAATGCTTAACTCGTTGGAGTAAAATGCCTGTGTTTTAGTGAACGGCTTCCAGAATATCTAGTGCCACTGATTAGAGCCCTTTTGTTTTTTACTTAGAAAATTTTAAATTTCAGAAAAATAAATAATGGCATGTTGATAGGACCAATGTTTGTTTTCTAAAGTTTTACATTTTTGTGGAGAATTTTGTTTGTTTGAAATTATAATACATTTTTAAAACTGAAAGTGTTAAGAAGATTTTCCATAAATAACTACCTTCTGATGTAAGTAGAGCACAACCTCATAGAGAGGGAATTTTCACTATACCACGTCCTTCTATTTCAGGGTTATTTTGTAGGCACTTTGCAAATTTTTAAAATCTCTTTACACACCCTTTTTATTTTGGTTCACATCCCTATCATTTTTACCATAGTTGTTGCGATATTTAGTATTTTAATTGTAGTTGTGAGAAAGAATGCTGTTGATTCTCCACTTGGTTTGATCCCTTTCAGCATCTGCTGGCCATTTAAGTCTTCAAAGCTTAGCCAAGTCATAGAAGGGCCACTAGGAAGCTGGATCTAATTACAGCAGCCATTTGTGCTGCCATGACAGGTGTTCTGTACCCTGAAAAATGTGACATGTATATTATTTGCTGGTGTGAAAATATTAGAAAACATTTCATGCTGTTTGGCCTTTTAAAAAAACTGCTATTTTCTGAATTAAGAACTTTGTAAAGTTTGATTTCTCTTAACCAGGGACATATAAGTTTTTTCTTTCTTCCTTATTTTCAACTTTACAAAGAGATCTTTCAATGGATTAGATTTTGGAAATCAGTTTCTCTTTTGCATTTTATTTGCTGTGCAAAGAAACTAGTACTTCATTATTACCAGAAAAAGAGTTATCTGATGCTTTTACGTCACAGAGGGAAACTACATTTTAGAGACATTGTCATTACTATATATAGACGTGGCAGAAACTAGACTGATAGTGTGTGATGTCTTTAGGTTACTTATCAAAATCTTTTTGCACATAGTAAAATGTTTTACACCGACTCTATTAGGTAATATTCTAAAAAGTAGTTTTAGAATAAGCTTTTATTTTTTAGATGGTATTTCAGTATTTTTAATGGTTCAGTGAAATCCAGGATACTTGTATGTTTTGCTTGTTTATTAATAAGATGCCTTTGTTTAAAATAGCTTAAATTTTTACTTTCTATAGGCAGTGGGATGAGCAGTTGGATCCTCGACTAAATGCAAAACAGAAAGAGGCTGTTCTGGCCATTACAACCCCACTTTCAATACAGCTGCCTCCTGTTCTCATCATTGGGCCCTACGGGACAGGCAAGACATTCACGCTGGCCCAGGCTGTAAAGCACATGCTCCAGCAGCAGGAGACGAGGTGAGGTGGTGGTCTGTGTGCCCCGTCTCATTGGTAGGGCACAGCCTTCGTCCTTGTTGTGAATACAGAGGGAGGGCTCGCAAGATGGTTTTCATCCAGGTTGTGAAAATTTTTTAAAATAAAAGAGAGAGAAAAAGACCCTTACTCAAAACCCAAAGCACTAAAATTTGGATTCTCTTAAAACATACTATTTTAAAAAATTGACAACATAGAAAATGATAGGTTTTAAATAGCCAGCAAAACTCCAAGTCTGCTAAGGAATTGTGATATATGTTAGAGCCAAAGAGTTGGATTTTTTAAATGTAATTTAATTTATATGTTAGATTTAGTAATAATTTTAGGGATCTTATTTTCTTTATAGACTAAAGAGTAATATAATTTACTAAAAGCATTATTTAATAATATGATAGAGGTTACTGAGTAGGTTGAGGAAAATGTATGTTAAGATGGCCACTGCTTTTTTTTTTGGTATTATACTGCTTGAATAGTTTTGTGTTTTATCATTCTTTTTATTTGCACCATTTATTTCAGCAGGATTCTCATTTGCACCCATTCTAATAGTGCTGCTGATCTCTACATAAAGGATTATTTACATCCATATGTAGAAGCAGGCAATCCCCAGGCAAGACCTCTCAGGTATTTTTTAAGGCTTATTATGTATCTGTATCATACTTTATTATTCTTAAGAAAAGGTGTCTGTAAAGTGTTAGTAACTTCGAGAATACCAAAATCTTTAACTTTGTGTTGGCATTTGGAGGTTATGCCTTTTGAAGAAACCATTTAAATTAAGGAAAAATTGAAAAATCTTCAACCATTCACATCTTAAACATTAAGAGAAAGACATCCTTTTTTAAGTTTTGTATGTAAAACTGTTGTTATAGTCTGAGCTGATTTTGGTGTGTACCTCTAAAAGCTACTATGATGAAGTAATATAAATACGATTTACATAAAACTTGATTGAAACTCTAGCATATTTTGCATGGCAGAGTAGTCATGCAGTGGTAATTCTTTATGGAAATACGATTTTTGACTGTGATCATGCAGGTAATTTCATCAAAGCTGTACATTAGAGAAGCATGAAATTTTGAAGTGATTTCTGCAACAAAATGTAATTGACTGGTACTTATAACTTTTTGCTATCATTTAAGACACAGAGTGTCCAAGGAAATTTTAGGTTGGTATAGAAAGGTTCTTTCAGTGTATATGGATATAAAATGTAGTTAAATACAGGATTGTGGGGGAATAAAATCCTTTTCTTCAGAAAACAATAAAGAATCATTAAGTGGTTGTTTAGTATACCATTTGCTCTCATTGTTATATGAATTAATGTTTAGTTTTGCCATTTTACAAACTAATATATCATGCCCTGTGTTGTTCGAATACAGTTATTGTTTACAAATTAATTTCTAACCACACTTTTGAATCACAATTCACTAACTTTTTATTTGTTGAGCCTAGGTATGGAAAAATGAGATTTTGCTATTTAATTCTTTAATAATCATACCAAAGCCATTTCAGTGATTTTACATTTGCATTAAAAAAACAAGAGGCCCTGGCTGGGTGGCTCAATTGGTTGGAATATTGTCCCATACACGAAAAGGTTGTGGGTTCAGTTCCCACTCAGGGCACATACCTAAATTGTGGGTTTGGACCCCCCATCGGGGCACATACAGGAGGCAACTGATCGATGTCTGTCTGTCTGTCTCTCTCTCTTTCTTTTTCTTTCTGCCTCCCTTCCTCTCTCTCTAAAATCAACAAAACATATCCTTGGATAAGGATTAAAAAAAAAAAGAACAAAAGAGAAAAAACAGCGTGGCCTGTGAATACAGGTTATTATGTTATACTCTGTTTTCACTCTGGAAAACTAGAGCAGAAATAATTATTTTCAATATAAGCCAATTGTGTTTAATAACTAAAGATCACTTGTATATAATAAGTATAAATGAAAATGGGATATTTGCCAATGGATAAATTTATCAATAACTTTCTTCAGATTCTAATCTTTTTTAGCTCACAAGTGAAAATTGGATAACTAGTAGCATTTTTGCTATGTGTGTTCTTATTTTAACGGAGCTGTTTGTTTGCTCTGTTGTTGGTAGAGGTGTGCATGTGTGTTTGTTTGTGTTATGCAGGAACCATATTACGGTGTACTTGGCTTGGAAACAATGGAGGAAAGGCTTCTCGAATCCCGGTCCACCTAGCATAGGTCATTTGATATGTGGGGCAGTAGAGCTGTTGCTGATAATCATTAAAATCCATCATTTGACTAGCATTATGCTTAGCTTTCCCATGTAAAATTATGTTTTGGTGGTTATAACTCAACATGTAATGCATCTAAATATGTAGACTAAGTTATGTTCCAGTAGGGTTATATGTAGAGCCGTAAAGGCCCAAATTGAGAAACTTGCCCTCTAGCAGAAAAGCTCACCTCTCCACAAATCTCAAGAATGGTTCGTTCAGTCAAGACGGAAAAATATTTAAGTACATTTAAGTACAAATTTTACGTTATTTCATTTAGTAAATGGAATAAAATTAGAGAAGGCTTGACTTACCCAAATACTGTCTTTATGTGGCCTTACATTTTCACAGTAGTTTTTCTCTTCAGGACAGGTATTGCCTTGTGAATATATTTCCTTAGAGGATTAATGCATTGGAATGTTAGGATTTCTTAGTACCATCTGTTATTACATTAAATCAGTTCAATTTATAATTTTCCTAATGGACAATAAACTTGAGAGGCATGGGAGATGGAATAGTGAAAATTAGAATGGCTGAGCACTCCGGGGAGATTATCTTCACCTGAATCGTCCAGGATGCGGGGGGAAGAGCACAAGAAGGCACTAAGTGCCTGCGTATGACCCGGAAGATGTGGTGTCTGTATGGAGTAGGACTGATGAGGAGTTGTCTTTCTCACAGGATAGTGTAGAGCAAGCCCTGGTAAACGTGATAAAGTATTGAAGGAGTCATAAACATTAAATGGTTAATGCAATAACTATGTGTAAAAATGCAGTCTTGTGGTTAAAATGCAAAAAATTGTATTAGTTGCCAGGATTCAAGCTTAAAATATTTGGGGCGGAGGTTGTATAAACTATTTTAGATCACATTTAGTTTCAGTTCTTCTTACTTCCTTAGACGATTTTCAAGTGACAGAGAGAGGAGAGCACCGTTGCGTTCTCTGTACGGTCCTGAAGATCAGCGTGTCTGGTTCTGGCAGAGCTACCCTTTAGTGGATAGATACTGGGGAGAAAGTGAGCATTTACTGCTTTTAGGCAGAGAGAAGGCATTTCTTGTTTTATACAGATCTTTATGGAGACAGGTTTTCTGCTGGAATCAGGTCTTCCTGATTTGGTTGTATCTTAAGTAACAACCTTTTTTGAGGGCTTATTACATATGAATTCAATACATGAATAAAATTTTAGTGAATGAAAATTTTATATTACTAGAGAGTCTCCTCTATTAAGCATCATTATACTTCACGTGGGATATGTGGGTGGTTTGTTTCTAGAAATAAGTAAGTTATTTACCTGGTATTGTCTGTCACATTTTATACTCTGAGCCTATAAGTGCCGCTTGTCACTGTTAATTCTCTGATGTTGGAAGATGTTCTTGGATGTGCTTTAAGTACTCTTATAGACAGTGTCTACCTTAAGTGTTGCATAAAATAAAGTACCAAGAAAGTATTTAAATCTTTTTGAAGTCAGCACTAGAATATTATACTTTTATGGAAGTATAGACCTAATGATCAAACTTTGTATTACTAGCTTCAACATGAGGTAGCTTTCCAAGGTGATTCACAAAAAGTTAGTAGCGAGACTTAGAACTTTAATTTCTATTTTTTTTCCTTTGAGGAAGAAACAGTGCTTGAAGTTGAATTTAATGAATAATTTGAAAAATCACTTTTTCAATTTTACATGAAATGTTTATTTAAGAGAATATAGGAAAGAATAAAGAAGAAAATAAAAATGTTAACGCCATAAGCTGGAAATAAATACTACTAGCATTTTAGAGTTTAATGTCTAGTAATTTATATGTTTAAATAGACATACTTTAATTACTATAAATGGAATCATAGTTTATAAGTGATTTTTTTCAGGTAGTTGTTAAAATGAGATTTTTCATATATTTAAAAGTAAACTCTGCTTTGCTGATCTGAGTAACATTTAAAAAATAAACACCTAAAACATGTTTAAAATTTTTGCATCATTTAGAAGTGATATTGGTTATTTTCACCAAGTTTACATTTCTCCCTATCATAGTTATGTTTTAAAATTCATGTCTTTACTTTCCCCTATTACAATTTATATTTAGGGATGTTTATTAAATACTTTGTTTTCTTTTTTTAATTGTTTTGCTCAAAAGAAGACAGCCAGTTTTAAGTGTTTCATGGAGGGTTACAACACATTTCACAAGATCATGAGATTAGTTTTTGTACATTTGACGTTTGTCTACCTGTGAAATAGAGGAGACAAATATTAAATAAAGAGTTAGATAGGCATCCATGAGCTCAGAGGTAAGGCCTTGAGCGGAGAGAGAAAAATGTGAGTCATTAGGGTATTGAAGCCAAGGGCCTGGATGGGATTGTGAGGGGAGAGAACAGAGCTGCAGAAGAGGAGAGAGCCAAGGCTAAGACTTGAGGAGCCCTAACCTAGAGAGGGAGAGGGAAAGCAGGGGAGGGCTGAATTACGGAAGCTGAGGGAAGAGAGTGTTTCAAGGAGGGAGCAACCACAGAACTGGATGTGCTAATAATAAGTCAGGTAACTTGATGGGCCTGGAAAATGATTTAATGACACGCAACTGCATGTCCCTTGATTGGACCCCACACTCTCCCATTTTGACTGCTCCTTTCTGGTCTCTTCTACTGTTTCACTCTCCTTTTCCCAGGCTCTAAATGTTGGTGTGGTCCATCAGTCATTCTTCAACTGGTTTGTTTTTAATCTACACTTAATCTCCAGGTGATCTCATCTAAGTCTCAAGGTTTAAGTATTATTCCAATTGTGCATTTCTCGTCCCAGGCGTTCTCCTGATCTCCAAATTTGTATGTATCCCCTCCTTACCAGACATCTCTGTTTGGATGTCTACTACTGAGTATGTCCAAAACTGAATTCTCGGTTCCCACCCCATATCTGCTCCTCCCTTTCACCACCTTTGCAAACATTCCTGGCGTTCATTTAGCTTCAGAGGCATGGAATCACCCTTGCTCTTAAATTCTACATCTAATTTCTGTCAGCGTTACTCTCAAAATGTATATGGTGAATCGGACCGTTTTTACGTCTCCACTGTCACCACCCTTCCAAGCTACCATCTTTGTTGTCCAGACCCATACAGCAACATCTAACTGGTCTGCCTGCTTACGTGCTCTGCTCCTGCCTTTGTTCTAGTCAGTGGTGTGTTGCAGCCAGCTGTACTGGCTTGTGAGAGCCAATCATGTGTATGTCTTCCCAAGTTCATGTTCAGGGACATCATTTTGGTAGCTTGAAATTGGCCAAGGTTTTGGTAGCTTGAAACTGGTAATAGGTTTTATACCACGGAAATCAGCAAACTACAAGTCAATCCCACTGCAACCCCAGAGCTGGTTGTTCCGCATATACCAGCATACCACTGTCCAAATCCTACCCCCCCCCCCATGTGTTCTGTCCAGATAAACAAAGTGTTCTTCTAACAACATTAAGTCATGTCATATGACTGCCCTGTCAGAACTCTCTGCTGGCTTTCCATTAAATTTAAGTAACTCTGAAGCCCTTACGGCTGGCAGCTTGCGGGCCTGTGGTTTGCCTCTGTGCTGGAGCATAGTAGACACCCAGTTGATCTTTGTTATGTCCGTGGGTTAGAGGTGGGGGGCTGTGGAGAGATGGAAAGGTTGTTTCTGTACCATCTTAGTAATCTATTGCATGAGGTCTACTAATATTTTTCTTTTGCAATTAATAGAAGAGATCATATTTCTTAAGATTTTCTGATTGTCCAAAATTTATATTGATTTTTAAATTTCTAAAACATTAGATAGAGGTCTTTTTAAATATAGGTATAAAATATATTAAGTGAAATGTGACAACTTTTTAATTTGTTTTAAGTATGCAAGTCTGTTTTAAGTTAGCATAGATAATTTAAATAGAATAAGTATATTTTTCTAAGAATTTTCTAGGAAAAAGTAATCCCAAATGGGAATGCTTTGAACTTGAACTATAATGCTTATGAAACTGTGTGTCACTCTATTGTAAGACCCATATGAACACGAAAATTATTATATGTTTATTTGTGGTAGTGCATATGCTTTCTGTTTGAATCTTTTTTGGTAGGGGGAAGTCTGTTAAATTCTAATCCAGTAGAGTGTTAATGGTTATCAGATTCATTTGCTAATTTCCAGATATTGTAGTCTTAAATAATAATATCAATATTCTGATAATCAGTACTGGTAAGATCTAAATAAATACAAATAGGAAATATTGTCTTCTTTTATAGGGTATATTTCAGAAACCGCTGGGTAAAGACTGTTCACCCAGTTGTGCATCAGTACTGTTTGATCTCAAGCGCACATTCCACCTTTCAGATGCCACAGAAAGAAGATATTCTTAAGCACCGAGTGGTTGTTGTTACATTGAATACTTCCCAGTACCTCTGTCAGTTGGACCTTGAACCTGGTATGCTAACTCAGGACACAGATAGGGGGTCTCTTAATACTTAGGGCTTCTGCATTCAGTCTAGACTAGGGGTTGGCAAACTACAGCCGGTGGCCTGCTGTCTGTTTTTGTAAATAAAATTTTACTGGATGAAACGCAGCCATGCACATTTATTTACCTATTTGTTACCTATGGATGCCTTTTTCCTACAACAGCTTAGTTGAATAGTTGCAACAAGAATTGTGTGGCCAACGATACCTAAAATACCTGTTGTATATATTGTTTGGTCCTTTAAATAAAATTGTCAACCCCTAGTTTAGACATTTTAGTAACTGCTATTGTATTTATTCTCTAATTGATCAGATGGTATTTATTTACTGTTGATCATGTAAAAATTCAAATTTGGACAGCATTGGTGTTTTTTACAGTTTTCTCAAGTTTTTGTTTTAAAATACTTCTGTGTTATATAGTGTAGAGAGAAAAATCATGATAGGTTTTTTTTACATACTGTTGAGATTATTATAAGACAGAAACTATGTAAAATTTAACTAACGTTATGCAAAGTGCAGATATAAGGTGACAAATTCTGATAGACATGGCAGAACTCAACCATCAAAAAGTGGTGTCACTTCGTTCGTTGCTTTGGAAGAGTATTCATTCGTTACTGCCCTATTATAATTGTTGACATTGTTCAACACTTTTTTGCTCTCTCCTTTTGGAATTGCTTTCAGAGCCAGTGACAAATTCTTTTGAATATCCTGGAAGGTAGAGACTGTTCTGTTCACCTGGTACTCCTGGCACTTAGCCCAGGGTATAGGCACCTGGAGGCCCTTGATAAACCTCTCTTTATCTGAAATGACTGAATGGTAGCCAAACTTTCTTTTCTGAGGGTAGATTTAATTTTAGAAAAGCTTCAAAATATTTCTGAGACATGTCTTTCTGGCAAGTAGGATAGGTAAGGGATTAAACTGAGCAATAAACCTTAGGGGTAAAAAGATAAAAAAAAAAAGAGAGAGAGAGAGACATGCCTCTCAGTAATGAGACTTATTTTCTTGTGCGTGCAGCTCATAGCTGGCTGGTGAGGGCAGTTACAAAAGCAGAGTTTCAAAAATGTTTTGAACAGTGACTGCGTCATTGGAATGAGTTTTATTACCTCCCAACTGACTTCTTTGAATGGAACAGCACTTATTTGAAATGTAAATTTTGGTATGTTTATTTAACAATCAGTCTCATTACTTTATGATTATACTCTGCATATTTACCATATATAGTAAATACCCAAACCTCCCAAACAGTATGGTTTTGTGAGAAAGAGTAAAAAATAGCTTTGAAGAGCAAGGGTTCAGAAGAATACTTAATAGAAGTCGACTATGCTTTGTTCTGGGTGTTTATACTTTATTTCATTTCATTCTCACAACAACTCTGTGGAGGGTTATTTTACAGACCAGAAAACCAAGGCTCAGGCTAAATCAGTTTGATTAATTCAAGTTACCTTTACTAGTTTAAGCAATAGGTATGATACTTTCATGATTTATCCAGTTCCCAATTCAAGCCTAGCTCCATTTAATTAAAATATTATCTAATGAAAACAGTAGATTTTTTCACTAGCCTCAGCTCTTTTTCCAGTTTAATTCTGTGTTTATGTAATCATCTTTCTTTATTAGTCTTTGGGACAAAAAGCACAAATTCTCTCAACAGGGAGAAAAATGAATGTGTCCAAATCTTTCTTGGGCCACTGTGGGTAAATAGACAACAGTTATTAATACTCGTGCTGTCAGCCGTAGCTATTGGTTTAAATGGAGGATGTGGAGCATTATTACTGCCGTGCAGTAAGCTTCAGAAAGTTTCCCACCTATAAACAAGTCTCCTTAGAAGGTTGTATGAACAAATTGTTTGGAACTGGTTGATATTTATAGAAATAGGGATGGAAATAGAGGCTAGGTTCTTAGGCCAACTCACAGTAGGCTCATTAATTCAGAGAGTTTTATAACTCATCATTTTGTTGAGAAACTCCTTTGTGTTCTTTGCTATGTTAGTAAAAAGAAGGCCCCCTTCCTACATCTCCACATTGAAATAGCAGGGAGATTTTTGCCTCTTTCCCCCTTTAAGGGGCAAAGGGGCTTTTCTTCTTTTCTGTACATTCCTGTACACAGATTTCTGTACCCCAGTATGAGTGGCAGCAGCAACCAGGATGTAGGATGCTTCCTACCATAGATGTTTGCATCTGGGGACTTTTGAAAAGGAACATTTTTGATATTTAGTAGGGGTTCCCCCTCCCCAGACTGGTGATTTTTTTCAGGGTAAGGTCTTAGACAAAAAAAAAATTATAAATATTTTAATGTGTATACAGGGTGGGTCAAAAGTAGGTTTACAGTTGTTTGTATGGAAAATAATATAATAATTAATAAATAATAATATAAGGATAAATTGTGCTTCCTGTATTCACATTGTAACCTATTTTTGTCTCTATACACACACACATACACACAAAAAAATAAACCTAAATAATTAAAGCAGTGAATATGCTGATAATAACCTTGGATTTCAAAGTTGGACTATAACTTTCTCCTTTATATTAGATTTTGGGTATTGTCTTTATTTTAATGTCTAATATGTATATTTAGGTTAAAGTTACTTACAAACTACTATTGCTTTATTTTTAGTATTTCACCAAATACATAGTGAAAGGAGTTTGGTCCGTCCTATCAATGTTTAGTTGACAGCCCTTCTTTTTGGTGGAAAACCGATATCTGGTACTTTAAAAATATTTTTAAATGTAACGATTCAATTAGTCTTGGGGACTTTAAACCAGGTGCCATTTATGTATCTATTATTGGGTAAAATAGTTACTCCTTTTAACCTCTAATATTTAAATTGATGATTGCCATTAAAAGTACAACTCTTAAATTAGCACACTAAACTCTTTCCTTAGCAGAAATGAAAAAAAAAACCCAACCCACTACTGTGACCTTTACTGTTGCTTTAATATGCCTTACTGTGTCTACACTGTAATTTGTAGGGTTTTTTACGCACATTCTGTTAGATGAAGCTGCCCAGGCCATGGAGTGTGAAACCATTATGCCTCTAGCATTAGCAACTAAAAACACTCGGATTGTCCTGGCTGGTGACCACATGCAGGTGAGTGCCCTCTGTGTCATCGCATTGAAAGGAACTTTGAATTATATTTGACTTGTAATATTCTGTTTTTGAAAACATCCTTTGAATTATGCCACGTGTTGTAGTTCAAGCATTTTAAATATTTCTCTACTAATGGTGAAAAACACTGGCATTTCTGAAGGAAAATGACTGGCCCACTACTTTTTTTCCTTCTTTGGATAAGAGAGTGGCATTGAATGAGTCTGTCAGTGTTTGACAGCATTTTCATGTTTGTTAATTTGAAGTTCAGTTCTCTAGAGTATAGATATTTGATTCTTACTTTTTTTTAATAAAGCAAATTTAAATTAAAAAAAATTTTTTTTACACTTCCCCAAGTTGTGTTCTAACATTTGTTTTCCTTAAAGGTTAAACTTTTGCTATCATAAGAAATAAAGTGCTTAATTAAAAATACTGGTCAGAGTTTCAAAACATGTCTGATTTTGTGTATTTGCATACCTGTGCATGAAAGAGAAATATAATTTTTCTATTAAAATCTGTTTTATAAATCTCTTCTGCTATAGTTAAGATTAAACCTACATAGTATTGTAGCTGTCAAGATGTCCAGGAAAGAATTGACTGTGCAGAGGAATAAATTTTGTTTTTGTTTCTTGGCAAAAAGTAGTTTAATTTTGTTCTTTATCTGTCAGAGATGTAATCAAGAATGGCTCGTTGTACTTTGTTATGAGAAAAAGAAGGTTATTTTTGCTAATTGTTAAAAATAATTTATTGATGGGCAAAATATCCTACCAGTTTACCATTTTAAATAGTTGATCAATTTTAGTGAAATAACTAACTTACTGACTCCCTCTGATGTAATGGGTTACATTCCTGAAATTACTGGATAGTAGCTATTTATTATGTTGGAGGAGCCCTTTATTAACCTGTGTGTAGAAACTCAACGTCAGTGTTGGTAGAGTGGAATGAAAAGTTAGAAATTTTAGCCTAGGTCTTCATGGTAGTGAAGTTGCTCATAGAAAATACTTTTGATTCTGCTTATTCTGGCATTCAGCATGTTGAGGTTTTCAGTACATCGGAAGTTTCAGCATATAGTAGATTCTTTAATGAGTAGATTAAAAAAAATACTATTTGTATATTAAATTAAATTTTCTCTGTATGTTTGTCTGTTACAGCTCAGTCCTTTTGTTTACAGCGAGTTTGCCAGGGAAAGAAACCTTCATGTTTCGTTACTGGATCGGCTCTATGAGCATTACCCTGCCGAGTTTCCGTGTAGGATCCTCCTCTGTGAAAACTACCGCTCCCACGAAGCGATCATCAAGTAGGTGTGAACTGCCCTCTGTCTCACCCTTCCTGTGGTCTGGTGGGAAGGGACTCCGAACAGCACTGTTTCTAGGCCCACATTAGTCCCAGCAGAGCTATACGGAGTCTCTAGTGTTGCAAGTTATGTTTACTTTTATGTTTGTAAAAGACACCTTCAAAAGTCAGCTGTAATTTTTCACAGAATAAGGCAACTCCGGAAACTAAAACTTTAGGCTTTACTAGCTATGATACATTTTTCCGTGACTGAATATGTAGTATACATGATGTAATAAACAAGTATCTAGACAAATTAAATAATAGCTTGCTTACTGTGTCTGTATTATACAAGGTAATCTGTTAGAACAGAAAGTAAGGAAGGAAAACCGTGAAGCTTAGTAATAAAGTTTTTAAAGGATTCTATTAAATATAGTATGCATCCATAAAAGTAAAAAATATTGTGACACCTCAATGAATAGTCATAAACTGGACACACCCATGTAACTGGCATCCAGAACATTACCAGAACTCTGGGAAGCCCCTACTTCCACGAAAAGCTTATACCATTTTAAAGTTTAGTATCATTTAATAATGTTGACTATATCAGTCACGTGAAAACAATTTTTAGGTTTCTCTGAAAGCAATAGGATAGATGTAACAATTTAGATTTAACTGTGGTTTTATTAATATCTCAACGTGTGATCCTCTTTCATTGTTGCCAGTCATTTGCTGCAGTCAGTGATGAATCAAGTACTAGATACTGTCTTCATCAGCAAATAGTATTCATTTTATTGTTGAAGACTTGAGTGTCCTTCATTTGTGTGTATTCAGTATCTGTATATCCTTGTTTGCATGTGTATGGTGTCCATATAGAATAAAATGTATTTACTGAGAAAACATACTGGCTAGCTAGCACATTTCCTCATAGAGCGAGATTCTCATCTGGTATTGAACTGTCATCACTTCTTCTTTTTCTCTCTGTATTCTGGCCTACCTGAATCAGTTGATTGAGCAGTGGTGTATCAGGAGCCTACTCTGAAGTTATTGCTGTAATTTTGGAGAAAAGCTTGGCCTCATTGGTATTAGATGCTTGGATCGAAATTAATCATGGACATAAAGCAACATTATTAGAATTGACTCTTTTTTTTTTATGGGTGAACTTAATTTTGATGAGACATTACTCTTTATTTATTTATTTTGGTCTTTTTCTGCAGTTACACCTCTGAGCTCTTCTATGAGGGCAAACTGATGGCCAGTGGAAAGCAACCAGCACACAAGGATTTCTATCCACTAACTTTCTTTACAGCACGAGGGGAAGATGTGCAAGAGAAAAACAGCACAGC